>NW_027555736.1:230546111-231146111 GCF_003287225.1 Phascolarctos cinereus
CACACACACACACTCCCCCATACACACACACACACACACACACACACACACACACACACACACACACACACACACATCTTTTGTATAGATTGCCTGGAGGTGGGAATAGTCTGGTTTAAGATGAATCTTTCTTTGTCTATGAGTGACATGATCAGAGTCATATACTCAGACCCTCATTAGAATAGGCCATCTCTCATTATAATATTCATTCTTTCATTAAGTGTTAACTAATCAGAGTTAATTCCTACCTGTCAGGAACACCCACTCTTCCAAGGGTATATAAGCATCAAGAGGCCTCCATGAGGGGTCTTTGGTTTATGAGAGAAAGCCAAAGGACCATCCTTTTATTAATTATTCACTAGCAATAGTTAATAAAATGATTAATTACCCAGAAATTATGTCTCTTGGACTTTTCATACGTCACACAAGCCAACAAGCCCAACCTTTCAGACCTTCCTGATCCTTGAGCTGACTTTGCTCCTTGAGTTTAGAGAACTCCTGAGCCCTAGATCTTTGTTCATATCCATATCTTGATTACCTATTCCCTATCCTCTGTCATTATCCTTCATCCACTTCTAGTATCCACTTCCCTTTTTCCCTTCTACTTGCTATCTCCACACATTCCAGCCTGCAAGAGTGTCTTTTGTAGTGTTTGTTCAGCAGGAAATGAGTGGCTAAGGATCTGACCTTAGCATCAGGAAGACCTGAGCTGAAGGTTTACCTCTGATACCTACACAGACTGTGTGACATGGATAAATGACATAACCTCTCCATGCCCTAGGCATTCTCTGAGATTGCAAATTGTTTTTGTTGTTTAATTATTTCAGCCATGTCTAACTCTTCATGACCCCATTTGAGATTTTCTTGGCAAAGATACTGAAGGAGTTTGCCATTTCCTTTTCTAGCTCATTTTATAGATGAGAAACTGAAGAAAACAAGGTTAAGTGACTTGCCCAGGGTCACACAATAAGCGTCTGAGGTCATATTCGAACTCAGGTCCTCTTGACTCCAGGCCTGGCGCTCTATCCATGGTGTCACCTAGCTGCCCCTACAAATCATATCAGAGGTGGAAATCTATTTATTCAATAAGAAGGAGTTTCAGGGGCTAGGTGGCACCATGGATGGAGCACTGGCTCTGGAGTCAGGAGGACCTGAGTTCAAATCTGACCTCAGACACTTGCTAGCTGTGTGACCCTGGGCAAGTCACCCTGTTTGCCTCCAAAAACAAAAAATAAGGGAGTTTTATCATGGGATAGGAGTTCTCTACACTGATGAAATCTTAGATCCAGCCAATTTACAAGGGAAAAGAGAAGATGCCAATTTAGAAATGTAATAGGGGTAACCATGACAGCCCCTCTGATCTCCTGAAAAGGGATACCTTCCACAGAACTGGGCGTGTGTGCTCTGGCTTAAGGCTAAAGGACCTACACTTTGGGTTAATGTAGCAGCAACCCTTATTGGTACTCATGGTCATCATCATTGGGGGCTTCACCCAAGATGATTGGTAACAGAACAGAAAAGGCCACCCACTTAGTAGACTTAAAAGAAGAAATAACATCTGCTCTCTCTGCTCTTTCTCCCCCCCCTTTATTTTTTTTTAGTAAAAGCTTGGTCTTGAACTTCTGAGTGGGGGAAGAGAATTTCCCTTTCCCTGCCTTTACTGACTGCTTGGCTACATGAACATAGCAATGAAAACATGGGATTGCTGGACACTAACTCTCAAGTCCTCAGATGCCTCTTCTGATTTGTATATTTTTCCCACACAACAGGTGATTGAACAGTTATCCTGAAAGATCTATTTTTCCAGTCCTGGAAATTACCTAATGAGCTTGAGGGGCCTAGAGTCATTGAGAGGTGTGGGAGCTAACTGCTCAGAAGAGGGTGCTTTCTGAAGCTACACCTTTCTTGGAGGAGAAGATGACCCACAACCAAGAGGATGAACTATGTATACCTGGGAGGCAAATATTTCCTATGGCATGAAGAGAGTAGGAATGGGAGGGGAAATTGTCTTCTTCTAAAAAAGGGCCCTTGTTATAGGCTCAAGCAGACTGAGTTCAATCCTTGGAGGAGTCTGATTCCTAAGAGAGGGGATTGGGATTTCTTTCTCACGTTCACTCATTTATTTTGCTACCACCTGGAGTTATCCCCAACAAATCTCTTTAAACAAAGCTTAAATAGCTCCCCAAAAGTGATTAACAGAGTCCCTTCCAGAGAAGATATTCAATGTATACGGTTGTAGATGTCACAAAAGAAATGCTTACAACTCATAAGTCCTATGCAATGACAAATATCTAAAACATGAAACACTAAGGACTCCTCACCTCAAAGGACTTAAATCACAGGTCCAAACCAAATTAGAAAGGGAAAGAGAACATTCAAATTTAGAAATAATAGCCCTGGCTCAGGTTCATCCAATCAAGAAGCCCCTGGAGAGCATAGTGGGCTTGTGGTATTTCATCCAGATTACTACTAATCACTTTGTTAACCTTTCCCTCCTCCTCTTCCCCATCCCTTCCTCCCTCACCAAACAAGAATATAATCCGGTAAATAAGACAGTGTTCTCCTCACCTCAAAAATCAGAATAATTCCAGAAGACACACATGTTACTTCCCAAATTGACTTACAACTATATTAGGTTGTAAGTCCCCTGCCCCAATTCAGAGTGGTAAAATAATCCAGTTCTCATTTTTGAAAACTTGAAAAGCGTTACTGAACAAACACCAATGCCTACTAAACGAAGAATGTTTAGCCATCAGACAGATTCAAACTCCTCTTCTGCAAGAGTTAAAAGGAAGAAATCAAGAAACGTTCAAAGGGAACATCGATAGACGGCATTTAAAGAGCCGAGCAACCCTTTAAATTCTGTGGAGCACTGTCTTCCTCCCACTAGGTCTAATCTGGAAGTATTGTGGACTTCAATTTCAGTATTTGTGTTATTTTCAAAGGCTCGCTGCATTCTTAAGTATGACTTTACATCTGTCTTAGGGCCAAGAATTGTTTTCTGTGAGGCTGCATCACCGATTTACAGTGGAAGTTGGTGGGAAAATACAATTCAGTTGTTAGAAATATACTCTGTCACCAAAGCTTTGGGAACACAATGTATTCAATGAAGGCTCAGGGTGACGAGCCTAGTAATTGTCATTCTCTATGCGGTGGTGGTGGTGACAATGTCAGTTTCTGCAGCCCACCACCACCTTTGGCTGACAGGGGAAACAACAAGTAGAGCGCTAGGGAACGGTGGGGGCCCCCTCATTTTGTTCCATCTCTGTAGGGACGCCTATGTGCATCCCACATCGATGCATTCATATAGAGTGGGCGATAATGACACAGCAGCCATTATCTGTGTAGATAGGGCCCTCGGGTGATCATGGATTCATAAGAATGTTAGAATTGGAGAGATCCTTAGAGATGGTCTAGTCCAATCCCTTTATTGTGTTGTTGAGGTAGCCAAGGCCCAGAGAGGGAACGTGCCTTGCCTGAAGGTCACACAGCAAGTTATTGGCCAAGCCAGAACTACATTACAGGTCTCTTGACTCCTAGCCTGGTGCCCTTTTCATTATATTACACAGCTGTTGTGTAGACAAAAACTGGAGGCAACAGGGAGGCAGGGGCTTTGAGGACAATGTAGCCCCAGGCACAGTTCACCTCTAGATCGAGTTCAACTTGGGAGTCAAGGGAGAGAAAAATGAATCAGCCTAAGGCCTTTTCCTACACCTCCCCCTCACCCCCACGGAGAATTCTCAGAGTACACAAGACTGAGAGGAAGTAAAGAGGGGTCAAGGATGGTGAGTAAGGAGGGCCGATACTGGAACACTCTCTGAAAGCAGAGGGAACAATGTGGCTGTGTGTCTCCCGCTAGTCCCTGCTCTGACTCCCTGAGCTTTGGGGCCCTTCTGCCAAGAGAAAGCCCCTCCTCTCTTCCACTCTCCTTCTCCCCTTTCCTCCTTTGATTGCTCCCACATTCCTCTTTGCTGAGAGCTGCTACAGACAAGGGGAGGAATAATAATGAGGTCGAGAATGTGGGGCTGAGGAACTGCCGGGGGGAGCAATGCCGGCTGGCTCTTCTCAGGTGTCCCTGCCCAGTGACAGTGATTGGTAGGCTGGAAAGCCAAGCCTGGGGAGAGGATTAGGATGGGGGGGTAGCACAACAAAGGCCTTAGGGACTAACCAAAGGCAATGATGGGGGAGGCTCATTACTACAGACAGCTGGTTGGAAGAGCCGCTCCTCCTTGCATTGTGTTTACCTGGTGATTGTGAGCAGCTGGATGCCAGGCATTCATTTTCCAGACAGCAAGTGGCTGATTGGCAAGGGGCAATGAAGAACAGCCTGGCCTGGATCCTGTTTCCTTTGAAATCACTCTCCCAGGGCTGGGAAGAGGGGATAGAAAGTATAAAACTAAGGTATAAAACCGTGCCACAAGTTAAGGCAGAACCAGAGCTGATACTAGGATTTTCTGCACCTGGGGTCAGCACCACAAACAGCGCCTAGGACTAGAAGCGCCAGGAAAACCTCAATTCAAAGTAAGGACCAACACCCCACAGTGGGAGACACATACTTTTGCACTTTCCTACCCTTACCCCCACTCCTACCCGAGGGCACCATGAGGCTGTGGCCATCTGGAGCTTCCTACTTTAATGAGTTATCTTGATAACTAGGTGTGAAGGTCAGTTGTTTCTTTACCTTCGGTATCTAAGAAGCCTGAAACATGGGGGATAGTGTGGTAACACCTATAGCAAGCTGAGAAATGTTTCTGGGAAAGGGTCTAGTAGAACCGTTTTGGACCTCCCTGCAAAAAAAAAAAACTCCCTCAAAATATCATGTTAGGTATTAAAATGGACTGCAACTGGTGCCCAACTTGCCCAGAAGTTGTGCTCATCTCCTCATTAAAGATCTATCATCTCTATATGATATGATATGATACACCTTTTTTGAAAAAAAAAAAATCAAAATTTAAAGAAATATATATTGCTTTTATATTATATTCCTTTCAACCTATTTTAACTCTCTTCTCTACTCATTAAGCTACCCCTCATAACAATAACAAAAAAGAAGAAAATGCTTTAAAAAGACATAGCAAAACTAACCAACACACCTAGTCTATATGTAGATTTGCAATAATCCACACCCATGATAGTTCCTCACCTCTTCAAAGAAGGAAGGGAGTTGTATTTTCTAATATCTTCCTGGGGCCAAACTTGGACATTTTTCCCTTTCTCTTTACATCGTTGCAGTCATTGTGAATGTTGTTTGCCTAATGCTGCTGATTTCCTTTTGTATCAGTCCATAAAAATCTTCGTAATCACTAGCCATTTTAAATTCCCTGCCCTGGAGCAAATTTTCCACCTTCCATAACCCCACCTCCCTCCTTCGTAGATCAAAATCCTCTTGCTGGCAGCTAGGCAGTGGTGACTGGGGAGAGATAGAGGTGGTTTCTAGCTGTGTGCTGAAAAATATGCAAAGCTTATATTTAGACATGTTCTTTCCCTTTTCATATTATCATGTTACACTTTCCTGTGTACATCTCATAATAGCAGCTTGGTATAATGGGAAAAGTACTTGACCTGGAATAAGGGAGACTTGGGTTCAAATCTTGCCTCTTACTTCTATGTGACCCTGGACATGTTACTTAACCTAGGATTGCCTCTGGCAACTCCCTAGGACTCAGATACTAAGTCACTGACTTGTTAACATTGCTAGGTAGAGAGAATTCCTACTGATGGAGTTTCCTACTCCAATGAAGTTGATTATTTACATATATATGTTGGATTTCTCCATCTTCTTATAGTAAAATGTAAGCTTTTTGATGCTAGGAGCTATTTAATTTTTGTCTTTGTTTCTCTATCTTCTTCTTCTTTTTTTGTTTGACAAGGCAATTGGGGTTAAGTGACTTGCCCAGGGTCCCACAACTAGTAAATGTCAAGTGGCTGATCTGAGATCAAATTTAAACTCAGGTCCTTCTGACTCCAGGGCTGGTGCTCTAACCATTGCACCACCTACCTGCCCCAATTCCCTGTCTTCTTAATGTGCCTGAAAAAAAAGATAAAGAGAAGACACAATGTGCTTTTGATTCAGTCAATCAACAAGAGCTTTATTAAGTTACTATGTAACTTATTAACAGAGGGATGTAAAGAAAGGTACAACTCCTACCCTCAGGAAACTTACATTCCAATGAAGGGGATAACCTGTATATAAAGAGCTACATATAAATTGCATGCAGAATAGATAGAAGGTAATAGGGGAAAGGGGCAGTGAGATGGCACAGTAGATAGAGTGCTGAGCCTGGAGTCAGGAAGACTCATCTTCCTGAGTTCAAATCCAGCCTCAGACACTAGCTGTGTAAACCTGAGCAAGTCACTTAAACCTGTTTACCTCAGTTTCCTTATCTGTAAAATGAGCTGGAGAAGGAAATGGCAAACCACTCCTGCATCTTTGTCAAGAAAACACTAAATAGGATCACAAAGAATTGGACGCTACTCAAAAACAACAATGTTATTAGAGGAGAAAGCTTTAGCATTTCAAAGAATTGGGAGAAGTTTCCTGTAGGTCACTTTTGAACTGCATCTTGAAGGAAGCCAAGGAAATTAACTTGGCGTGGGCTGTGATGTATAGGTTTGCAATTGATGGAACTGATTTGGATCCTGGTACCTGCTTTCCCCAGGGTGGGTTTTTTCCCCCTTCACTTCCACACCAAACAAAATAATGTGCAATTTTATGCAGCTTTTCCCATCCTGAGCTGGTCCTAGAAAGCCAAGTGGACTGAAGTATGGTTAGGCTATGGAGGGAGTAAGGAAGTTGCAAGCAACAGCTATTGGTTGATCCTATTGGTTGACTGAATCCTGAAGTCATCATAATCTTGAATTTTTCTTCTCACAGAATCACAGAATTTAAGGGTTGGCTGGTCCCTCAGAAGACATCTACTGGAATACATGCACAAAAGTGGTCACTCAGCCTTTGCTCAAAGACCTCTAGAGAGGGAAAGCACACTACCTCTTCAGGTAGTCCATTCTACTTTTGTACAGTCTCATTTCCACTTGGTTTCTTTCCAGAGTATCCCTAGGAATCACTGAATGATGCAATCTCATATTTGGAAGGAATTTCAAAGGACAGCTAGTCCAATCCATGCCTGAACAAGAAACTATGTTCCTCATTCATTCAATAAGCATTTATTTATGGAGACCATGAAACTTCATGAAAAGTACCATCTGAAGGAAATGTGGAGGTCCAGACAATATTGCCCGAGATATTCTATCAGGACAAGTCTAAAGAGTAGCTTAAAATAAAAGCTATTTAAATTCTCTGCTTACCACTAGGGATTTTTTTCACCTGGGTGACCTATTTTCATATCAAACTCAACTTTCCTAAACTGGAATTCATCTTCTCTCCCCCAAATTTGCCCCTACCCCACCTTCTCCACTTCTATTGATGGTTTCACCATCTCTCAGTTATCCAGAAAACTTATCCCTCTCATCTCAGAAGTTGGAAAGTTCTGCTGAGCCTATCTATACAATGCCTCCCTTCCATTCTCTGCTTTTGACCCACATCACTGTGGTTATTGCTGTTCAGTTGTATCTTACTTTTCATGACCCCATTTGGTGTTTTCTTGGCAAAGATACTGGAGTAGTTTTCTACTTCCTTCTCCAGCTTATTTTACAGATGAGGAAACTGAGGTAAACAGTGTGCAGTGACTTGCCCAGGGTCACACAGGTAATAAGTGTCTGAAGCCAGATTTGAACTCATGAAGATGAGTCTTCCTAATTTCAAACCCAGGGCTCTATCCCCCTTCAATCCCTACTATTTATATTTATTTGTTTATCATATCCTCCATCAATAAAATATGAGTCATTTTTCATCTTTGTATCCTTAGCACCCATACAGTATCTTGTCCACAGAAAAAAACTTAGAAAATGTTGGTGCAATTGAATTGAAATGCCCTGAGAAACGAGCAGAAGGGTTAGAAGTCTAAGCCTTTATTTGCATATAATTTACATAAACCTGAGAGTCAAGCTTTATTTGCATATAATTTACATCCTTAGTTGTCTACCCATATCGTACTATCTAGTCTCAGGCTCATTTTAGGTTAAAATTTCAGGCTTCTCCACCCTCCTACCCCAATTCTCAACTTAATTCAGAATCATAGAAATCAAAGGCTGGAAAGGGTATTAGGGGTCATCTAGTTCCAGTATTTTCTGTTTTACAGAGAAGAAAACTGAGACCCAGAGAGGTTAAGGTGACTTACTTAAGGCAACTCTTTCATGTCATTTCACAGAGAGAATTAAAAGCCATCCAGACAAATAGGAATTCAAACCTCAGTGCAGAAATCTATCAAATATGGGACAATGTCCAATCTGGAGGCCACACTACCATATGCCCCTGATCCTACCTAGTACACGGGGAATCCTCCCCAAGTTACTTGGTGCTTATTTTATATATTCTTGTATGTGTATGGCTACCAGGCACCAAAATAAATGTAAGGTGTTTGAGAGCAAGGATGATTTCTTCTTCTCTTTTTTATCTTAGTACTAGGCTGCTAAGCATCTTATTTTCACATCAAACTCAACCTCCATAAACCTGAATTCATGCTGTCTCTCCCAAACTTGCTTAATAAATGCTTATTGGTTGACTGAACCAAGTTTCTTTATTTCCGTGTGAGTATTGTGGACCTTGTAGGCGGTCTGTTGAAACCTATGGACTTCTCAGAATAAGTTTTTAAGGCATGAGATGAAATATATAGGATTATAAAAGAAACCAATTATATTGAAATATAGTCATCTATAGTTTATTTAAAATAAGTAAATATGAAATAGAGATGATTTAAAACAAATATATAAAATATATAAATACAGTTATTTAAAGCAAATATATAAATAAATGTAGTTCTAGAGATTTTATTTAAAATAAATATATAAATAAATTTAGTTCCATAGGGTTTATTTAAAATAAATATATGATAATATATAAATATAGTTATATATTTATTTTAAATCAACATGTAACGGTATGTTAAAAACCCACATATTTATTTAAAATAAATATATAATAATATATAAATATAGTTATACATTTATTTAAAATAGATATATAAATATGGTTATGTGAAGTTTATTTAAAATATATAAAATAAATACAGTTATATGTAATTTATTTAAAATAAATATATAAAATACACAAAAATAAATATTGTTTATTTTAAAAATCAAGATTTTTTTTGAAAAGTTCACAAACCCCAGGTTCAGAACTCCTGTACTTCTTCCCATATACCCATCATCCTTTACCTAGATCTCTTCTGAGAACAAGAAGATGGAGTGTGGAGAGAGAAAGCAGCTTGCCAAAACGGAGAAAAGGGAATTATTGAGGACTACCACACACAGCAGCTGATGTGGACACAGCACAGTGTGGCAAACCCTGCCCACGGCCAATCTGCTGGCATCCTGATCGGCAGGTTGGCATTTCTGAGTCCCTGGGTTTGCTTTTGAAAGGGAGAACTAGAGAGGAAGGGAAGAGAGGGAGGGGGAAATCTCTTAGCTCCTGACCCGAGGGTGTTAATGCTCTTTGCTCTTCCCCTCTGGACCCCAGGAGCTATTACTTTCATTGTCAATAGTTGGGGCAGCGAGCTATTTAAAGCCCTTCTTTTCTCTTTTCTCCAGTTTCACTTTTCCAAGGGCAGGATGGAAAGACAAAAGCAGGCCTCTGTAGCTGAGCCTGGCCCTCACAGCCGCCCCTTGGCACAAGCAGCTTCAGGACAGCTGGGGTAGGCCTCATTTGCATAAATGCAAAGCCATGCCATGGCTGCCTGTAATTTCCCTTCCATTCCTGCTCCATCTCTGCAGATCCAGGTGGTGTTGGAAGGGTCCCCAGATTCTGTATCATATCCAGTCTCTTTAAAGGGCATTTTTTTTTCAACCGAATTGGTTTTCACACTCCTTCCCTGGGTGTCTCCCTTCCAGGGAGGCGATTCAGGACCCCGGGACAATTCCCACTTTTCCACCCCTTCCTCTTTCCATGGTGATTTCCTAAAATCTAGGTGTGTAGAGTTAAAGGTATGAAGTCTAAGGCTGGCTAATATAGACTGCTGGAGCAATAGATTGGGAGTGAGGTAGCCCAGGCTCCACGGGGACTATGTGAGGAACTGTTTTACCTTGCTGGGCCCCAGTATTTGTATTTATAACTTGAGAAAGCATTCATTAGATCAAGAATTATTACCTCGCCGGGGAGGGGGGGGAGCAGCTAGGTGGAGCAGTGGATAGAGCACTGCTCCTGAGGTCAGGAGGACCTGAGTTCAAATCCAGCCTCAGATGCTTGATACATTAGCTGTGTGACCCTGGGCAAGTCACTTACCCCAATTACCTCAACAACAACAAAAAAAGAATTACTAACTTGGGGTATATGCATTTTAAAAATTTTTTGTTAATTTTATTTCAATATCATTGGTTTACTTTGTAATCCTATGTATCTTATTTTGTGTATTTCAAAGCATTATTCTGAGAAAAAGTCTGGCTTTATCAAACTGCTGCCAAAGGTTTCCATAAGAGACAAAAAGGTTCAGATCCCTTGCTTTATACGACCTTTATATGGCCTCTCCCAAATCTAAAATGCAATGATTTGATTTCTTGACTTAGCAGTGATGGTGGGGGAGTGGGGTGGCTCTATGTTTATGGCACTTTCTGCCCATTCTCCTCCTCCATCCCCATCACTCCAACAAGCTGGAGTTGGAGAGATGATGACTCACTCCTCCCCCAGCCAGATGTCCTGGGTTTCCCAGGGACTAAGATAGACACAGAAGGCAGATTAAGTTCCCGGTAGGGCTACAACCCTACCTGGCCTCTGGAATGAAAAAAAGTCCCCAGGACATTACCTAGGTCTGTTCCATTTGTCCTTGTCTAGAGCACCTCCAGCTGGAAGAAAGATGGCATGCTTGGTGTAAAAATAAAACTACTAATAGCTAACATTTATATTAAAAAATGTTAAAGTTTGAAAAACACTTTCCATATATTGTTTTATGTGGTCCTCAGAAGAATTCTGTGAGGCAGTTGCTATTATTTTCCATATTTTACAGGTGAGGAAACTGAGGCTAAGAAAGGCCTAATGACTTGTCAAAGCTAGTAAGCATCTGAGGCAGGATTTGAATTCAAGTCTTCCTGACTTTAGGTCTATTTTCCATCACTATTCAACCTAATGGATTTATAGTCTAAGGACCTGGTTTGACCAAGTCTTTGCTGCTTCCTATCCATGTGACCTTAGAGAAGGGCTGTTTCCTCATCCGTAAAATGAAGCAGTTGCTTTAAATGAGATCCTTTCCAGCTCTGAATTTAATGACCCTTTAAGTATAAATAAAGGAGAAAGGAAGTAGAACTGTTTGGGAATGCATTTGCTTAAATGTTGCATTTCCTCCTCCTCCCCCCAATAGACCATATGCTCCTTGAAGGTAGAGACTACTTCTGGTTTTGCCTTTGCAGGCCAGGGCCTGGGATAGTTGCTCACTGAATTGAGTTGAATTTGAGCATTCTGTTAGGGTCTTTGTCTGTACCCAGGACTAGGTTCAGTTCAATGACCAAGAGTATAGGGAAACCCTTATGTATCCTGATCCCCCAGGTTGGGTCACCAGGACCCAAGGAATTCTTTTTCCAAGGGGGGAAAAACAACCCTATTGTGAAAAGAAATAAACCTCATGCCAGGGGTGAGCAAGTAAAAGAGAAAGGAGAACCAGATTCACAATGCGAGATACTGAGAAGGGCAAGAAGATTTTTTTTTTCAGAAGTGTGCAAAGTGCTATAAGATTGAAAAGGTAGGTAAGCATAAGCCTAGACCTAATCTTCACGAACTCTTTGGCCAAAAATGCTGGTCAGGTGGCAAGATTCTCTTACACAGATGCCAATTAAAGAAAAGGCATCATTTGGGGGGAAAGAGGCATTGGCGGTATACTTGGAAAATCCCAAGAAGTATATCTCTGGAGCAAACATAATATTCACTAGAATTCAGAAGAAGGGAGAAAGGGCAAACATGATAGCACATTTCAAAAAAGCTACCAATGAGTAATAGTTGTCTGTTGCCTTATTCTGTACAAAAACGAGCTATCTGGTGATGAGATTTTCTTTTCTTTCTTTCTTTTTTTGTTTTTTTTAACATGTACCCTATTTAAATTGGTTTCATCAAGCAGAAAACTTTGATCATGAATGGCTGTTTAAGAATTTGCTCAGCAGTCTTAATAAAGGAATGATACAGATGAGGTAGGTTTGTGTTTAATTAATATGTTTTCTGAATTTTGGTCATAATTCTAGCTACAAATTAGCATACTTGTCTGTTTGTTTTAAAACATTTGATTAGGCTTCATATTCAATTAAATTAGTGAAGTCCAACTATTTTTTAATCAAAGGTAGCCCTCTCCAACTCAATAGCCTGGAAGGGTTTTTTTTAGATTTATTCTAACCATCAGTCAGTTATTCAAATAGTATTTACCAAATGACTACTGTGTGTTAAGCACTGGGGTTACAAAGAAAGACAAAAACAAACAAATATTAACAAAAACCAGTCCCTGCTCTCCAGAAGCTCACAGTCTAATGGAGGAGATACATTTAAAGAGCTATGTACAGACAAGTTATATGCAGGATATATTGAGGGGTAGTCTAAGAGGAAAGGCTTATGACTGAGGAAGACTTATAAAGGGTGGGACTTTAATGGGGAAGGGGAAAGGAGAAGGGGAAGGGGAAGTCAGGAGTTGGAAACGGGGAGAGAAAGAGTTCTGGGCATATGGGACAGCCAATGAAAACACTTGGAATCAATATTATTAATTGATTAAATAATGGGGAAAGTGTTTAATAGTTTCATATGACTTTAACTTATGTATTCTGAAAAAGAAAATGTGGTTGGCATGCAAAATTTTATTTGTTAACTAATGTGTCTTAGCCTAGCCAAAGGCAAAAACTGAAGCAGGACCACTGAATCAAAACAAAAGTAGGTATCTCCTGTTTAAATCACCTGATTTTCTCTACGGCACACAGCCTAATTATACTTATTTGATTAAAATATTGCTTTTCGATTATTAAAAAGCATTTAATTACAGTTTGTTGTGCAATTCGCAATAAAGGCTATCACATCATATTTCATAGCATGGGCAATCTCTACCCGTCAAATGCCCCCAGTATCCTGGGCTGTTCAAGAGCATAGAGATAAGTTTAGTTAGAGATATGGCTTTTTATCTAGTTGATGGGCAGCTAGGGAGCACAGTGGATACAGTGCCAGGCCTGGAGTCAGGAAGACTCCTCTTTTCGAGTTCAAATCTGACCTCAGACTTACTAGTTGTGTGACCCTGGGCAAGGTACTTAACCCTGTTTGCCTCAGTTTCCTCATCTGTAAAATGAGCTAGAGAAGGAGGTGGCAAACTACTTCATTATCTTCACCAAGAAAACTCCAAATGGGGTCACAGAGTCAGACAAAACTGAAAAAAAAAACAACTAAACAAAAAAAATTGAGTTAGATATCAGGTGTAAGCTAAGTCCATCTTAGTCAGGGGTATGGGGGAGCTCCTATCTGCTTTCTAGAGCAGATTGTTAAATTTTCAGTATGAGTATTTACACTTTGGCCATTGGTAAACCCTACAAATAAAGGCTTGATATATTGTTTTGTTGTTTATCTCAACTAAAGAAAGTGATGGAGAACATGTTAATTATGCAGATTAAACTTAAAAGTGGAACATGAGTTTTCAGATACCTGGTTGTTAGACATTTACCAGCACACCTCTGCTTAGTATTAACTTAAAAAAACCTACTGAATTTAAAATTTGAGGACATGTTATATAGTATGTGAATGGTAGTGCTATTACTACACTTGAAGAGTTAAGATGTACCATCAGCAAAATTTATAAGGGATGCGCTCGTAAGGCTTAATTAAAAAACTAAACCCTTTATTGAATACAAAACAAACAAAAGCCAAAAACTGCTTCATCAGCTAGAAAATATGACATATCCCTCCCCCCAACAAGACATTGAAAATGAACATGATTAAGGCCTGTCAGTAATCTAGACCAGCTCCAGCAGATGTGACTGCTTAAGACTAGATCACCCATGAGAACGATGCCATATAAAAAAGCCTTAGTCCCAAGCATAAGTAGGCACTGAAATGATTGTTCTCTCCAAGCCCTCTCCAGTATCTCTAGTGATAAATGACCACCCTTTGTTTCATGCCAGAGACTGAGAGCCAGGCAGCCAGGGTAGTACAAGGACATAGCTATAGACAAAAAAGGAAAATAAAGTGGGTAATGATATCTAATTAGGTAATTGGATTTCTGTTTGCTTGTTTGTACCATAACATGCACCGGAGGATATACCATTAGGGGAAGGGGAAGGATCCTATGAATAAATGAAGCCTCATTTAGGACCTCCAGCTCAGTGAATGGTCATGGGAAACAGGCAGGTTATTGTAGTAAGTAGTTAGGAGAGTTAGCCAAGAGAGTCGCTAGAAAGAAAACAAGGGAATTTTGCAATGACCTGGATAGAAAGTGTACAATGTTCAGGTTTCTGAAAGAGCAAATAACACCTATCTATGACCAAAGCATTAGTTGATCTCTGTCTTGTTGAAGAAGGTGAAAAGACAAGAGAAACGCATACCTCTAGTCCCCAGGCTATTAGTAATTGGGAAGTCTTCCTTTAAAGATCGTTCTTCCTTGTTCACTCTTTATTCTTGAAGAGGACCAGTGACATCAGGAGGGTGATGTCTTGACTTGCAAGTGAAGGGATTTAGTGAGGCAAAGCTGTGCAAAGTCACCAGCCCTGCTCTCTTCTCCTCCTCCAGAATCATCAGAGCCCAGTAGTAAGACATAAGTCAGAACGACTGATGACGGCCCAGGATGCAGCGGGAGACCTTGACCTTTTTAAGCTAAGGTCTTTCCCAGGGCCCAGATTGTCTGAGGCAACACCCATTCAGTAGTTAAAGGCTAAGTAAGAACTGAAGTAAAAGATGGCTAGTTTGTCTTCACAAAAGAATCAATCAGGGAAGAGAAGACCCTCAGAGTTACTGACTAGAACAATTGCTATTTACACCCACTCTGAGCCATTAAAACCCAGCAAATGAGCAAGTGAGGCTTGGACTGGGGCCTCCTATTGGCCAGTCAGTGATAGCCAGAATGATTTAGGTTTAGGGGCAGAGTCAAGTAGCTCTGTTTGAATCCCAATGGGCTTTATCAAAGCCTGGTTTTTCAGAGCTATATTGCAAGAAATCATAAATGGAAACTACATGAGACAAAAGAGTTAATTGCCCCAGTTTAGAGAACAAAACAATGATAGAATAAATAAGTAGGGAAGAAGAAAAAATCTAGCCCCCAAACCCCAAGACACCTTGTGAAATGTAAGTGATCAAAATTTATATTCCTTTGGAAAGAGCACCCACATGTAAGGGCATGACTCCTCATGTGGACAGAAGAGGAGGAAGAGTCATGAAAGAAGAGAAAGGGTGGAAGGTGGTTTAGGAGAAGACTAACCTTCACAGACAGGAGGAACAAGGATTAAGAGGCAGAAGGAAGGAAAGGGGAAGTACTGCTGAATATTTTTTAGATAAGTGATAGGTCTGAGGCTCTTCCTGTAGGAGGGAAAGCAGGACAATTGGGAGGAAGCACTTCCTTGTACTCTAAGGAGTGATTATATGGATCCATAGGTTATCCAGTAATGCCCTTTTAATTTCTTTCTCTAGAACATCTTTCAAATAAATATCCTTTCTTCCACTCAGAAACCACTACCCTAATTCAGGTCCTCTTCACCTGGACTATTGCAATAGCTTTTTAATTGGTCTCCCTGCATATAGTCTCTTCCCATTACAATTCATGCTCCATGCAGGGTCCTCCATGTAGTAATTTCCCTAAGGCACAGGAATGACCTGTGTGTCTCTCTCTCTCTCCAATAAATTCCAGTGGCTCCCTATTGCTCCTGGATCAACTGTATTTGGAATCAAAGAACCTACTTTGCATTCTGGCTCTGTTACTTACTCTATTAGCTGTCACTTATATTCTGTGAGCTTCAGTTCCTTTACTTATAAAATCAGGGGGTTATCAGGAATTGTTAATCTGGGGAGGGTGAATTAAAAATATTTTGATAACTGTATTTCAATGTAATTCATTTTCTTTATGATCCTATCTATTTTATTTTATGCATTTAAAAGTATCATTCTCAGAAGGCTTCACTAGACGCTCAGAGGGATCCATGACAAAAATGGTTAAGAAGCTTTGGTTTAGATGAACCCTAAGGTCCTTTTCAGCTCTTTATCCTATGATCCTTAGCTCTCTCTTTTGCAATCTCTAACGCGTTTTATAGGTATTATAGCTGTCTGTATTTATTTTTTATTCTCAAGATTATAAACCTCCTATGGGCAGGAGCTATCTTATTTGAACTTATCATCATCTTCTACTATTCTACCATTCTACATACAACATGCTACACACATTCAACAACGGCTGTTGAATGAAAGAATGGATGATTTTGCTTATCTAATCATCCTGTTAGAGACTTTTAACATAGAAAAGTGGTTTTCAACCACTACTAAATCTGTATCCCAGAGAAATTAAAAAAAGAGGTGGAGGGAGGACCTATTTGTACGAAAATATTTTAGCAGTTCTTTTTGTGGTGGCAAAAAATTGGAAATTGAAGGAATGCCCATCAGTTGGGGCATGGCTGAACAAGTTGTGGTATATGATTGTGATGGAATACTATCTTGTTATAAGAAATGATGAGCAGGCTGCTTTTAGAAAAAATCTGGAAAGACTGATGAACTGATGCAAAGTGAAGTGAGTAGAACCAGGAAAACATTATTCACAGTAACAAAATTCTCAGCAATACAATGATCCAAGACAATCCCAAAGGACTCATGATGAAAAATGTGACGCATATCCAGAGAAAGAACTGATAGGATCTGAATGTAGATCAAAGCATACTATGTTTCACTCTATTTTTTTGTGGGTTTTTTGGGGGGTGGCTATTTTTTTAATAATGTGACTAATATGGAAATATGTTCTGCATGATTGCACATGTATAATCTATATCAAATTACTTGCTATCTGGGGTGGGGGAAGAAGGGAGGGAGAGAGAGAATTTGAATCTAAAAATTAGAAAAAGATTGTTAAAAATTGTTTTTATGTGCAATTGGAAAAAAATAAAATATTATTTAATTTTAAAAAAGAGAAAAGAAAAGTGGGTTTAAATTGAGGAATAGCTGAAGAAATTATGGTATGTGAATGTAATGGAATATTAATGTGCCAAGGAAGGAAATGGTTTCAGAGGAACCTGGGAAGACTTGTGTGAACTGATGCAGAATGAAGTGAGCAGAACCAAGATAACAATTTATAGAATTAATGACATTTTAAAAATGAACAACTTTGAATGGTTATGAACTCTAATCTACAAAGTTACTGATCATTCTAGGGGACTAATGATGAAGACACCTGCAGACATGGACTGCCCATGTAGAATGAGACATACATTTTTGGACATGGCCAATGATTTGTTTCTCTACACATATTTGTTACAATGGATTCTCTGTCTCTGAGGGAGAGAAAATAAATGCTTGTCAACTGAAAAAATGTAAAAGAATTAACTCCATGTAAACATAGCTTGGCTAGTGAATAGAAAACCTACTTTAAAATCCAGAAGACCTAGTTTCTGATACTTGGTGGCTATTGTGAACCTGGGCAAGTTAAATTAAATGCTAAGTGCCCCAGGTAATTTGCTAAAACAATGGGTTATAGGTCAGGTGTGAGCTGTGGCCTCTATTTATAGAGGTAGTTTCCTTACTGGGAGTTCTTATGTCAATGAAATTACAAGTTTCAGTAAAAAAAAATATGGGAGTGTGAGGTTTGGAATAGTAGAACAAAATTTTAGGGTCAGAGGGAAGGGAATGAGTATTTATATAGCACCTGCTATTTGCCATTCACTGTGCTAAGTACTTAACAATATTACCTCATTTTACCCTCCTGAGGTTATTATCCCCATTTTACAGTTGGGGAAACTGTAAGAGCAAACAGAACTTAAGTGACTTGCCCAGGGTCACACAGCTAGTAAGTGTCTGAGGCTGGATTTGAACTCAAGTGACCTCAGACCTAGTGCTCTATTTGCTGCACCACAGCACTGGGTAGGAGTTTTGGTGCTTCCGATTACTAGCTATATCAACCTCTCTGAACCTCATTTTCTTTTTTTATAAAGTGGGGATGATAATCCCTGCTCTATCTGTCCATTGAGGTTGTGAATATTACATGAGACAATGACTATAAAACACTTGATCAACCATACAATACTATCCACATATAGGGTACATTAGGAAGGGTTTTCTAACAATTAAAGCTACCTTAAAATGAATTGGATGCCTTGCAAGGTAGTGAGTTCCTTGCCCCTGTAAGTGTGCAAGCAGAGACTGTTGGGGTATTTGTACAAGAAATTTAAAAATTAGGTATGTTGTCCTACCAACCCTATAGTTCCTCCAACTCTAAGGTCCAGGCAGGGATGGGGAACCTTTGGCCTCAAGGCCACATGTAGTCTTCTTGATCCTCAAGTTCGGCCCTATTCAGTCAAAAGGCTATACTTGAGGACTCAGAGGGTCACACGTGGCATCAAGGCCAAAAGTTCTCCACCCCTGTCCGAGGGTAATAACATCACCAAATAGACTTAAGGTAAAAAAAAAATACCACACATGCATAATATTTCATTTCAGAATTCCCCACTCAGCACCAGAGCAGACCTTGATGAAAGGCATTGCTTATCCATCAAAACAAGTCAACATTTGATGGAGGTGTTAACAGAGGCACAGACTACATATTTACCAATTCTTGTGGGCATTGGCTAGCTGATAGGTCTGTGTATTTACAATGCCACGGTTCTTTTCCCCCATCACTACTCCATCTTCAAATAAAGAGAAAAAGGAACATTCATCAGGAAGAAATTGGGATCTTCCAGATAGCAAGAACAGATTAAAGAGAAGACTCATTCCTGGGATCTCTCTTAACATTAGGAAATGTATGAACCTTTCTGGAATGATTTAGGGGATGCCTTCCAAGAGGCAGGGGGATGAAGTGGATGACCTCTGGACATTCCTTCCAGTCTTATCAGTCTGAGAGAGCAAGGGTATGATTTATGTGTGGATGGTCATGTACATGATTAAGCCATATATATACCCTGCTTAATACATATCTAAAAATATATGGAACCATATTTCCAGGGACCCAAGGTTGTATATGTCATATACAGCAAAATTGGACCTAGGATTAATATTGCTAAGGTCAGAGTGATCATTTGGGGTATACAGGAGGTGATATTTCACATGGGCTCACCCGCTTCCCATATCTTAGTCCATCTATAATGGACTGGCAGAGAGAGATTATTATTAGGGAATAAAATACACTTGCATTCCACCAATGAATCATTTATAGAAGACACCATCATTAGCCAGGAGTATGATTTATGGCTTTTAAGGGCATCACGGGCACTCTTTCTATGTGGCTCTGAAAACGTGACCACTGACCATTGAACACAACCAGTAGTCTTAAAGCTTCTGGTTGGAGGTGAAACGATCTATTAGCAATGAGTGAGTTTTGTGCGGAGACAGATCTGGGGCCTCCTAGAATACTTATACCATGGATAGAATTGACTCAGTTGGCTGGTGCTTGAATGGAAAGCAAACAAGCTTCCCCAATTGGAGAAAGGAGGGGAGGTTGGATTCCTGTGCCTCTCTTCCTCCTTCTCCCCACCAAGGGAAGAGAGGTCTACCTAGGAAGCAATTCATTTAACACATGGATCACAGGTTTGGGCCATTAACTGGTAAAGAGGTGAGTGGAGCTCAGGGCCAAGGAAGTGGTTTCTTTTACAAATAGCAACTAAGAGAAGGAGATATGAGTTTAGCAATTCTTGAGTGATCAGACATGCTAATTTTAATCACTACATTTACTTATATTTCTTGATACGGAACTTCAGGCAGCCTGAAGATGTATGTGGTATCAGTAATCTCTAGGTGACAGGCTGAATTGTAGGTACCCCTTTCAGAAGGCTAAGAAGAGCGATTGGCAAATTAAATGGAAAAATCAGGCCTAGATTTCCAATGGTTGTGGTTTCTGTGGCCCAAGCCTTTTACTGTCCTCACCACAGAAGAGAAATAATAGGAATTCACTCTTTATTTATGGCCCTTTACAGGTAACAAAAAGGCTCAGAGCATTGATGCTGGAAGCTCATTTTATAGATGAAGAAACCAAGACCCGAAAAGACAACGTGATTTGCAGCAGATCTCTCAAGGAAGAGGCTATGCAGGTTACGATCCTCAGAATCGCCCCCCATCCCTTCCTCTATGTCACCCCCAAATCCAGTCAGTTGCTATCTCTTGTTGATTGGGTCTGCACTTTACATCTGTCCCCTTCTCCTCACTCACCTGGCAGCCCCTCCCCTCGGGCCCCCACCCTCACCCCCCAGGTCAAGTCCCCTCTCCTTCCTGCCTCCTAATTGTTCTCCCTGCCTCAGGTGATTCCCTATCTCGAATCCATTCTCCATGCAGCTGCCAAAGAAATATTTCTAAAGACTCAATGAGCTCCACTGGTTTCCTATTGCGCCTAAGATCAAACAAATACTCTTCTGTTTGGCATTTAAAATGTTCCAATCTATGGTGATTATACATCACTCCCTTTCCCTTATTCTGTGATGCAGCCATACTTATCTTCCACAGTGACATTCCATCTATTGTCTCCAGCTCTTTATCCAGTTTATCCCCTGTGCCTGGAAAGGAAGGAGAAGAAGCACTAAAAAGTGCTCAACACTTTTTACAAATATTTCATTTGATCCTCATAACTCTGGGAAATAGGTGCTATGATTATCATCTTCGTTTTACAGTTGAGGGAACTGAGGCAAACAGAAGTTAAATGACTTGCGCAAGGTCACAAAGCAGTCTACCTGGTTCCAAATCCAGTACTTTATCCCTTCTGCTACCAGCTGCCTCAACACACTCCCCTCACTTGTGACTCTTAGCTTCCTTCAAAGCTTAATTCAAGCTCACTACCTACATTATACTGTTTCCCAGCTTCAAGTGTTTCCCTCTGGGAAAATAACTTTGCAAAGTGTTTATATATACTTATGTGGGTACACATGGGAGCAGCTAGGTGGTAGTGCAGTGGATAGAGCTGGGCCTGGGCCTGGATTCAGGAAGACTCATCTTTCTGAGTTCAAATCTGGTTTCAGACACTTACCAGCTGTGTGACCCTAGACAAGTCACTTAAGCCTGTTTGCCTCAATTTCTCCATCTGTATAATAAACTGGAGAAGGAAATAGAGAACCACTCCAATATCTTTGCCAAGAGAACTCCAAATGGGGTCATGAGGAGTCAGACATGACTGAAATGACTGAACAACAACAAAATGGGACATGTTGATTTCTTAATAGATGATAATGTTCTTGAGTGAAGGGACTATGTGTTATTTTTGTCTTTGTATTCCCATGACCATACCTGGCACAAAATTGACACTTAATAAATGCTGATTGATTGACAGATAAGTGGCTAAGTTAGGATTCAAACTGGGCTTGTGTGGTTTCCTATCCAACACACTTTCCACTGTACAGCTTTTCCTTAAAAGAACCCAGTGAGGCAGACATTATGTGTATCAACATTCCCACCGAATGAATAAAGAACAAAGACTCAGAGAGATTGTGACTTATCCAAGGTCACCAGACAGCAATTAAGCATTCTTGCTGAGGCTTGAATTAAAGTTATTTGGCTCAACATCCGATACTTTGTCTCAATAAATAAAACGTATTTGCATTCAAGCAGCTGTGTTTGAAATTTATACGGCTTGCATTTCCTACCAGGGTCAATGATGTGGTGGCAAGACTTGAAGTCATTGTAGGCTTCCTAAGTACAAAGAGGGGGAGGTGTAGTCACACAATAAATCTTGTGAAGCAGTCCTGTGGTTTTAATGGTCTGACAACTCGACATGACTCAATAGTAGAATACAAATTCTTTGAAGGCAGGAAGGATTTCCTTTTTGTCTTCTCTTCCCCAGAGTGATTTTCTAATAAAATAATAATAGTAAAGCTAGCATTTATATACCACCTACTATATGTCAAGCACTGTGCTAAGTACATAACATTATTTCATTTGATCCTTTTTGCCACTGCTGCTGCTGCTGCCGTCAAAGAAGGGAGGGGATACCCTGGCATGCAAGTGAATTGCATTTAAGTGAGGGAAGGCTATGCAAAATCACCAGCCTCACCATTTGGGTCCAGTGGCCAGATATAGACCAGGACAACTGGAGATGGCCCAGGATGCAGTGGTGGACCTTGGCCTTTTCAAGCCAAGGTCTTTAACAGGTCTCACAATCCTTATAAT
Organism: Phascolarctos cinereus; assembly: GCF_003287225.1. Lineage (NCBI taxonomy): Eukaryota > Metazoa > Chordata > Mammalia > Diprotodontia > Phascolarctidae > Phascolarctos > Phascolarctos cinereus. Next base: position 230,568,442 of record NW_027555736.1, read on the forward strand.
AATCTTGGGAGGTAGGTGCTATTGTGTTGTTCATTCGAAAGTAGAGGAAACTAAAGCAAATACATTAAATGACTTTCCCAAGGTCACTCAGCTAGGATGTATCTGAAGCTAGTTTGAACTTGGGTCTTTTGGACTCCAGGCTCAATGCTTGAGCTACTGCACCAGCTAGCTGAATTGAATTGAATAGGATAGTGTGACAAGGCAGTCACGAAGCTAACTTGATAGGCTGAATTAATAGTCACCATCCAATATGACTCTACCGCGGTCACTTCTCAACCCTTTTCAGCTTTAGTTTCTGACCTCATCACTCAAATGAAATTCTCCCTCTCCAGGCTTCCCAGTTGAGCACTCACATCCTTCCAGTCACCTAAGTTTCTAATTGTAACTTTCCATCCTTTATCCCCCATATCCAATCAGTTGCCATGTAGGTGTTCACAAAATAAACATGTTCACAACATCTCACATCCTGCTCATTCACATTACCACGTAACCCAGGCCCGCATCATTTTTTCTTTAGAGTGTTGCAAGAGCTTCCAGATTGGGCTTAAGGTTTTTATTCACCCCTCTCTGACTCAGTGTCCACATAATCACTAAAGTTATCTTCCTAAAGCATAAGTCTGACTGTCATTACCCTCTTCAAAGAACCTTTGGTGGCCCCCTACTGCTTCTAAGATACAATGCAAACTCTTTACTGTTTCAAGCCCTTTAGCTTCCCTTTGTAAGCTTGTTTCATGTTATACAACTCCATATACTCTATCCTCAAGCCATACTGGCCTATTTGCCATTTCCTGTACTTAGCTTTCCATCTCCATCCTCCATGTCTTTGTACAGGTCATCTACCACGCCTGGCATAGATTTATTCCTTACCTCTATCTCTTAAAATCCAGAGTTTCCTTAAAGGCTCACCTTCTATGGGAAACCTTTCCTGAACCTCCTCGTTGTTGGTACTCTCTCTCCTTTCTCCTAAAATTATTGTCTATACTTATCGGTTTACTTGTTGTAAACTTCCAGTAGAGGTGTATAGGGAAGACTAATGCCTCTGGTGTGAAGGCTTGCTGAGCCCTTTTCAGGGCTGCTTATCCACCTTTGGTGTCCACCTTTCACCCAACTCTCACCAGTGGTTCTAAGAAGCTGTAGCACGGACAGTGGCCACACCTTAATACAACTTTCTGAGGTAAAACCATCTCAGCAGAGGGACCAAAAAAAGATTGAGGGTAACCAATAGTCCTCAAACCCATTGGTAAGTGAGGGAGATGTCTACCCCAAGCATATGAAGACTCCTCCCAGCAGAATGAGTGGATGAGAACAATTTGTTCCAGTGGCTGTGAAGCAGGTGATGTGGAATGCTTAGAGCTTGGTCAGACGTGCCAAGGTCATCCACTGCATCCTGGGCCATCACCAGTCATCTTGACTTTTGTCTTTACCACTGGACTTTGATGACTCTAGAAGAGAGAGGGAGGTTGACGAGTTTGTGCAACTCTGCCTCCCTTCAATCCAATTCATGTACAAGTCAAGACATCATCCTGTGATGTCATTGGTCCTCTTCAAAAAAGAAGGACAAACAATGCCAAACTCTTAGAGGGTAGGGTTCATTTTTCCTTTTGTCTTGGTCTCCCCTGTGTATAGCACTGCCCTTTGTTTTGTGTGTGTATCTATATATACACATATACACATAAACATATATATATGCATATACATACATGTATGTATATATATTAAATGTATATGTACACACACATGCAGGTGCATAATAAATGCTTGTTGTGTTCATCAGTCCAGGTCTGGGGCACCATGTCCTGCTCTGGATGTCATGTTTCAGGAAGGACATTGAATATACCACCTCCAAAAGAGAAGACTAATTGGAAACATAACATGACAGCTGTCTTCAAGGATTTCAAGGGCTGTCATGTGGAAATGAGATTAGGATTATAGATTCAGAGCCAGAAGGGACCTTGGAGGCTATCTAGTCCAAACTAATCTTTTCATAGTTTTGGAAATGGATGTCTAGAGGAAAAAAGTGACTTGCCCTGATTCACACGGGGAGTAAGCAGAAGAGCTGCTATTGGAACCCAGTTCATCTGACTCCCAATTCAGTGTGCTGCTTACTACATCCCAGTATTTAGACCTGCTTTGTTTGACCCCAGAAAATAAAATTAGGAGTAACAGCTGAAACTTGCAGAGACATAGATTTAGATTTGATGTAAAAAACAAAACAAAACTCCTAGTAATTAGAGCTGTCCAAAAGTGGGAAGTAGCCATTTCCCCATCACTGGAGGTCTTTAGGTAGAGGGTGGATGTGCATGTATTATGGGATATTGAAGAAGGGTTTCTTTTTCATTTGTGGGTTGGATTAGAGGATCTTTGATGTCCCTCCTATCTCTGAGATCTGGGTTTTCATTCTGTCTGGGTCTTAGGATTGTAGATTTTAAAGATCATCTAATCTACCCTCACCCTACAGCATCCACTTTACAGATAAGGATACCGAGACCCAGAGAAACTTAAGTGACTTGTCCAAGGCCACATAGGAAAAGCGGCAGTGCTGGAAATTGAACTCAGGCCACTTGACTCCAAATTCATCTCTCTTTTAATGGACAAATGACTTTTTTTTTTTTTTTACTCCTCTGAGCTTTAATTTCCTCAGCTGTAAAGTGAGGAGTCAAACTCTTTGGTGTCTATATGGTCTCCTCTGGCTTCAATATAGTCTTTCTTTCTCTCTCTAGAGGTAATAATAGTGAAAGCAAAAGACTTTTAAGAACCAGTTACCCAGGCAAATTTCAGGATTTTACTTATTTTCTTCTTTGTTTCTTTATCCTGGTATAGGTTGTGATATAATGGAGAAGGCACTGAATTTGAAAAGAGGGTCACTCCCTACTCATGTGACCTTTGGCCAGTTGCTTCCTTTCTCTAGGTCACAGTTGTCTCGTCTGTAAAATGAGAGGTTTGGCCAACATGATCTCCAAGGTTCCTTCAGCTCTAAATCCACAATCCTGTTATCCTATGAGAAACTTCAATAATTCATCATATAATTTCTCACAGGCTAGCTTTGCGTCCCCTTTGATATATTTGTATATGGTTTATATGTGGAAACTTTGTATCCCCTCAATATATTTGTATGCGGTTTCTTTTACACTTAACTTATTCTTGTTTCTATGTAGCTTTCTAAATGTTCTCAAGTTGTATTCCTGTGTTTGCGTGTTTTGTCTCACCAATTAGCTTTAAGTCCTTGGAGGATGGGTCCCATGTCTTTTACTTTATTTGTATCATTGATTGAACGCCTAATGTTGGTCTCTACATACGGTAGGTTCTTGATAAATGTTGATTGATAGACTGGAGGTCAGAAACTATGTATTTATTCTCTCCAAAGGGGCTCAATTAAAGATCACTCCCAACGAAACTTATTCATATTCAGTTCAATTCAAATCAGCAAGCATGCATTGTCTCCCATCACCTAGCACCAGAACACATATTTTCATTATTGATCAAACCCTTTCCTTCCCAGTAGAGGTTAGGTTTGGTTCCTCAGGCAAGTCATGGCTGTGAATTACTCATGGGGAGAATTGAGAATCCTCACTCTGATGGATTTCTGAGGCAGATTTTCCAAAGCTTCCACTGCAGAGAACATTGAACCAATGAGGGAGTGATCTTCATTTGAATTAGAATGGAAAACGAGTGTATCATTGAATGAGAGGGTAGAGCGGGCAGCCAGGAACTAGGCTTGGCTGACATGGAGATTATGGAGTAGAGCTGGTCTGATGGGGGAAAAAGCTACTGAAAGTATACATCCGTGGTGACAACTAAGAGGCTGATACTCACAACTTTTTGCCCTCATCTTCAACTGCGTATTCCTTACTTCAGTCCAATTGTCCTCTTTCGTTATTCATTCAACTCAATAACTATTCAACACAAAATGATTGAGCTCCTATGATGTACCAAATCCAGTCTCCCGATTGGGGCTTACTGAAGTCAATCACATGGCCTTATCACGGAATATGAGGGCTCTTGGATGAGGCAGGCATTGCTTCATTTTCAAGGTTACTCTATCCGTGGTGCTTCATGCCTCATTTCTGGCCACTTTCCTGGTTCTCTCTTCCCTACCTCACCTTGTACCACTTGTACCTGTGTATTTTATGGACTCTTAACTGCATCCCTGAATTTTAAAGGACATAGAGCTCAAAGAAATGTTAGTGACCATCTGATCCAACCACCTTGTTTTACAGACAAGGAAATAGAGAACCCCATCAAAGGAAACTGATGTGTCCTAATGCATCTAGGTGGTAAAAACAAGAGCAAACATTCAAACCTAGGCCCTCTGACTCCAGATTGCTTTTCTTTTCACTACACCAGCATCTATCCTTGGAGTTGCTTCTTTGCCCTGACTTTGAGTATCCGGGTGCCCTTATACTGACTTCTGACCCTTGGCTTTGTTCTGATTGCCAGTTTTCAAGCACTCCCCAGGTGTGACCTGCTCTCACACATGGCCCCTCCCTCCCTTTTGTTCTTTGCTATGCTTTGGTTGTCCCAGTCCTGGCTTCCTGCCCTAACTCCATTATCCATTGCTAACTCAGTGTTAGTCCCGTTGTGACACTGCTGATTCCTTTGAACAATTCTCAGTGTTTATTGTACTCTGGGTACATGTTTATGGGAATCTGGTCTCCCTCCCCCTTCATCTCCTCTGGGATAAGGATTCTCTCCCTTCTCATTGTGTTTCCCATTGCACCACTGGCAAGCTCAGTTAGTGGTGATTAGCACAGTGTAGCTGGCTCATATGAAACACCTGCCTACCACCTGTGCCCCTTATGACTATGACCCCGGGTAAGAAACTGGCAGTCGCCCTTCATGGCCGACTGGGCTCCTGGAGCTGCTTGCAGGGGCCAGGTCCAAATGGGCACCATATGGCCGACCACCTGGAAATCGTTTTGCCAGAGCCGAGTCTAATACTTTCTGTCAGCTAGAGAGTGAAATCTGGGGAGGCACTGAGGACAGCAAGGAAGACTGGCAGAAAACTTTGCAAGAGCAGAAGGGATAAGCTGGAGGGAAAGAGGACATGCTGGGAAACTGGTTTGCTATTTAATTGGCCTCCACACCTTTTAGAAACCGACAAGAAGAGTTGGTTCCAAAATGTCTATTGCAACAACCCACCAACCCCCTTTATGGACAGAGTGGATTAACCTGTTGGAATTCTTTATTTATATCTGAACCCTACCAAAGAGTCCTTTGGAAAGTGGAAAGTACTGCCTTGAGAGATGAAGCAGAGTGGTAAGAGTGGAATGGAAAGAATTCTAGTTTTGAAGTTGGAGGTACTGAGCTGGAATCTTCCACATGCTACCTGGTAACCTGGTGGCCATGGACAAGTCCTTCAACCGCTCTTGGATCTCAGTTTATTTATCTGTGAAATGGGTGGTTAGAATAGATGATCTTGGGTCCCTGCTAACTCCTAATTCCATGCTAATTCACCTACAAATCAGCCTCATTAATTCTCAATAATGCATTTTGTTTTTGAGATTAGCCTGGCTGCTAGTAGTCACAGAGGCTCAACAGGGATGAGTTGCTCATTTCTCTGAGCAATTAAAATAAAGTTATTTGTGTCTTCAGAGTGAAGAAGACCTGGATTTAATTCCATACTTTCTGTGTGACCCTAGGAAAGTCCCTTAATCTCTCAGTGTCCTAGGCACCTTTCACAATTGGTCATTAATTATTATTATTAATTTATTAAGTGCCTACTATGTGCCAGGCACCATATTAAGCGCTGGAGATTAAAAAAAAAAGGCAAAAGACAGTCCCTGCTCTCTGGGAGCTTACAGTCTAATGGGAGAGACAACATGCAAACAGCTAAGAATGAATAAATTGTAGACAGGATAAATTGGCAATAATCAAGAGAGTGAAGGAACAAGCTTTTGTGAGCCAGGATTCTCTGACATAATCCAAGGATACTTTGAGTTAGCATTACTCCTAGGCATGGTCCTCTGAAACTAGCTGTGGGCCCTTTGGGCACAGAGTAGAGGATGCCTATTCTGTGTTTGAGAGAAGAGGCCTCTAAAACCCTATAGAATCTTCTTGTGGGGTTGCTCTTACCTGAGGGTCAGTGGGTAATAATTTAATGATTTATCTGAACACCTGGGCTCCAAACAATCCATTTCCTGGATCTGAAAGCCCTCCCGCGGATACTGACCAGGCCTGGTCACAAAATGGGCTCCCAATTGGGGGGAAATGTCCTTCTCTAGCTCCTCAGAACCCACCAGGATCCAAAGGAAGCAGGCTTCCTAGGATGCTGAGGTCCAAAGGAACTCTGTGGCCCTGCATCACCCACTGCTCAGCCACTTAGCCTCCAGTGCTTCTCGCTGGCAAGTGGATGAATTAATTTCGTGTTGCTCACCAAACCTTGATGCCGGCCTTCCAGCTTCCCGGGAGCTAAAGAGTATGTGCGTTAATAGGAACATCAATTTAGAGCTGGAAAGGAACCTTAGAAGTCTGAGTCTGAGTCTATCGCCTTAATTTTTCAGGCAGAGGCCCAGGGAGGTTATAAAGCAGACTTACACTGCAAAATGTTCACACTGATTAATGTTGCCTGCACATAAGTTCAGATACATCAACGGAGAAAACTTAACACGGGGCAGTTTCTAAGGTCGGTGTGGTGCAGTGTTAGATGTGATATTAGAGGACTTGGGTGAGAATCCTGGGTTGGCCTGTGTGGCTTTGGTTGTACAATTAATTAAGTAACTTCACCTCTCTGGGCCTCAGTCTCCCCATCTGTAAAATGAGGGCCTTGGACTCAAGGTCCCTTCCAGTTCTGAGTTGATTAGCCTATGTTTTGGGCTGGGTGGTTTGGGTGGTTGTTTTGCTTTTGACCAGACCTGTGATATCATTTTAGGGAGATCTTGGTAAGGAATTTTCTCTACCAATTTGTATCTGCTCTTTGGTCACCTTCTCTGCAACTACTAGATAGGAAACTTTTCCTCTTCCCTTTTAAGAGTGGGGGAGTCGGGTGGGTGGGTGGAGAGCATTAACTCCAGCTTGCCTAGGTTCTGCATCATAGCCTCCTGGCCCATTACAGTTGATGTCAATCATGTACGACCGATAGTCCACTTTACAACACGTAATTTTTTTCCTGCCAATGTGACTAAAAGCAGATTTTAAAGCTATCTATCTAATCCTTCACTTGAATTTGGCACACAGAAACAAATATCTTGATTGGAGTCACTGCAATAACGTTCAAGAATTCTCCTGAGCTCTAGTTTTAAATAGTCATAACCTTCAATGTTTTTGAATGGGGGACAAACTGTAATGGGGAAGGAGAGGAGATTCACCAGTGAACCCTGAAGATAACCCTTAGATGGGGCTTGGGGGGAAGGAGGTGGCTGCTGGAAAAAAATGACTCTTTTGCAACAGCCTGAGATTTCTACCCTGCTAAAAGTGCAACTCCTGAGGGAAAGATGCATGTGCCTCTAGGACAGATGGAGTTGAGTTGGGGAGGAAGGAGGCCCCCCTGCCCCAGGAAGTGCCTTTTCAATTTTCCAACCTGGAACAAAGCCCTGGCTTATTCGTTCTGGTGGTAGCTCTGGTTCTGAAAGGTTCTATCTCATTTGGAGTGCAAGCTCTGACTTTCCCATCCTATTTCATACCTCTCTGAGGCTGCAAGAGAGCAATGGTTTCTTCTTCTCAGGTCTTTATTTACACAGAAGGAAGCCCTGAAGAGCTGTGGGCCTAGTGTTCCTGTGGAACCTCAGTTTTTAATCATAATCTGAGAGTTCCATTTACAGGCCAGACCATGAATAAGATCCTAATAGATATGAATGTGGAGAACAGAAATTGATTGCCCCTACAGGGCAAAGCTGTCACACTCCGAGGATCTGACACTTGTTGTAGGGTAAACCGGGGCTGTCCCTGTAGGCCCAGAGACAAGGAGAGCAGTGTCAGAATTAGGACATTGGTCCCTTGGAGAAATACTGCTTTTGTGGCCTTCTTGTCAGAATATTTCTGCAGATCTAATGCTAGTGCACTGAATTTGTTTCTGGACACTTTGGAAATCACCAGGGTTGTCTGCCATGATCAGTTCACGCATGAGAGCTTTTCCCAGTGTGACCCCTCCACTTCAGCTGAGCCAACCTATTGGTCCCGCACATACACCAAGTGCATTCTTCTTCACTTTGTTGTGTCATTTTTTCAGTCATGTCTGACTCTTCATGACCCCATTTGGGGTTTTCTTAGCAAATATATGGAGTGGTTTACCATTACCTTCTCCAGCTCATTTTATAGATGAGGAAACTGAGGTACCCAGGGTGAAGTGACTTGCCCAGGGTCACACAGCTAGTAAGTGTCTGAGGCTGGATTTCAACTCGGGTCATGAAGATGAGTTTTCCCAATTCCAGGCCTGATGCTCTATCCACTGTGCCACCTAAGTGCCCCCTTTCTTGTCCGTGTACCTTGACTCATACTGGCACATGGTAAGCACTTAATGAATGCTTATTGACTGACTGCCTAGCATGCTCTCCATACTCCTATGAGACACTCCCCAACCTTTGACAGCTGGCTCAAGTCTCACCTCCTCCTTGAAGTCACCCCTGATGACTCCAGCATATGTGGATCTCTGCCTTCCCTAGCTGGGCATTTTCATAGACTATTTCAGCATGCCATAGTGGAGAGAGTCTTGGGTTCAAAGTGCACCTCTGACACTTCCTAGATTGGTATCCTTGACATTCATTTGCCACCAGCTGTTCTTCATGGTTTTGACTCCAGCAGCATCATTGTGGAACCTTCACAGGATCATAGATTAGAACTAGAAGAAACCTTTGGAGTTATAGAACCCAAACCCTTTATGTTATAGATGAGGAACTGAGGTATAGATAGATTAAGGGACTTTCCTAGGCACACATAGCTAGTAAGTCTCTGAGGCCAGACTTGGACCCAGGCCTTCCTGACTCTGACTCCAAGGCTCTTTCCACATGCACCAATTTTGTTCAATTCTTCTATCTTATTTTTAGCGCCACATCAGAGTCCTAAGAGCATAGATAGGAACCATAATTCCGGGTGATGGCTAAATACTTATATAAGATCATAGTATCATAGATTTAGAGCTAAGAGGGATATTAGTCATCATCTGATGTGACCCCATTTTATAGATGAGAAAATCAGAGCCTAGAGAGGTCAATAATTTGCCCAATGTCACATAAGTAGCAAAGGACAGAGTTGGGTTATAACCCAGGTCTTCTGTTTCCAAATCCAGTGTTCTTTATACAAGAGATGTGTAGGGATCCTGCTCCTATTGCTTATCTTTGCAACTTTGGGGAAATCACAAAACCTCTATATGCCTCAGTTTTACCATCTGTAAAATGAGGGTATTACACAAGATAATCAGAAGTCCCTTCTAATTCTAAATCTATGATCTTAAATGTCAGCTATTTTGATCCTAATTTGATCAAAATTCCTTTTCTAAAGAACTTCTACAGTCTTCTAGGTTATGTTTGTTATATTTGGGGTTAAAAAGGTTTCTTTTTCCTTCCATTGGGAAGGATGACTTTCCCTTTTTGGGCTTCAGTTTCTTCATGTTAATAGCCTAGACCAGGATGTGTGTAAAGCCTCCTTCACATCCAATATTCTATAATCTATGGATTGGGCTCTAGAATGGCATTGTTTTTGCTTTCATGTCTGGGAAGTGAGAGTAATATTGTTATCTGGCCTACTTCCTTTACGTGGTTTCTATGGGGGGGGGTGATAAAAGTATAGGGATACACCCAAATTAATATAAATGTAGAAGGTTCAGACTTCTCAACTGAATCAATCAATCAAAGTTGTGACCTAGGTTCAAACTTAATTTGGGAGGAGTCGAGTGCTTTTATTCTTCGATAAAATTGTATGACACTACTCAGGAAACATTTTGTCATTGGTTGACAGAAAATCAGAAACACCTCTGAACAAGCCAGTGCTGAATAGGAAGTTAAGTGGTTAAATTTGGGAGGCTTCCAGGCTTAGGAGCTCCTTGAAGAGGCAGACCCTTGTGCCAGTAGCAGAAAGCTGGAGAGTGGAGGAGTGAGCATGGAGAGTATGCTAATTCTCCCTCTCCCCAGTGACCATTTGACAACCTTGTGAACTTTGAAAGGTCAGAATATCTGGAGTTCTTAACAGCATCAGTAGCCAAGTCTTCTGGAGCCAATTGAGTAAAGGCACCCTGAGGACAAATTAGACACACCAAGAAAAGGCAATTTCTTTTCTGGCATTTGGGGTTAAGTGACTTGCCCAGGGTCACACAGCCAAGTAAGTGTCTGAGGCCACATTTGAACTCAGGTCCTCTTGACTCCAGGGCTGGTGCGCTATCCACTACACCATCTAGCTGATCCAAGAAAAGGCCATTTCAAGACTTTGCTGACCTTCTGAGCCCAACAGAAAGCCAAACCTCTCTACGAACTTCATGAGGACGTTACGAAGAGAGAAAAGGACTTCTACTGACTATGATCTTGAGCTCACTCTTCTTTGTGCTCCCTCAGTTTCTGTGGGTGGTGGTGTTATTTTAGTATGTCAAATTAATTCTATGTCAAGTTAGTAAATGCCTGTTCTAAAAGTGAATTAAGCCTGGCTGGCTGATAATCACTGGGGCTTGTGAGCCCCCCAACACCTGAGAGTTTCCTCTAGAGTTCTGAGGGCAGGAGTAGTTGCTGACCCTCTGGGAACCCAATCTTCCAGTGCTAATGGGACTTGGGGAAGTAGCTCTGGAGGAGGTATTACAAACAAAACTGACTGCTGTCAGAAATGCATGGTTTTCCACAAAGATTCTCCCTCTACCAGTTTTTGATGTTCTCCTAGTGTGACGTACATAAACAATATTTACTGAGTATAAATCTAATCATGGGCTTCAAAGATGCCCATTTCTTTAAGAAGCATCATGCTATAGTAGAAATCCAAAGGCAGGAAGACCTGAATTCAAGCCCTGCCTCTTACACACACCCACGGTGACCATGGGGACTAATCACTTAGCCCTTCAATGTCTCAGACAGCTTCTAAGATGATATATTACAGATGAATTGTTGTTCTACATTGATGTGGGAGCCAGAAGTTCCCTATGCTGAGAAAATCACATATGGGCCAAAAGTGTGTGTGTGTGTGTGTGTGTGTGTGTGTGTGTGTGTGTGTGTGTGAGAACAAGCCAAGAATTGACAGAGAAGCAGCCAAATTGAATTTTATTTCAAGTAATAAGAAGGATCTAGGAGAAGAGTCTCTAGGGGGAAATGCATATTAATCTGAGGGTTCTTTGAGGATGAAGAAAGAAGAATTCTATTTAAATGGATGCATACAAGGAATAGAGATAGGGACTGGACATGTGATTCAGTTGGTTCATGGAACTCTTCTGTGAGGAGATTCTCTTTATAAATATAGGTTAGCACTTAGAGTCTTGGAAGTTGCCAAGAATAGAAAAGTTAAGTGACTTGCCCAGGGTCACGCAGCCTGTAGGTATTGAGAATGGGACTTAAACCCGCCCTCCCGGCTTCTAGTCAAGCTCTCTATCCACTATACAATGATACTACTCAGTAAGCAATAAGAAGGCTAGACACTGCCAAGAGAGAAACAAGTTAATAAAAAAATTAAGGTCAGAAAGCACCCTCCAGTAGAGTTTTTTGGAAGCAGAAAAGGTCTAGGACAGGGGTGGGGAACCTGTGACCTCCAGGCCACATGTGGCCCTCTAGGTCCTCAAGTGTGGCCCTTTGACTGAATCCAAACTTCACAGAACGAATTCCCTTAGTAAAAGGATTTGTTCTGTAAAACTTGGACTCAGTCAAAAGGCTGCACCCAAGGACCTAGAAGGCTACATGTCACCTTGAGGCCACGGATTCCCTACCCCTGGTCTAGGGAAAAGGGAATTATTAGAGGTGCTGGGTAGAATCCTGAGGAACCACTAGATTAAAATGATCAAAGAGTACCCCCTGGAAAATGAATATTGTCTGTAGAGACCAGAAAAAAGGGAATGAGTTTCCTCAAAAACTGGGGGCTAAGAAGCTGCTGATAATGTCAAGAACCTGAGTGCTAATCTGAGTAAGGTAGGATTTGACTAAGTTTTATGCCTGTAGATCAGTAGATTGACACCCATACCTGATTTGCAGCCTGAACCCTTCTCATAGTAGCTTTGCCTAGCATTGAACTCTACTGGCTCTGTCTGGTGGACTGATTGCCGACTGTAGACAGAGGCCCTGGAACCAGGCTGGTGTCTCAGTCAATTTAAAGAGGACATCTTGACTTAATTCCTTCAGTTGCTGGAAAGAAAAGTAATCAGGAAAATGAGACAGTATAGGCCTCAGACAGATCTTCCATTTGAGGATGTCCTGGGTGGTTTTGTTCTGACTCCAACTGAGACTAGTGACTCTCAAAGGAAGAAGGCAGCAACAGACAGAAGCAAGGCCATCCTGAGTCGGCTTCATCCCTCTTCCAACCCAATCACAGAACATTGTCTCTGACAATGGGACCACAGAAGATACCACGTGGGGAAGCAGGGAGATTGTTTTCATTGCTGTTACCCTTTCCGGGTGAGGGATCTTGCCCAGCTATTTCTCTTTCCGAAATCAGCAGAAGGAAGGGGAATTGGCAAAACTAATTATCGAGAAGGCTGGAGGCAGGTAAGTTGGCTATTTATGTGCCTGGGAAGGGGACAAAGACCTAGACAAGCTCTGAATCAGACCTCAGATTTAAGGGCGGGTGTTCTAATTTAAACTAATGGTCATGAGAGCCAGTGCCTTTTAAAGGAACCCGAAATACCAGCAACTGTCAAGTGTTAGCAGAGGAGGGTGTGATTTTTCTTTTGTCAATCTACAGGCCTTCTCTTTAGGTGCTTTTCAGGGGTGACATGCTATGGTTCTTTCTCCAGCCTCCTTACTATCTTTAGAATGAGATTCAGCCTTTGATTTGAATGGGCTGAGACCATCTGTTGCTAAGAGAGGAGGTTAGCTCTTCTGAGACAGCTTGGATTGGGAGTCATTCCTTAAGTTAATAGCAGGAAGGGGATTCTCCCTCCCTTGCACATATTGGGCTGAGTTCTGTCTAGGGCAGAAAACACAACCCTTTTTTTTTTTTTTGCAGAGAAGTAGGCCTAAGCAAGTGTAACCATGGTGATCTGGCCTGTGATTCTTAAGGGCTGGACAAGGGTAGAGATAGGATGGACAACTCCCCCTGGGGGAGTTGCCAAGAAATGGTTGGATAATCTAATTGTTTTTTTATCACTTTGCTTGGCTGACATTTCTTCTCCTCCTTTCTTCCTTCCTTCTCCTTTTTTCTACCATTGGTATAGGTAACTCCCAATGAAAAGTCTCCCCACACCAATGCAGATCATCATTTACTCTGCAACCTAATACCCTAGAGAATTGTCTGGGGGCAATGACAGGTCAAACAATTTATCCAAAACCACATGGTAAGTATGTGTTAGAAGTATGACCTGAACCCTGGTCTGCTTTATTCCAAGGCTGGTCCTATCCACAGAGCCATGCTGCTTTGCTGTTACCTAGTGATATTTCTCTCGCTACACTATTAAGAGGGCATAAAGGAAAGCTGTGCTATAGTATTAGGGAGCAGCTAGGTGGTATAGTAGATAGAATGCTAGCCCTGGAGTCAGGAGGATCTGAGTTCAAATTCAGCCTCAGACACTTACTAGCTATATGACCCTGGGAAAGTCTCTTAACCCTGTTTGCCTTGGGTTCTTCATCTATGAAATGAGCTGGAGAAGATAAGGACAAACCACTCCAGTATCTTTGCCAAGAAGACCCCAGATGGGCTTACTGAAATGACTGAACAACAACAACATGGTATTGGGAGGTGGGTATGTAGAGGCCAGGACTACAGGCACAGGAAGAGTGGGAATGAACAGATTAGGAGGATGGGAAGTTGAGTGAGGAATGAACTGGCTCGCCTAAAGGCATGGAAGATTAGTATTGTGACTCCCTTACTGGGTCAGCTATGGATAGGCTACTGGGTTTAGAGTCAAAAGGCCTAGGGGTGAGTCTTGGCCCTATTACTAATGAGTAAAAATGGATATTAGACTGAGGAGCTTGGAAGGGGAGAAGAGAAGGAAGTATGGCTTTACTCAGTTTGGGGTGAGGATAGGGTTTTCCTGTACCCACATTTCTTTGGGGGAACAGAGAATTTGCTAGGGTCCCCTTCAGTTTCTTTATTTTCTTTAGGCAATTGGGGTTAAGTGACTTGCCCAGGGTCACACAGCTAGTGTCAAGTGTTTGGTCCGAGGCCGGATTTGAACTCAGGTACTCCTGACTTCAGGGCTGGTGCTCTATCCACTGTGCCACCTCGCTGCCCCTCCCCTTCAGTTTCTGATCCTTTGTCTGATGCCTGTAAATCAGGTACAATGACCAGATTTTATTGTTTGCATCAGTTATGAAGAATGCATAGACTCTACTGTGGGAAAAAAAAAAGGTGAGAAAACGAGAACGTTAGGGGGGGATCAGGTTGGGAAGAGCTTTAAATGTCAAACAGTACCTGCTGTTCATTAAGAAAACCATTAAACAAAATCTGAAGTATGTTCATTATTCTGTTTAATATATTTTTAAAAGATCTTCCCAAAATGATCATATTTTCCAAAAAGTTTCCTCACTGAAGGAGGATAAGCTTCAGTCATTTGGAAAATCAACTTATGTAGAACAGTCTGATCTCTAAAGATGAATTTCCTTGAGGGGCTTCAGTGAATAGAATGCTGAATTTAGAGTCAAAACATCTGTTTTTGAAGCACCACTTCCACTCCTTACTCTCTGTGCGAAGTTGGGCAATAAATACAGCTCAACTCTCTGGACCTCAGTTTCCTCAACTGCAGATGAGTTGGTTTGACGAGATGATCCCCATGTTCACTGCCAGATGTGAACATGATGATGATGATGATGATGCTAGCTGGCTTTTATATGGCACTTTGAAGCTTGCAAAGTGCTTTAGAAATATCTCATTTTATCCACAATCCCAGAAAATAGTGCCAATTTTTACAAGTGAGGACACTTATGTAAACAGAGGTTACGTGAATTGGTCAGGGGCCCACAGTTAGTATCTGAAACAAAATTCGAACTTGGGTCTTCTACTGTGTTGCCTTATTGCCTACATAATGTAGTTATTCTGGTCAAATGATGCATTTGCTCTTTAATTTTTGTGCCGGAAAATTATTTCTTCTTAGAAATGATTGGCAGTTTCTTTTTCTTTTTTCATCTTGAAAAAGTGCTATTACATGGGACGGCTCTCTGGGAAGGAGGGAAGGATGCAGGGGGAAATTACAGTGATGTTAACAAAAAACAGTCCCCAAACCAAAGATAGTAATTTGATCTACTTTTTAGCTAATGCATATTACAGAGTGACATTATCTGGTACACACACATGTCCATGGAGGAAGAGAGACACACAGTAATTTTTTTTTTTGGCCAGGAATTAAATATGTTTTGTTTTGTTTTGTTTTGTTTTTGCTAGGGAAATAGGCGGATGGACACATGCGTGCACTTATGCTGTATTGTCAAACAATTTCAGAGTAGATACATTGCAGAAATGTATATTCTGGTTTGTTTATAAAGGACTCAGAGGAATTTCCATAAAAAGAAGTATCAAGAGAACTCAATATGTATTGTTTAGAGAAAATTGGAAAATGTAAAGTAACATGAGGGTTACATAATACAGAGGAAGAAAGAACTGGAATTGGAGCCAGGAAAGGAAGGTTCCAGTCATTAGCTGGAGATCAGAACTATGAAAAGTCTTTTGTCTTTTCTGGGATTCCGTTTTGTCATCTATAAGATGGAATTTTGGAGTATGTATTTGCTAAGGTTCCTTTCAACTCTAATGGTCTGTGTATGATTCCATGAACTACGGAGAAGCTCAGTTCATCTAAACAAAATCCAGACTGGTGTCTCTCATCATCTAGCCCAATTGCTTCAAGCCATAAGGTCTCAGTTTTCTCATCTGTAAAATGAAGAGGTTAGGCCAGGTAGTCCCTAGCTACAGAATCCTGATTCTGTGATTACACATATAATCCAACCTATGGAATTTCACTAGAATAGACCTTAAAGAAAAAGATTAATTCATTATGAATGGTTGGAAAAATTAATTCAACATGGTTGGTTGGAATTTTCAACCTGTAAGTTATAGTTGATCCATTTTGATTATATCTCAGATCTGGGTTATACCTCATGAAGCATATGATGGAAATGAATGGGACTGTAGGATTACATATATGGAAATTCATTTGGTGGACAGTATTAAGGAAAACGGTAATTCCCTATATTGAGGGAGAATTGTATTTATGAGGGACTTGGTCTCTTTCTGAAAGGAGAGGTGGTACTCTCTTTACTCACCCTGCTGCATCCTCTATCAGTCACGCTACAGCTGAAATCAGGTGCTCAATCAATATTTTATATGTCTCTCACATCAATTTCCCTGGGAACATGTTGGATCCCCCCAGGAGAATGTAAGCTCCTTGAAGTCAGGACCTGTCCCATTTTTCTTTTTGTATTCCCTAGTATTTAGTGAAGTGCCTTGCACATAGTAGGTGCCTAATAAATGCTTATTGATCTGAACAGGAACAATGGGTTTAATTATGGAATGATTCTAGATAAGACTTATTTAAGGGGAAAAAAGTCTTCAAGTCTGCATCAAATAGCTACTTAATCCTTGTGGACAAATGAGAACCTGGTCAGATCATGATGTCTTTCAATTGTTAGGCATCTCAGTGAATGGCTGGCAAGACATTTAAGCAAGAACTCGTTCAATGAGGCACTTCAGCTTTCAAGGGGCTACTCCCTTCCCTTCTCATCTCCCCATTTCTCCTTGAAATATGTGAAGGGACTATCCTCTCTAGCTCTCAGTTTTTCTCTTTATCAGATGCAATGTAAATCTATTTGCCAAGACACAAGGCGACCTACAGGGAGGAAACCTGGGCCTCACTGAGTAGAAGGGAGTAAGCGGCTACCTATCACAGGCAAAGAGAAACGTGTGCTTCCTGAATCAATGAGGACCAACTATGTAGATCTGGAAGAAGGGTCATTGGAGATCTTCTAGTCCAGGAGTTCTTCACAGTTTTTTTTTGATTCCATGGACTCCTTTGGCAGTCTAGTAAAGCCAGTGGTTTCCTTAGAAGACAGTTATCCCTTCCACCTTGCAGGGGTTAGGGGTGTGGAGCCCCCTTGATTTGGAAAATCCATGTAAAATCCACAGGGCTAGATTCTTCACCTTCATTTTCCTTTAGGAAATCAGATGAGGACTTAGCCTTTTCTACCAGAATGCTTTTTTTTTTAAACAACAATCCTGCATTTCTGAGTTTCTAAACTTTCTCTGTGTCATCTGCTAGCCTTCATGTGTCATCTGTAGCTTCCCCAAAACTCCCCCAAAATTCTCATTTGGTTTCTTATGCCAACTGGTGATATATTGAAACCACAATGGGGAAAGTCACTACATGGAAGGGATAACTAACTTGTTTCTTAACTTCATAATTGAAGGAAATGATAAATTTTAGCTAAAGGTTAGTGAAAATAAATTTTAGTGAAAATAAGTAAATATGAGAGTTAATATTTTTTTCCATCCAAGTTAACAGACTCCCTGAAATCTGTGTATGGACCCCAGGTTAAGAGCCCCTGATCAAATCTAATCCCCTCATTTTATGGATAAGGAAACTGGGACCCAGGGAAGGTAAATGATTTTCCCAAGGTCACACAGGTAATAAGTAGGATTTGAATCTCAGTTCTCTGCATCCTTCTTTTGTGCCATGATTCCTTCTCAAATGATAAAACACTCAAGGCCTTTCAGGGGAGAATGGCACTCACTGATCATGGGCCCCAGAAATAAGTTGATAAGAAATGCTCCCTATACAATATTTGCACCAACATCTTAGGGTTTTTTTTGATCACCTCCACTGCCTCCTAACTCCGCACCTCAGGATTAACAGAAGGTGTGAGGTGAAACCTTGGCAAACTGATGCCTCTTCCCCAGACCCCACGCCTGAGAGAGCTTGTCTTTTGAGACGAATCTCATCTGGCAGCCAGGCCTGCTCTGGGGCTCTGATGAATCAGGGATGTGTATTAATGTGGATGAGAGGATCTTCAGATAGTTCGGGGTCTGGTTTTGCAAATGCCTGAGTAGCCCTGGCTCCCAGGGGCTGGATGGTAGCCAAGACTTACAGTGAGTTAAAGCCACTTTAATATAAGGTGGAAATGGCCACTTCTACATGGTCCATGAGATTCATTTCCAGGGTCTCAATTTAATTCAGAGACTGAGCCTATTCCTGCAGCCCCCCAACTGATGGCATTTAAATGCCTTGTGCCATGAAAGGAAATGAAACTGCTAGTAATTGAAATTTCCATCAAATAAGAGCCCCTTCATCAGGACCTTATTCTTTCTGGGGGAAGAGTTTTTCTCCCAATATGGTAGGTGTCTCTAGGAGTAGATTGATAGCACTCTGTGAGCACCCTTTTACCCCCTATATTATTTTTACCTCTGGCAACAAAGTTTCTGCCAACATGGCATGTCCTTCATTGGAAGGTATCCTCTTCATTAATAGAGCAGATAGTCTTGAGCTTTTTTTCAGTGTTTCTTTAGTCTAGCTTGTTTGTCTGATTCATAGGCAGTCTAATATCCTGAAGCCTGAGGCTTTTGTCGGTGATGAGACCGTCCATCACCCAGGAAGAGAGAATTCTCACTGCTCAATGCCCAGTCTGCATCAGTGATTAAGCCTATGACTTTATTCAAGGGCAGATCTGTGACATCTCCAACTACTCTTATGGCTTAGTAGGTGGTCAGGTTTATGTCTGAGCATAAACAACTGGGAAAAGAAATTGCCTAATCATGAAAACCTAGAGATCCAAAGTCCCTAGTGACACACAGTACCTTCTTAGGAGAAACCAGGGCATCCCAGTGATTTAGAATTTCCAAGCTGCTGGGCACATGGCTTTCACCCCCCCCCCCTTTGTTTGTTTCAGGTGAAAGAAAACAGATAATTGGATGTGCGGAGGAATATTGTATTTTGCTGGAGATAAATCACTGCTCAAGAAAGTCAGCTCCCCCACCCATCCAGTCATACAGAATTAGCTGGGTAGGCGGTGGGGTTAGAGTTGTTTATTTTCAGACCATACTAGCAAGTTTGGTTCTGGAGTCCAATTGCCCCCAAAGTCCATAATAATAAATTACTGAGAACCACATGCAGTACAGTAGAGACCATTCAGACATGTCCTTTTACCACACAGCAAAAAAAGGTAGAGTTTGTGACACTTGAGTCTGACCTATGCTGCTGAGCCCTGGTGCTTCCCTTTGTGTATTTAACTAGATCGCTGTTTGTCTACTTCCATTAAAATTCTCCCTGTAGCTTTCTCCAAGGCTTTCTGACTGTAGTAACCTGGCACTGTTCCACTGTACTAATCTGTGGGACTTTATTGCTACAGAGTCTACTATACTACATTATGACCCTAGAACTGCCATCTGGTACTGTCCAACAATGCCTTGATACCACGAAGTGTTAACTTTTAAGTTGTGGGCATTGGCAACTCTTTGGCAGAATGACGGGTCAGGTAAATATTGCATTATTTGTCTGCTACTTGTCCATACCACAGACCATGGTGTTTATTAATGCTTGACTTTGAGGTCACTGCACTTTTGAGGGGTACATTATTACTGTGACCTAGAGATCTTGAAAACTGTCTTAATTGTCATTCACTGTAATGGCTCAGTGGGAACAGGAAGCTTTGTGAAACTGCTGAAGAGTGAGAGAGCTTCAAGTCTCTAGTCCCTTTCTAGCCTCCCGGCATGGATCTCAGAAGTAGCTTTTGAAATCCTTGCATGTGAAGGGGGACAGGATAGAAATGGATTAAAAAGGAAAGAAGGCAAAATAGCAAAGAAAGTAAGCGGGTGGCAGTTTCCTAGTGCATCAGCTAGGAGATGAGGTAGTTTGAACATACCAAGTTTACTAACTAGGAAGAGGTTTATTGGCAGGGCATCTTTTGGGTTCCCTGGAGTACAAGCAGCAACTTGGAGTCTCACTGGAAGGGTTCTGGTTTTGACCAAGAGAGCTCAGGATACTCCTAACAAATTCCCAGCCAATGGATGATACTGATTCTATTGGCCTGTGGCTGTGGGAAATCCATTTAGATCACCTGGTCCTACTTTGTTTCTGGTTCTCACCAATAGAACCAGAGGAACACAGCTTTCTGGATGTCCGGAGATTCCCTCCTCACCTTGCTAGCTCAGAGGAGCATATTACCTGATGTCTTGTGAATTCCTAATGATCCTTTAGAGCCCAACTCAAATATCTTCTCCTCCAGGAGCCTTCTCTGATTCCTTCTGTTGGAAATTACCTTTTCCCTCAGACCTCTTGAAGCATGTTATTTATACCTCTCTAATGTGATGATCATGAAATGTGGATTGCAGTTACTTCTGGCTGTGTCTTACTTATCTTACTAGACTATGAGGTGCTTAAAGGTAGGGATGGCATCTTATCTAAATGTATCTACAGTGCCCTGTAGGTAGGAGGTAATTAATAAATGTCGTATTGGATTGGTATTGATGCTGTTTTGCCTTCAATGGAATTATTCCAGAAGAAATTAGGAATTTGCCTACTGGTAACCTATGCTTTTTCTACTTTCTCTCCATTGGAGAAAGGAAGTATAGGTATCCTTTTGTCTTAGAAATGACATCCTGAGAATTGACTTTGCCTACTGGGTGGAGGTTGTTTCTCTTAATACTGCCTCAGTATTCCATTCTACAGGAATACTTATCAGTGCACCCCAGCATGGCAAAGAGTCTCTGGTTCAAAGTTTGGGCCCACTGAGTATATTCAGTGCTGTCACTGAAGGTAGGGATGAAAGGGGGAGACAAAGGCAATGAGAAATTTGTTTTGATTCTGGTCTGGTTCTGCCCCACAGGGCATCTGGGAATACACAGAAGTCTGGCTAGTGGAGGAACTGGCCCAAAGCTAGACACTCTGGATGTAGCTTCATATAAGGATCAGCGCTCCCATGTTGACTCTGTACTACATTCAGCAGTGGCAACCCATACCCTGCTTCGCATCAGAGTGCCTTTGGGAAACTTGCTATGTAGCTCAACTATTTTTAGTAGGGGTTGGTGGGGGAAGGAGACGTTTTGGTATCTTTCCTGCTGCAGGAGGGGTATGACATCTAGCATAAGCTCACTTAAGGAACTCAAGACCACTCACTTTGAGAATCTTGGTTGACCTTTTCTCTACCTTTCTCTCCTTGAAAGTCTAAGGAGCTTTCTCAAATGTGCTGAGTTCACAAAGATCGGTGGCCAACTGTCCTTGACCGAGACTCCAGGAGGTCTCCCAGGGCCCTGGCTAAGTTCAGCCATAATGCCTAAGACCAAGATCTCAGGTTAGGGAATCCCGTCCATCCAATGGAGCTTTGATTTCAATAGAGAGCAGGTAATTCTGATGACAACATGACCTGGAAAGCCCACTTCAGAGCCATGGAAAAGTGCCAGGAAACACAATTTATAGGAAGCAAGCCACCCGGGGCTTGAGGAAGTCAACTGTAGTGTCTGGGCTCAGGGACCAATTGTGGAGGACTTTACTTAGCACTTCCCCTTTCAAGGCTTCCCTTTGTCACTACCAAGTTCTGTTTGCTCTTGATGACCTATGAAGGCAGTGAAGGCAATGTGCTATGCTTTGGGACCTGGGGAACATGCTAGCTGGCCCTCTGGCTGAACTCAGAAATGGGTTAGTTGTATGTGAGAGCAAGCAGGGTGTGAATAGCAATAAGACGGGAGGGGAGGTGTCAAAAGTCAAATGAGAGTATGTCCCTCAAGCAGTTCATGCACACAGAAGAATATAAGGTCCCTGTGGCCTTTCCCACAGTTAGGCTCAAGGACAGGGCATGCAGTATCTATATTATTTGGAGTTGATCCATATAAAGAAACTCCAAGGGACCCATTTTTGCATCTGTATCCCAGACCCCATCACTTTATAGTTTTGCTCTCCCCATTCTCTGATACAGGGTATACCCTAGGGTCATTGAATTGGTGGTCCCTTCTGGCAATCTGCTCTTGCCACCACATGTGCGACAAGGTCTCAGGTAGTGTGGGCCAAGTTCACCCCCTTCCCACCTAAGTTTATTTCTTTATATCTGCTTTCCAAGGTGCTCTGAGAATGTTTGTAATTATTGCATGGTTTCCCACTAAGCCCACCAAATGGGAGCAAATATGCTTATTTCTCCATTTTGCAGGTAAGAGAAACTGAGGTACAGAAACACTGGAAACTGGAAGCCTGCTGATGCCCATGACAACTCAACCATGGAAGACGGAAAGCTGGAACCCCTAGGATCTTACTGGATAACATAAAATCCATTACAGGGCACTGATTCAGCAATTTGGGTTGGAAATGAAACAAGCAACAAATTGGGGTGAAGGAGTGGTGGTGGTGGTGGTGGTGTGTAAAGTCTGAATGCATCCGTTAGTCACCACTAAAAGATTGCATATGTGAATCAAGAAATCACCAATGATAATTATTTTATTTCTATTGCTTTTTGTTTATAATATCTAAAGGGATGTAGCTGAAAATAAATCAAAGAGAGATGGCTGAACAGCTGACTTGGAAAAGCATGGTCTTACTGGGCTATAGATTTATCAATAGTCTTAACCAGGGGGTCACTAGGGAGCAGTGTCATTCTGGCAAATGGTAGCTTATGACAGACATCCACGGGGGATGGGAATTGCTAAGAAAGCTACACCCAGTTTGTCCATGTTAGTTTGGTTTTCCCATCAAATAATTGGCATTATTTTGTTTGTATCATTTTCGCCAATCCCTTATGTGTGCAGCACAGTACTAAGGTGTGCTATGTGGGTACTGCCAATTCTTTTCCCACTAGAGCTGTTTCTGGGCATGACTGATTCCTTACTGAGAAATTTGACCATACCCAACCCTACTTGAGAGGGGGAATTGTTGGCCAGTCAAATATCCAATTGACTCCCCAAGACTGGGAATCTTCCCCTCCTTTCATCTTTCTCTTGGGTTGGTGAAACCCGGACAACTCCAACACTCCCAGAGTTCCCTCCAGACCTCACTTTGAATAAAGTAGGAGGGAACATACTTTGGAACAAGTGTAAGAAGCCAATGATAACATGACAAAAGTCTTCTTTTCAGCCTTAAATAAAAAATCTATGGCTCGTCTTTATGCACTGATGCTTTCTCTGGAGAAGGAATCATTGATGCTTTGATTTCCCCCATTCAGGAGACAACTATGGAGAAAGACAATCAGAGCATTTTCTATAAGCCTGTCTGAGAGGGAGTAAAGGGCTTAAGAGGGTGGGGGAAAGGAACCCCTAGAGTGGTTTCAGAGTGCAGAAGAAATGAATCTTACTTCTTAAGTGGAAGCGGCTTCTGCTGACTATTCTCTTGTGCCTAGGTTGCTGCAAAGTGGGGATGGATGGAGGCAGGGGGATGGTTGTGACAGTAGCAGGCTGTATCTATTACAGCTGTGGGTGTGCCAGAGAAAAGGGAGAATGGTATTTAATACTGATTGTGCTCAGTCCAGCTCTCCTTGCTCTCTTTTCCCATAAGGGAGGATATTTTGCACAGTAGTAGTAGTAGTAGTAATAATAATAATAATAATAATAATAATAGCAATAACAACAATAATGATAATGACAGCAAGTAATAATTCATAGCAGGAAACCTTTGGCCCTGCAAAACCCTCTGTTCACAGTGAGGTGTTCTTCCCATCATTCAGGTGAGAAGAAACAAGGACCTCGTGGAGAACGGAGTGTCATAACAAAGCTATACAGGTAAGAAAATGTTGATGTAAACTATATGTAGTGGCATCTCTGCAGCTTTGCCGCTGATTGCTTTTTCTCCCCTCCATTTTCCACCCCATCCAGTCCTAGGCAGGTTCTCCTTTCCTCACCCTCCCTTCTTCCCCTCACTCTTTTTCTTTCACAGTAACCAGATCGCCCCCTTAAGGTTAGTCTCTCAGCCGATGTGGAGCGGCGCCGCCCGCCCACGTGGTCAGCGGCTCCCGTCTCAGCTGGTGGAACTGTCAGGAGGACTGCATCAGGCCCGTGAGACGCTTGCCCACCAGTGACTTTCCCTGCAAGAAGGATAAGCGACAAACACACACATATGCACAGACAGACAGATAGACAGACAGGCAGGGATCAGTTCTATACAGGCAACAGAAACAAACCGCTCTGCCCCACCGTCTTCCATGGGAGGGGCATGTTCACATGGGGCTCCCCAAGTTTGGAAGGCTTAATGCGGAAGCTTTTGATCCACCGGGACACTGGATGGGTGGAGCTGGGCGAACCCAGGGATAGCGATAGGCTGTGGATGATGCCCTGAAGTTGGTAGTGGAAGGAGAGAAAATTAGGGCTGTACGGCACCTTACTTACCCATGAAAGGAGGCTCTTTAACCATCAAGTCAGAGTTTTAATACCTGTGGACTACCCTAGAACTTGATTTTAGTCAAGGTAACTAGATGGGTTAGGAAGTACTGAGACAAGGGAGGGCTGGATAATCTGTGACAAGGCTGTGCTGAGGATGGGGATTGCTGGGAAATGATAAATATCACGTTCTGAAAAAAAAAAAGCCAGTGAGACGTGAGCCCCTTGGTATGAAGCAGTGGGTGGAAGGTAGAAGGATTAGAGCACTTCCCATGGAGCTGGGCATATGTATAGTTTGGTTCCAAGATGGTGGAGGCAGCTCCCTCCTTGGAAGCTACAGATTATTTTTTCTGGGAAAAGACAACGAAGAATCACTGGGTGCAAACAATACCATGAAAAGGCTTTAAAACAGAATGAACGTGGCCTGAAATCATGGCTTT
The DNA here is from genome assembly GCF_003287225.1 of Phascolarctos cinereus. NCBI lineage: Eukaryota > Metazoa > Chordata > Mammalia > Diprotodontia > Phascolarctidae > Phascolarctos > Phascolarctos cinereus. Next base: position 230,593,200 of record NW_027555736.1, read on the forward strand.
TGTAACACTCAGAGGAGCATTTTACCTAGACTGATTCCTGGTCAATTATTTGGTTACCCATTTGGTGATAAAGTTAGGGATATCCTCATATACCGTAAGTGTTCCCAGCCCCAACTATGGCTTCTGCACAAGACTTGAACACACTCTTTATTCCAGACCCTTTTTAAATTTAAAAAATAAACAACAATAAAACCAGGCCCAGCTTCTAGGAGCACATGAGACTGATTCAACTCACTCTTGTGTCACATGGCTTGAACTTTTCTGAATGGGTGTGAGGGCACAACTCCTAAAGCCAGACTTGCAGGCAAGTCTGATATACTCAAAAGAAGATTGCTCTGATTGGGAATATCTAAGAAGTATTCAACAAGCTCAATGATCAATTGGTCTGTAACTTAAAAATATACAACATTAGCTGTGTTCTTGTCAGCCCTAGGATGGTGTATCATCTATCCTGTTCTTCTACAGAGGGAAAAAAAAACCAGTGTAGATGCTCACAAGCTTCTCTGTATCTGGTTCAATGGTTTGCCTACTATTTGGTATTGACACTTCCTGAAACTCTGCTTCCTTGTTTTATTTCCCCCCTTATTCCATCATTTTGATAAGTAAATCCCACTTCTTTTTCTTTTTGTCCCTGCTCTGTGAGATGCCCCAGCATCAGGTTTTTGAATCTTCAGGTTATGCCAGGCTCAATCTACGGCAAGAGAAATTTAGGGACAATATAAGCAGAGGTGTGCATGAACTAATTCTTAATTTTCAGTGTGAGCATTTATACCTTGGACATGAGCAAACCCTACAAATTAGAACTTGATTTATTGTTTTGTTAACTTCCTAGATTTAAGAAAGTGATGGAAGAACATGTTAACAATGCAGGTTGAACTTTGAAGGTGTTTCATGGGGCAGGTGGGTGATACAATGTATAGAGCACTGGCCTTAGAGTCAGTAGTACCCGAGTTCAAGTCTGACCTCAGACACTCACTAGCTGTGTGACTCTGGGCAAGTCACTTAACCGCGACTACCTAAAAAAAAGTGTTTCATGTGTCCTTTCCCCCCTAGAGACCTGGATGTTAAACATTTATCGCATATTTCTGGATATATGGAAGATTTTCCTGGATAGAATGTCATAAATTCTAGGAGGCTATGAAATCTCTCTCCCTAGAGGTTTTTAAGGATAGGATAGTTACTTATCCATTTGGGATAGTTTAAGTACTTTGTAGAGGCACTGAGAAAAAGGGCAAACCAAGCACCAGTGGCTCCATGTTGCCTTGTGGTCTGCTTATTATTGAGGCAACTAAATACCTTCTCCTCCCTACTCTTATCCTCTCTTCTTACTCCATCCACCAGCCCAGGGTTATAATTACACATCCATCACATTCCCAAATATACATATTCTGGGAATATCCTGCTTGGCATCTGGTTCTCTGATTTAACTGGCAGGTGTGAAAAAATCATAGATACTTAATAAAAATAGGTACAGGTGAGTATAATAGAGCGAGAAACATTGCAGCAGCAGTTCTGCTGTTCTAAGGATTGAAAGAAGTTTACTTCCAGATAATTATAATAATAGCTAGCATTTAGATAGCACTTCAAGGATTGCAAAGTATTTTATAAATATCATCTCATTTGATCCTTACGATACAACCCTGAGAGGTGGATGCAATTATTATCCCCATTTCACAGTTGAGGAAACCGAGGCAGACAGAGGTCAAGTGACTTGCCCAGGGTTCAGTTAGTGTCTGGGGTGGGATCTCAACTCAACTCTTCCTAACTCCAGTTTCAGTGCTCTATAGGCTCAGGTTTGAAGGGTATACTAGCTACTCTTCCCCCTGTCCCTTCTGATGAGTGAATCTGAAATTCTAAATTTTAGAGTTCTTCCCTTAATATCTCTGAGTCTCCAGTTGTTTAATAAGACCTACAGCTAGCCCATCCCCTGAAGATAAGGTAGCACCTTATGGAAGAGATCCTAGGTTTGTTTTCAATAACCTTTCATGGCGTATCTAGCTACTTTTGCTTCTCCATCCTCTTCCCCTTCACCTACCTCACTCCAAGTTTCAGCTATGTTGTTAAACAACAATAACAACAACATAGTGAGTGTGCTGGGAATAGTAGCACCGGCCACCTCACTCACTGGCCAATGCTCCCGCAGACTGATGGAACATCCTGAGGGGAGAAGTTGCTGTTCATTCTGCCCACAGGCATTGCTAAGGTGCCTATCATAGGGCTTAAGGAAAGGAAGTGGGTCATTAAGCTTGTTCATTAGCTGTTTTCCCTCTAAAGGAATAAGGTTCCTAAGCAGTTCACCAAGGATCAAAGCCACCTTGCACTAATGACAGCAGCCCCCTGCCTAGGAGAACCACCCGTGTTCAGACAAGCCGTTACCAAGATGATTCTTGCAGAGTCAGGGGGCTCCTTGCTATGAAGCCATTTTCACTCTACAGGCACCAAGAGAAAAGAACTTCCCGATATGGCCTATGACAGCTGTAATACACCCTCTCTCCCCCCTACTCCTTCCTCATCGTTTAGCATTAATGAAGGATGAGCCCTAGAGTCAGAGTGGTACATTTTACACATGTCTGATACTTGGATAGCCATGGGAGCTTGGGGTAGGGATGAGGAAGGAAGAGAGAAGTCCTTTTACAGGTCAGTATGGAGCATCGCATGGTGCCCAAAGCAATGCAGCCAGAACAGCCTAACAGATCAGCTGAACTATTAATAGATGCTGGCTAAGGAGGAAAACAGGATGCCTCTAGCAAGTGATCTTGAAATGAAATGGAATATGATGATTAAAAGCTCGGATAGGCAAGGTAAGTTCCAGAGATATCATGTGACTACATTTTGGTGTGTAGACAAAGTGTTTTTTTCACCTCCAACAGACTTGGTAAATGTAATTCAACAGAATTCAGGAACCTTTAATTTCATGGCCGATGTGTTCACGAAGACCCTTTTCATTCTCATTCTCATCTGACTGGTGTTCCACATGCTAGAGAGATCTCCTCGGTGTTATGGCTGTCTTGTCTTTATGACTGGGGGCCTAGAAAGTCATGCAGTTCTTACATTTATTATCTTCTTTAAAGGCACATACACACACACACACACACACACAAAAGGAAGGATTCCCCTTTTGTGAAACATGTGTGTGTGTTTTTAAATCGACATGCTTTTTGACATGCTTTGATTCTGTTCATCTCACTTTCAGACATTTAATCTACAAAGCATGCGCTGGTCAGGTGATCTAGAGCTCCTGCCACTTACCTGAGGGCTTTTCACTGGGGGGTAAGGTTCTGTGGAAAATTGAAAGTGCAGATAGTGGTTGACCTGTGGGACTGCCCAGGTTGTGACCATGACCTCTGGCTCAGTGTGGCTTGGTAGGGAGGGCTAGTTCAATTTAAATTGTTTAAAAGCAGGATGCAATCTTTGCCTGGGTCACCTCATGAAAATTTCCACACCCTCTTCTTTTTTGGTTGCTTGGTTTTATCTCAATTTAGGAATAAATTCTATTCTCCCTTTCTGCCTCCCCCCCCCCTTGTTGATTTGGGAATCTATCCCAAGCTTCTAGGATCAGGAAAAGTAATTGCTTTTAATCCACCCAATCTGAAGCGCTCTCCTCCTCCTCCTCCCCCTTCCCACTTTTCTCTCTCCCTTTTATTCTGCCCCATCAAATAAAATGACTTGGGAATCATACCATCCTCTTGTGCCACTGAGGTGTTTTTCACACTTGCTACTGAAAAATTTTCTTTGGCTGAAAGCACAGTGTGAAAGGATGGGGAGGTGTTTTTTTTTTCTCCCCTTTCTTCCTTATTTGTTTCAGCAAAAGAATGTGTGTTTGATTGAATCAACAAGTGACTTCAGTAGTCAGGAAGTTAAAGGCTCAAGGGGTGACTTTGTTGTATAGCAGTGAAACATCCAAGTATAGCAGTAAGACATTCAAATTTGCACTGGATTCCCACATGGCTTTGGAAGGATGGAAATCACCACAATGTCTGCAGAAGGTAGCAAGAACAAAGAGGAAAAGTGAGATGACCTGGGGAGAGCTGAGCTAGGGAGGAAAGACAAGGAAAAGAAGACATTCTGCCACAATCTTGAAGGGGGATTTGTGTGGTGGGTACTATTTCCTTCCTGGTTCCCTCCACTGATGAGATAAATATACTGAAATGGAAGCAGAAGTAATTTTCATTATGACAATAATTTCACATCAGTGGAGTTTTGGTTAAGGAAGCCAAGGTCATCCTCAATGATCTTTAAGACTTGGGGAAACAAAGCAAAGATATGGAATACCTTCCTTTACAGAGTTGGGGGACAATGGGCATGGAACACTGAATGTTAAGATGCTATTCAAAGTACCATAATAATTCCTGAAAGGAAAAGAAATGTTATTGTAGAGCTCTGCAGTAGAATTATACCTCAGACTTCTTGTTTTTGATATGTTGCTTAGTTTTGCTGAATTTTTTCACCCTCCTTTTAAAAATTCTTCATTATAAGGGATGGTTCTCTAGAAGGCGTTGGGGGAGTATGATAGAGTGGGAAATTCAGGTGATATAAAAACCAAAAAGAACTTCAAAATTTATTTTTAAAAAGACTTAAGAAGAGAAAGGACATTCCATTTGTTTGGGGTTGTTTAGAAAAAAGTGACTGAGTTAGATGATCTATGGGGATTCCATCTAGGCCTGTGACTAGAGGAAGACTATGTATATTTGTAACTAAAAACAATATATCTTTCTATAGCACTCTCTGTATTTCAACATACTTTCATATCTATTATCTCATTTGATCATTCTAATATCTGAATTAAGTAGAGTAGATGTTGGGTGATTGTTACTATTTTACCCACGAAGAGACTAAGGAAATGGATTGTGGCTTGTCAAAGGGCCCACACAGCAGCCAGACTAGGTCTTGGGTTTGGGGAGAACTGTAGGGGACACTTTTTGAAGATTTGGCTGGGGGCAGTGTCTTACACAGAATCCCACATTTTTAGAAAGGGGGCTGCCTTTTTGAAGCATAGAGAGGCCTGATACCATAATAATGAGGAGGCAGCAAGTTGGCAAATTTTGTTCCTTTGTTCTAGATTTTGCTCCCTTGCTCTAGAATTTTATTTTGGCTTTTTGAAATTCTCTTTATTGGATTTTCCCCATAAGTAGATGCACTATATACATAAAATAAGAAACACAAAATAAGAAAGCCAAATTATACCTGAAAAAAAGGGTTTAAATAATCCACTGAGGGAAGTGGAAGAGAATACTAATGAACAGGAAATCAAGAGATACAAACAAATTCACATAAATTAAAACCAAGTTGAAGTTACAGGGAATTATCTATGGTCAAAATAAAAATAATGGACAGAACCCTTGAAATAGTTTTGTTGGCATGACTGAACTGACCACATAATAAACCATGTATATTCCTTGTTATCTACATATGACATCTAGCATGTCAGTTTTTTGCAATAAAGCTCATCAAATTTGATAACAATTAGCATTTGTATAGTACTTTTCAAATATGATCTCGCAACAGCCCTGGGAGGTAGGTGCTATTCTTATCTCCTTTTTACATATAAGGAACCTGAGGCAGACAAAGGTTAAGTTTGCTTGCCCAGGGTCACATAGCTAGCTTCTGAGGTTGCTTTTGAATATTCAGGTCTTCCTACCTCCAGGACCAGTTTTCTAACCACTGGGCCACTCCTCTTGTAAGAAGATTTTCCATTGACAGAAGACCAGATAGCTCTTACCAGAGAACCTAATGAGACAAGGAAGGCACCCAATTTAGTCAAGGGCTTTTGTCACAAGAGGCTATTTGTGGCAGGCTCTTCCCAAGGCCAGATTCCCCTTTCTAAGACAGACTCTGGCCCTGAAGGTCCAGTTCATCGGAATGAAGGTAGATACTAACACAGCACAACAACATGGAAACTCTTTTCAGTTGTGCTGCCGATGGCTATGGCTACAATAAAATTCTCATCTAGGATGTTAGAGGAATTCCTGAATTAGGCTGTTGAAAGGATTGCAACTTGAATTCATTCATAAGAAAGACGGGGATAGGGACTTGACCCATGATATCCTCAGTTTAGAGAATTCTTGATGAAGAAACTTCTTTTACATTTGTGTGCAGACATGAATTCACAGAGAGTTGCCCAGAGCACTGAGACATCAATTGACTTGCCCAGGGTCACATGGTCATTCTGGGTCAGAGTATTGCTTACTCTATGTTACCTCTCTGGAAACTTTCTAGAAAAGATAAAAAAGGCAGCGACTTATCTTGGGGATCCTCAGCTTATTATGCAAGATTCAGCAAGGTGGAATTTTCCCAGAACCCAGTGGGATACTCTCCACCTGTCCCACATGCTCACAATCTATTAGGATGTACATCACCCAAGTGTGTGTGTGTGTGTGTGTGTGTGTGTGTGTGTGTGTGTGTGTGTGTGTGTGTACACCTCCTGGGTTCCTTGTTAGCCAGCCCTCCTGCAGCTTCCCCCTGTGAGAGCCAGAAGGACCATCTCCCTCCCAAGAAAAGGTCAAGGTCATCCTCCTGCTGAAGCCCAATGAAGCATCGAGCTTTGATAGGAAACAACAGTTCACATTAACATTCATTTTGGTACAAACATATGTGGGACAGGGCTCTCTCTCCTCCTGTATTCTTCCCACCCTGGAATGTAGGGGATTGGAATGAGATCAATTTAGCATCTACCAGAACCATCCTCAGTGGCAGGATAACAAGTATGGAGCAGGGGGGGTGCTTAGAGCAGCATTTTTAAAGGGATGCTTCAAAGCAAACTTCATTGTCTAATCTTAAACCACTTGGATACTCTTTCTTGGTTTTGGTCATTCCCCACAAAGCCTTCCTAAAGAGTTGCCAAAATTTCCCTTGATTCCAAAGGGAAAAAGCAATGAATCTCAAAAGCTGGCTCTCCAGCAGAAAGGGATGGGGATCTTTATTTCCCATAGGATTTTTCTCTGCTTCACTTGACAGAGACATCTTGAATCCTTAATAAAGCAATGGTAATGAAAGGGGAAGATACCATATTTAAAAGATATCCCAAAAGTGCATGAACTTCTGCCTGACTTTATTAGTGGAATGGATGGGAAGGGTGCTAAGTGATTTCAGTGAATTGTGTTTTAGAAAGAGCAATGGATTTGGAAGCTGAGAACCTGGCTCTGCTATTCTGTGACCTTGGATTTAGCCTCTGTTCTCAGGATCTTCAGATGTAAAAAGAGGAGATTAGACATTACGGTTCCTTCCAACTCTAAATCTATGATACTCCTAGAATCTGGTGACTAGCTGAATTCTGGAGTCCTTTCCAGATCTTAATTGGTGCTCAGCTATGGACATTCTTTACTGATCTCCTGACAACAATTATCCTGAATGAGAAGTTCACTCCAAAGTCACTGTCTTGGTTATGAAGATGGAGAAGTAGTCATCAGTGTCAACCAGGGCAGGAAGCTATGGTGAAACAGACCAAGACACAGAGGAATAAACGCGTGAGGCAACACATTTGTGGAAGCGGGGAGGGAGGAGAGGAGGCAACAGACCGATCGATCACTCTTTCCATTTCCAGAGCACCTTCCATCCAAAGGATCCCAAAGCATAGGACAGACCGTTAGAGATATAGGGATCACTCACCCGCTGCTGGAAGGTAGCCACCTCTGGGGTGAAACGCGGTAGCCAGTCTTATTCTGCGCCAGCAGCACTATGCAATTGGGTTTTTAGGAAGGGAAGTGAAGAATAACTTATCCAATGGCAACTGTGAATACCTATTGTTCTAGAGGAGCCCCTACATTGATACCAATAGGCAGCAGGCATGCGAAACACACAATAGATATTTACAGCACACAGAAGCAGCATATGCCGTTGATGCCCATGCCGATATAGAGTATATGGTATGCTCACCACCATACACTGTACATATAGGATGATAGCTCAACCTAGCACAGCGGGTATCACACACACACACACACACACATATATACATGCAATATGCAAATATTTATCATACATGCATGCACAGGCGTACATATGCATGCATTTGCATAAATATTATGGGTAATCTATATAAGCAATAACATGACCAATTATGTAGTTGAGGTACAGGCACCCAGGATGCCAGTTACTGAAAAATAGCAGTGGTATATAATTTGTTGTTGTTCAGTCGTGTCTGATTTTGTGACCCCATTTGGGGTTTTCTTGGCAAAGATACTGGAGTGGTTTGCCATTTCCTTCTCCAGCTTATTTTACAGATGAGGACTCTAAGGTAAACAGATTAAGTGATTTGCTCAAGATCACACACCTAGTATGTCTCTAAGGGCAAATGTGAATTCAGGTCTTCCTGACTCCAGTCTTAGCACTCTATCCACTGTGTTCCCTAGCTTCCCCAACCCTAGCTCCACAGCATATGTTGTCTTCCTCCATGGTGTAGAAAGATCCAAGAAATAAACAACTTGATATCCATGGATGGATCATAAGGGTCAGCTCATTGAGGGATTTAGATATGAAGGAACCAGAGACTAGGCTAAATAGCCAATGTAGTGATCAGAGGTGACTGAGAAGTAATATAACAAATACAGGAGGAGTCTAAGTTAGAATTGTCAAACACACAGCCACGGACTGCAATCTACACAACACTGAACCAGATTAAAATATAATTTAGAAATATTTTTTAAAAAATAAATAAAAATACAGCAAAACAAAAAATGTTAATGTGGTTTTCTAATATGTCTGCAGAAATTCTTGTTACAGTATTTTTTGCTACTGCTCTGAGGCACAGAAAGTATCCTCTCTCGTTGTTTTCCTTAGGAAAATACAAACACAACATAAGAAAACACATTTTACTCACTTATTCAGTAAACTGGTAGGATCAAATATAGCATCCCCTGTTTGGCTTTTAACGCTGTTCATAACCTAGCCCCTTCCAACTTTTCCAGTCTTCTTACACCTCACTCCCTTCCATAAACTCAGTGCTCTAGGGATTCTGGCCTCCTTGCTATTCCTTGCACAAAACACTCCATCTTCCAACTTTGTGCATTTCTTTGGCTGCCCCTCCAGGCTTGGAACTCTTTTCTCTCTTCATCTGTGCTTCCTGGCTTCCTTCAAGTACCAGCTTAAATCCCACCTTCTATAGGAAGCCTTTTTTTTCTGAAAATGCATGCCTGCTTATCCCCAATTTATCCTACAAAATTCTTATTTGTACATAGTTATTTGCATATTGTCTTAGACTATGAGCTCCTTGAGGAAAGGAACTGTTTTTGTCTTTCTATGTATCCCTAGCACTTAGCACAGTGCCTGGTACATTGTTGTTCAGTTGTGCTCTACCCTATAGACCATACTGTCCATGAATTTTCTTAGCAAAGATACTGGAGTGGTTTGCCATTTCCTTCTCCAGTGGTTAAAGCAAATAGGGGTGAAGTGACTTGCCCAGGGTCACACAGCTAGTAAGTGTCAGAGGCCAGATTTGAACTCAGCTCTTCCTGACTGCAGGACCAGCACTCTATCCACTGAGCTACCCAGCTGCTTCCAAATGCAGTACTTGTTGCTTTATGACAAAACAGGACAATGATAAATGTTGGAGAGGATGTGGGAATATTGGAACGCTAATACATTGTTGGTGGAGTTGTGAGATGATCCAACCATTCTGGAGAACAATTTGGAACTATGGCCAAAGGGCTACAAAAATGTGCATACCCTTTGATCCAGCAATAGCACTTCTAGGGCTATATTCCAAAAAGATCAAACAAATGGGAAAAGGACCCACATGTACAAAAATATTCATAGCAGCTCTTTTTGTGGTGGCAAAGAATTGGAAATTGAGAGGATGCCCATCAATTGGGGAATGGCTGAGCAAGTTGTGGTATATGAATGTAATGGAATACTCTTGTGCTATAAGAAAGGATGAACAGGCTGACTTCTGAAAAACCTGGAAAAAACCTGGAAAGACTTATATGGTCTGATACTGAGTGAAGTGAGCAGAACCAAGAGGACTTTGTACACAATAGCAGCCACGTTATGCAATGACTAAGAATGTTAAACTGAACCCTTCTCAGCATTAGGAGGATCTAAGACATCTCCAGGGGCCTCGGGATGGAAAATGCTGTTCACATCCAAAGAAAGAACTATGGAAGTCGAATCACTCTCACTTATTTTTACCTTCTGTTGAGTTTTGTTTCATCTTTCTGATGGTTCCTCCTATTGGTTTTAATTTTTACTTACAACTTCACTAATGTGAAAATATGTTTAATGGGTATGTAAATGTAAAGCCTATGCCAGCTTGTGCGCCATCTTGGGGAGGGTGGGGGGGAGAAAAAGGGAGAAAAATTTTCAACTCAAAAGCATATGGAAAAAAAAATTTGAAAAAATGCTTGTTGATGAAAAAAAATAAGTACTTGTTGCTTTGCCTCCACTTGACCTATAGTACCACAAATGGTAAGAGATAAAGCTGTGCTATTACTTTTGTCTGGCATATGAGTGTGCCAGTGAGATCATATTACTCTCAAATAGTAGGATTAGCATCTCTACATAGTTAGAAGCACACCTGTACTGGATCTATTCATTATTGGATAGAGCAGAACTTTTAATATTTCTCAACTCAGAATTTACAGTAGCCCATGGCAAGACCAAACTTACATGAAAACTATTTGCTGCAAATGTCTGACTTGGTATATGTTTTGGATGACCCCCTCACAAATTTCCAGCTTTATGTGTGAGATAAATGCCACCTCATGCCCAACTGTATGCATTTAATGACCCTCTTAATATTATTCAAGTGCTATTTCTGGGTGCTGGGCAGGATGGGGCCATCCCTTTATGGCAGCCTCTCTCTGATTAGCAGTCCCTTTTCTTACAAATATTTGCCTTTAAATATTCACTGCTCCTAAATATGGCATGACTAAACCTTCATTCCAGAAGGTTCAGGGTAATGGTGGGAAATGGGTTTTCCTGACCCAACGAAAGAGTCTGAGAGTCACCATGACTCCTCATCCTCTTCCTTTTTCTTCTTCCTCCTCCTCCTCCTCCTCCTCCTCCTCCTCCTCCTTCTTCTTCTTCTTCTTCTTCTTCTTCTTCTTCTTCTTCTTCTTCTTCTTCTTCTCTGTCTTTTCTTTTTAAGCATGAAGAAATGCTGACAGAGCTGAAGGAATGTCTGAGAATATGGTAAAAAAAATATACTGACTGGACTTCTTAAGTTTACCTTTAAAAATGTCTTATTAAAAGTTTGCTGACTTTACTGGGATTACCATGTTTAATGAGAAGCCTCAGAGACTTTAGGCATAAGGGATGAAAAGGGAAAATAGATGCTTTAATAACCATAATTATACAATCCCATGATTAGCTCAAAGCACTTTTGAAGAAGCCTGAGAGAGGAGGTAATATCACTTTTAATTGGATTGGTTCCTTCAGAAAGCTGCAAAGAGTATGTATGTGAAAAAGATGATTCTCTTCCATGCTCTGGTTTGTGCCAACCACTGGGCTAGGTAGGCGATGGGTTTCTAAGGCAAGGATTCATTAGTTGTAGAAGAAAGACTATCACAAGCAGGGGGTCCCAGGATGGGCAGCCTCACAGGACTGAAACACTAAAGGTATGTTCCACTTTAGCTGTTCTAAAACATTTGCCGCTCCTAAATTGTTTACCTGATACCTGGTACTAGTAATGAGCAAAAAGACAAATGGCTTCACTCTATCCCAGAAGAGCCATAAGAAAGATCCTTTTCTTCTCCTGAGAAGAAAGAAAGATCCTGAGCCAGCCAGCCCAAAGCCAGCAAATGTGCACCCCTGACCACACCCTACCAATGCTTGCCACCCCACTGCAGTGCAGCTGCCTAAGCCTCCCCTGCCAAAAAAAAAAAAAGGAAAAAAAAGAACAAACAAACAAACAAAAACACCAAAAAACCGAGGGCTCCTGTGTTCTGGCTCAATGATCTCATTTTTGCTCTCTGAGAAGACAGCCCCACAGTTCAGAGCACAGCTCCAGCTGTGACTGGGAAAAAGCCATGGCTGACATCTGAAGACAAGTAAATCCACTTTCCAAAACTGTCCCTCTTGCCTTGGTTGGACTATTAAGGACCAAATGAGATAACATATGTAAAATTTTTTGTAAGCCTCTAAGACTCATACAAATGCTAGCTAGCTAGCTGTAGTTGATATTGTTATCATTGTTGTTGTTATTGTTATCTAGCTTCTCCTATTTACAGTAGAAGTAAGTCCTTGATGTTAATCCACATCTAACCCCAAATGCCAGTATTCCATCCTCAAATAATACAAACTAGTTTATAATGTGTTGGTGTAATATTGACAATTTATGGAATGAAATAAAGTAGATTTCTTCATTAAACATTCATTGAATTGCAAAATCCTAGCTTTAAAAAGGATTTAGGCTAGTTACTTAAGGTAGGAATGCCTTCTCCAAGTAAGCACTTCTAGTGACAGGGAACTGACTATGTTTTGGAGGAAACTATTTCACTTATGGGCAGTTCTCATTGTTACAGAATTCCTCCCTATTATTAGTCCTGTGGGACAGACTGAAAACTCCTGGGGTATTTAAGTCTTAGAGTTGCCTGGGTCACTGACTTCCTCCTGGTCACATAGTGAGCATGTGTCAGAATTGAGACTTGGAGCCAGGTCTATCAGACTCTAAGACCTGCCCTTTATGCACTGTGGCACTATTTGTATATGGAGAAGAATATGATTTCCAAGTCACTTCCACCTTCTGATCCTATTTTTACCCCCAGGATGAATGGAGAATAACTCTACTGTAATTTGATGACAACCCTTTAGTATTTAAAAAAACAGTTTCCAACTCCCACCACTGTCTTATTTCATCCAGGATAAGTCTCCTCAGCAAAACACTCACCATCACCATAATAATAACAACTAGCATTTAAGTAAAGTTTGGGCAGCAAGGTGGGGAAGTGGATAGAGTGAGGGTCCTGGAGTCAGGAAATCTGGCATCTGAAACTTACTAGCTGTGTGACCCTGGGCAAGTCATTTAACCCTATTTGCCTCAGTTTCCTCATCTGTAAAATGAGCTGGAGAAGGAAGTAGCAAACCACACCAGCATCTTTAATAGGAAAACCCCAAATGGGGTTATAAAGAGTTAGATGTGATTGAACAATGGCAGTAAAACTAAAGGTTGGCAAAGCACTTTACAAACACTACCTCAGTTTATCTTTACAACAACCCAGGGAGTTAGGTGCTATTACTATTGTTACCACCGTTTTAGATGCTTCAATTATTACCTCCATTTTACAGATGAGGAAACTAAGGCAGAGATTAAGTGACTTACCCAGGATAATGTAGCTAGCAAGTATTTGAGCTCACATTTTCCTGACTCCAGGCCCAGTGCTCTATCTACCCATGCTGCCATCTTGCTTTACCCTTTTTGACTCTATTAAGATGAGACTTCCAAAGCTGAACATCATAGTACATTCACACAGATATACACGTGCATTATTTCCCTTGAGCTAGATGCTATATTTCTATCACTGATAGCTCTGGATCACAGTAGCCTTACAACAGTCACAATGCTGTCTCATGCTGAGCATGTAATCAACTAAAACCTAGAGGTCTTTTTATATGAAATTGCTGTCAAGCTAGATAGTCCAAATTCTGAACTTGCACAAATGATTTCTTGAGTTCTGTTCAATTACTCAGGATTTTTGCATGGAGAAAGTGCTTAACAAATGTTTGTTGAAATATAAATAGAGAACTTTGTACTTTCCTGTTACATTTTACATCCCTTCCCCTTGTCTCCCCCAACATGAACTTTTTTGTTTGTTTGTACCCATTGGTTTCAGCTCATGGAGATTCAGAATTTGGATTCTACTGCAATAGGATCAGGGCAGCAAGTATTTGGAGCTGGAAGGGACTTCCCAGGTCATCTAGAAGGCAATGTGATACAGAGGAACAGGTCCTAGATTTGACACCAGAGGATCTCAGTTTAAATCCAAGTTGTGTCTTTTATAATCTCTTTGGCCCTCAGTTTCCTCTTCTGTCAAATTGGGGAGTTGGGCTGGATGACCTCTTAAGTTCTCTTCAGGCCAAAAATTTGTGATCTAACTTAACCTCATTTTCACAGATGAGCAAATTTAGGGAAATTAAGCACCTTTTCCCAAGGGCACCCAGCTCACTAACCTTATCAGTTTATGTCATCTACATGGGTTCTGTGTCATCTTCCAAGTCAGATTAAAAATGTTGATCGATCCATGGAGAGAACCCTCTGGAATGATACTAGTGATCCCCTCCAAAGGTGTCAGGGATCCATTTGTCAACATTCAGTTTAGTCACATAAGCCACACTAATGAAAAATTCACCGTTCCCTATGCAGACACACAATCTGGTCTGGGTGGATGGGCCAGCATAATTTCCAGACTTTGGTTGCTTGGACAGGAGGATTAACACATTATTTCAGAGGACTGGAAGGGAGGGTATTACTGGCCCCGTGCTAACTCACCCCCTCAGAGCACAGTACTATATGCCACAGATGGCACAGATAGTTTCCACTGAGTGTTGCCAACATTGCAGTCAGCTTCTGCTTCAGGGTCATGCTACCCATATCAATATCCTTCAGCCCCACATGGTCATGTTCCTTTTGCCTTTGTCCAAATATTTCAAAGCAATTGGGCATCCACTTAATATCTGAGCACTTCCTTCCCAGAAAGGGCCAGGCATACATGCCACACTGTCTTGCCTTTCTCTCAGGAGATTATAGAACATTTGGAGGCCCTTTGCTCAATTTCTTAACATTCATCTTGGCTTCCAGTATATTAACCTTCTGTCCAAATTCCCAAACTAGAACTCCTGGTGATCAACCCTATACTCCTCTGAGCTATTTTCTTGACCATGATGCAACTTTGTTCCAGAATAATATCTCTACTGAAATTCTTTCCTTCAGTTTCAGATCTCCTGGTCTCCAAGACCACTATTCTTCAGCTATACCATGATCCCCATTTTTGACTTAATCAATAAAAAATCATTTAAGTATTGACTATGTGCTAGGCATCATGCAAATAACAACAAAAATAGCACTAATAATTCATATCAATAAGGCGCTTTAAATTTTACAAAGGACTTTTGTTACAACTCTGCAAGGTAATATATCATCTCCATTTTACAGAAAGGGAAACTGAGGCTCAGAAAAGTTAAGTGGCATGCCCACGGACACAGCGGTCCCAGCCTAGTATTCATTTCACTCTTCCATGCTGTCACATACTGTTTGCATTATCCTGCTTTATATTATTACTTAATTGTAGTGTGGGTCTTGAGTCCTCAAGGAGAGGGTTGAATTCCTTAGTCTTTTACAATTCTCAAACTGTCAGTCCTCAGTTTTGGTTTCAATCCTGGTTCTGATGATTAATAAATGTGTGGGGTTGGACAAGTCATCTCCCCCTCTTATTCTCAGGTTCCTCATGTAATTAGGAACTGTAAATGAGGAAACTGGATTAGATCAATTACTGAGCATTTTTTTTTAATTAAAAATTTTTTCTTTTAAAACTTTTTCTCTTTCATTTTTAATTTATGGAATAAAACAAGCATTTCCATAACATAGTACAATAAAAATGTGATTGTACATGAAACTGTATATCTAGTATGTGCAACTTGCTATTCCTTTCAAATATACAACAAAATTATCATGTAAATTTCTTTTTTTCTCCCCCATCCCTGAGATGAGTACCATTGGACACAAATAGGTATACATATGTGTGTATGGATATATGTAAAATTATTCTATGCATACTTCTATTTATAAGTTCTTTCTCTGGATGCAGACAGCATCTTTCTTCAAATATCCTTTGTAGTTAATTTGGGTATTTATAATAAACAAAATAACTTATTCGTGATGGAATACTGAGCATTTTTAAAGTGCTTACTGCTTGTCAGATACTTGACATACACATGGACAACAGTGAGATGATCCCAGTCCTTGAGAAGTTTCCATTCCAATAGCGGCATATGGCACCTTCCCAGATAAAGGAAGACCTTTAAAATACCAAACAGAGGCATTTGTATTTTATCCCAAGGACAATGAGGAATCACTGCATCTTCTTGAAAAGGGGAACGACATGGTCAGACCAATACTTTAAGAAAGTCAATTTGACAACTGTCTGGTAGATAGATTGGAGAGAGGAGAGACTGGATGCCAGGAGACTAATTAGGAAGGTATTATAATAGTACAGGAGAGAAGAGATAAGGGGCTGGAGGAGGGTGTTTGTGATATGTGTACATATAGGGTGATGTGGCTATTCCCATCCTCTTCTATACTCAAGCTTCAACCAGCACTTCCCAGCTGCCCACCCCTTTCCCCGGCCGTTCTCTCAGCTCATACTTTCCCAAGAAAATCGTAGTCATTTGATGTTACCTCTTCTCATTTCACAATCTCTTGAATCACCCTCATCACTTCTGCCTTTAATCTCTTATGAACATATGGCCCTTTTCCTCACAAAGGCAGCCCTTCCACACATATACCTGATCTCATCCCTTCCCCTCTCCTCCAGCAGATTTCCCCCAATGCTTACATTTTCTTTACAATCTTTAATCTTTCCCTATCCATTGGTTCCTTCCCAGAGGCCTACAAAGAGGCCCAAATTTCCTCATCAGTAGATCCTACAATCCCCCACCAGCTTTAATCCTTTAAATCTCCTCCCCCTTTTCAGCTTGAAAAAGCTATCTATAGTTGGAGTCTCCACTTGTTCTCTCCTCATTCTTTTCTAAATCCTATGGAATCTGGCTTTTGATATCATTACAACTCAAAATGGTCTCTCCACAGTTGGCATTGATACCTTAATGACCAAACCTAATGGCCTTTTCTCCATCCTCATCCTGCTTGGTCAAGTACATTTGACAAGGTTGACCAGTTTCTCCTTCTGAATATTCCCTTCTCTCTGGGTTTTCATAAAACCTGCTCTCTCTTCATTCTCTGTCTGCCCATCTGCCCATTCCTTCTTAGTCTTCACTGCTGGATGTTCATCCATGTCCCCTTACCCCCACCCCAGGTTCTGTTCTGGATTTTTTTTTCTTTTCTCTCTCCACTGTGTTCCTTGGTGACTTCCTTATCAGCCCATGTGTTCCATTATCAACTCAATACTGATGACTCTCAGATCTCTATACCCAACACTCACCTTGCTCCTGAGCTTTAGTCTGCATCACAGACTGCCTATTGGACATTTTCATATTGGATGCCCTACAGACAACTCAAACTAAGTATATCAAAGCAAAATGTATTGTCTTTTCCCCAGAATATATCCCTCTTTAAAACTTCTCTAGTACTGTTGAAGGTATCACCCTTCCAGTGACCTCACTGTTACTTGACTCCACTCTCATTCCCCTCACATAGATCATCAATTGCCCAACCTTCTTTCTATCTACCCTTCTATCTCTTATATACATCCTCTTATCTTGAATCGTAGCAATGGCTCATCCCTCATCAATTTTCTCTGCACTATTGCAATAGCCTCCTAATTCATCTCCAATCTATTCTTCATATGGCTCTAGAGTGATTTTCCTAAAGCAAGGTGGGACCATTTCTCACCCTGCCCTTCCCCCCCAATAAATTCCAATAGCTCTCTTTGTTGTAGTTGTTGTTAAGGTTCGTCCAACTCTTTGTGAAAGTCTGCCCGAGCTCATGTTCATTACTTCCATGACACTATCTGCCTCATCCTCTGCCATCCCTTTCTCCTTTTGACTTCAATATTTCCTGACATCAGGGTGTCTTCTAATGGGTAATGTTTTTTCATTATGTGACCAAAGTATTTACACTTCAGCTTCAGTATTTGTTCTTCCAATGAACAGTCTGAATTAATTTCTTTAAGTATTGACTGATTTGATCTCCTTGTCACCCAAGGGACTCTCAAAAGTCTTCTCTAGCACCTTTAAGATAAAATAGACATTCCTCTCTTTGGCACGCAATGCTTTTCACAACCTAGTTCCTTTCTATCTGTCCTGTCTTCTCCCTGTCACATGATCTCCACTCATCATAATGAGATAACTTGACACGCCTCACACATGATGCTCTGTTTTCCAGCTCTGTGCTGGCTATCCCCCAAGCCTGGAATGTTCTCATTTCTCACTTCCACCTGTGCAATACCTGTTTTTTTTTTTTAAAGACACAACTCAAGCCCAATATTCTGCAGGAGTCTTTTTTTCTGTTTCCTCTCCTTCCCAAAGTCAAAAGCATCTTCCTCTACTTTTCACTTGTTTTTGTTTGGATCATGTGTATACTATAAAAATAGCTAATAATAATAATAATAATAATAACATTCATATGTGCCAGGCACTGTACTAAGCACTTTACAAATATTATCTCATTTGATCCGCATAACAACCCTGGGAGGTAGGTGCTATTAATATTCTTATTTTACAGATAAGGAAACTGAGGCAAACAAAAGTTAGAAATTAAGAGACTTGCCCAAGATCGCACAACTATCAGTGTCTAAGCTAGATTTAAACTCAGGTCTTCCTGACTCCAGGGTAGACTCCATGCACTAAGTTACCTACATACGTAGGCATTGTCTCCTTAGTAAGAACACAAACTCCCTTAAGGCAGGGGCTATCTGCTTTTATCTTTGTCTCCCCAGCACTTAGCACAGTGCCAGGCCATAGTGGGCTCTTAATAAATGCTTGTTGATTGACTGAACATACGAGATGTTGAGAAGGTGGAATCAGGACTTAGCCACTGATTAGATAGTGGTGAGTGAGTGTGAAGTATTACTCCTACGTCCAAGAAACTGAGGTGATTGGAAGAAGAGATGCTCTTGTCAAAAACAGGAAAGCTAGAGAGGTGGGTTTATGATACTGAATTCTGGTTTGAGATGTCTATGGCCCCTCCAGCTAGAGAAGTCCAAGAGTTAACTGGAAATGTGAGGCTGGAGTACAGAAGAGAGATGGGAGCTGGAAGTGGAGCCTGGGGGGTCGGCTGCATAGAACTGATCGTTGAATCCAGGACAGCTGATGAGATCCCCTAGAAGAAGATGGTTTCTAGCATTCCTTCCAGCTCTGTTCCTCCATCTTCAGTTGAAATGCCAAGCAGCTTTCCCTTTATCCTACTTTATCTTAAAATAGGCAGCTGCCTCATCCCTCAGCTTTGTTCTTATGGTTTGCTGTGCCTCTACTTACACCTCGACACCTTCATTTCTCCTGCCCTTCCACTTGAGCTCTTGGTTTTATCTTCTCCTTAGTGCCCCAATATAACGTACATTTCTGTCCTCACTGAAGATGGCAGTTGTATTGCCTGATTTTTTGTTTCCTGCTTAGCTGCCTTGACACTGAATACATCAGACTGAATCCTTATGTTCTCCATCCTTTCATGCATGCATGTATGTATGTACATATGTATTTATGTATGTGTGTATTTACAAAGACTTCCCCCTCCCCCAAAGACAGGCGCTCCCTAAGGATGAGGTAGAAATTCGTATGTCTTTTAAAACAACAGCTTTTGTTTGTGAGCAACATTTTTTTTCTTTTGCATAGGACTCATAGCTAAGAAGACCTGGGTTTAAATTCTGCTTCAAATACTTAATAGCTGTGGGACCCTGGGCAAGTCATTAAGTATGAGTCTTTCCTCATTTGTAAAATGAGGGGAATGGAGTTGATGACCTGTTACAGCTCTAAATCTATATTCCTGTGATGCCAAACAGATTGAAAATCCTCCCCCCTCCCCCTAGTAGCTACTAACACCATGACATATTCAAGGAGAAAGTCTCCCCTTAGATGAGAGAGGGAGAAAAATAGGTCATGGGTTATCTCTTTAAATAGATTCCCCCACCTCAACTCCCCTTCCCCTCCCCCACCTCCTCCCACAAGCCTCTCTCTCCAAAACAACTGGCAGGATCTGTTTGGGAGTTGAGATCAGCTGCTGCCAACATACAGCTGTGCTTTTTGGCTCAGAGGGGTTGGATTTGTACTTGACTGCTCAGAAAATTAGGGCTGGGGAAAATGCAGGCAAGGGACTTTGCAGTCACATGTGAAGGAGAAAGAGGGAATGGGCTGGTTATGGGAGTAAATGTAGGTTTCAGGAGCTTCCCTCTCACAGAGCCTATGTTACCTCCATTTCTTGAATAACCCAGTTCTCCGACCCTTGAGGCTAATGTGTCATTGTGTTTTCTCTTAGAGTGGACAAGGTGGAAGGAGAGAATTGTCTGGCTACCTCTCTACTGGCACAGGTTGCAGCATCAGCTGTGAGAGAGTCCCCCCCTCTCTTGGAATCACAGGATCAAGGGAATTACAATCTCCGAGAATAACTCAGATCCTCTGGCTACTAATTCTGACTTCACTGTTGACATCATCCAGGATAATTCAACTTCTCTGGACTGCCCTTCACCTATTTCTAAAATGGATGTGGCAACAAGCTAGTCCGAGGCTTTCTCTCCTCAATGAGAGAAGCTAAACATGGGGTTGGGGGTAGGGTTGGAAGGATCTGTTATTGCTGAGGCTCTCAAATGCCCATATTCCATTCACTCTGATGGGTGATGGGCCCCTGGGAACCCAGGATGCATTGAGGCAGGAGGAAAATCATGTGGCAGCTCTGAATATGCCAAAGGCAACTCTTCCCAGATGGCTCTCCTTCAGCATGGCAGGGCATTCACAAGCTATGCTGCACACATCTCCCTTCCCCAGTGAATACTGTGGGTGGCTGGGGACTAGAGTTGTGGAAGGGTAGGCAGAGTGGGCACTGACTCCTTTCTGGGGAGCTATCGTCTGCAAACAAGCCGAGTTCCTTAGGGAAAGGGCTGTGCAAATCGCATGTAGTGCCATTTCTTTATGAATATATCATCCAGCAATTCTACTATCTCAGGCAGGGCAGCATTCTACCCATATTTTACTTCCTTGCCTTAAATTCTGGCAGAAACATGAAAATGCTACACCATTATTATCACATGTCCACTGGATGACTTCTTAACTCTGGTCATCCATCTTTGTTATAGCTATAAACTACAACTTGAAAACACAAAGATGGATGGAATCATAGAATTTTTGAGTGGTAAACCTTAAAAGACATCCTAGACAATATAGTTTAGTGGCAAATGCACAGAACTAAGTCGGGAAACCTAGGTTTCTATCTGTGTTCTGACACTGGGTGTGTGATCATGGTCAAGTCTCTTCTGCTTACCTCACAGGGTAGTCATGAGAAAAGTGCATCATAAACCTCAACTGTTATATTCAGTGTGCTTCTAGTATTAATATTTTCATTTAGTCCAACTTATCTACTTTAGAGGTAAGAGAACTAAAAGAGACTTGTCCAAGGTCTCATTGCTACTTATTAACAGAGTCAGGAATTAAACCCCAGGTTTCTAAGTGTTCCCAACCTTTTTTATGTTTCAGGCGGCTAGATGGTGAAGTAGAGTGCTGGACTGGAGTCAGGAAGATCTTACTTACTTACTAGCTCTGTGATTCTGGGATATCACTTAATCTCTGTCTGCCTCACTTTCCTCAATTGTAAAATGGAGCACCTACATCCCTTTTTTTTTTTGAGGCAATCAGTGTTAAGTGACTTGCCCAGGGTCACACAGCTAGTACGTGTCTGGAGTCAGGTCTTCCTGACTCCAGAGCCAGTGCTCTGTCCACTGTGCCACTTAGCTGCCCCCTACCCTAGAGTTGTTATGAGGATCAAATGAGATATGGACATCTTCTCAGAATCATATCTGTTGTGTACATCAATAATCAAAAGAAATGTTAAATTTCAGTTAGAGGTTAGTGAAAATTGAGGTAATTTTTTTTTCCCCATCCAAGTTTACAGATCCCCTGAAATCTATCCAATGAACCCCTGGAATCCATAGACCCTCTTAGGTTAAGAATCCCTTCTAGGAGATTCAACAACAGAGTCCATGGAGGAATTCCTTGCTACCCATGGAGAGCAGCCCCATCACCAAAAGAGACAGGAAAGATCCATTTGGGATCACCTTTGGAGGAAGGAGCTTCAGTGAGGAAAAAAATAAGAACAGTAATAGCATATATGTAGTGCTTCAAGGTTTCTGTGCAAAGCACCTTGCGTGCTGTCTCATTTGCTCCTCACAACAACCCGACAACTGATAGTGAAAGAAGAGAAGAGTTTTGTTTTTTTTCATGCAAGGCTCAGGTATCTTCTAAGAAGTCTTCTATAACACCTCCCTCCCCTCCTCCAGCTCCTGCTTAGTGTTGTCTCACTCTACTAACGACTTCATACTTAATTCTCCATGTGAAGGCATTCTACTTATCCCCCCCCCAACCCCAACCCAAAATAGAATGCAAACTTCTTGGGGAAAGGGACTCCATTTTTTGTCTTTGTATCCCCTCAAATCCAATCCAGCACCCTGTTTAAAAAATGCTTGGATTGAAATAAACTGTTTTTGTTTTGAGGGCCCTTTTCTTCCTCTTTTCCTGCATCTTGCCAGCTCCCTTTCCCCCACTTCCATTTCTCGTTCGGCAGCTGGCATCAGCACTGGGGTCCAGATCCTGTGCATTCACTGAGGAAGGGGGTGGAATGAATCTGACTCTTTGCTCCCCATCTTCTCTCACTAAGTGGGGACAGTGACAGCTGGCTCTAGAAGCCTCCTGGTACCCACTTGGCTTTCCTGCTGCTGCTACATTCCTTGGCATACAAGCCAAGACAGTCAGATGGATGGCTGTAAGGCAAAGAGTTCTTGTGGCCTGCAGTCTGGTCACAGCCCACTTTGATTATTTAAACTCCAAAAAAAAGACAAGAAAAGAGAGTTATGATGTGATTCGGCAGAGGGGGGGGAAATGTGTCACCATCTCCCCCCTCCCCATCAGCTCACAATCCCATTCATCTGCTCCTCACATCTAATAAAAAAAAGGAAGGAAGGAAGCATTTAATAAGCACCTGCTGTATGCCAGGCACCATGCTAAGCACTTTACAAATATTATCTTATTTATTCTCCACAACAGCCCTAGGAGGTAGGTGCTATTATTATTATTTCTATTTTACAGTTGAAGAAATTGAGGTTAAGTGCCTTGCTCAGGGCCACATCTAGTGAGAGAAATGATTATTAATAACCAATTATGGGGGGAGAGCCAGGCATTTTCAGTTTGTTGTTCAAAACCCAGCCTTTGAAGGACATTACTGACCTTGGTCAAAAATTTACCCCACCTAGATTATCTTATCTAAGGTAAATTTCTGCCTATTGTGTTCCACTCAAGCAAGTTTGGGTGGAGGTAGATCCTTTGTCTAGATTGCGTAAGGCTGGGGGTAATCTGGGTGCAGAGATAGTTGCTTTGTCCAAGAGTGACATGATGCCACTCAGTCCCTTATTGGAGTGAGCTCACTTTTCATTGTCATATTCATTTTCTCATTAATTATTAACCAATCAGAGTGGATAACCACCCTCATGAACCTGCACTCTTCCAAGGGCATATATAAACTGGGAGCCTACCACCATGAGAGGTCTTGGGCATTTGAGAGTGCATTTGAGAGCTCTTTTATTAATTAAATGCTAGCATTATTAATAAAATGACTAATTACCAAGAAACTATGTCTCTCAAACTTTTTAAATGTCACAATAGTAATTGTTTGAGATGGGATTTGAACTCCAGTCTTCCTGATACCAGGCCCAGCTGTCTATCAACTACACCATCTACTTTTATAAAGATAAAGAGGAATTGGACCTATGATTTCATTGGTATAGAGAAGAAGTCCTTAACCTACGGCCTGGGAACTTTTTTTATTTTTATTTTGATAACTATATTTCAATATAATTTGTTTCCTCTGCAATCTTCTGTATTTTATGTTATGCATTTAAAAGCATTATTGTGAGAAAGAGACCACAGGCTGCCAAAAAGGTCTGATTCAAAAAGTTGAGGACCTCTGTTATTGGCCGAGGAAACTCCCTCTACCTAAGCAAACTGTCACCTTCTTTGAAACATATCTTAGAGAACTTCCCAGAGCACCAAGAGGTTAAGTAACCTGCCTAGGGTAAGTCACAAAGGTGGGATTTGAGCTCAGGTCTTCACGTCTTCAAGGCCAGCTTAGCTTTTGTGGCTTCAAGATTCCATTTAAATCTTAGGAGACTTTTCCTGCCCCCCTACCCCAGAGCTTGTTAGCTAGCACCAACCCTCTTTCCCATTCCTCTACTCCATTTACTTCCTATCTCTGTAGATATCTTGAACAAACCTGGCAATTTGCATTTTGTGTCCCTCCCCTCCCCCATTAGACTGTAGCTCCTTGAGGGCAGAGACTACGTTTGCTTTTACTTCTATCTCCCATGTCTGGCACAAAGTAAGCATTAAACAAATGCCTGTTGATGGATGATATGGCTAGCAATGTGAAAATGAGCTCAGGGACTTCTGTTGCTGGGCCTGATTTGTACTGCTAGAGACCCATCACTCCTGTAAAATATATGAGGAAAGCTGAGCTCACTAGTCTGTCTGGTTGGCATTCAGACCCATAGAATGTTAAACCTGGAGTGGGTTTAAGAGATGCTCAAACCTCTAATTTTTCAAAGGAGGAAACTGAGACCTAGTGAGGGGAAGCAGCTTGACCAACGCCATACAATTTCATTACTGTGTAGCTCATATTTCAGCCATGTCCAGAGTTTGTTCTTTGACTCTATACAGATCTGACCCCCATGCTACAGTCCCTAGTTTGGGGTTAGGAAGCAAGAGGGTGAACATGTGTGTGAATATGTACTCTTGGGTAAATCCACAGGAATCTAATGAATATTATTGTGCTGTAAGAGATGACAAATGTAAGAAATAGAGAGAAGCATTAAAAGACCTTCATGAACTGATGTGTAGTGAAGGGGAAAGAGACAGGAAAACCATATATACAATGACTACAACAGTATCAATGGGAAGAACCACAAAAAATAAAGGATGAAAAGTGAATGTTGTGAAATTACAAAGAACAAGTGTGGCTGGAAAGAAAAGGGAGGATGTTCCCACTCCAGCCCTTGGTAGCGGTGGGAAGTCCACAAGGATTGAGCATTATACATGTTTCCAATGTATCGATCAGTTGTGTTGATCCTTCTCTTTTCCTACCCCTCTCCTCCTCTTCCTTCTCCTCCTCCTCTTCTTCTCCCTTTCCTCCTCCTCCTCCTCCTCCTTCTTCTCTGTCTCTCTCTCTCTCTCTCTCCCCCCCCTTTAAAAATATTATTTGTTATATAGGAGGGCTGTCTAGGAGGTGGAGGGATATTGGGGGAAATTACAAGGATATTTTTTAAAAAGCCATTAAGGAAAACCTATTTAAAAAAAAAGTTTGGGTCACCTCTGAGAAAAGGATCCTTCCTTCATCTATCAAAAAAAAAAAGGAGAGGAAAAAAGTTATCTCTAATGTTGGATAGGCAAAGGTCATCTTTCATCTTCATCTCTCACTGAAGACTGCTATCTGACGATTTCAAGTTTAGCAGCTGGCATCAGCATTTGATAAGGAGAGGAGCACTTTCAGCATTTAATTATTTAGTAGAAAGAGAAGGGCCTAGAGCCAGTGACTTCAGGCAGGTGTCACAACCTCACTGAGCCTCAGTTTCCCCATCTATAAGGATACAAACACTTGTACCACCAGGCCTTAGAAGGCTGTTGTGAGGATGTAATTAGAAATATGGCTTGAAGGGAGGAAACACGCATTTATTAAGTACCTACTACAAATGTTATCTTTTTTGATCCTTATGACAACCCTGCGAGTTAGGTACTATTAACATCTGTCTGCTCATTTTCCTCTACCATAACACAGTGATAGTAAGTGACTTACCCAAGGGCACACACCCTGAGGCAGGCTTTGAAATCTGAGGCAGGATTTGAAAATGGGCGTTCTTCACTCCAGGCCCATTCGCTGTGTCACCTAGCTGCTTCAGGAAGCTCAGAGAGCTTCGAAGCCCAACCCCTCATTTTACAGATGAGGATTTTAAGGCCCAGGAAGATTAAATTATTTTCTCAAGGTCACACAGGTAGGAAGAGGCAGAGCTGGGATTTGAACATATGGCCTCTGACTTCAAATCCAGCACTCATGATGAGGTGTTTTGTTTTGTTTTTTTTAACCTGACAGCCTTACATAAATGTGATCTCTAGGGGACAATGTTTTTGTTGTTCACTTGGGTCCTACTCTTCATGACCCCATTTAGAGTTTGTTGGCAAGGATGCTAGAGTGGTTTGCCATTTCCTTCTCCAGTTTATTTTACAGATAAGGAAACTGAGATGAACAGGGTTAAGTGACTTGCCCAAGGACACATGGCTAGTAAGTGTCTGAGGCCAGATTTGAATTCAGGAAGATGAGTCTTCCCGATTCCAAGCCCAATACTCTATCCACTGCACCCTAGGGAACAGTACTTTTAGGTACTGACAACCTTCCTTCCCATTGTCATCCATATCAACCATAAATCCAGAAGGGCAGCAAACCCACACTTGGCACATTACTCAGAGACAAGCTTCAGGAAATGTTCTCCTCCTTCCAAACATGCATCTATAATAGTGGTGCCCAATAATCTGAAAAGTTGGTGTTAATAAAATCCACAGTGCCCAGCCAGATGTTTCCAGCCGTGGCTTCTTTCTCGTGCTAACTTGCTCTGGGGGAGAATCCCTAAACCTCTTTTGAGCTGAGGCTTGACTGTAGGACTTAGAAAACAGTCAAAACATCCACTTGAGCTGATGCCAAGTTGCTGAGCTGACTTAACATTCTGCAATGTAATAAAGTTTTTACTGTAACTGGCTTCACAGAATCTCACAATAATTGTCTGGTCTGAAACCTGAATTTTCCATGTCAATTTGAGCTGGGATTTCCACAAACTTTGCATTTTCAACCTCCCAAACCACAGCACACCCTCAGCTGAGTTTCATTCTGACTTTTAAGGTTCTGGGTGACTTAGAATGAAACTTCAGATAAGCATGTGCTATTGGAAAGAAAGCTCACCCAATGTTATCTTGGCCAGGAGAATGATGGGTCGCATTTCACACCCTATCATTGCATCCTTGAATTGCATTAATTCAAAAGTCTTTTTTTTTTAAAAAAGCATCTTTAAACACTCAACAGAAATTCTCTCTCTTTTCAGCGCTTCCTGAGGATTTAAGGAGAATATTTAAAATACTAAAATATTCTTTTGTGAAGTCTTTCCTTGACAAA
This sequence comes from Phascolarctos cinereus, assembly GCF_003287225.1. NCBI lineage: Eukaryota > Metazoa > Chordata > Mammalia > Diprotodontia > Phascolarctidae > Phascolarctos > Phascolarctos cinereus. The sequence goes on from NW_027555736.1 coordinate 230,620,207, forward strand.
TAAAAAATAAATTCCAAGACTCTATTTTTGGGAGGGGGCAATTAGGATATTTAGGATTTAACCTTAGTCTTGACCAGGCTCTAGACTGACCACATAACTCAGAATTCTTTATTACTAATTGGACATCAATAGAAAACTCTTTTTTTGATCAATAAAATTATTATATATTTTATATATTAAAATATTATAAAATGATAAAAAATTTTAATCTATAAAATGAAAAGACTGCAGTAGGTGATGTCTAAGGTCCCTTTCAAGTTCTGTGAAACCTAGTATGACCTCAGGTCTATGGGCTAGCACCTAACTGAATTAGCTTTATTCTCTCGTTCTTGTCGGCTCTATGACAACATAGGCAGTCCATTTGTACTTACAAATCCTTACCTTTTCTACCTATGACATGGGAATTACATTGAGCTATCTTTTCAGTTCTGGTATTGCTATTTTTATTATTTGTCCATGCCCACGATCTTATTTGTAGCAGGATTAATCAGACATTCCCCTTGATGCACTCCTTGTACAAAGAGAAACTGGGGGAGCTCCTGATCTATCTTGCTAGGTCAATCTTGTTATACATCGGTACAGGCAATTCTAGGTGAAAAAATTCCCTCTACCAATTATTCTGCAACCTGTAGTCTTAGAAAGTTAGCTGGAGGAAATGAGAAGTTAAGTGAGTTGTCCTAGGTAGCACAGTCAGAATGTATCATTGAACTGAAGTTTTCCAGATTCAGAGGGCAGGCTCTTTACCCACTAACTCATATGGCCTCTTCTGGTATTAATATTTGAAAGATTTTTCCATAAGTCTCAGATGAAGTATTCATGCCACACTTATAACAATTTCTCACATTTTGTGTATAGGGCATCTAGAAAGTTGCTAGAAAATCACAGATTGTATGGTATTAGCTCCATGCTAATGAGACTGAAGTCTGGGATTCATTCCATTTCTGAGTGAGCACTTAGATTTATTCTTTTCCAGGATCACAGACTCTGTCTCTGACTCATCTATTAAAAATGTATTGTGGAATCAACTCACTCAATGACACCATAATCCACAGAGTTTAGGATATGTTTAGAAAAAGGAGGGCATCTTTAGTCATTCCCTATTGCCCAGGGAAGAAAGTTTCAACTCTTTTATCTTAGCATGGTGCCTGGCACATAGCAAGTAGGTGCTCAATAAATGTTTATTGGGTTGAATTGGCATCCAAGGCTCTCTACAATCCTATGCCACTCTATCTTTTTAAAGCCTTATCTCTTAATCCAAATTCTAAAAGTTTGGAGTTTGGGAAAATATTTTGCTTTCAGAATGCCCTGAAATACCATGAAAGTTTTCCCAAATAGGCATTTCATATATTTGGCATGTGTCTGTTACTTTTATATCCCAAATACTTTATTACTTGAATGTGGGGAGCTCTTGAAATGGAACCATTTTGAGAACAAAAAGACAAGCAGTAAATGTTCCTCACATGACCCCCTCCACTCAATTCATTGAAAAAACATTTATTGAGGGATTATCTTGGGCAGAGAGGGCAGCTAGGTGTCCCAGAGGATAGAGGACGGACCTTGGAATCAGGAAGATTCATCTTCCTGTGTTCAAATCTGGCCTCAGAAACTTACTAGCTGTGTGACTCTGGGCAAGTTACTTAACCCTGCTTGCCTTAGTTTCCTCATCTGTAAAATGATTTGGAGAAGGAAATGGCAAACCACTCCAGTATGTAAGCCAAGAAAACCTCAAATGGGGTCACAAAGAGTTGGACATGACTGAAACAACACAATGACATTGGGTAGAAAACTCCTAGGTGCTGGGGTGGAAACAAAGGTTAGACTTTTCTCATGGAACTTGCAGTTTAATAGGAGAACTGACTCCAAAGGTAATTATAATACATATGATTACATGAAAAGTGCATCAAAGTAACACTGAAGGGCTGGAAGAGAGCATTACAGATACAAGGAATTAGGAAAAGCTTCATGAAGGAGGTAGCATTTGAACTAAACTTAAAAGGAGTAGAAATTCAACAGTTAAAGGATAAAGAAGACACATGCCAGGTAATAGTATAAGCAAAGGCACAGAGACTAATGGTCAGGGCATCCTTGGAGAGTTTGGCTAGATCATAGAGGGAATCATATGAGATAAGGCTGAAAAGGTAGAGTGGCATCAGCTTTGTGGTAGGCACCAAATGTCAGGCAAGATCATGAACTTTAATCCCTAGGCAAGGGAGAGCCATTTGAGGTTTTTAAGCAAGGGTATGATATGTCCATATCCATGCATAGAGAAGGTTTTTATGTGATGGCATGAAGAATGGATTGGTTAGGAAAGAGGAGAAGTTGAAAGCCCTCTTAGGAAAAAGAGTTCAGGGAGGTGGTAACAAAGACCAGTACTAGTGTGGGAGCTCTTGGGACAGATGTGAAAGATGTAGAAGTGGGACTGGCAGGACTTGTTAAGTGATTAGAAATGAAGATAGCTTCTGAAACCTAGGAAAAGGTCTTGGGGATATTTGGGGTCTCTTGCTCAAGAAAGCAGGCCTCTTTCGCATCCTTATTTTCATCTTATATGTGTTAGGTGCCTTTGTAAAGATTGGTTTTCTTTCAATTTGTATCTGAGAATCTAGGCTGTATATTCATTCCATTTCAGACTTGTTTGCAAAACCCCTCAATGTCATCAATAGAGAGCAAATCAATTCTGGAGGGATATATACTTTCTCCTGTCTCACCCCAAGTATTCCAGTGGGACTAAGTCTTATAGACTTTTGCCTTTTTTTCCCTGCTGACCTGAACTCTTAAAATGTTCAATTCAAATACCATTTTAGAGGTTGATGGTGACAATCATCATCACCATCATAATAATAGTAATAATAGCTAGCATTTATATAGTGTTTTAAAGTTTCTAAAGTCCTTTGTATTTGATGAGGCAGTGTGTCAGCTCAAGTCTCACCTCTGGCACACACCAGTTGTATGGTCCTATACCAGTCACTTTTCCTGTTAGTGTTCTGGTATCTCTCTAAGATTACAGGTTGTATAGAAGGTGTCTTGGTCTGCATTGGTAGAGGGAATTTCCTTACCCAAGAATTCCTTATACCAAATTCAATCACAGGCCCATTCATTCTCTATCTTCCTTAGAATTCAGTATGTTATAGGATCATAGATTTGTTGTTGTTTGGCCTTCATTTTCGAAGAAGACCAATGGCATCACATGGTGATGTCCCAACTTGCACATGAATTGGATTTAAGTAAGGCAGAGTTGCACAAAGGCAGCAGCCTCACTGTCTCCTCCATAGTCATTGAAGTCCAGTGGCAAGACAAAAGTTAGGATGGCTGGCAATGGGCCAGGATGCAGTGGATGAATTTGGTATCTTCCGTGTCTGACCAAGCTTTAAACGCTCTGCAGTTCCTGCCTCAGCTGCCTTCATGGCCACTGGAACAAATTATTCAATCTATCCATTCTGTGGAAGGGAAGTCTTCACATGCTTGGGGGAGACATCCCTCTAACTCACTAATAGCCTGTTGACTCAACCTGGTTTACCCCGTCTGCTGAGACAGTTTTAATGGGTTATGGCCACTGTGCATGCTACAGCTTCTTGGAACCACAGATGAGAGTTGGGTGAAAGGTAGATACCAAAGGTAGATGAGCAGCCCTGAAAACGGTTCAGCAAGCCCTAGCATCTGAGGACTCCCTGAAGGACCTTGCTGAAAACTCCCAATACCCCAGAATCATAGATTTAGAGCTCAAAGAGACTACAGAGGTTATTGAATCCAAAACCCACCTCTTCCCACTTTGCAGATAAGTAAACTAAGCCAAAGATATGTTAAGTGTCTTTCTCAGGATCACACAATCAATAGCTATATATTCTAGGATTCAAACCCAGGTCCTCCTGACATTTTCCTCATAAATTTGTGAGAAAGGTTTTACAGGAACTAAACTGAGGCTTAGAAAAACTGGTTTTCCCAGGTGCTGGGGCAGAAACAAAGGTTAAGATATGACATGGTCCCTGTCTTTATGACCATTTCCTATGACCATTTCCTAAGATATATAATTTATATAAGGTTTTTTTTTTTTTTGAGTTGAGATACAAGCCAGGTCTTCTGCCTCCAGAGATTCAGTGACACCAAGAGCTAGAGTTTATATATTGCCTTAAGATTCACAATACATATTACCTACATCATCTCCTTTGGTCTTCTTAACAACTCTATGAGGTAGGTGCTATTATCATCCTCATTTAACAGATGAGGAAATTGAGGCTCATTGACGTTAAATGAGTTGCCCAGGGTCACACAGCTAGTGAGTTCCCAAGGCAGGATTTGAATCCAAGTCTTCCTGTCTCTAAGTTCAGCTTTTTATCTGTATCACCTAGCCGATCTTTCTACTATTACCACCTTACCTAAAGTGGGTAGCTGATTAAGAGGATTCATTTATGTGCAGTGACAGGGAACAAGAAGGACTTTATATCTACATGTCCTCTATCTTATGAAAAGATGATAGAGATGGAAAGCAGGAAAAGAGGATCAGATAGTAACTATTACCTATTTTTTTGCTTACTCTTCATTGCATGTCAAGCAGCGTGTTCAAGGTGATATTTTAATATTTTTTTAAGTGATCACATTAGGAGAGGCAAATGACTGGGTTGCATTCATCTCCAGCTTCTTAGAATTTAAACCAGAGGATCAAATAAAAGTCAGATCACTATTTCTTGCGATGGCTGGGCTTTACAACACCTTTTATTTTTCAGACAGGTGGTGAAGTGGATAGAGTACTGGGTCTGAGTCAGAAAGACCTGAGTTCAAATCCAGCCTAAGGTACTTCTTAGCTGTGTGGTCCTGGGCAAGTCACTTTCTATTTCCTCAGCTGTAAAATGGAGATAATAACAGCATCTACCTCTCAGAGCTATTGTGAGGATAAATGAGATAATATTTGTAAAGTGCTCAGCACAGTGTCTGGCACATAGTAAACACTTAATAAATTCTTGTTTCCTTCTTTCCGTCCTTTCTCAGGAAGAAGGAAAAGGACATCAGTATTATCCCTTAAGAAAGAAGACATCACTACTGGTCCCGAATTTCGGTCTTGGTCCCTTCTGATTAGATTTGAGCAGCAAAAAGGTGGTACTTTTCTGTCCAGATTCTTGCTTCTGGTCATTTAGCAAGTGACCTAATAAGATGAGTACCTTCTGGATAGAGACACAGTGCCAAGTGTTGGCAGGACATAGGACAGAAGGAGAAGTCATGATCCTTTATCTCTGTCATTAACCTGGAAGACCTACCCACCTCTGATTATTTCCCACACTATTTACCATTTGAGCCTCTCGGGCTATGTTGAACTCATCTATTTATATTAAGGTTGTGTGAGTGAAAGGTGACCAATCTAGAAAGTCAAGTGGACTTAGCTATATACTCTGTCTTGAGAGGATAACAATCGACCCTGACTGACAAGCAACAGGCAGATCACTCCCTACTTCCCATAATGGTCAACGCTATTTGCTGTGCCCTCATCTCCCAATCACTCTATGAAGAAGAGGAGGGATGTCCTGTGGTTAAGAATTCATGCAAAAATACCACGGTGGATGCACGCTAGAGGACATTTTTCAAAATCATGCGCCATTACTGCTCTACATACACATAGCAAAAGCGAGTGGCTACAGCGATGTCAACTCGGGACTGATCCCAGCTTTGCTGCCAGAGTTCACAGTGGGGAATTTCAAGTTGTTGCTATTTTTCTTTTCTTTTCTTTTCTTTTTCATTGTGCATGGTTCAATTATTATTAATTTTGTAAATGAGCTATGACATTTGGCCAAAAATTAACTTTTTTTTTTTTGTGCACAGAAATGACCTTTCTGGGTTATTGCAGAAAAGACACGAGCTACTGAGCTCATAGAGGTATATGGGTACTTCCATTCCTCTAAAAGCAAGGGCAGAAAGACCACACACCCAGGCCTGAAACTCAGTAGTTGTGCAGGCAGCTTTTATAAAAGAAAATAATTTGCTCTTTTGCAAATCCATCCCTAGAAGAGAAGCTGCAAACAGGGTACAAGGATGTTGGAGGCGAGAAAAGCACCAAACTCCACCCCAGCCCAAATTAAAACTCAAAACAACACAAAAACAAACCAAAAAGAAAAACAAACCGGAGAAAAGGTGGAGGGGGGAAAAAAACCCAGCTGAACTTACCACACTGCGAGTGAACTTTTCTAAGGAAGTTCTACGACCTTGCTCATTTTCTGGCTTTGGGGGAAAAAAAATTGGGAGAAAAATACAGGGAAAAAAGTCTTCAGCTTAGATGCAGTTTTCAAAGGGCAGCAAAAGTCAAAGAAAGAAGCCAAAAGAAAGGCAAAACCAAAAAACAACAACAACAAAAAAGGGGGGAAGCAGCCAGTGCTGTTTACAAGAGGAAACAGAAACTCTCTAAGGAAAATGTCACCAACTTCTTTGCCTGGAGGGGAGAAGGACTCAATATTTCATCTCTCCAGGTTTCATAACCTCCTTTAACTTCATAAATTAGAAGCTATCAACACTTCCCAGGTGAGTCCTAAGGCCTAGTCCTCTTGCTCTAGAACTCACTGTTTTTCCATTAGCCTTTGTTTATAAGATAGAGCAGGCTGCCATCTTGGATTCTCCTCCCCACTCCCATTCATTTCAGGCCAAGCACCTCAAGTGGAAATTTTTTTTTTATCTGAGTGTAACATCAAGCAGAAAGGTGTCACAGCAAGAAGAAATCAGCCTAATGGATTTTAGCAAGTGAATAAAGAAAGCCTTTATTTCCCTATAGCAATATCCTTCCCAGATACTCAGAAATCTTGGTTTTCTTCTACTCCTAATGACTTCTATTGAAAGGCTTCTGTGTTAATCTAGTATACTACCACTGTGGCATGGCAGGAAGTACCAGGCTGATCTTATCCATGCCCTTTTCTTAACAAAAGGATAGACTATACCTTAAAGGGCTATCTTCAGCATTGTAATTAGAATAGACCAATGCAGGCTTTTCCCCCAGGGCCCTGATAGTACTTGTAGTCTTTCTGCATTTTTTTTTTCCAAATAGGGCTTAGCACCTAGTTAGCAAAAATAATTAGTTAAAATTGGAAGCTACCAGATGCTTCACTGTGAAGCAGGTCCCAGGTGATCTCTCTTCTAGCCCACCACTTCTCCCTTTCCCTTATGTAGCTTTCTTCCCCAAGTGGTACCCCAAGCATCACTTGAGGCGAATCTGATGCTGCTTGCTCTGGGTATCACGGATGGTGACTCATAACTGGGGGAAAAATGTGCCAGCTCTGGGAACTGGGCCCTTTCATCCATGGGAGGAAAAGCTGGTGAAGCTTCTCCGTGGTCCTATGGAAAATTCTGTTATGCCTAAACACTTTCACTGACAAATGTCCATCCAGTGTTCTGGAAACTGGCAAAGCATCACGTGGAGCTCACTCAGCGTTGCTTAAGCAACAAACCTGGAATGATGAGGTTGGGGGCAGGGAGTAGAGGAAAGAAATCAGGAACAAAGACCAGGAAATCTCCATGCTCTGGGGGCTGCTTGGGTGTGCATGCTACCAGTCTGGAGGTACAGGTGTCTGCCTGTTGATTGAGTCCCTCTCCAGAATTTTCTGCCAGTATGATTCAGAAGAGTGTGGTCACAGCCCACACAACTGCTAGTCTGCCCTCAAGCTCAGTTCCTGGGGCCTGTGTTTGAGGTAGCCTTACAAAGTAGAGGAAGGAAATTCTGAAAAAAGAAAAGAAAAGAAAGAAAGAAAAATGCTACCAAACAAAGAAAAAAAAATTAAGGCAATGAAGAAGCCAGGTGTCTGTGGGTTTGCAGGATAGAGTGAAAGCCTGGGGAGTGGGCCAAAGACACTTATCTGCCTGCATTGCAGATAACACATACTGGCATACCCGGGCCCCAGCATGACAGCAAAGTCACTCAGCAGGAAGAAAAGCAGATACTGGAAGTACACAAGGAAAACAAAGGAACAATGACGGAAAGACCATGGTTGAACATTCTTCCAGTTTGTAGGTAATGAAAATTGTATGCCTGACCCTGGATAACATAACAAGCCTCCTCTTCTTTGGGGGGACAGATAATTCAACTTCAGGCTAGTGGCTAAAAGGGGGTAGGGAGGATATACATTTGGCTCAGAAGAGACCATTCCTAGTTCTCACTACTTGATTACTGCCCTGATCAACTTCCAGCCCCTGGTCACTAAGTTGCTTATTCATGGAAAGGTTTGTTAAATACCCAACTCTCCAGATCTCCCTTGGGAAGGAGGAAAGGGTCTTGATTTGGAACAAAGTTCACTCTCTTGGTTAAGACTTCTTGTTTCCTTGGGAAAGTCATATCACAGTTACTTCATAAGTCCTGAGAAGCATACTAAGATTGATTTGAATCCCTGATCATCCATTAATGTAGCCCAAGGTTACATTACCTTTTGGGGCTGCCATGTTACACTGTTGACTCATGTTGAGTTTGTAATCTACTAAGATCCCAGGATCTTTTTCAGAGAAACTGGCTCATCTCTCAAGGAACTTGTGGAGGTTTTTTTTTTTTTAAACATCAAAGGATCAGAAGGACACGCCTACAAATGCTGTCAAAGGACTTTTCATAGCAGTAACAATTAAGGAGGAAGACTTATGAACACACTCCCTTTCTGGAATAAGTGACCCTTGTAAGGATGTGTGTGTGGGGGATTTCCACTTCCATCCTCTTTTGGGTTCACGTGCCCCCTCCCTCATCGGCAGTACCCCATGACATGAATGCTCTTGTCACAGAGAATGTGTATTTCTTACATGTGGCACATATGCAGTGGGTAAATCAGATCTACCACTGGAAATCCACTGGAAGGCTAGAAGCCAAGAAAAGTAGGACTAATCTGGTCTTACATAGTGCTTAATGCCATTATCTTTTAATACAACCATTTTCTGGACACTGAAAGGTTTTGGTGTTTTTTTTTTTTTGGAAAGAGCTATACGCTGAAGGAGAATCTAGTGAAATGTGATCATTACATTGTTATTGGTAATTCATAGGAAGGCCCAGAAGTTTCTTTCTTAGCCAAATAAATATTCCCTAATGAATTCACACGTTCAACCTGAGCATCTAGGAGTAACTTAGACTTTCTTTTTTACCACTTCTCATGCCTTTTGTGAACAAACTTTTCCCCTTCCCACCCATATCTCTACTATGGCCTGAAGGAGCATTTTATCTTTCCCTTTCTCAGCTTCCAAATAGGCTCAGATTAGTTTACTCTACACTTGCACAACTCTGGACTTCCTGGGACACCAAGAAATGGTGATTATTTAGGGGGTCCCAAGCCCACAAGGAACTCACTTTGATCTTCCCTGGTGAGAGCTGAATTAATTTGACCTCTCTCTTTACAATAACACTAAAAGAAAGGGTATTGAAGGCATTTATAGGAAGCACTGTTTCCCTGTCTTCTTCTCTCTGCTCTCCCTTTTCCAATCAGAACTTCTTTTAGGTTAGCAGGGGTCCCTGGCAGCAAGGATACTTCCATATATACTGAAGAGGAGAAGGAAGGAGGAAAAACACGATCAAAGACCATGGAGTTATATGATACCAAACAGTATACAGAGACAGTATAATAGAAACCCCACAAAGCAGCAGCCAGTGTCTTAAGCACATACAAAGTGGGCTACACAGTTGAGGGGGACACCAGCAAAGAACATGTTGATGGAAAACCAAGAGCTTCAGGAATAAGGACCAAGAAGAGAGAGATGGAAAGAGAAAAGGTGGGGAGAAAACATTTGTCCTAAAGTGGTACGGAAGTAGACTTTGGTATAATTGGGCACCACGTTCAATCATCTGGAGGACATGAGACTATCATGGAAAATTTGAAAGCATTTAAACACAGTCTGATGAAATGCAAAGTCAGTTCTTCTGCTTCCCCTCTTCCACCTCATCCACCTTGCCCAGGGGACCATCTAGATTTCCCTGGAGTTTATCTTTGTTACAGTTACTCTTCCCTCACCTGCATTTTTCAAGATTCCTGGCCCCCCAGTGGACTGCAGAGAACTATGACTTAGTTTCAAAGAAGGAAGAAAGAAGCCAGGCAACTAGATTGTATGCAAGGCTTAAAGGTTCTTCTGGGTTAAAATTAAAATGCTTCAGGTTGGGTGGGGGTGAGGAAAAGGGTCAGAGGAGTTGTTGTCACTCTAAGGATGACTTACGTCATGGAGCCAGCAGAATTTTCTAGGCAAAGAAAGTTGCCAGTCCAATTCCTTTACCATCAAATGGCCTCATTCACCTCCCTGTGAGAGTCAACAAGAGGCCAAGCTCTGTATCAACCTACTTCTCTCATCTCCTGAATGGGATGCTGGGTTTTTATGACCAACACTGATTGCAAGCTTTCATCTGGCTCCCTTTTCCCTCTGTGGGTAGCACATGCAGAATATGGGAATAGGGACACAGTGGGAAGGATTTCATATCTTGGACCTTTGTGGTTAGGAAACAATCATTCTCATTCTTTCAACCAGAAAAAAATAAAAAGGTAGCTGAGAGGAGAGGGTGAGAAGGAAGAAAAACAAACACAAAGCTCAGGAAATAATAGTCTCATTTTCACACTCGCAGCAAGCAGCAGGCAAGAATCAATAGGTGCCAAGAGAGGCAAGCCTATCTTTCCCCCCAAATACCTTCTTCTTTGCCTGTAGTAAGTCCTGGTAAGCATTAGACCGAAGGAACCGGGTATAGCTGTCACTCTTCATCAGCTTATAAATGTGCTCCTAGAAGATGAGAAGAGGACAGGGAAGACATCAGAAAGAGCTGTCATCTAACACCAATCAGAAATTACCAAACTAATTCAGCTAGTTAAAAGATCCAAGGGGGCAGGGGGAGATACGCTCAACTATGCTAGCAGAGGAGCTCATCACATGATTTTCCAGCCAGAAAAATACATTTACCTTCAGAGAGTGAAAGATCCTAAGGGTCAGAGAAGTAGGATCTTATAAATGCTCTTTTTTAAAAAAAAATTCAATTTTATTTCAGTCCCAAATTCTCCTTCTCACTTTTAACTCCCCTCCCACATTGAGAAAACAAGTAAAATGAAGCCCATTAAAAATATGTATGGTCAAGCAAATTCCCACATTGGCCATGTCCTAAAAGCAAAGCAAAGCAAAACAAAACAAAACAAAAAACCCCCCCAACAACCTGCTCTCTGAATCTATCACCTCCCCTTTTAAAGGTGGGTAGCAGGCTTCATCAGGGGCAGCTAGATGGTGTAGTGGGTACAGTGCCAGGCCTAAAGTCAGGAAGACTCATCTTCCTGAGTTCAAATTCAGCCTCAGACACTTACTAGCTGTGTGACCCTAGGCAAGTCACTTAACCCTGTTTGCCTCAGTTTCCCCATCTGTTAAACAAGCTGGAGAAGGAAATGGCAAACCCCTCCAGTATCTTTGCCAAGAAAACCCCAGATGGGGTCATAGAGAGTTGGACAAACTATCACGCCTTGTCATGAATCCTCTGGAATTGTGGTTGGTCATTGTGTTGAATGGGCTTTTAAAGGTGTTTGTCTTTACAATATTGTTGTTATTATGTAAATTTTTCTCCTGATTCTGTTCACTTCACTTTGCATCAGTGTCTACAAATCTTCCCAGGTTTCGCTGAAACCATCCCCTTCATCCTTCCTTACAGCACAATAGTATTCCGTCACATTCATATACCAGAATTTGTTCGGTCATTCCACAATTGATGGGTACACTCTCAGTTTACGATTTGTTGCTATCACAAAAGGTGTTACTATACATATTTTTGTACATATGAGTCCTTTTCCTCTTTCTTTGATTCTTTGGGATATAGACTTAGTAGCAATATCACAGAGTTGAAGAGTATGCATGCATAATTTAATAACTTTTGGGGAATATCTCCAAATTGCTTTCCACAATGACTGGACCAAATTCACAGCTTTACCAATAGTCTATTAATGTACCTGTTTTCCCACAGCCCCTCTAACATTTGTCTTTTTCCTCTTTGTCATCTTTGTCAATTTGATGGGTATGAAGTGGTACTTCAGAGTTTTTTTTAATGTGTGTTGTTCATTTGTTCAGTTGTGTCCTACTCTTCTGACCCCATAAATGATAGCATGATAGGCCCTTTTTTCCTCCAATATCTTCTGAAGTCAGTCCAAGCTCATATGTATTGCTTCCATGATACTATCCATTCATCTCAACCTCTGCTGTCCCCTTATCCTCTTGACTTCTATCTTTCCCAATATCAGGGTCTTTTCCAATGAGTCCTGTCTTCTCATTATGTGGCCAAAGTATTTAAACTTCAGCTTCAGTATTTGACCTTTGAGTGAATAATCTGAGTTAATTTCTTTAAGTATTGACGGATTTGATCTCTTTGCTGCCCAAAGGATGCTTAGAAATCTTCTCCAGCACTACATTTTGTAAGCATCGATTCTGCAATGCTCAGCTTTCCTTAGGGTCCAACTCTCAGATTACTACTGGAAAAACTATAGCTTTGAATATAAAGACCTTTGTTGGCAAAGAGGACTCTCTGCTTTTTAGTATGCTGTCCAGATTTGCCACAACTTTCCTTCCAAGGAGGAAGTATCTTTTGATTTCATGGGTACAGCCAGCATCTGCAGTGACCTTTGAGCCCAAGAATATAAACTATGACACTGATTTAATTTCTTCTCTATTTGCAAAGAAATGATGGGTCTAGTTGACATGATCTTAGATTTTTTTTAATGTTAAGCTTCAAGCCAGCTTTTACACTCTCCTCTTTTCCCCTCATCAAGAGGCTTTTAATTCTTCTTTGCTTTCTGCCATCAGAGTGGTATTGTCCACGTATCTGAGATTGTTGATATTTCTCCTGGCAACCTTAATTCTGGCTTTTGATTTGTTCTGCCTGGCATTTATCTTGATGTATTCTGCATGTAAGTTAAATAAATAAGGTGACAATATACAGCTTTGTTGCACTTTCCCAATCTTAAACCAATCAGCTGTTCCATGTTTGTTCTAAGTCTTGCTTCTTAGCCTGCGTACAGTTTCCTCAGGGGACAAGTAAGATGATCTGATACTCCCATCATTTTGAGGACTTACCACATTTTGTTGTGATCCACATAGTTAAAGGCTTTAGTGTAGTCAATGAAGCAAAAGTAGATGTTTTTCTGGAACTCCCTTGCTTTCTTCATAACCCAGTGAATGTTGGCAATTTGGTCTCTAGTTCTTCTGCCTCTTGGAAAACCAGCCTGCTCTTCTGGTAATTCTTGGTTTACAAATTACGGAAGTCTAGCTTGCAAAATCGTAAGCATAATCTTGCTGGTGTGTGAAGTGAGTGCAATTGTTTGGTAATTTGAACATTCTTTGGCATTAACCTTCTTTAGGATTGGGCTGAACTTTACCAATCCAGTGGCCACTGTTGAGTTTTTCAAATTTGCTGGCATATTGAGTGCAGCACTTCAACAGCAGCATCTTTTAGGATTTTAAATAGCTCAGCTGGAATTCCAAAACCTCCACTAGCCTTATTGTTAGCAATGCTTCCTAAGGCCAACTTGACTTCATTCTCAAGGTTGTCTGGCTCCACACCATCATGCTTATTGGTGATGTTAAGATCTTTCTTATACAATTCTTCTGTATGTTCTTGTCACCTCTTCTTAATCTCTTCTACTTCCATTAAGTCCCTATCATTTTTGTCTTGGCACATTTTTGCATGAAACTGTTCCCTTCATATCTCTAATTTTCTTTTCTTTTTTAGTAGTATTTTCCCCCCAGTTACATGTCAAGAAAAATTTAGGCATTAATTTTTACAGTACTTTGAGTTCCAAATTTTTCTCCCTCCCTCTTCTCCCCTCTTCCAAAAATGATAGGCAGTTTGATATAGTTTATACATGTGCTATCATGTAAAATATTTCCATATTAGTCACAGTCATGAAAGAAGAAACAGATCAAAATAAAAAAATGAGAAAGAATAAAATAAAAAAAATATACTTCAATCTGCATTGAGAGTTGGTCAGTTCTTAATCTAGATATGGATAGCATTTTCCTTCATCAGTCCTGAGTCATTCATAGTTGACATCACACAATGTTGCTGATACTGTTTATAATGTTTTCCTGGTTCTGCTCATTTCACTTTTCATCAATTCGTACATGTCTTTCCAGGATTTTCTGAAATCTGCCTGTTCATCATTTCTTATTGCACAACAGTATTCCATTACATTCATATACCAAAGCTTGTTCAGCCATTCCCCAATTGATGAGTATCCCCTCAATTTCCAACATTTTGCCACCATGAAAAAAGCTGCTGTAACATTTTTGCACATATAGGTTCTTTCGCCTTTTTTTTTTTATGATCTCTTTGGGATTGTAGTGGGATTGTAGTCATATTGCTGGATCAAAGGGTATGCACAGTTTGGTTGCCCTTTGGTCACAGTTCCAAATTGCTCTCCAGAATGGCTGGATCAGTTTACAACTCCACCCACAGTGTATCAATTTCCAACATTTATCACTTTCCTTTTTTGTCATATTAGCCAGTCTTATAGGTGTAAGGTGATATCTCAGAGTTGTTTTAATTTTCATTTCTCTAATCAAAAGTGATTTAGAACATTCTTCATATGCCTATAGATAGCTTTGTTTCTTCATCTGAAAACTGCTTGTTTATATCCTTTGTCCATTTATCAATTGGAAAATGGCAATTATTCTTACAAATTTGACTAAGTTTTCTATATATTTGAGAAATGAGACCTTTTTCAGAGACACTTGCTATAAAGATTGTTTCTCAGCTTTCTGCTTTCCTTCTAATCTTGGTTGCATTGGTTTTGTTTGTATAAAAACCTTTTAATTTAACATAATTAAAATTATCTATTTATATTTTGTAATGCTCTCTTATCTCTAATTTTCTTTTAGTGATCTTTTGTTTTCCCCATCCCATTGTTTTCTTCTATTTCTTAACATTGCTTATTTAAGAAAACCTTCTTATCTCTCCTTGCTATTCTCTGGAATTCAACATTCAGTTGGGTATATATTTCTCTTTATCTTTTCCCTTTCCCTTTCCTTTTTTTCCTCAGCTATTTGTAAAGCCTCATCAGACATTTTGCTTTCTTGCTCTTCTCTTTCTTTGGAATGCTTTTTGCTGCTGCCTCTTGTACAATATTGTGAACTTCTGTCCGTAGTTCTTCAGGCACTCTATCTACCAGATCTAATCCCTTAAAATTATTTATCACCTCTACTTCATATTCATAAGGGATGCTCTTTAGGTCACACTTATACAGTCTGATGCTTTCCCCTCCTTTCTCGAATTTAAGTCTGAATTTTGCAGTAAGAAGCTCATGATCTGAGTCACAGTCAGTTCCAGGACTTGTTTTAACTGACTATATAAAGCTTCTCCACCTTTGAACTGCAAAGTGTATAATCAATCTGATTTCTATATTGACCATCTGGTGATATCCACATGTAGAGTTGCCTTTTGGGTTGTTGAAAATGAATGTTTGCTATGATCAACAAGTTATCTTGATAAAACTCTATTATTCTCTGCCCTGCTTCATTTTGTTCTCCAAGGCCAAATTTTCCAGTTTTTCCAATTATCTTTTAATTTCCTCCTTTAGCATTCCAATCCCCTATGATGAATGTGACACCATTTTTGGTATTATTTCTAGAAGATGTTATACCTCTTCATAGAACCAAGTAACTTTGGCCTCTTCTCCATCAGTGGTCATAGACTTATGTTATTGTGATGTTGAATGATTTGCCTTGGATTCAAACAGATGTCATTCTGTCATTTTTAAGATTATCCTCCAGTACTGTTTTTCTCACCCTTTTATTGACTATGAGGGCCACTCCATTTCTTCTAAAGGTTCTTGCCCACAGTAGTATAGGTAGTGATCACCTGAATTAACTTTTCCCATTCCCATCTAGTTGAGTGCACTGACACTCAATATGTTGATGTTTAATCTTTCCACCTCCTGTTTGACCATATCCAGCCTCCTTTGGTTCATAGATCTTACTCCAGGTTCTTATGCAATATTGATCTTGGCAGAATTGGACTCTTCTTTCACCACCAGACACATCCGAGATTGAACTTCTTGTCGTCTTTGGCCCACTCACTTCATTCTTTCTAGAGCTACTTGTAGTTGTCTTACATTCTTCCCCAGCAGTACATTGGATACCTCTAACCTGAGCAGCTCATTTTCCAGTGTCCGTATCTTTTATCATTTGGCAGCCATACTGGGATGGTTTGCCATTTCCTTCTCTAATGGATCACCTTTTGTCAGAACTCTCCACTATAACCTGTCTATCTTGGGTAACCATGCACAGCACAGCTCATAATTTCACTGAACTACAAAAGCCCCTCCACCACAGCAGGAGTGATCCAGGAGGAAGGTTTTAATATTTATTTCTCTATTTATTTCTCTATGATTTAGAGCATTTTTATATGACTGTTAATAAGTTGGATTTCTTCCTCTGAAAAATGTCTGTTAATATCATTTGATCATTTCTTATGAATGTTTTTCACAGAGTTTGGTATTCACTGGTGATTATAATCATCACCCTCATCATTGTCATATGACTATATGGAGACATGCGTCTCCATATAAATATTACATTTTTCTGCCATCAGTAAAGCAGAATGCATTAAGTATAGAATCATAGATCATAGATTTAGAGCTATAAGGGATCTTACAGCCTATCAAATTCAACCCCATCATTTTATAAATGTACCTATAGAAACCAAGGCAGATAGAAGTTCAGTGACTTGCCCAGGGTCAAACAGTAAATATTTGAGGCAGAATTTGAACCCAGGTCTTTCTGACTCCAAGTCCTGTGTCCTTTCTACTATGTCATGCACCAAAGCCTAAAAACAGTTGTGTGAATATATTTGGAAATAGGATAATGATAGTTATCCATAAGAAAAGAAAGAAAAAAGCATCAAAGAGACATTAAATACATCTATCTATCTATCTATCTATCTATCTATCTATCTATCTATCTATCTATCTATGATAGATTAGATGGAAGTTCAGAAGGGGACAAAGGCTAGCAGGGCAGTGTTTACACTACTGTGTTAAATTTAATGCACACTTAAAAAATAAGGTGGCTGCAATAGAGATTTATGATTCTGTATACAATCCTATTTTTCTGTTCTTTGCATGCTGAAATGTTGATGCTTAAGGTCATCACAAAAAAAAGAAAATTTCTTTAGAGTCTAAACATAGTTGAAAAGTAGGGCTTTGTCACTTAGCTATCACTTCCCTAGTTCACCTCCATAGTAGCTGCAGATTCTGATGCATTCATGGAGTAGATCACAGCATCACTGAATCAGAAAGGTATTTTCGACCCAGAGGCTGCTATGGCAGTGGTATGCCACTCACAGGAGAGCCATTCTCCAGGGTTGTAAAGGGGGTAAGGAGGAGAAAGCAAGAAAAGGCCTGGTCATGGGTTGGCCCTCTACCCTGCCCCCACCCTCAAACACACCTAGTCTCCTAGTCAATTTAACTCTTTTTTGACATAGCACCACATTTACAAAGCTCAAGGTTAGTAAAGAGTGAGTTACAGGGAGGGAAAGGAGTACAACCTAATGAAGAATACCAGCAGGATGATGAGGGGACTGGAGAAAATTGCAAGAAAAGAGCAATTAGAAGAAATGTGGATGCTTAACCTGGGGAAGAAAAGACTTAGGAGATAAACAATACCTATCTTCAAGTATTTAAAGGCCTTACATAGAAGAGTCAGTCAGTCAATAAGCATTTATTAAATGCCTACTATATGTCAGATACAGTGCTAAATACTGAGGATATAAGGAAAGGCAAAAGACAGTCCCTACTATTAAGAAATCAAATACCGGAGACAGCATTCAAAACAGAACAAAACAAAACTGAACCATACCAAAACCATAAACAAATAAGATACATACAGGATAAACTGCAAACAACCAACAGAGGTAAAGCATTGGCCTTACGAGGGATCAGGAAAAGCTTCTTGAAGATGAGATTTTAGGTGGGGTTTTCTGCTTGGCCCCAGAGGGGGCAGAATTAGGAGCAATGGGTGTAGAAGGTAGAGACCTGGACTCGATGTAAGGAAAATCTGTTGTTGAGTCGTTTCAGTCTTGTCCTTCTCTTTGTGACCCCATTTTTTGAAGTTTTCTTGGCAGAGATACTGAAGTGGTTTACCATTTCCTTCTCTAGCTCATTTTACAGATGAGGAAACTGAGGTAAATAGGGTTAAGTGACTCACCCAATGTCACACAGATAGTAAGTAAGTGTCTGAGGCTAGATTTGAACTCATGGAAGATAAGTCTTCCTGACTCCAGGCTAGGCACTCTATCTACTGCATCACCTCGCTAGGAAAATATTTCCTAACAATTACAGTTGTCCAAAAGTAAAATAG
Organism: Phascolarctos cinereus; assembly: GCF_003287225.1. NCBI lineage: Eukaryota > Metazoa > Chordata > Mammalia > Diprotodontia > Phascolarctidae > Phascolarctos > Phascolarctos cinereus. The sequence goes on from NW_027555736.1 coordinate 230,638,498, forward strand.
ACTGTTTTTAGAAATAGTGGGTTCTCACTTTCTGAAGGTCATCAAACAGAGGCTGGTTAATAACTAGTCCATGATTTCATAGAGATTGTTCCTTTTTAAATATGAAGTTGGACTTGACGATCATGGAGGATCTTTGCCACTCTGAGATTGTGATACTAGGATAGAGTCTAGCTTCATCAGTCCTTTTACTCAAGGCTTGATTTCTGCCAAGCACAATGGGTATGTTTGGAAGGAGCCTGCGGCTAAGAATACATGGGTCTTTGCTCCTTCCTTCCTACAAATCACCTAACCTCTGTTTGCCTCAGTTTCCTCAACTATAAAAAAGGAGATAATAATATCACATACCTCACAAAGTTGTTGTGAGGATTAAACGAGATATTTGTAAAAGCACTTAGCACAGTGCCTGGCACGAGATAGGCACTGTATAAATGCTTATTCCCTCCTTCTTCCCTGTCTCACCTGCTGGAATTGCTGCGAACATTTGTGGGCTGAGCCCACTACTGATAGCCATATTAACTTGCTCTGTTTCTACCCTGGGCCAATTTACCCTTCCTTAGGCAACTCAATGGTCCCTTATTAGATGCTCCCAGGGGTCAACAAATTAACGTTAGAGAGAATGTGATTGGCTTAGCCCGCCGCAGCTCATAACTGATCTACCAGCCTCTGTCTCCCTGGTAGCTGAGATGACTGCCTTGTACAACCACACTCAGCTTTTTGCCTGTTTCTTAAGAGGGCTGATCTAATGAGGAACATGAGAACACAGAATATGCAAGATGCCCCACCCAAACCCACATCTACACTCAAGAAGTGGGAGTTCTTTACAACCAGCTCTGTGTGTGTGTGTGTGTGTGTGTGTGTGTGTTTTAGGGGATGTAATAAAGTAGAATGTGAATGTCTAAAACTATTAAGTTTTAATAGTTATTAAAATAATGAATAAATAAAATTAATATTGGAGCTTTTCATTGAAAAGAGTAGGTACCTGGTGCAGTGGATAAAAGGTTGATTTCCCATAGGTCAAGAACAAAAGAGTACCAAACCATACTAACCGTCCCCACCACTGGCTCTCCAGGGTAGAGAGGAAATCATGCCCTCACAGTGGGTGACAGTTTCACAGTGCAGGGAAGTCAACTCTGATAAGATCTCCCACCACCATTTCCTTTCCTTAGGCTGAGGCCTTAATAATGAAAGGCCCATTTGCTCAGAAGGTAAGAGGCAATCCAGAAGGGATGACTTCTGAGGGACATGTGGGAGCTGAATCTAAGCTGCACGTGCTACAAATCAGTGCGTTGCTGCGAGATCCTTCCTTCCTTTACAGATAAACCACCACGACCCTCACAGGAATAGAAGGCAAGCAGCCAACTACCTGGGACCTTGGGAGGATGAGACAAGGATGCCAGAGCAGCTGAACCATTTAAAAATAACTCTGCATCTTTGTCTTTGCTTTGAAGACCCAAAACAGAGAGGGACTCATTTGCCCTGCTTCAAAATATCCTCTTGGAAACCACTCAGGTGGAAGATCACATAGGAGTCAAGAGTTCTCGATAGGATTTAGAAGGGCCATATTTTTCTTTCTGCAGGTGTAGCTGCCTCCCACCTTCTTTCCACTCACCTAAACTTCCTGGCATAACATTGGAAGCTGCAGGAGTTTAAGAACTTGTATCTGAGAGGAAGGCACTGCTACTGCTGGGTGGCAAAGTAGAGAGAGCGCTGGACCCAGAATCAGGAAGTTTAAATGCAGCCTCAGACACTCACTAGCTGTGTGACTCTGGGCAAGTCACTTAATCTCTGCCTCAGTTTCCTCAACTGTAAAATGGGGAAAATAACAGCACCTAGCTGATCACAAGGCCTGATATATAATAGATGCTTAATAAATGTTCCCTTCCCTTCAGCCTGAGCCTCAGTTTCCTCACTTGTATAATGGAGTTGAACTAGATAGCCTCTGAGATTACTTCTAGTTATAGTTTTATGATCCCACGATCATATACTTACTATCTGTGTCAATCCCTGTACAAGTCAATTAAGTTCTCTAGGCCTCAGTTTCCTCATCTGTAAAATGAAGAATTTGGGCTAGATGGTTTCTGAGGTCCCTTCCAGCTCTTATGGCTAGGACCCTATGATCCAACAATCCTATGGATAGTATACAGGCACATACCAGACAGCTAGGTGCCGAAGTGGATAGAGTGCTCTGACTGACATCAGACAGACTCTTCTTTGTGAGCTCAAATCCAGCCTCAGACACGTATTAGCTGTGTGACCTTGGGTAAGTCACTTAACCCTGTTTGCCTCAGTTTCCTCATCTATAAAACGAGCTGGAGAGGTAATGACAAACCATGCCAGTATCTTTGCCAAGAAAACCCCAAATGGGGTCAGGAAGAGTTGGACACAACTGAAATGACTGAATAACAACAACAGGTACATATCCCATTATCATTCTTAATAGTATACTCCAGAGTTGTTCTTGAATGAATTCTTGGGATTCTCATCCAACTTCTTTATTTTATTGAATGAGGGTCAGACAGATTGGATGATTTACTCCCAGTCACACGGCATTATTAAGTAGCATTTGATGTTGCCATGAAATGAAATAAAGGAAGCTAAAAGTGCTTTTGAAATTAAAAAGCCCTAGACACAGGTAAGGTCATTATCATTGCTATAGCTGGATTCTACCCCTTACCCTTACCCCTAAATTATATATCCTCATCACTGCTAGGGGGGTGGTGCAGTAGATAAAAGTGCCCAGCCTGAAATCAGGAAGACTCATCTTCCTGAATTCAAATTCAGCCTCAGACAAACAATGTGATCCTGGTCAAGTCACTTTTCCCTGTTTGTCTCAATTTCCTCATCTGTAAAATGAGCTGGAGAAGGAAATGGCAAACCACTCCAGCACCTTTGCTAAGAAAACCCCAAACAGAGTCACAAAGAGCTGGACATGACTGAATAACAGTAACAACATCATTGCTAGAGACAGGGGAGGGGTCCATCCCCATGATAAGAAGCGGGGAATCTCCAGGACTGGCAATAGTTGTGCTGTTTTGGTTGGCAACATTCATCCCCGTGAGTTAGTTACTTCTAGGTGAATGCTCTGTGGAGAGAGCATTGCTTGAAGTTTTCTACATGAGGCACAAAATCCCAAGCACTTATGATCATTGGAATATGGCCATCCTCTTGGTAGGCTCCCATGCTAGGAATTCTAACCAAGATTATACTAACCATTAAAAATGGACATGTCTCTTGTAATTTCAAATGAACTTTGTAATTTAGTTTTTAATATCCATTTGCAACTACCAATATGGTTGTGATAGCAATAACAGAACAGGCAGCTTTTGGCCAAGGGAGTACAGTTCTAGGCCTAGAATTAGTAAGACCTGAGTTCAAATCCGACCTCAGACACTTATTAGTTGATGCAGGGCAAGTCACTTAACCTTTGCCTTAATTTCCTGAATTGTAAAATGGAGACAATAATTGCAACAAGCATTTATTAAGTCCCTACTATGTGCCAGGTGCTGTGGTAAATACTTTATAAATATAATTTCATTTGACCCTCCCATGAATCTTCTATGTGCTGAAAACTACATATATTCAGACCATGGCAGAAACAGGTAGTAACAGTAAAGTGAACAATTCTCCACTACATCATTGGTTCAGCATCTTGACCAAATCTCAGGATGTGCTACAGTTAACAGTCTCATTTATTTCTATCAAGGAGACATCATTTTGGGGAGGACATTGACAAGGTGGAACATTTCTAGATGAGGGTGATTAGGACACTGAGAAGACTGTGGAAAACACACCATATCAGAATTAGTTGAAGCAATAAGGAATATTTAAGCCTGGGGAAGAGAAGATTCAAGGAGGAAATGATAGCTACTTCCAAGAGTTTGAAGAACCGTTATGTGGAAGCTGGATTAGGCTTGTTTTTCTTGGCCCCAGACTACAAGATTAGGAGCAATGGATGGAAATTACAGACAGACAGATTTCTGTTTGATATAAGTGTACGAGTTTCACCAGGAGGAGCCTGGTTGTCCTAACAAGGTTAAAAGATTTTTTTTTCTGTACTTGACAATATTTCCCTATTCAAGATCTGAATACTCTCAGTAACATCACCTTTGGGAATTATAGGATTGTAGACTTCAAACTGGAAAGGATCTTAGAGATCATTGAATCTAACTCTCTCAATTTACAGATGAGGAAACTGAGGCTGAAAGAGGTAAAGTGAGTTGTCCAGGGTCACAAAGCCAGCAAGTTTCTGGAGAAGTAACTTAACTCAGATTCCCCTTGACTCCAAACCCAGCACAGTATCCACTAACCACAATCCCACCTGGTTTAATTTGTTCCTATGTCTTTTATAGGTAATAAAAAAATACCCTGCCCCTGGGTATCTGTTAGCTCACTGAATTAAGTGGCACAATGGATAGAGTGTTGGGCCTGAGTTCAAATGCAGCTTCAGACGCTTATTAGCTGTGTGACTTTGGGCAAGTCACTTAACCTTGATTTGCCTGAGTTTCCTTATCTATAAAATAAGGATAATAATAGTACTACCTCCCAGGGTTGCTGTGAAGATGACGTGAGATAATTGTAAAGTGCTTAGCACAGTGCCTGGCACGTAGTAAGCACCATATAAATGGTGTTTTCAGTTGTTTTCAGTACTGTCCTATCCCTGTTTGGGGTTTTCTTGGCAAAGATACTGGAGCAGTCTGACATTTCCTTCTCTAGCTAATACATATGTATGTATATGTGTGTGTGTATGTGTGTGTGTGTGTGTGTGTGTGTGTGTAGATAGACATATAGATTATATTGAAATATATTATTAATTTTTATAATACTATATATATATAATTACATGGCAGATAATTGAGTCCTATCATCTGAATATGTTTGATTGAGTCATGGCTGGCTATCCTTGGATTTGGTCTTTAAAAGAAAACAGACCCAGAATTGGAGGATGTGCAGAGCACCAAGCTAAAAGGCACAGATAGGAGAGGACACAGACAGAGAAGGCTTGGATCCCTGGGGGTGCGAAGCCTCTTTATCTGAACATCCTCCTCCCAGGAATCCTCTTCCCCAGAGACGGAAATAATAAGCAGGTAGTAGCTGAAAGGTTAGAGAATCTGGAGGGAGGAAGGAAGGACGGACGGACGGAAGGAAGGAAGGAAGGAAGGAAGGAAGGAAGGAAGGAAGGAAGGAAGGAAGGAAGGAAACACTTATTAAGTGTCTGCTATGTGCCAGGCATGATGCTAAGTGCTTTACCAATATTATCTCACTTGATCCTCGCAACAGTCCTGGGAGGTAAGGGACATTATTATCCCAATTTTAGAGGTGAGCAAACTGAGGCAAACAGGAGTTAAGTGTCTTGCCCATGTTCATACTGCTAGTAAGTGTCTGAGGCAGGATTGGAACTCAGGTCTTCCCAACTCCATGTCCACAGAGATCTCTCTCTCTCTCTCTCTGCATACATATATATTTACGTGTATGTTTATACATATGTGTATATATTATATTAATATATAAGTGTACGTATAAATGAAGGAAAGAAGTTATCTTAATACCCTTACTATGCCACTTAGCCACCTATATGCCATACACATATGCTGTTAATATGATGATAAAAATCAGCTATAGATGATCTTCTATGGAATCATTAGTAACTTAAGTGCACCTGTTATCTTGGTCCATGAATGGGTGCCACAATGGATAGAGCACTGGACTTGGAATCAGGATGATTGAGCTCAAATTCATCCTCAGACACTTCCTAGCTGTCTGATTACGGGCAAGTCACTTAGCCTCTGCCTCAGTTTCCTCATCTGTACAATGGCCATAATAATAGTGCCTACCTCCCAGGGTTGGTATGAGGATCAAATGATGTAATACAGCATTTTTGCCAACTTTTAAGTACTATATAAATGCTAGCTTATATTACTGTTACAGTATGGCAGTTGCTTTTATGCACAGAATGTACAACTAGAAGGGAGACATAATTGATCACTCATCATTAATCTGCATTCAGTTCAATGTACTGGAAATTTGCATCCTTTGAACATATTTATTTCACTCTTCTAGGCAGGCATTGCTACAAAGATAATTGGTGATTTGCCTTCTAACCCAAACAAACATTATAGGAGTTGACTTAGAAAAGTATTTCCTTTTTTTTCCCACTTGTAGGGTCACTTAATTTTGTGAGAAGTCTGCATCCTGGAAACATTAAAGAACTGGGCCAAGAAAGAACTAACTATAGAATTCAGTTCTTTGATTCAGGGTGCAAAAGAAGACATATTTTTTGGAAGTAGCCAATGCAGGAATTTGTTTTGCTTGACTGCATAGTTACCTAAAGGCTATTATTTTTCTATTTCTTTTTTTTTTCCAATGGGGGGGCATGGGTGGGAAGGAGACAACATGGATTTTTGTTCATTGAAAAAATAAAATTTAATTGCAAAAACGAATTCAATTCCTTAAGATGTTTTCTTGAAGAGGTAATAGTTTTTCATGCAATAATCAGAACCAAACCACGAGCAAAAAGTTTTTTTTTTTAAAGCATCCCTTCGTCTATCACTTGCTCCCTGTCTCCCCTAATAAACCACCCATAAGATGAAATAAGAATCTGTCAGGGTAGTGGCATTCCTTATTAAAATATGCTTGGCTTGGGTGTATACCAGGAAATGCCCTCCAATTTAAAATTAATTTCAGGAAACATAATGTAGTCTTGTGATACTGGTATACAATGGCCCCTGCCTCCACTGTGAGAACAAAGATTAGTGGCCTTCGGGAGGCCGGACAGATTTCCATTCACTGGAGATCTGACACAAAAAGGCATTTTGGAGTGTTTTTGGTTTAAGTAAATGATAGAAGATGTATGCTCAAATAAGGCCTCTTTTGAAAATCTGCATCTGGATATCATATTCAACAATGGGGAGCTGAGAGGCTCTACTGATACTTAAGGCGGATGGTGGCTTGTCAAGTTTTCTGAGTATCTCTTAGCTCATGCTCTACCACTGGCCTAAGCAGCGTCTCCTTGGTTACTTCATGGGGCTAATGATGGTTGAGTACTAGAAATGATGTACTGTTACATGAAAAAAATGCTTGACCCCAGAATACTTGGTATGAAATCCATCTTTGCTTTCAAACAGGTTTCAATCCTAAGCAAAAAAACAAACAAAACAAAATAAAACAATGGACAACTTATTCTCCTTCCATTTATGGTGTGTACGCTAGAGAGGGCTACAATTTAGGCCTCCATTGTAAATTAACCCATTTCACTGAATATCTACGATGCATTGAAATATGAATATGAATGCATATGAGCATTGAAATGCTCTGTATAGGTGAGGAACTAAATAAGATGTAGGGAAAACAACCTTTTAACTGAGGTGCTTCCAAACCCAAGCAATGCAGGAAAATTGGGACAGGTTGGAGGCCCAAGATTGCAATCTTACCAGTTGTTGTAGGTGTTTGAGACATGTTGGTAATGCTGGTTGGGAAATCTTGGCATGAGATGTTAAGAGAGTGTCAGATCTTTTAAGGAGCAATGAACGAGAATTAAGATGGCAGAGGCGGAAGGAAATGTTATGAGGTCCTTAGCTAACTCTGCTAATGTGTTCTTAGGCTGGGTTAAGAAAGGCATAACTTCTAGGAATAAGTGATAGGTACTCTGTACTCTGCTCTGGTCAGGCACTTTCTGGCATATTGTCTTCCATTGTGGGTGCCACATTATAGGATACACTAGAGATGAACCAGGATGGCAAAGGGCCTTGCGTTTATGCTACACGAAAATCAATTGAAGGAATTTGGGATTATTAACCTGGATAAGAGAAGATTTGGGGATTATAGGATGATAGATTTAACACTGGAAGGGCCCTTTAAGTTCCTTGAGTTCAATACCTTCATTTTACAGAAAAGGAAACAGAGACACGAGGAGGTTAAGTGACTTGGTGTCTGAAGTGGGATTTGAACCCAGTAAGTTTGGTGCTTTATCTACTACTTTAAATATTTTAAGACTTGTAATAAAAATCAAGGATTAAATTCATTCTCTTGGCTCTATCGGCACCTGGAAGTCTTTAAGTAAAGGCTGAATACGACCCTTTGATGCCATTGACTCTAATTCTTTTCAGTCAGTCAATCAATAACTATTTCTTAAGCACCTACTATGCTATGCACCAGGCACTGAGCTAAGCACTGGGGATACAAAGAAGGACGAAAGACAATCCTTGAGCTCAAGGAACTCACAATCTAATGAGGGAGGCAACACGCAAGCAAATAACTACAAACAAGCTATGCACATGAAGGATAAGAAGGAAAGAATCCACCGAGGAAGAGCACTAGAATTAAGAGGGATGAGGAAAGGCTTCCTGCAAAATGTGGTGTTTTTATTAGGTTTGAAGGAAGCCAGGGAAGCCAGGAGGCAGAGATGAGGAGGTAGAACATTTCAGGCATGGGGACAGCCCATGAAAATCCCCAGGGTGAAGAGATGGAGTGGCTTATTCAAGCAATAGCAAGGAGCCCAGCATCAATGGATGGAAGGTATGTAAGGAGGCTTAAGGTGTAAGAAGACTGGGAAGGTGGGGGAGGGCTTTGGACTTTGGGCTCAAGGAAGCTTTGGGCTTTGAATAATAAAGCGATTTGAATATTAGAAGGTTTTGTATTTGATCCTGGAGGTGATAGGGACTTACCAGAGTTTATTGAGTAGGGGGATAACATGCTCAGACCTGTGATTTAGGAAGATCACTTTGACAGCCGAATAGAGGACGAGCTGGAGTTGAGAGAGACTTGTGGCAGCAGACCAACCAGCAGACTTTTACAACAGACTAGGCATGTGATGAGGACTTGTTCCAGAATGGTGGCAGACTATTATTCCATGGGTTACAATCATACAACATCCTCTGATGAGTAATGGGCTTTTCCTACGAATACACTGTTGGTAAAACTGTGAATTGATCCATTTTGGAGAGTTGTTTGGGATTATTCTATTAAAAGTGAATAAAATGTCCAATCCTTTGACCCAGAGACTCCATGGCTAGACATATATTCCCAAAGAGGTAAAAGACAGAAAGAAAGGTCCTATATACATCAAAATATCCATGGTAGCCCTTTTTGTGGTAATAGAGACTTGGGAACAAAGTTCCCATTGACTTAGGAATGGTTAAAAAAGATGTGACACTTGATTGGAATGGAATATACTATAATACTGTAAAAAATAACAAATATGCTGAATTCTGCAAAGCATGGTAAGATTTATATAAACTGATGCAGAGGGAAGTAAGCAGAACCAGGAAAGATATGTATGTATGTATGTATGTACATAGTATATACATATGCATATGTATGTATGTGTATATATACCTATATATGTACACATGTATACATATATTAATATATATACATATTATATATTTATATACATGCAATGACTATAATAGTATAAATGGAAAGGACAAAAAAGACCCAAACACTATGTAATGTAATTATAATAATCAAGCTTAGTTGTGGAGAAAAGCTGTAATTCCATTATCTCAGAGATGAGAATGTGTGGATATAGAATATTACATGTAATCTTAGACATGATCAATGTAGAGTGGCACAATGGATAGAGCCCCAGACCTGTATTCAGGAGGTTCAAATCCAACCTCAGATACTTACAAGCCATGTGATTTGGGGCAAGTCACTTAAGCTCTGTTTGCCTCAATTTCTTCATCTGTAAAATGGGGATAATAATAGCACTTTTCTCCCAGGGCTATTGTGAAATCAAATGTGAGAGTAATTGTAAAGTTTTTATTTTAGCACAGTGCCTGGCACATAGCAAATGCTATGTTAGTTATTGTTAATGTTTTGATCAATTTGGAAAAGCGCCTTTTTTGTCTCTCTTAATCTTCATTGTAAGAGCTGGATTGCTGAGTAATTTGGGGAAGTGAATATATTTGGCAATGAATGTAATGCAAAAAACAAAAGGCATTAATAAAAATAAGATTATACTTCAAACTTTTTTTCAAAGATGGGCCTTTGTTTCAATAAGAAGGTTGGGGTTAGGGTTAGGAAGTTACTTCCCAAATTCCCAAAGGCAATCCAGGCAGCTTTCCTATTCACTTCTGCACCTAACTCATTGTTAAATTATAGCCCTTCCAGGGTTGGGGAACCTGAAATCTCAAGGCCACATGTGGCCTTCTAGGTCCTCAAGTGCAGGCCTTTTAACTGAGTCCAAGTTTTACAGAACAAATCCTTTTATTAAAGGTTTCTGTTCTGTGAAATTTGGATTCAGTCAAAGGGCTGCACTTGAGGACCTAGAAGGCCACATGTGGCCTTGAGATTTCAGGTTCCCCAACCCTGGAAGGGCTATAATTTAAAAAGAAGTCTTTACTCAACAAACATTTTTACTAAGCATCTAGAGCATTGCACTAGGCACTGGAGGAATGTATTACTTGGATTAGTCCTGAGATTTCATTTGTATGAGGAGTTCCCTGAGAGGAAATGAAGATCTACACCTATTCCCCAATTTATCATTTAAGAGAGTCCCTGAATTTCATGGGGCACTGAGAGGGTCACACAGCCAGTAGGTATCAGAAGCAGGACTCCAAAAGAGGCCTATTCACTACAAAAGGAGAGCACAAAGTAGAGTGTACAATATAAAGTGCTTAGAGGCTCTGTTAGTCATTTGGAGATGGTCTACTGGAGTGAAAAGAATTTACTAATGTTGGATGTTCTGGGGTGTGTGTGTGTGTGTGTGTGTGTGTGTGTGTGTGTGTGTGTGTACATGAAGCTTTTTCTCATCATCACCTTCTCAATCCATATTTAGATCACAGGCAACCAAAGAATGTTATAATGCTGAAAAATCTAAATTCACTCTTTGCTACATTTCTGTCCTAGTCCATTTATTTCTGAACCTAAGTTCTTTCATTATTTTCAACTCATTCATGCATTCTTTTGGGGGACATCTCATATGAGGTCTCCTGAGAAGAGGAGTAATTCCTTTCTATAAGCCATCACGTTGCTCATATGCTATAGGTAAATACTTAGCCTAAAGTATGCATACAGAAAAGGATCCAGCAAATATATGCATGGTGATTCTGTTTAACTGTCTATTGCCAAAGCTAATTAGGTAAAGACTTCTTATTTAATTATAACCCTTAACCACTTAAAACATCAACGAGCATTTATTAAGGACCTACTAGGTAACAGGCACTATACAAGGTGGTAGGGATGTCAATAGCAAAGTGAGACGGTATCTAACTTCAAGGAGTTTTTAGTCTACATTTGGGGAGTCAGGGAGATTGATGGGAAGGAGTAGAAGAATACAATATTTCCATTAAGCAAATGTATGAAATAAATACATAATAATTGGCAGTGGGGGCACTAGCAAATGAGGGAATCAGGAAAGGCTTCTCGAAGGCATCAGCACTTAATCTGAACCCTAAAAAATAGGGTTTCCAAGAGGTAGAGGGGAGGGAGGGAGAGAAGGCAGTATGTCTTGATGCCATGAACCACAAAGGAGGATCATTTGCTGAGTTACAGTTGTAGGGAAAGGGTCTAGAAGCAGCAAGAAGTATGCCTATCCCCCTCCTGGTCTGATGGATTTGCTGACAGTAGAGAGGAGCAATCAGGTGGCAAAGCAGATAGAGATTTCCTGGAATAATGAAGACCTGATTTCAAATCCTGCCTAATATACTTACTAACTGTGTGACCTGGGGCAAATCACTCAACCCTTCTCAAACTAGGTTTCCTTATCTGGGAAGGAAGGAAAGAAGAAATGAAGGAAAGAAAGAAGTGAAGGAAGGAAGGAATGGAGGAATAAAGGAAGGGAGGAAGGAATGAAAGGAGGAAGGAAACAGGAATTTTTTAAAGCCCTACTATGTGTCAGGCACTGAATCCAAAATCTGATTTGATTCTCATAACAATCTTGGGAGGTGTTATTATTAAACCCAATTTATAGTTGACAAAACTGAAGCAGACAGAGATTAAGTGACTTGAGGGTCACAAAACTATTAAGAACCTGGGGCTGGATTTGAAGCTAAGTCTTCCTCACTGCAAGCCCACTGTTCTCATCCCCTTTGCTACCTAAATGAGGATAATGATAGTATACATATACATGTCCAGTTTCTCCATTCTTTTATGTGAAAATATGTTGGTTGACTCTGACCCCCTACACACACACGCATGCATCACTTTGCAAACATTATTATTACATCCTGGAAGGCTGTGTTCTATGGGCAAAGCCAGCTTTCTGTGATTGTAAGGAGAATGACATGAGAGGAAGGGTTCTAATATAAAAGGTAATTCATTAAAACAAGTTTCCATAGTGCACAATGGAAAAGGAAGGGAAGAAACTGGACAGGGATCTGGAAGGAAAAAGGCTGTCATGGATGGGTATGGGAGAGTACAGTCTGGTGGCCAGGGAAGGGAGCTTTTATTCAGGCAGCCTAGGACTCAGAATCACAGAAATTTTGATCTTCTGGGCCAACTTGAAGACAGTAATCATATTCCCTTCCCCACAAATCTTTTCTGCTTTAAGATAAATGTTTGCATATCCATTGGTTGACTTCATATTTTAAGTCATCATACTTGTTACCACCATGACTCACAAGGATTATGAGTGGAGCCACCAGGAAGTAGACCAATGATAGCAAATTCAGACAGAAACAGGTGCCACTAAATCATTCAAAAGGATCCCTATGGGTCACGTAGTAACTTAGAAAGACATAAATCAACATTACCTATGTTTTGTTGGAGGCAGCAAGGTGGCAGAGTGGATAGAGCACTGGTTCTGGAGTCAGGAGGACCTGAGTTCAAATGTGACCTCAGACACTTACTAGAGCACTTGGGCCTCGAGTCAGGAAGACCTGAGTTCAAAAAATGGCCACTTGCTAGCTGTGTGACCCTGGGCAAGTCACTTAACCCTGTCTGCCTCAGTTTATTCATCTGTAAAAATGAGCTGGAGGAGGAAACAGCAAACACTGTAGCATCTTTGCCAAGAAATGGGGTCATGAAGAGTTGGACATGACTGAAAAATGACTGGACAAAAAATGTTTTGTTATATTTTTATTTATTTTGTTAATTATTTCCCAATTACTTTTTAACCTGGTTTGGGACACACACTGGTGTGTTCATGTTGCATGTTTAACACGTTCTTAGAAAATCATTATTTGTGTTTTCCCAGTAGCAATGACAATACGATTTAATTATCATTTCCTGAATAAGAGGTGGTTTGCTAGGCTCTGGTGTTGCTAGTGAGATGGCTGGAAACAATAAAGTTCAGTCTGAGGTCTTGGCAGTTTTAGGAAACTGAGGTATGGTTTGCTTTAGAATCCAGTCCACAGCTAACTCAACTCTTTAGCAGGGCCTGTTGCAAAGCTGAGTGAACCCAGTTGCTTCCAGTTGGGAGTAGGGCAGGATCCCTGGAGGTCTGAGTCTTGGCTGTGATGAGCAGGTACTGGTAAAATGTCAAGTTAGTTAGGTCTAGTGTCCTGCTGAGATCAGTAGCTAGGATGAAACTCAAGGGTGGTGGAGTTTAGTTAGGTATAGAAGGCCAAGGTGTAGCTTGACTTAACCTCCAGTTTCTCCATTCTTTTATGTGAAAATATGTTGGTTGACTCTGACCCCCTACCATGAAGTGTAAACCTTGTCTATGATCTCCCCTGCTATGAACCTTGAACATGGTGGATTTATGGAATCATGGAATCTCAGTGTTGGACTTTGGACTTCATCTCTTTCCACCACTACCCTGAAATATAACTTTTGTCTGTACTATCCCTGATAAGTTATCATCTAGCAGCCCAATATTTTCTGAAGACCTCCAGTGAAAGGGAGCTTATTTTTTTCTGGGACAGTCCTTTCCATTTTGGAAGTTGAAATTGTTATGAAGTCATTCCTTATACAGAGCTTCCCAAAAGTCTCAGAGCAGTTTTAAACATTAATAAGCTCTTAAAACTTTACTTTGCCTTTTCATATAATCTATCCATTGCTTCTGGTTCTCTTGTCTTGAACCATGTTGAACATGAGCACTGAGACTGGAGTCAGGAAGACCTGAGTTCAAAAATGGCCTCAGACACTTGTACTAGCTGGGTGACCCTGGGTAAACATGGCTCTTCTCCCCTCTTCCCCCTAGAACCCTTCTTCAAGATACACATTTCCAGGTTCTTCAAATGATCTTCAAATTTTAAGTGTGCTCACCAGGCTTGCTAACCTCAACCTCCTCAGAAAATGTGGTTCCCAAACTGTATGCAATACTCCAAGTATGACATTTTTAAGGAAATGTACTGTGAGACTCTTTCCCTCATTCTGGACAACAACACCCCATTGCATTATCTTCTCCGGGGTATCATGTTATGCTGTTGACATATATTAAGCTTATATACACATATATGTGCATGTGTGTGTGTGTGTATGTGTGTATATATATGTATCTCTTAACAAATCAAGTCTTTTTTGTGTTATCTTCTATCTAGTTAGGTTTCTCTATTCCATATACTTAATTTTTTTACCCTAAATACAGTATAGAAATTTATATTTGTCCTTATAAAATTTCATCCCATCCAATTTGGTCCATTATTCCAGTCTTTGATTCCCAATTCTGCCTTCCACTATATGAACTGTTGTTGTTGTTCAGTTGTGTCCAACTCTTCACAACCCCATTTGAGGTTTTCTGGGCAAAGATACTGGAGTGGTTTGCCATTTCCTTCTCCAGCTTATTTTACAGATGAGGAAACTGAGGCAAACAGGGTTAACTGACTTGCCCAAGGTTATCCAGCTAGTAAGTGTCTGAGGCCATTTTTGAACTCGGATCTTCCTGACTCCAGGCTCAGTGCTCTATTTACTATGCCACCTAGCCACCCTATATGGCGGGTGCCACCCCGCTTTATATCATCCCCAAATTTAATAATCATGCTACCTACTTAATAAAAATAGCTAGATATGCTATATTTCCATCTAAATCACTGATTAAAATTTTGACACAACAGGGCCAAAAGTTCTGTGCTCTGATGGCGGAAGCTTCCCTTTAGATTGACACGAATCCATTAATCAAAACAGTTGTTGTCTGCTTGTTCAGCCATTTCCAAATGTAGCTAGCTACCATATTATTCAGTCCATAAATCTCCGTTTTGTCTATGTGGTATCATGAGTGACTTTTTCAAATGCTTTGCAGAAGGCCTTTAATAATTAGTCTTTAGAACAGGAGGCAAAACAAAAGCATAATATATTCATTTAAGATTGTTGGGGGTTTTTTTTTAGACAATTAGGGTTAAGTGACTTGCCCAGGGTCACACAGCTAAGTAGGAGTCAAGTGTTTGGTCTAAGGTTGGATTTGAACTCATGTCCTCCTGATGTCAGCTTTAGCTACTGCACCACCTAGCTGCCCCGACTGTTCTCTTTTTACTGTGAATATTAGCCAAAGTTTGGTCTTTGGTTTACCAGTATGTGTATGTATATCTGTACCCATTAGCTTCATGTTTAGAAAAAAGAGTGATCTAAAATTTTTCAGCACTGGAAATGGCAAATGGCATCAGAGTGTTATGTATGAGCATACTTTAAAAAAAACAAAACATGGAGCAGCTGGCTACCTTTGGAGCACTGGCCTCTGTTAAATATGCACACAGAGACAAAGGGTCTTGGAAGGACATCAAGAAAGACAGCAACCAGCTGTGCATGCAGACAGTCACTTCTTCATAGGCTAAATCCATACCAGTATTTGGGGACTCTAAACCATGAGTTATTTGCTAGTACAGACACAGAAAGAAGAAAATTGGCCTCAGGAAGAGACACAAGGCTTTGATTACCTGTCCTTACCTCTAACCCCCATAGAAGGATTACCACCACCACCAGCTCTCTGCTAAGGTATACCACAAGTGGCTGGCTGTTGTTGTTCAGCTGTTTCAGTCATGTCTGACTCTTTGTGACCCCATTTTGAGGTTTTCTTGGCAAAGACACTGGAGTGGTTTGCCATTTCCTTCTTCAGCACATTTTACAGATGAGGAAACTGAGGCAAAAAGGGTAAAGTGACTTGCTCACAGTCACAGAGCTAGTAAATGTGTCTGTGGCTGGATTTGAACTCAGGAAGATGAGTCTTCCTGATTCTAAGCCAGTGCTCTACCCATTGTGTCACCTAGCTGCCCCACAATTGGCTAGTAAACTCTAAAGGATTGTAGTCATAATAACTCACTGCATCAGAAATTCTTTCCTATTCTTTTGTTCAACCTCTCAACTGGGAGTTCATCGATGAGACAGCAAAATAACAGCTACTGTCAGTACCCCAAATGAGAGCCTCAGCTCCTCTCACACTCTGAGGATAGTCATTCTACACTTGTAAAATGATGGTGGTCAGTCTAGAAATACTCATTACTCCTTCTTGTCTTAAACAAGTTAGTTTATCCCATCCAGCCAGTAGGGTGAGTTCTAAATATACTCCCTGGAGAAGAGAGTTTGCGTCTTTCTGTGCTTCTCACAGAATCCCCATTACTGCTGACAGTATTTAAAAGTATTTTCTAGACTATGGCCTGGACTAATCTAAAGTATGGATTCAATTTTCATTAAACTCTGAAAAAAGTAGGGAGTCATCTAAACGACTAATTGCATACTGAACTCATTGACCAACTCAGACTGTTAAAAGTGATGTGCAGAAGAGGGAAGGAGGGATGAATTCCTAGAGAGGAATACAAAAGAGTGGCATAGTCTGGTAAGAAAAATATCAGGAAAGCTAAAGGCCAGAACTAGCCTACGCTTACAATGAATGCTAAGGAAAAGAAAGGGGGCTTTTTTTTTCTTTTGGCTACGTTGGGGCAAGGTGGGAATGTTGGTTAGAGTGAATGGGACGACAATAACGAGCAATGGAGAGAAAAAGCAACTACTCAACTCTTATTTTCCTTCTATCTTTTGTCTTTATCAAGGAGAAAGATCTTCAGACTGGGAAGATCAAAGATGATCATTGGAGTATTGAAATCTAAGATAAGTGTGGTAAAAGTACGAAAGGTGTCCTCAAAGAGTTCTATTTACCAGCTTCAGACAAAAGAACTTGAAGAGGCGATGACTGAGCAGCTTTCTTTGAAATTTGAAAAATCTTGGAGAAGAGAAAAGATACCACAGGTGAGAAAAATGAGCTATCTATTTTCCAAAAAGGAAAGCAGGGCAATTCTTCTTACTATAAGCCAGTGAACTTGGTTTTGATTCATGACAAAATTGTAAACTGTATTACTGAAGGGAAGGCGTGTACCTATTTAGAGAGGGAAGCAGCGAATACTGTGAACCAGTATAGGTTCATTAAAAATGTCATGCCAGACTAATCCTATTCTCCAAACCCCCCACATTTTTTTTGAAACAAAGGAATGTAGCAGACATGACATACCCTAATTTATGAAGGACTTCATAAAAACCTTTACACTATATTTATGGAAAAGATAGAGAGATGTCCTTTGGATAATAGCATAGTTAGGGAGATTTCAAACTGAATGAATGACTGGACCAAAGGGTAATCGTTAATGGAATGATGTCAATCTGTTCAACATTTTAATCAATGTTAACAGATCATATCTGGTATGTTTTATTTACTTCCAAGTATCACATTTTAGACGGAACATTGATAGACTAGAAGACATGAAGAGGTAGGCAACCAAAAGGGTAACCAGGCTGGAGACCAAGATCTCTTGAAAAAAACTGGGGCTACTTATCCAGAAAAATAGAAGGGTGGGGGGGGGTAGGGGGAGAAGACAAAATTGCTGTCTTCAAATATTTTAAAGGTCATTGTGTGAGAAAGGCATTAGACTTTTTCTATTTAGCCTAGGAGTATAGGACTAGGTCCAAGAGGCAAAAGTTATAGGGAAAGACTTCTGGGCTTAACTTGAGGAAGAACTTTCTAACAATTGGAGTTGTCCAAAAATGGAATGCCTACTTGGGAAACAAAGTGTTCCTCATCACTGGAAGCTCCGTAGTAGAGGCTGGAAAATGTTAGTAGAAGAAGGTGTAGACATGATTCATACTTTGGTATAATGGTAACAAGTGCTAGAGTCGGTCAAGAAACATTAAGTAAGTACTTATTATATGTCAGACATTGTGCTAAACATTGAGGATACAAAGAAAGACAAAAATATGGCCTCAGCTCTGAGGGAGCTCACCTTCTAATAGGACAGACAACACACAAAGAAGTATGTACATACAAGATATATAAAGGACAAACGGGAGGTAATCTCAGTGAAAAGACATTAGTAGTATGTGTGTGGGGGGGATGGGGTGGAGGTGAGAGTGAAGGTAGAGGGGATTGAAGTCCATGAAAAGCCTCCTGAGGCAGGGGAGATTTGAGCTGAGTCTTCAAGGAAGCCAGGAAGTAAAGGTGTGAAGGGACAAATGTTCCAGGCATGTGGAACAGCCAGTGAAAAGGTATGGAATCTGGAGATGGATTTTCATTCATTTAGTACCATAAAGGCCAGTGTCTCTGTATAATAGAATACGTGGAGGGAAATAAAATGTGAAAAGATTGGAAGAGGAGAAAGGAACTATGTTGTGAAGGGTTTTAAAAGCTAAAACAGGATTTTGTATTTGATTCTGGAGATAATATTGAGTCCCTGGAGTTATTGAATAGGTCCAACCTCAGCTTTATGAAAATCACTTTGGCAGCTGAATGGATGATGAATTGAAAGGGGAAGAGACACTTAAGGCAAGAAGACCAATCAGAGGTTTATTGCAGTAGTCCAGCAATGAGGTATTGAGGGCCTGAGCTAGGGTGATGGCTCTGTGAATGAAGAAAAGGGGACATTGACAAGAAATGTTGTTAAGGTTGAAATTACACAAAATGGGCAATGTATACAAGTAATGAGTGTGAGTGAGGAATCAAAGGTGCAAGCCTAGCAGAGAATTGGAAACTGAAGGGATGCTTATCAATTGGAGAACAGCAGAACAAATTATGGTATATGATTGTGATGGAATACTATTGAGCTACAAGAAATGATGAGCAGGGTGCTCTCAGAAAAACCTGGAAAGACTTATATGAACTAATGCAAAGTGAAATGAGTAGAACCAGGAGAACACTGTACACAGTAACAGTAATATTACGAGATGATCATCTGTGAATGATTTAGCTATTCTTAGCAATACAATAATCTAAGACAACTCTGAAGGACTTAAAATGAAAAATGCTATCCATCACGAGAGAAAGAACTGATAAAGTCTGAATACAGATTGAAGCATACTTTTTTACTTTTGTTATTTTTCTTGGGGTTCTTCTGGTCTACATTTTAGAACATGACTAATATGGAAATATGTTTTGCATGACTATACATGTATAATCTATATCAAATTGCCTGCGCCCTCAATGAGGGGGTGGGGTGGGAGGCAGAGAATTTGGAACTCAAAGTTTTAAAAACAAATGTTAAAAATTATTTTTCCATATAATTGGGAAAAAATAAAATATTAAATAAATATATATTTTTAAAAGTCGCAAGCCTAGTTGACGGGGAGGATTGAGTTGTCTTTTACAGTATAGGAATGTTTAGAAATAGGGAGGGTCTTGAGAAAAGATAACGAATACATGTTGGGTTTGAGGCCTATGAGACATATAGTCTGAGCTATCCATAAAGCAGCTGGTGATGCAAGACTAGACATCAGGAGAGAAGAAAGCCTAGATTCAAATATTGCATTTGACACTTGGAAGCTTTATGAACCTGAGCAAATCATTCAACTTCTCTAAGTTTTACCTAATCATAAAATTTGGATAATTACACCTGTAGCACTTCATTTTACTACTGTGAGGATCAAATGAGATGATGTATGTATATAGAATGCTAGGTACAGGATAGCTGGGTAGGGCAGTGGATAGAGTGCTGGGCCTGGAGTCAGGAAGACCTGAGTGCAAACATGGCTTTGGACACTTATTAGCTGTGTCACCCTAGGCAAGTTATTTAACTCGGCTTGCTTCATTTTCCTCATCTGTAAAATGAGCTGGAGAAGGAAATGGTAAACCACTCCATTATCTTCACCAAGAAAACCCGAAATGGGTCATTAAGAGTTGAACATAATTGAAACGACTAAACAACAGCAAAAAAGATCAGTCTGGCCATCCACATTGGAAAAACAAAGTGGATGAAGAACACACATTTGTGATATGCAGTTGAAATGGGAAGCCCATTGAGTTAGTTCACCAAAATATGTATCTGGGACAGACATATAGATGAACAATGATAATGGCCCAGAATTGGATAGGAGGAAATTTGGAAATTGTGGTGCCTTAAGTGATCTCAAATTACTTGCCTGATGCAAAAGCCCATCTGATTAATGTTAATGCTCTTCTGGTGTTGCTATATAGCGGCAAACTGTGGAATGTTATGATCACAGAAGAATCAGAATTGTGGGTAACTCAAAGCACAATGGAAAAATGTATAATGGCTGTAAGTAAACTACAGAATATCTGTAAGTGATGACTTTTGTGCAAAAAATGAAAGAAAAAAAGACTCAAAAGCATCTGTGACTACGGAAGGGTGTGAACCAATTACTTATCGAGAGTGACAGTTAACAGATGTGTAGAGTAATATTCATACATTAAAAGAATCAGGAGACCTCTGTGGCTGGGATTCTTAACCTGAAGTCCACGGATAAATTTCAGAGGATATATGAACTTGAATGAGGAAAAAAATATGCCTTTATTTCCCTAACAAGGCAGCTAGGTAAGAGGCAGCTAGGTAGCACACTGCTGTGCCTGGAATCTGTGAAAGACCTGAGTTCAAATCCAGTCTTGGACAGTTACTAGCTGTGTGACCCTGGGTAAGTCACTTAACCTCTGCCTGCCTCAGTTTCCTCAAGTGTGAAATGGGGATCAAAAATGGCACCTACCTCACAGAGCTATTGTGTAGATAGGATGAGGCAACATTTAGAAAGCATTTACCAGACTGACTGGCACACTGTATGAAGTTAATAATCATTTGATCTGTCCCCTCCAGTAATTTCTAAGTGAAACTTAACATCTTCTTCAATTATTAAAAATATTATTCTGCAGCTTCATCAGATGGCCAGAGTGTTCTATGACATGAATAAGGTCAAGAACTCCTGATTTAGTGTGTTGGGTAGATGTTCTAGAGAATATTTACAAAAAAAGATGTGGACAAACATTAAAGAGAATGAGAAAGTAGATAATGGTTATAACCTGAACCAGTTTCCAACGGCTCAGAGTTCAAGGAGCCACTGAAGCATGTGAATGACCATTAGAAACAGAGCACTGGACTGGATAGCTTAAGTGACCCACTGCAATTCTGGTCTTATACTCTTTGTGTTTTGGATTAAAGATAGAACATGAAAGGTTCTGCTTCAAATGTTTGTGCCTCAAATGATCCCCGTAGGGATTTTCCAGTAGCCTACCCTACTGAATAATCTCAACCTATTCCCCAGCCTCTTCATTCAGAAAAAAATACTCCTTAATAGGCCACAAAATGGTGTCTAGGAAAGGAGGCCTAGCTTGATTATATGAAACAACTGGACAAGAAACAACAGAATGAAAATCAGCTAAGCACAGGCATTTATCCATGACAAAGGAAGAGGGAATGGGGTTAGGACTCTTTGAGTTAGCAATGTTGTTTGTTCAGTGTGACTGGGGCAGGGATATTCTCCTTAACCTGATCTTGGTGCAAACTACTAAAGTCCAACCTTCTTCAAGAAGTCTTTCTTGATCCTCCATAACCTTAATCGCTTCCTTCTAAGATTATCTCCAATTTGCCCTGTATATATCTTATTTACACATGGTTGTGTGCACGTTGTCTTCCTCCATTAGACTGTGAGCTACTTGAAGGCAGGGACGGTGTTTTTGCTTTTCTCTGTCTCCTCAGCACTTAGCACAATGCCTGACACAAATGAGGTACTTTATAAATGCTGCTGACTTGACTTGACCAAGGAACCTAGCACTCCTCCTGTCAAGGATATTTTCCCTTAAAGCAAGATGGAGAATTGGAATGGCCAGTTCAGAAAACCCAACTGAAAATTCAGTGAGAAGGATTCATTAGTGACTAGGGATGCTAAAATGATCACTGATACCAAGCGTCAAGAATGACTTCCTACAAACTGTTAGTTCCATCCTCCTCTCCTAACAAAATAATACTTTTTGTTGCCGTTTTTTGCGAGGCAATGGGGTTAAACAACTTGCTCAGGGTCACACAGCTAGTAAGTGTCAAATGTCTGAGGCAGGGTTTGAACTCAGGTCCTCCTGACTTCAGGGCCAGTGCTCTATCCACTGTGTCACTTAGCTGCCCCTGAGAATATTTTTTTAAAACAATAGCTGGTAAGCACAAGATTATACATTTTGGTTCTAGGGGATCCATAGTCTCACTGTGTTTGATGAAAATGGACCTGAATGAAAAGATATAGTTTAGGAAGGAGAAAAGTAGGTGCAGCTTAATGTAAATTACTAGGCAAAGCACGTGTTTCCTAAGCCATCATTTACATTACTGTACCTAGTGCTCATCCCTAGAAAAACAACTGGAAAACATTTATTTTAAGAATAAATTGGAAAATCGGATACTCATAACTTATTCCTTGGTTCCGGCACTGCTTTAGCAAAGAAGTACGGATTCTCTAAGTGCTTTGACATCCACGAGTGCCCAGTGCAACTGAACATGACAACAGAGTTCTATTACTACTGTTTAGTGATTTTACAGTTTAGCAAAATTGCAAACTGTAATAAAATGTTTTACTTAGTCACATTACAATTTTTGGGTGGTGAGACTAGGGGGTGGTTTCATTGGTGTAGAGAAGGACTAACTCCCTCAATTGATGGAGATTGGCAATTCATCTCTAATTTATACAGTCATATAGATAGATAGATAGATAGATAGAGGGCACAGGGTGAGTTGAAGATGAAGGGGTGATATCTGGAAAATAAAATGAAGGGGTGAGAAAGGATTATACTGGGAGAAGGAGAAAGGGAGAAGTAAAATGGGGTAAATTATCTCACATGACACAGACAAGAAAAGGCTTTTACAGTGGAGGGGAAATGGGGGAAAGTGAGAAGGAATTAGTGAATCTTATTCTCATGGAATTTGGCTTAAGGAGGGAATAACATACACAATGGGGTATGGAAATCTATCTTACCCTGTAGGAAAATAAGAGGGGAAGGGGACAAGAGAGCAGGGGGTTGATAGAGGAGAGGGCAGACTGGGGGAGGGGATAATCCAAAAGCAAACACTTCTGAGGAGGGACAGGGTCAAAAGAGAGAATAGAATAAATGGGGGGTGGGATAGGATGAAGGGAAATATACTTAGTTTTTCACAACAGGACTACCACAGAAGTGTTTTGCATGACTACACATCTATAACCTGTATCAAGATGCTTGCCTTTTCAATGAGGGTGGGTGGGGAGGGAGGAAGGGAGAAAATTTGTAACAAAAAGTTTTAAAAACACATGTTAAAAATTTTTTTAAATTAAAAAATAATAATTTATACAGTTATAGAGTTGCCTGGGGCACCAAGAGGTTAAGTGATTTGCCCAAGGTCACACAGCTAGTATGTTTCAGAGCTATGATTTGAACCCAGGTCTTCCTGACTCCAACAGCCATGTCATGCTGCTTCTTCTTAGTTCAAATAATATACTCAGGATAATACAAAGCCCAGAATGTCATTCTGTGATTTTTCTGAATAGGTCCTGGCCATAGCCTTGCAAAGAGTGAAATATGAACTACAATTACCCAAAGTACCTTGGTACCTTGTTAAAGAGTTGGCCAGGGGAGGGAGGCGAATGAACAACTGGCATTTGAACGAGTCAGATAAATAAGCAAACCTGCGCATCCTCGTATGTGTATCGCCCTGGGTCTTTGACATTTTGACTTGTTTTCTCATAGCTGTGAGAATCCAGGTTGATTGAACTTTGGGCTCCAGGAGCCAGAAACTCTTGCCAAATTTCTTCCACCCGAGTTGCCACATCCTGTAAAGGTTGTTTCTTGAGATCTTGGACAGCCAACCAAAACCTTGAATTGGGAGCATAAAGACACCATTAATTCCATGAGGCAGACACATAAAATCATAACTCTTGCTTCTTCATGGAGTCAGGTTCTAGGTCTGACAGCCTATAGCATTAATTCTCAATATGGTCCTCTCTGGGTCACCTGCTCTAATGTCATCTTGTGGAACCCATTTGCAATGGAATTGATTATGCTACAAAGGACTGGATTTACTTCTTGGGAGACCTGGGCATAAACGTTCAAAATCTGATCCATGGCAACGTTTTACTTCCCTTCCTCTACATGTCCTAATTTGTGACTAAATATATGATGCAAGAATGTCAGGATAACATTCTATACGACTACAAGACTGTAAAGGAAAATAACTGTAAAAGACTATGATCATCTATGATCGATGCGATGGCCAATTAGAACTCCAGGAGACTGATCACGCTTCCCATCTCAGAAGACAGGTGTTGGACTGGGGTGCAGAATGAGGCATACGTTTTCAGACACAGCTAATGTATCCATTTGTTTTATGTGATTGTACTTTATTGTAACAAGGGAGTGCTATGTTTTTTTTTTCTTTTGGAGGTAAGGAGAAACAAGAGGGGACTGGGGGAGTATTAAGGGTGATACTGAAAAAAAGGAAGAAAAGAAAGAAAGGAACATTGAGGAATCATTAAAAATAAATAGAAGACAGTAGAAGAAAATTTATAAGCAGACACTGACAAGCAAGGCAGTGTCAGAACTATCATATAAAACTTGAAACATATCTTTCCCCTCTCCCCAAAAACAAAGCCAAGCTGAATCTATGCAGTGTGGAGATTCATAGCTTCCTATGCAGTCCCTCTTTGTGTTCTTTATATAGAGAAATGTTCATGTTCACTGATGTTTAAGTCCAGGATCATAAAATGAAAAGTTTTGTTAAAATAACAAAAAAAAAGTAGTTAGAATGAGTTACAGGGAGAAGTATAAGAAGGAAGATTTGTATGAACTGATACAGATCAAATAAAAAGAACCAAGAGGGTAACATACAACGACTACAGTAACATAAAAGAAAACACCACTAAAAGCGGAACTCCAAAGAAACACATTTAACTCCTGTCAGTAAAGAAGTGAGGGCAGTGGGTCTACAATGCTGCTAATGCTGTCATATGGGGTTGCTTAGGATGGTTGGTTTTGTTTAATTGTTTTTCTTTGTTACAGCGGAAGTGGTGTGTGTGTGTGTGTGTGTGTGTGTGTGCAAATACATGGGAAAAATAACAGTATAAAAGAAAAATCTTCAATTAAAAAACCCACCAAAATAAATCAGTGAGGAGGACTAAGGAAGACCATAGAGAATTTTAGAGTTGATGGATCATTAGAATTCATCCCTTTGCAGATAAGTAAAATAAAATGAAAATGGAATGGATTGACAAAGCTTTTTTTTCTTCAGAGGAAAATGGGCCAAACAGGTGTAGCACTGTCTTAGACACAGCAGTGCTACACAGGAATCAATGTTGAAGGTGCCTGTGGGGAGCTAGGAGCAGTAGGGGAAGGAGGAAGGAGCACTCTGATTAAGTACTCTGTGGGGGAAGGCAAAGAGAAAATTCTTCCTCCCACCTTTCTCTTTCTCTCCCATTAGCCCTACAAATCAACACAGTTGTTAAGAGAGCTGGGCACCAGTGACCAAAGCCGAACCTTTAACAGCGTCCTGTCCCCAGTGATGGCCCCAAAGCAGATACAGTCAGGGACAAAAATGTTTTTGTTGGTGAGGATAGATGATATTAATAACCACAACTGTTCTTATGTATACAGCACTTTTCTGTTTACAAGAGGCTGGTAGGTGTCGAAACAGAGTGCTGACTATGGAATCAGGAAAAACTGAGTTTAAAACCTGCCTCAGATATCTGCTAGCTGTGTGACCCTGAGCAAATCACTGAACTTCTCTCTCTGCCTCAGTTTCCTTATATGTATAATGAGGTAATAAAAACATTTACCTCCCAAGCATGTAATACATTTGGAAAACCTTCAAGCACTCTATAAATGCTAGCTATTATGTTTAACAAAAGTGTTTTCCTTATAAGAACCCTGTCACAGGTAGGATAGCGTATTATTACCCTTGTCTTATAGGCAAGAGAATTGATTCAGAGAGGTTATGAATTTAGTCACACAACTAGCTGATGGTCAAGTTGGAGACTTGAACCCCACATAAGTTGGAGACTGGAACTCCATGTCACAGGGTCTTAGGATTGCTATCTGAAAGGGATTTCAGGGATCATCAACTTTAAGTCCCTCATTTTATAGCTGAGGAAATGGAGACCTAAAGAGGTGAGGTGACCAGCCTGAAATCATAAAAGTTATAAGTAGAAAAACTGGTATTTAAAGTCAGATCTTTTGACCTCACATCTATTGTTCTTTCATATTTGGGGCAGGATGGGTACATCTTCTGACCTGTGAATGGGGCAGGGGGTAGGGGGAATCACTGGATCCATATCTGTTAAAGATGAAAACATGGAGGCTGGAGTTGTGATCCATCCCTAACAACACGGAACAGAGCATTACAGAAAAGGGCAGGGATCCGACAACATCAACACCAACAGCGATGATGAGGATGACAATTGTTATCATCCTAATCATCATCATCATCATCTTGGCATTCTTATCTTCATCATCATTCACATTTATTTAGTATCACACAGTTTACAAAGTACTTTTCTTACAACAGCCTTATGAAGTGGATGGACTCTATACTCCAGTATCAGTGACCAATCTGAATGTTGAAAAGGTGTATTCTAATCTTCATCTTTAGTGAAATCTACCTGTTTTCGTTAAAGGTTAATTACGTTTTCATTTCACACATTTTCAGTCATCTGCACATCGCTAAGGTGACGCCCTGTGGCCATTTGAAGTAACTACAATTTCCTTTATGGGAAGAGAGATCAGCTGAGTATTCAACCGAAGACAACTCATGTGGGCAGTCTACAAGTCTGAAGTCTTCATTGTCTCCTGCTCTTCTTCCTCCTTCTTCTCCTTCTCCTCCTCCTCCTCTTCCTTTTATACCTCACTCCAACAAGGAAGAGGAAAGGGAGAAAAGAGGAGCAGAGAACTCAGAGAGAACCCTGGACGTGGCTTCATTTTAGACAGCAAAGATAATTTAATGGGAAGAGCCAATGTGTAATATTTAAATGTAACGGCCTAACTTAGATGTAAAGTAGGGAAACAGAGTCCTGTCATTGATGGGCTATGTGGCAAATAAAAAATTTGGAGCACTGGTTCTGATATCAGACCTGGGTTCCAATCTCCATTCTGCTACTTGGACAAGTCGCTGACATTCTTTGGGCCCTGGTTTCTTTATCTATAAAATGATCTATAATTTTGGTCTCAAAGCTTCCTTCTTCCCCTATAACCTATGATCTGATCTGATTTCTAAACCATCATTCTGGCCTCTCGGTTTCCTCATCTGTAACATAGGTAACTAACATTAGTTGGTAGAAGCAACATGGATAACATGGTTCTGAAAATAACTCAGCTCTAGCTTTGGCGCTGATTTTCAGGAAATACCTACAACTCAATTAGGCAAGGTGGTATCTTGGACTACCTACCCTGGTACTCAAATCACCATGTAAACCCTAGAGACATCACAATGTTTGTAAACATGATGCATACTTCAATCAGGTTCCATCTTATCTTGGAGCCCTGGACATTTCTCATTGTGAATTGCATCTGATTTCATTTTAGGCCTGTAGCCAGTATTCCTTTTCCTGCCCTCCACCACCACCTCAAATTCTTTACTCTTTTCCTGTCATTGTTTCTAGGTATACTTGTTCTTCTGGGAGTGGGGGTGAAAGGAACATGCAGTGGACTCCCAAAGGAAATAATATGGGAGAATTCTAATCAGACAGTGAAACTGCAGAGTTGTTAGATAACTACTGGGGCTGATTTCCCCATCTCAGTGGCACGGGTCTCTTAAACTCATGAGCCATTCCCTGTATTCTTTCCCTCTCAGATTCTAAGATCGGCTGTGATGCGAAAAGGGGTGCAGTTGGAACTAGGGCCCTAGAGATAGAAGAGAGATAGTTCCGAGTCCTTAATTTTATACATGACCAAACTGAGGTCCATGCTAAAGCCAGCTCTTTTTCATCTCACGACACTGATACAAATTGATATTTCATAGTGGTGCCACTTGTGGGAATAACTGTAGGGTTTGTGTTTTTATGAAAAATGATGGATGGATGGATGAAATATGTTAATGATATTTGGAAATTACCACTAAAGAAACAAGTTAGTTGAGGTTTTCAGTTAAGGTGGTTATATGAAAAGCTGTAAAGGAAACTGAGTCTCTCATGTAACCTCCAGAAAAGATCAACAAAAGGTACCAGATCAGATAGTGATTAAGAAATCCAGAGAGAAACAAAAGTAAGCACTGTCAGCCAGCTGAGGACTGCATAACAAAGCCAGCCAGAAGCCTGCAGGCATTAGGAGAGGGATCCTGTCAGGGATGCCAACATGAGCTCAGGTAAATCACCCAGAAGCCTGGCAGCACTCTTATTGGGATGCTCCAGGAGGCACTAAATCTGCTAGCACTCTGAGCACAGACACACCAGCAGAGGTGGAGGCCAATGGCAGGAACTCAGGAAATTTAGTTCAGGGAAAAATAGGGCCTGAAAACCCCATATACAAGTGTAGGATGGAGAAGAGCCTAACTGGCATAAAAGTCGCCAACCAGGAACTGATGCTGGAAATGTGACTGAACAGAAGAAGACACTACACACGATGAAGAAGTATCATGGGTCAAGAAGTACACAAGAGGTCAAACCAGAAGAGAATATATCCACAATAACTATAAATATAGCCTCAGGGGAAAAATGGCTTGATCATAAAAAAATGAAATGAGGATTGTGGAGGAAAAAATAGAATAAACAGATTACAACAAAAAATAGCAAACTCATTGAAAATCAGGATGGAGCAAACAGAATTCAAAGATACCATGAGGCAAAAAGAAATATTGGAGGAAATGAATTTAAAAAAACCCAGAAGAAAAGATAATGTTTCTGCAATCATAAATAACTGACCTGGAAGACCAGATCAAGGAGAAGCAATTTAAGAATCATCAGACTCCCTGAAAGCATAATCAAACAATAAAACTTATACATCATACTTCAAGAAACTTTAAATACAAACTGCCCAGATGTATTAGAATCACAAGGAAAGGTAAAAATATAAAGGATCTACCAGTCACCTCCTGAGAGATAGCTCAAAATGGAAACCTCCAGAAATATCATATCCAAAAGTCTTACCTTCTCTGTCAAAGAAAAAAATATTATAAATAACCAGAAAGAAAAGAATTGAAGTACCAAGGAACCACATTCAGGATCACACAAGACTTGTCAGCAAATACCTAAAAGAGAGAAACTCTTAAAATATGCCATTCCAAAAGACAAAAATTAAAGACTTATAACACCAACAGTATAATTTTACAGAGGTAAAAGGATCTAAAATAAAAATAAGGACTTCCAGGTATTTCTGATAAAAAGATTACAGCTGAATAGAAAATTCAAAATGTAAACACATGAGTCAAGAGAAACCTAGAAAGGTAATTCAATTTGAGCAAGTAGAAATAGCTAAGCAATGATGAAATTATTATATTCTAATAGAGGTTAAAGAGATGTGTCCCTTTAGAATCTTAACATCTTTAAAGGTCTTAGAGGGAAGCAAAAAAGTTAAAAATACAGGGCTTAGGTGTGGTTTTGTTCTGATTTGATGGCCTTAAGAGAGTAAAGAAAAGGGAAGGAAAAAGGAATATACTAGGGAAGAAGTGAGGAAGAAAGAAGAGGAACTTTATAACTGAGGTATGCAAGATATATATGCAAACATGAAAAAAGAGGTGGAAGAGCGGGCATCATGTGAACCTCACTATTATCTGAACCAAAAAGGCATGCCTACACACACAGAGAATTACTATAAAAATAAATTAAACTTAACAGGACATAGACAAAGAGAAGAAAGGGTGGGGTGTAAAAGGGAGGACAGAGTCAGGGAAGCAAAACGAAATTCAACTCCAGAGGTGAATAATAAAAGGGGGTATCAAAAATAAAAAAGGGTAAAAACTAATGATGGAAGATTAGTGGAATGGAAGCTGAATATGTCAATTACAAAACACTTCTGTTTATCACAGTCCTCTTTAACCACTTTCCTTTTAAAGAGCGATGTGGGGAGCAATGGGAGGAAATGGTATATGAGGATATGATAGAAGAAAACATAAAATTAATAATCATAACTGTGAACATGAACAAGATAAACTCACTCAGAAAATAAAGGAAAGGAATAAAAGGGATTAGAAAATAGATTCCAATAATAACTAGTTTACAAGAAATGGACTACATACAGAGGTTTCCACAATTAGAATGAAGGGCTAGAGTAGAATTTATTATGCTCCAAGTGAATTTAAAAAAGCAGAGGTAGCTATCATGATCTCAGACAAGATAACAGTAAAATTAGACATGGTTAAAAGAGAGAAACTTCATTATGCCTAAAAGCATATTAGACAATGAAATAATATCAATATTAAATAACCTATACACTGAATGACATAGTATCTAAGTATTTAAAGAAAAAAATTAATCAACTTACATGGTAAAATAGAAAACAAAACTCTAATACTTGGGGACCTCAGTGTGTTCCCTCTCCTTTTTGTTAGATAAATCTAATAAGGTTAAACAAAAAAGAAGCTTAAGACCTAAGTAGAATTTTTTAAAAGGCAGATTTGATAGGTCGTGGCAATTACTGAATGTGAATTGTAAGGAATATATATCTAGCTCTGCTATACATGGTACCTTAACAAAAACTACGTGCTCAGGTATAAAAACCTTGTAAACAAATGCAGAAAAGCAGAAAGACTAAATGTGTCTTTTACTGACCATGATGAAATAAAATTATCATCAATAAAGGGCATCTGAAGAAAGGATTCAAACTTAAATGAAGACTAAATACTTTAAGCCTAAATATTGGTTGGTCAATGAATAAATTAAAGAAGCATAGGTGAACCCCCAAAGGAAAAGAATCTAGAAGTAAATGAAATTAATAAGTAAATTTGATTAAGCATTCAAAGTACAATTAATTTTAGCATTACAAAAACTGTTTGCAAAAGTAGGAAAGGAATGAGTGCTAATAAATTCTATCTATGAATCAAATATAGCTTTTAACGCCTAAACCAGGAAGAGACAAAAAAGAGAAAACTATAGAGCAATATTCTTAATTAATATCAACAAAAACATTAAACTATTAGTAAAAAGGCCACAGAAAATTATTTAAAAGCATATACACTATAACTAGATTGTACTTATATCAGGAATTCAGAGTTGGCTTAATTTTAGGAAAACTATGAATACAATAGACATGACAATAAAAATTACATGATTTTTTTTTGGGGGGGGACACAATCAGGGTTAAGTGAGTTGTCCAGGGTCATATAGCTAGTAGGTGTCTGAGAAGTGGATCTGAACTCAGGTCCTCCTGATTCCAGGGCTGGTGCTCTATCCACTGTATTACCTTGCTGCCCTGATGCTTTCTTTTTAAAGAAAAAAATATTAATTTATTTTGATTTATCAAAAATCACTTCCATATGCTTTTGAGTTTAAAATTTTTCTCCCCCTTCCTTCCCACCACCCTCCCTAAGATGGCACACAATCTGATATAGACTATACATTTACATTCCTATTAAACATATTTTCACATTAGTGGTGTTGTAAGTAAAAATTAAAACCAATAGGACAAACCATCAGAAAGAGGAAACAAAACTCAACAGAAGAGAAAAAAATAGCAATTCAACTTTCATTGTTGTTTCTTTGGATGTGGATAGCATTTTCCATCACAAGGCCTCTGGAGATGTCTTAGATCCTTGTATTGCTGGGAAGGGTTAAGTTTATCAATATTAGTCATTATACAACATGGCTGTTATTTTGTACAATGTTCTCTTGGTTCTGCTCATTTCATTCAGCATCAGACCATACAAGTCTTTCCAGATTTTTCTGAAGTCAGCCTGTTCATCATTTCTTATTGCACAATAGTATTCCATTGCATTCATATACCACAACTTGCTCAGCCATTCCCCAATTGATGGGCATCCTCTCAATTTCTAATTCTTTGCCACCACACAAAGAGCTACTATGACTATTTTTGTACACGTGGGTCCTTTTCCCATTTGTATGATCTCTTTGGGATATAGCCCTAGAAGTGCTATTGCTGGGTCAAAGGGTATGCACATTTTTATAGCCCTTTGGGCATAGTTCCAAATTGTTCTCCAAAATGGTTGAATCATTTCACAACTCCACCAACAATGCATTAGAGTTTCAATTTTTCCATATTTTCTCCAACATTTGTCATTTTCCTGTTTTGTCATGTTGGCCAATCTGATAGGTGTGATGTGGTACCTCAGAGTTGTTTTGATTTGCATTTCTCTCATCACTAATGATTTAGAACATTTTTTCATATGACTATAGATGGCTTTAATTTCTTCATCTGAGAACTATCTGTTCATATCCTTTGACCATTTATCAGCTGGAGAATGGCTTGTATTCTTATGAATTTGACTTAATTCTCTATATATTTTAGAAATGAGGCCCTTATCAGAGAGACTGGTTGTAAAAATTCTTTCCCAATTTTCTACTTTCCTTCTAATCTTAGTTGCATTGGCTTTGTTTGTGCAAAAACTTTTCAATTTAATGTAATCAAAATTATCCACTTTGTTTTTCCTAACGTTCTCTATCTCTTGTTTGGTCATGAATTCTTCTGTTCTCCACAGATCCTGATGCTTTCAATCGATTCAGCAAAAGCTTTTTAAAAAGCACAATACTCACTTATGTTAAAACCATTAAAAATTATAGGCATAAATGAACCTTTCTTTAATATCATAAATAGTATCTATTCAACACCAAGGGCCAGCTTTATTTGCAAAGGAGAAATGCTAAAAACCTTTCCATTAAGACCAGGGATAAAGCAATCCACTCATCCATGAAAGCAATTTTGCTGCTATATGCCCCAGAAGTCATTAAACTGTGCATAAACTTTGATCCAGTGACACCACTACTACTCATGTATCTCAAAGAGATAAAGAAGGAGGTAGATATCCCACATTTACAAAAATATTTATAGCAGCATGTTCTGTTGTAGCAAAAACCTAGAAACTAAAGCAGTCCTGAACAGATTATGTTATATGAATATAACAGAATATTATTGCATCATAAGAATTGGTGAAGAGGACAAAATCAGAGAATCTTGGGAAGCAACAGAAACTGATACAGAGTGAAATGAACAGAAGCAGGAGTACATTCATATTATGACTGCGACACTGTAAAGAAAAAGAACTGAGAAACTTAAGAACTCTTTATAACATAGTGACCAACCATGACTGATGAGAAGACTGATGAGGAAGCATGCTTCTCATTTCTTGGCAGAGAAGTGATGAATTAGAGGTATAGGATGAGACAAATATTTTCAGACTTGGCCAATTTTTGTATTTGTTTTTCTTGGCTATGCCTAATTTTTTTCTAAGGGAAAACTTTTTGTTTGGGAGACAGAAGAGTTGGGGTGGGGAGGTAGTTATGGTGAAACCAAAAAGAAAAGAAATTAGAGTACCATTGGAACATTTTTTTAAAATTCACAGAATAGAAGGGAGTCTTCTCAAGGGGAACACATATAAGCAGGACAGTCTTGCAACTAATGTACTGAATTTGTTATATAGCTTTTTTTTAAAAAAATCAAGCTATTTAATATACAGGTTTGCGGTTCACATACAACCCTCATTTTCTATTCTTTGTATATGAATATGTTAATGTTGATATTTGCCATGTTCAGAATAACAAAATAATTCAAATTAAAATCCTATTAAACAGGAAAAGAAAAAAAAACTAGCAATATTTCTCTAAAGGACCAGAAAGGGTCCTAGAGAACAGGCCTCAAAAAGATTACATCACTGACCGGTTTTGAGCCACATAATGCAGAATGCTAGAATCACTGTTGTCCTGCTCCTTATCTGATAATGCCTCCAGATACAAAAAAAGACTTCCCCTTCAATTAAATTCAACAAATGTTTACTACTTACTATATGCATAGTATAGAAAGAAATAGAAAGAAAAAATGGTCCTGACATCAAGAAGTTTACATTCTAAAGAGAGAGATGATGGCTACACAGATAAGTAATATCAAACATATGTGAAGTAAAATATAAGAAATGCAAGGGGAAGAGAATGCAAACACCCGGAGGTTCAGGAAAGGCTTCATACAGGAGGTAGCTTCTGAGCTATACTCTACAGGAAGCTAGGAATTATAGGAGGTAGAGCTGAGAAAGAAGTTCATTCCAGACGATGGGACTGTTTGTACAAAGGCAGAGGGGAAGGAAGTAGCATGTTGTTTTTGAAGAACTGGCTGTCAAGCCAGTTTCATTAGAATTGAGAATTCACAAAAGGAAGTATAGATTGGGACCCGAGAAATGAAGAACTTTAAATATAGGTGGAAGATTTTAAATTTTTCCTAGGGGCAATAGGGAGTCAGTGACCATATTTTTTTTTTTTTGAGGGAGGGGAGCAACAACGGTCAGATTTCTGTTTTAGGAATATCAATTTGGGTGGGAGCGATGAAGAGACTTGAAGCAGAGAGACCATTTAGGAGATAACTGCAACTGTTAAGGTGAGAGAAAATGAGGGTCTGAACTAGGATAGGGGCTACATGAGTGGAGAGAAGGGAACGAATAAAAGAGATGTTAGATGTAACATAAGTAAGACAGACACAAGTTGATAACTGATTATGGGAGAGGCTAAGGTTACAAACCTGGGAAGGAAAACTGAGTCAGTGCTCGGATGCTAAAGGACAAACTTCCTTTGGGCCACTGCAGTCGGCATCATTAATGCAGGCATTCTTCCCAAAGCCGGCCGGGGCTGTGCAATTTCTCACACAAATGGGGGACATCTGGATCATTTCCTATCCTCATTACAGTCCCAAGAAGGCATTCATTTTGTGCAATTTTCTGTTCCCTTGTGCCCTGGAAGGACTACTGGGTCTTCTGGGAAGACCTTTAGAAGAAGCAAAGGACCAGACTGCTCTTGCCCTTTGCCTGTCTCCTGTTGTTAGAGACTGCCCCACTGCTCTCTGTTTTCTGGGAGATTCTGTATGGGGTGCTATATAACCCTAGGGAATGAAGGTCCAATTTTTCATCTAACTATGAATTTTAAAATAATCTTTAAAAAAATAATGAAATTCAAAATGTCTATTGGAACCCAAAGTCATAATGATGTAAGGGATAAAAATTGTACCACAAAAGGAGAACTGGAAATGGCTGCATGGGTCCCTTTTCCCTGGCATTTCTTTGCTGGGCTCTCCTCGCAGCACATGTCATGGGCGCTCTCCTGTCAGCTGCCTGCATTCCCCTGAGGTGACCTGCCGCATCTGGGCTCTGGTCACATTGACAAAGCTGTCAAAATGGCATCTGGCCATGACTTCAAAGGAGTCTTTGCTTGATTTGAAATTCAGGGCTGGAGCTGTGGTTTTATTGTGCTATCTTCGAGCCCCACAGTCCTGAGCTGGGACCCTCAGAACCCTGAATCTCTAAACTCTCAGCTCCCGGGCAAATATTCCCACTGAAAGGATAACAGAGCTACTCTTTCAGTGCCTGATGGGTTAGGGGAGGCATGGTCCTGGTTTCCTTCACATTCAGCTCTTATCAAAGGACTGCAGGTATCTTCCTCTCCCTAGAATGTCAGCAGGGAATCAGCGGCAGAAAAGCCAACCGCCCAGCACTAAGCCTCTTCTACTTAATGCAGAAGGCCTGCCTCGTACAACTGGTGAGCTACAAAGACGCATCGGTATCACGGAGAACCACCTGTCCTTCCCTTCTTGGAGTCATTGCCAATGAACACAAAATCCAGGACTCCAAAGAAACCTTTTGGGGAGAGGGCAGGGAAGGGAGGCTGGGAGGAAGATAGTCTAAGGACAAATACCATTAACACAGGGACAGAAATTTAAACATCCACACAGGCAGGATCAAGCCAAGTTCAGAGCCAGCCTTTCATTTCCTCCCAGGCTGGCTCCTTGCCACAGGAGGTGGCTTTTAAAACTGGTTACAGAATTAGGAGCTCCCCATGGTGGCTGGCAGTTCTGAAAATGCTGCCAGGAAGGTCTGCCTGGTACAATGGGAGAGCTCCTGGCTCACAGCATTTTTCCTAACCAGGCACTGGAGTGTGTAAAACTGCTTCTGCAGCTACGGAAGTCCTCAGCCTAGTTCCCAAGGTAAGCAAACTCCTTTATAAGAAAAAGAGTTTCCACGCCCTCTGCTGGCTAAACCTGGACATGAGCAGACTGGACTGAACTTGAACCACCGGTCTGTCTCCGTGTGTCTGGAACCTTTCATAGCAATATCAAGGATGTGATTCTCTGTTACCTCATCTATCAAGTGGGAATAGTCATAGCACCTACTTCACAGGGCTGCCCCGAGAATCAAACAGTTGCATAAAGTGCTTGTCAACCTTAATTATACTAGTAAGTCCTTTCAGTTGCATGTGACACTTTGAGACCCCATTTGGGATTTTCTTGGCAGAGATACTGGAGTGTTTTGCCATTTCTTCTCCAGCTCATCTTACAGATGAGGAAACTGAGGAAAACAGGGTGAAGTGACTTGCCCAGGGTCACATAGCTAGTAAGTGTCTAAGGCCGAATTTGAACTTAGAAAGGTGAGTCTTCTTGATTCCTAGCCCAGTGCTTTTATCTACTGCACCACCTAGCTTCCTCTTGCCAGCCTTAATAATGTATATAAATGTCACCTGTGATTGTGATGTGAATGGATGCTTAGTTCCATTTACCTGGCCATGGCTGAAATGTTTCAGAGTCTTACCACTTTTTTCTCATCTCTGTAACTATTGGTCATATTTGGGCTAGGCACAAATTCCACTGGGCACAGAGTATACTCTGTGGTCTTGACAGGACTCTGGGGTCCCTGTGCTAGTTTGCTTCTCTGAGGGGGTAAACTTGGAGCTTCCCCCATGCTCTTAATTGCTTCTTCTTTCCGCTGACATCGTGTGGAACAGGGGTAATCAATCTGCAGGTTAGAAGAACAACTCCATTCTCCCAGGAGATGGAACAGCTCATAAAAAATGTAAGGGGTTCTCTTTCCTGCCTGTTTGGATGTTTTAACTCATGCCCTGCCATCTTACACATTGTGCTAAGCAAGAGAAAACCAAAATGAGAAGACAGAGAGAAGAATATGTAGAACTATTTAGCTTGGCATAGAAGGCCTTCTACGATCTCATTCCAACCTACCTTTGTGGCTTTATGTTACGTTATTCTCCTTTATGGACTCAGTCTGGCCATAATGAGTTACAGCTATTCCCTGAATCTGTTGTGCCATCTCCTGCTTCTCTGTTGAGTTCTGACATAGGCCATTCCAATCCTGTTTCATCTCATTCTATCAAAACTCTTCTTTTCCTTCAAGACCTCTTCCATGATCCCCCAACTTGAAATTGATCTCTCCTCAAATTTTCCTAAAGCATTTTGCCTGCATCTCTCCTCTGCCCCATCAGTCAACAATCATTTATAACAATCACTCTACCCAGAATTATAAATATCAGTACATGCTATATATACATATATATATACACATATATGTATATATGCATATATACGTATATATGTGTATATATATATTTGTCTATCTACCTATGTATCTATGCATCTATGTATCTATGTATGTATCTATATATGTATGTATCTATATCTATGTATCTATCTATGTATCCATCTATGTATCCATCTATCTATCCATCTATGTATCTATGTATCATCTATGTATCTATGTATTTATGCATGTATCTTTGTATCTATGTATGTATGTATCTATCTATCTATCTATCTATCTATCTATCTATCTATCTATCTATCTATCTATCTATCTATCTATCTATCCTCCCTTACCAGAGTGAGAACTCCCTGTGGGCAGAGATCCTATTGTTTTTCAGGTTAATATCTGCAGCACCTAGTACTGTTGATTTCTACACTACCTACTCTGTGTCTTGCATATAGTAGGCACTTAACAAGAGTTTGCTAATTTAAATTCAATTGAAGAGGGGGGAAATTATAAAGTGTTTTGATCTTCCTGTCATGAAAATACTGAAAGGGAAAGAAATATAGATTTGGATTGAAAGAGATCCCACTCAACCCATTTTTTCAGGTGAGAAACTGAGGTACGAGGAAGTTCAATGATTTGCCCAAGAGCGCACAGGTAGGATTTATTTGAACCTAGGATCTGTGGGCTCTAAACCTAGCCATCTTTTCCACTGTACAAGGAAGACAGATCTAATTTCTGTTCATGTTTTAGATTATGGGAGGTTGCTAGCCTGATCTGCAAAAGGTGGTCCCATTAACTTCAGAGGTGGGAATATGTTTCAGGGAGCCAAGCAAAAAATTACCTCTGAGTTTTAACTGGAGCTCCTAGATGGTCACAGTCAATAGTAAGCATTAGGTATTCTGGCATGAAGGAAGAGGGACAACCCCTGCCCTCAAAAAAAAAGAACCGCTTACACTGGCAAGGAAAAAAATGTATTTGCTTATCCCCGTACTTCCTGGGGACAATGTTGCTGTTTAGTTATTTTTCTTTTCAGTCATGTCTGATTCTTCATGACTTCTTTCGGGGTTTTCTTAGCACAGATACTGGAGTGGTTTTCCATTTTCTTCTCCAGCTCATTTTACAGATGAGGAAATTGAGGCAAACAGGGTAAAGTGACTTGCCCAGGGTCACACAACTACTAAATGGCTGCGGCTGGATTTGAACTTAGGAAGAGGAGTCTTCCTGACTCTAGGCATGATACTCTATGCACTACGGAGCTCCCTAACTGCCCTAATGCTCCCTAATCTCACAGGGCCATTGAGAAGAAAAGTTAAAAGATAACACAATTCACATACAAAAGTTTTTATAGAATATAAGTTAGTTGAAGGCAGGGACTGTTTTATTTTTGTCTTTGTATCACTAGTGTACAACATTCAGAATGCCTGGTACATAATAAACAGTTAACAAATTTTTTTTATTAACTGATATACGTACAAGTCTTGACAGCTACAAATATTGTTCCTTGTGCCATTTTTACAGATGAGGAAGCTGAGGCGCAGAGACTTATCTATAATGAATAGCCCCGAGTGAGAACCTGAACCCAGGCCTAGAGTCTAGTGCTTCCTTCTCCCACCCCACCATTTCCATCCCCCACCATATGGCATGTCATATTGCTTTTCACTCAGCTATGACTTCAAAACACACCATAAATCAAGTGTCCTAGACATTCCTATAACAAATAAAAACAAGTTTGGTTTATAATGGTGGGAGCATTGTATCCTTTTTCAACCTCCATTCTGCACTCCCAAACATGGCTGGAAATTAAAAAACTGGCAGCCACACCTTCAAAGCAACTGCACCTGGCTTTGCTCGGGAGGGGTATATAGCCAGCATTAGTTAAGCTGTATGAAGCAGGTTTGGATGGCAGTAGGTTTCATTTCTGAAATGCTACCAGAAATGATAATGTGGTGTACACTGATCTGAAGAAGTCATTTTCTCATAAAGCAGATCTCACTATTTTTCCAATGAATACTTCCCAGTCCATGCTCATTTTGTAGGCACTCTTAGAAATAGTTCATAGCAAGGATTTCCATTTCTAGGTCTAGAAAATCTAAGCCTATTTAATAATCACTGCAACATAAACTTTCCAATGCATCACCCAGACCTTTGAAAACCATTAGGATCATCTTGTATTTGTATGGAAAATACATGGATCTGCAACTCTGAGGCTTCATCTCACAGTAAATTGGCAAAGATAACAAAAGAAAAAATGGAAATAGTCATTGTTGGAGGGGCTGTAAGAATACAGGCACCATAATACACTGTTGTCATGGTTATGAATTGGTTCAACCATCATGGAAGTATGTTAGAAGAGTAGCTAAACTTCTCTCTCTGTCTCTCTGTCTCTCTGTCTCTCTGTCTCTCTCTCTCTCCCCCTCCTCCCCTCTTTATTACATACACACACACACACACACACACACACACACACACACACACACACACACACTCCTTTGACCCAGTAATATCACTGCTGGGCATTTATCAACTTCTCAAGCATTTATCAAGCAGCTCATACAGAGGGAACAGTTCCATGTATACCAAAATATTTGCAGTGACAGCGTGTGTGTGTGTGTGCACGCGTGTGTGCGCATGTGTGTGGCAGTGGTAGTAAAAAACCTGGTATCCATTAACTAGAGAGTGCCTGAATACATTATGGCATATGAATATAGTGCTGTATTATCTTATTATTGCCATAAGAAATGATAGTTATGAAGAATCCAGAGAAACTTAGTAAGTGAAGTAAGGAGAACCAAGAGAATTATATACACAGGGACACAACACACAGTGATGCAAAGGAAACAACACTAACAGACAGGAGAACTCAGATGCATACAATGAACCATTTTGATTTCAGCCGACTGAGGATGCAAACTGTCTCCCTTCTCTCAGCAAAGAGGGGGCAAACCACAGCTGCGGAATGAAGCATATGCTGTTAGACATAGCCAAAGTGTCAGCTTATGGGTATACTTCTTGGCTACCAGGGAGAGACTATTCAGGGGGAGACAATATTAAAAATTTCAATAATATTTTAAAAAAGAAAAAAAGGAAAAACCCCCAAATGTCCACATTTTCAAAAAGTTCCTGCTCACTTATAAATAAGGGTCTTAACAGGGGGCCTGATGTGTAGTCTTTTGTATTATTAAGAACAAAGGGAAAGACTTGGTGAGCTGGGAAGCAGAGAACATGAAAATCTCAGAAGAGGAAAAAATCTGCATTGTTCCTGGTAACCAGAAGAGTCTCAATGATGAGTGACTGTAAATTGAGCTTCTCCCCAGATAACCAATTCTCTTGAAGGTAGTGGGAATAGCGATGGAATTTGGGACCCCTGAGAGAATGTTAATAGCTCTTAGGGGAATTTCTCAACTCCAGCTGTTCCATTTTCTAGAACATTGTTCCTGTCAGGGATCATTAGAAGACCCTTTCTAACTCAGGGTTATCATTCTCTCTCCACACACATCCACGCTGAGCACACGGAAGTCCACGCACATTCACAAGCCCTCCTGAGTGTGTGTGCATGCGCACACATGCACACACACGCACACACACACACCCAGCTTGGCTCAAGGTTAAATGGAGCCCTTCTTAGCATGGGAGAAAAGGGCTGGCAGTGACACACAGAGGCAGTGGCTTGATTTTCCAGTTATGGTCCCCTTTGGATTCATTTGAGAAGGATGAGTGTCTGAACACCTGGCAGAGACAGACTCTCCTGCCCCACGCCGGGGTTTAAGCGCACGGCATATTTCATGAAACTAATCTGAACTAATATGTGGTTTCAGTTACACCCAGAGCTTTCCTGGGTAAAGAATAAAATTATGTTTCTCATTTAGAGTGCAAGGGCCCCAACTGGACCCAGAAACAGCTGAGCCAGCACACACTCCCATTTCTGCGCCCTTCACAATAATGTAATACTTCAGCCACCCCATAATAGTGCACAGAGGGATACAGGGTACAGGATGTGGCTGTTTACGGAGTTCCTACCTTGTAAGGATGAAAAGCCGTAGGTCAGTGAAAACCCTACAGCAAGTTATCATGGGGATCTGGAAGGGGAAGGGGGTACTCAAGGGACTGATTAAATGGACAGCAGGTGGACAGGGCCTGGGGCTGAAATGACCCTTGAGTAGCATTGTAAGCCCTCCCCCCCACGCTCAACACTCAAGCAGACCCTGCTGAGGCTGACTGCAATGCTGTTGCTCTGCCTCTCAGGCCCCACAATGGTTTCACCTTCCAAAGCATCCCCCAGCCTCTGATGACTGCATGCTAGGCAACTCTGCTGCTGTGATGGGGAGTGGGGAAGGCCAGTGGCTTTAAACTTGAGGTACTTAATTGGGACTTTTAGACAACCATCAAAGACTTATTCAGCATAATGCTTCAGTATCCTCAGAAATCAAATAGTCAGTGTAACCCAGGTTATGATATATGCATGTCTGTATATAAAGACATAACATTGATTTACGTTTATTCATATTATGCACAATAAACACTTCCTTCTGAGACACAATGGCACAGGGGAGTCCCATTTCTGTGCTTCTTCTGTCCCATTTCTCTTGTATAGAATACCCATTTTCCTCCTCGCCTCGTCAAACCTCCACCTTGAGGCCCTCTGTCTACATTGGTGGCTCTCTCTTAGGGAATCACCATTTTAGCCAGCCATGTTTGTCCTCATTCTTGTTTTGACTCACACTGGATTTTCCTTCTTTTTTTCCTTGCCTGCCACATTGTCACCCTAAGAAATCTCTGCTCTTCCTGCTAAAAAGTGTTTGCTAATTTGAATTCAATTGAACAGAGGGAAAATTACACAGTATTCTGATCCCTTTGTCAAAAAAAAAACACCAAGAAAAAAGAAACGAAGCATTTCTTCTCCCACACCCCACTTCCAGATATCCCTCTATGTGTGGTCTTCCCTTATTAGAATGAAAGCTCTTTGAGGGTAGGGGCTGTCTTCCTTCTTATATTTATATTCCTAGTGCTTAGCACAGTGTATGGCTCATAGTAAGTATTTACCACAAGAAGTAGTCAATTGTGTTGACTTATACAAGAATTTTAAAATATTTTTTAAAAAATAAATTTGCTCTAATTTACTATAATTTTTCCTAATTGTGCAAATGCACTTTATATATAACTAATTACAAGAAGATATAATTTTACTTTGAAATAAACATTTTCATCCTACTATCTTGAGTATGTGCAAAGGCACCATGTTGGTTGATGTAGATTGGTCCTTAGAAGAACTTTTAAATTCAATAAATGGTCTATATGTCATCTATCTTGAATCTCTAAACCTATGCTTTCAGCTTTCAGATCTAGTACTGTTTCTTCCATGAAGTCTCCTTCTATTACTTGTTGCTTTTTTCCCTTTCATAAACTTCTCTAACATTTGTAGTAGATGAGGCAGGCATATATTGGATAGAATGCTGGATTCAGAATAAGAAAGAGCTGAGTTCAAATCTCCTGCCTATTAGAGAAAGTCGCTTAACCTCTACATGCCTCAGGCAATTCTTAGGACTTGGCCTTATGCAATTTCAGATCCTTATGGTGTAGTACTTGTAATCTGTGCCATATAATTTAGCACTTTAATTACATGGTATTTTGTTTTACTCTCTAATCTACCATCCCTCCAACAAGATGGAAGCTTCCTGAGGGCAAGACCAAGTCTAGTTTTGGTCTTCTCAGCAGCTCACAGAGTACTTGCTGTCCACTAAGTGATCAAGGTGATGCTTGTTAAATTGTTGATGAT
Organism: Phascolarctos cinereus; assembly: GCF_003287225.1. Taxonomy (NCBI): domain Eukaryota; kingdom Metazoa; phylum Chordata; class Mammalia; order Diprotodontia; family Phascolarctidae; genus Phascolarctos; species Phascolarctos cinereus. The sequence goes on from NW_027555736.1 coordinate 230,681,740, forward strand.
TTCAGATGATCTTAATTCTGAAGCAACAAACTGGATTTTGCATTTAAAAATTAGGGGTGCTGAAATGTGATTACTACTTCTTCTTCTTGTTTTTATTTTTATTTTTAGCTTCAAATTTTCTCTCGCCTTCCATACCTTCCTCCATCCAGCAAGAAGGCAAGAAATAAGATATTGATTATACATATGAAGTTATGCAAAACATATTTCCACAGCCATGTTGCGAAAAAAGCAATAAACACAAAGAATGTGAAAAAATGCTTCAATCTGCACTCAGAGCTCATCAGTCCTTTCATCATGAGTCTTTTGGAATTATTGTGGATCACTGTTTTGATCAGAGTAGCTAAGTCTTCCACAGTTAATTACCGTTACAAAAATATGGCTGCTACTGTGTCCAATGCTCTCCTAGTTCTGCTCCCTTTACTTTGCATCAGCTCATATAATACTTTCAAGGTTTTTCTGAAACCATCTCCTTCATTATTTCTTATAGCACAAATGTATGTATTCCATTATAATCATATGCCATAACTTGTTTAGCCATTCCTCAATTGATGGAAATGTGAATTCTACTCTTTAAAGTTTCTAGGTATTGCTGAATTTGAAGAAAAATCATTCTATGTAGGACTTGTTAATTCAAATCAATAAATAATAAAATGAAATAATATTTGTAAAGTGCTGAGCACAGTGTCCAGCACATAGTAGGTGCTTAATAAATGTCATTTCCCTTCCACCTTTCCACATTTATTGAGCATAGCTACTATGGTTAAGGCACAATGCTAGGTATGATATGATGTGATGTGAGATGTGATGGGAAGTAATTAAAATAAGCTAAACAGTTATAACAATTGCTTATTTAAACCATAATATAATTAATATATTTTATATATATTTTGGGGATTAAAAGAAGGGAGAGAACGAAAATGGGAAGGATAAGGAGGATCGAGAGGGAGAGGGGGAGAGAGAGAGAGAGAGAGAGAGAGAGAGAGAGAGAGAGAGAGAGAGAGAGAGAGAGAGATCCTGCAAATCTATTCATTCACATACACTATGCACACAGTTCCAAACTTGTCAGAGACTTGCCTGAGGTTTTCTGAACTGAATTCCGACTCCAGAAAACGAAGGAACTGGTCTCGCCCGACTTGGTCCTTTAGTACCTCATCAATGGAGAATCCCCATCTCTTTACACGTTGTTGGCTGGGCTCTTTGCTTTGAGAATAAAGGATTTATTTGTTTGTCTTTTTAGAAAAAAAAAGATAAATGGAAGGAAAAAGCATGTGTCATACATATATGGATCAATATTCCAAATGGGCTGGACGTCCAATGCAATTGTGAGCTTTATACATTTAGAAATCAGTGGCATTTTCCACTGTTCTGATCCTCTTCTCTTCTCCCTCTATACTATTTCACAAGGTGATCTCAACAGTTTCCATAGATTTAATTACCATCGATATGCTTATCCTGCCCTAACCTTTATGCTGATCTCCAATATCATATCTCCAAATAATATTAGACATCTTAAGCTGGATGTCCCATGGATATCTTAAACTCAGTATGACCCACACTGAACTCATCATTTACCTAAAACTCTCCCCTATTTCCAAACTTTCCCCTTACTGTCTAGGGCACTGCCATCTTCCCAGTTCCCCAGGCTTACAACCTAGGTATCATCTTTGACTCTGGACTCTCTAGCAATACTCCCCATATCCAATTGTTGCCAAAGCTTGTCAATTTTACCTTTGTAATACATCTTGCATATACCCCTTTCTCTGATTTAGGCTGTAGCAGTCTAGTTGATCTGTCTGCCATAAGTCTCTCCCCACTCCAATCCCTCCTCCTCTCAGCTGTCAAATTGATCTTCCTAAAGCACAGGTCTGACCATGTCACCCCTGCTCGTTCTCAATAACCTCCAGTGCATCCCTAGGACCTCGAGGATCAAATACAAAATCCTCTGGCCTCTGAAACCCGTCAGAACCCTCCCAGTCTTCTTCTACCTTATACCACCTGTCTCCTCATGTACTCTTCAAATCAGTGACATTGGCATTCTTGCTGTTCTTCAAACAAGACCCTCCATTCCTGACCGGAGATTTTCACTAGCTGTCTCCCATGACTGGAATGTTCTCACTCCTCATCTCCACCTCCTAACTTCCCCAGCTTTCTTCAAGTCCCAGCTAAAATCTCATCTTCTGCAGGAAGCCTTTCCTTGTTCACTGTTCTGTTGTTCAGTCATGTCTAACTCTTCATGACCTCATTTGGGGTTTTCTTGGCAAAGACACTGGAGTTGTTTCCATTTCCTTCTCCAGCTCATTTTACAGATGAAAAATGGAGGCAAACAGAGTTAAATGACTTGTCCAGGGTCACACAGCTAGTAAGTGTCTTAAGCCAGATTTGAACTCAGTTCTTCCTGACTCCAGGCCAGTTAATCTACCCACTGAGCCACCTAGCTGCCCCAAATCTTTTTTAATCCCTTTGAATTCTAGCACCTTCTCTTGATTATTTCCAACTTATCCCGTCTATGTCTTCTTTATATGCAATTTTTTACATGTAATCTCCCCCATTGTGATGGAAGAGACCTTCTTTTTCCATTCTTTGTATCATTAGCACTTAGCACAGTGCATGAGACATATTAACTTGTTCAGTCCTGTGTGACTCTTCATGATCCCATGGACTTTGTCCATGGGGTTTTCTCGGTAAAGATACTGGAGTGGTTTGACATTTCCTTCTCCAGCATGACCCCATTTTACATACGGGGAACTGAGGCAAATAGGGGTGAAGTGACTTGCCCAGGGTCACAAAGCTAGTAAGTATCTGAGGCCAGATTTGAATTCAGATCTTCCTAACTCCTGGCCACTCCTACACCATCCAGCTGCCCACCTGGGGCACAGGTGCTTAACAAACATTGGTTGACCAACTGACCAACCTAGAACATAGACTTTGAGGGAGGGCCATAATTAAGGTATGAAAACTATAGCTTTGTCCCAGGACATTGAATTTAAGGGGTACTTACTATCTCTGCAGTCCTTTAGCAGCTTAGAAATATCAGAACTCAGTATCTAATTGGCATGAACAGTTAAAATAGGAAGGTATTACAGCTTGCTTCCTCCCTCTGTGGGCACACTCTTGGGGAAGTCCTCCTTAGCCAAACTCTCCCTGCCCCACACCCACCATCCCACTTTATGCTGCTTGTCACGGACTCAGTTTGTGCTACTTGCCTCAGGTGCAAAAATTGCCAATGACAGCTCTGTTGTGAGGTGTGTGTGTATGTGTACGTGTATATATATATATATTATATATATATATGCACATATGTGTATATGTGTGTGTGTGTGTTATATGTGTGTATGTGTGCAAGCCACAAAGAACATCAAAGAAGCAATTCTAAAAGGGAGGAAGTTGAGGTGCAATCCTCTGAGCACGGAGCTCATTGCAACAGAAAAAGAAACTCCATCAAATCACAGATAACCTGTGCTTATACCATTTACCTTCAAAATACCAAGCTGGAAAAGACAGTGCAAAAGCAGAGAGGTGGTCTTGAAATCAGGAAGAAGGGGGTTTGAGTTCCACTCCTGACACCATTAGCTGTGTGAACCTGGGCATAGCTTAACCTCCCAGCTCTGCAAACAAGCCTCTGTGACCATACATGACAAAGCAGCTGCTGACCTGTATGGGTAGAGGGAGTTTCCTTACCACCAATAGTTGTCTACGCCAATGAAATCACAAGTTTGCAGCACAAAGAAACAAACAAATAAACCAGTAGCTAAATGAATAACCTAGGTGGGCCAATGCCAGAGAGATGGGAATTTGGATCTAGAACTTTTTTTCTAAACTTACTCCAAGGCATAATTCCCATTAAATGGCTTCGGGGGTGATAAAGAAGACTGTTTTTTTTTTTTTAAAGAAATGCCTTTGGGTCTAAAGCTACCAATAATTTTAGAAACTTGGGTAGCATAAGACCATTAAACCATTTGAGTTCAGAATACAAGCTCTGGTGTGGATGTCATTGGGTGCTTGTAGTCTGAATGAAAGTTTCAGGCAGACTCTGATAAGTCTCAGAGATAGAATTACAACAGTGACAGCAACATCTGGTAACAGCTGCAGCAGCAAATTGAAGCCAGCATGCAGAGGGAAAGAACTGTCAGTCTCCGGGGTCACTCTCTGGTACAGAGATAACAATTAATGCCTTTTTTGCCATTCTTTGTATTCCTAGCACTTAGCACATGCCTAGGCCATAGTAGGTGGTTTGAACAGCTAAAACAATCTTTTGTACAAAGAACAACACCATTTTTTTGGTTTATTTATTTGGTTTTGTACAGGCAATGGTGGTTGTGGTGATCCAGAAAGGCTGGGAATCAATAATAGTGATGAAACCGGAAACATTGGGGAAAAAGCAATGATACTCTTCAGTGAGAACAAGAGCTCACACTCAAGAGTCATAATGTGAACCTTGTGCCTTCATAGGAAAGTACCTCTCTGTGTTCATCAATGGTGCTCATGCACCTGGAAATTCACAACAGGTTCTGAGAACAGTCAGTCATCAAAAGAGTTTTTAAGTTAGAGTTCCCTAGATTCAAGTCAGAATACTTGGCCCTAAGTCCTCCAAATACATTCAGAAGGCAGTTCCCACCTCAACTGCCTAGTATTGAAGGCACAATCCTTATTTAGAGTAGGATGATCAGCCTTGTAATCTAGGAAAGGAACATAGATAATTAGTACTAAAGGACTCACAAACATGTATATAGTGTTGTTGTTGATGAGTTGTTTTCAGTCGAGTCCAACTCTTCGTGATCCCATTTGGAGTTTTCTTGGCAAGGATACTGGAGTGGTTTGCCATTTCCTTCTTCATCTTATTTTACAGATGAGGAAACTGAGGCAAACAGGATTAAGTGACTTGCCCAGGGCCATACAGGTAGTAAGTGTCTAAGGCCATATTTGAATTCATGAAGATGAGTCTTCCTGATTCAAGCCCAGTGTTCTATTCACTGTAGCACATGGCTGCGTGTGTGTGTGTGTGTGTGTGTGTGTGTGTGTGTGTGTTTGAAGAATGCCAAATCCTATAAAACTGGGATGCGTGGTTGGTTACAGGACTCATTGGATGCCCTACATGATAAACTTCCCTCCCCTAAACTCCAACTACAGGTATTTGAACACCCATATGAGCTTGTAGCATTTATTGTCCATTGGTGATCAATCATATGGTGCTTTGTGACTAGTCCTGTAATGCCCTTAAACAATTTTTCATGTACCCATCTTGTCTCTGCTTTCTCATCCCTATTCCCAGGCTGCTGGGCATTACGGAAGGTAGTTGAATAATACAGCAGATTTCACCCAATACAAATTTCTGATGTATAATCTCAGTTTGATTCTGCCTGCTACTTTACACTTGTCTTTTTTCTTTCTAGTGAACCATAGCAACCATTGCAAACCAATTCCATTCTCTTCAACAGCCTAACCATATTCCTACCTTCTGACACTTAGAAAGTAACCAAGTTCACTATTCCACTGACAGCTGTCTGAGACCACCTGCCAGAGAGTTCTCTTAGATCCCCCTCCTTAATTCCCTTACACTTTTCAGCATTATCATCCATTCTCCCTTCCTTCTTACAACTGAAGTGACCTAAGGCTAATTCCTTGACCTATGGTCTTTATCCAACTCATAGGCTTACAGATTTAGAGCCTGAAGGGACCTCAAAGGCCATCTAACCAATCCTCTCATCTTACAGATAAGGAAACTGAGGACCAAATGACTTGCCCTACTTCACAGAAGTGGTTAGCATCAGATACAAGATTTGAACCCTGGTTCTTTGACCCTAGACCCATCTTTCCTTTTCCACACTCATACCTCCAACAGACATCCTCTCTTTCTCCTACATCTTCAAACTCCTCTTCTCATCTGCTGAGAAAATGCATGGGTCTCCAATTCTAAAAATGCTTTCCTTTGATTTTTCGTATTCCATTAACTTTTGTTTCCACATCTTTCCTCCCCTTTACTGCTAAACTCCTCAAAAAGTCTTCTGTACTTGATGTTTCTACTTCTTTACTACCCATTTCCCAACTTCTTAAAAACCTTTTACTCCCACTAATCAATTGGAACTGCTCTTTCAAACATCACCAATGATGATATTCCTAATCATTTAATCCAATATCCTTTTATAGTATTTATCCTTCTTGACTTTTGCAGAATTTCACAAAGTTGACCAACCTTTCCCATTGGATAGTCTTCCCTTCCTTGACTTCATAGACATCACCCTCTCCTGGTTCTTCTTCCACCTAGCTAAGCCCTTCTCTATCTACTTCACTAGTTCTATTTCCTCTTTCTGAATGCTCAATGTATATGCTCCCCAGGGTTTTGTCCTGGGCACTCTTCCATTCTTTTTCTATATACCTTAATGATCTTATTGACTTCTGCCACTTCACCTATTCCCTCTATGCAGGTGACTTATGAAACTTCATTTCTAAAATCTACATGAATTCATGCAAAGTGACATGAGCAGAACCAGGATAACACTCTACACAGCAACAGCAATATTGTAAGATGACCAGCTGTGAATGGCTTAGCTATTCTCAGCAATACAATGATCCAAGACAACTCTGAAGGACTTGTGGTGAAAAATGCTATCCATCCCCAGAGAAAGAATTGATGGAGTCTGAATACAGATTGAAGCATTTTTACTGTCTTTATTTTTCTTGTTTTTTTAATCTATATTTTGTTATACAACAGTACTAATATGGAAATATGTTTTGCATGACTACATATGTATAACCTATATCAAATTGCTTGTCTTTTCAATGAGGGCAGTGGGGAGGGACAGAATTTGGAACTCAAAATTTTAAAAACAATATTAAAAATTGTTTTTACATGTAATTGGGGAAAATGAAACACTAAATAATTTTTAAAACTTCATTTCCATCCCTGACGTTTCTCTTGAATTCCAGATCCCATTGCCAACTGCTTATAAGCCATCACTATCTGAATGTCCACCCCCACCTCAAACTTAACATATGAGAAACCACATTTATCTTTCTTGTTATTCCTTATTCTCCTTCTGATCACACTGTTTTGTTAATGGAACCACTACATTCATTTTCCTGATTATCTTCAATTTTTCCTCTCATATCTATTCGGCTACCCAATTCTTGTTGATTCAACCTGTGGAGCATCTTTTGAGTAAATTCTCCCAATACGGCTTCCTTGAAAACAGATCATGCCAGATGAACCTCATTTCCTTTTTCTTTGAGGTTAGACTAACTAGACTGGTAGATCAGGGGAAGCACTTCACAAAAATCCTCATGCCAACATTCTAGATACAATAGAAAAGAGAGAGCCTAGATGACAGCACGATTAGGTAGATTCAGAGCTTACTGAATGCCCAGGTCCAGAGAATAGTCACTGATAGGTTGATGGCCACTAGGAGGGAGGTTTTGAGAGCAATGCCCTAGGGATATGGCCTTGGCGCTGTGTTGCTCAACATTTTTATGAATTATTTTGATGGAGCAAGGCAAAGGCATGCTTGTCAAATTTGCAAATGCCCAAAAGCTGAAAGTGGTGGTTAATATGATGGATCCTGGGCAGATCTAGGATACAAAAAGATCTTGCTACCTAATAAGATTAAATTTAACTGAAACAATAATCTGGTTGGGTACTATAGTATGAATGCCTTAGGCAGATACCAGTTATCTAGTATAGCAGGACCAGGGGCCTACTAAGGTCCTCTGGGCTCAGGGACCTAAAATTAAGCCCATTTAGAAGGGCATGAGATCAGCTAGCTTGGAAGAAACAAGACACTGAATTATTCTAGTTCAGCTAAACTGAGGCTTGCTTCTTCTCTGACTTTTAAAAACCAAAGAAGAATCAGAAACAGGCATCATTTGTCAGCTCTGATGTTTCTATGTACTTTTTCAAGCCTGATATAATTCCATGATCTATTAGTATGGTAAATGAACCCTAAGAACTATAGGGCCCATTGAAGGCAAGGACTGTCTTTTACTTTTCTTTGCATTCCCAGTGCTTAGCACTGGTGCATTGTTGTTCAGTTGTGTCTTTGCGGCCCTGTGGACCAACTGACCATGGTGTTTTCCTGGTAAAGATACAGGAATGGCTTGCCATTTCCTTCTCTAGCATTATGCAGGCAAGAGTTAAGTGACTTGTTTAGGATCCCACAGCTACTATGAGTCAGAGGTCAGACTTGAATTCCGGTCTTCTTGACTCCAGGCCCAGGGCTCTATCCACTTTACCACCTAGCTTCCTGGAGAATAAATGCTTTATCGACTAACTGACTGACCCTCAGAAGTCTAGTTCAAACCCTTCCTGAGACACGAATCCTATATATGACATCTGACTGAATCACCCAATGTGATAACCAGTCCATATCTCTCCACCTTGTCTCCAAGGTTATTCATTCAATTCAACAAATGTTTAATAAATACCTACTAGGCATAATACATTTACACCCATTAGGTATAAGGTAGATGTATGACACACAAAATATATTGTAAGATGCTTTGCTGGAAAAGGGGATACTATGCTAAAATCCAGACCTACCAGTCTAGCAACCTTGTCAAAAAGGAAATGAGCGTAATCTGACAAGTTTTGTTCTTAACCATTTCTTCAGTGGCCCTCATTAGCCCAGAGACAATGGAAAGCTGCCTTGAAGACCATTACTTGATCTCATGGAATTCCCACTCCCCATCCCTTTTGAAAAAAGATTAATTTTTGTTCTCTGAAGTTAACATTATTATTATTTTGTTTTTATACCTCATCTCTATGTCCCATAAAGTGATGTCATCACTGATCCACGGATTAGAAGGTTCTGCTGGAGTTATCAAAGGATCATATTCCACGTACTGTTCCGTGTAAGCAATTAAGCTGCGGCAGGGAGGGAAGGGAAAGACAGAGGAGACAAAGTCACCAATCACCATAGCAATGTCATGTCAGGGCCACAATCTTGTACTTTGAGTGGTCAATGCACTTACCTCACTAGATGCTGGGAATGAGAAGCAATTAGCAGGAGGCTCCATCTCATTCCCCAAACAGTGAGGGGGCATTGCACAGTAAAGGGAGCAAATAGCCCAAGGTTTATTTCTTCCTATCCCAAGCTGGGCTCATGTTCATTCCTTCAAGGAATTTGAGATGGATTTGAAGTTTTAGAGGACAACTGACCCATTATCACTTCACTGTTCCATAGTTAGAAGAAGTAGAGGGATTCTAGCATCAGATGTAGATTATAATCTCCAATATTGGAGAAGTCATTCTCTTTAAGACATAAATCTACTAGGAATGGAGGACATTGGAGCCTTTTAAAAGAAAGTATAATGGGTCTTGATGGAGCTACTCAGTTGGCCCATTTCAATTTGCCAGCAATGCCATGTGCTGCTCACATAATTGCCTAAAACTGAAACTGCTTATGTATGATGGACTCAGGCAAGAGTATGCTGGCAAATGTTTAACAAATGGCTCTCTAAAAATGTATGAATGCTACAGACTTTTAAGTTTAATCTGCATTATTAATATTGTCTCTACCACTTAACTCCAAACAATCAACAGAACAGATAAACCAAGCCCTGATTTGCAGTATTTGCTGATTTTTGAGGTGGAAATGCTAACACTGAAAATTTAACAACTATCTTGTTCAAGCTGGTTCCAACACACCCCAGGAGTCCACATGGAGGTACCACTGGCTTTGGAAGTCCCATCATGGATGGAGTTGGGGCTGGCTACATGAAATTTGGCTCAACCGAATCCCCAAAGCCTATTAGGAATTTCTCCACTTAAAACCTCTTCTCACAAGCCTGCTTAAACAAATATAAATAAAAAGACTTCTCTTTAGCCAAGCTTAGAGTAAATAGCTTCAAAGTCTTTCGGGGAGTGTCTATATTTGCTTTCCCTTTACATCCTCCTCCCCCACCCCCAACCCCTTTCATTTAACCTGTAAGTCAAAAAAAGTCATAAAGAGTTATAAAGATGGTTGAACAGAAACAGCAGGTTAGTGCTAACCATCTGTAAAAGTTCCTTACTCTGATAGTGAGAAATCAGAATGAAACTTGGCCTGGAGTAGAATTTCCACAGTCCAGTGGAAAGAGTATTGGATTTCCCTTTAACAGACCTGAGGTCTAAGCCCAGCTCTGCCACATATTTGATTCTGGGCAAGTCACTTGACCTCTTCTGGCATTAGTTACCTGATCTATAAAATGAAGAGGTTGAACTAGATGACCACTGAGGCTTTAGGTAACCTTCCAACTTTAAATGATCATTATGATCAAATATAACAGAGGGGAAAGAGGGCAGAGTCTTAACAGTTAGCGTTTACATAGGGCTTTGACGTTGGCAAAATGCTACAAATATTATCTCATTTTATCCTTACAATAATATTTGGTGGTAGGTGCTATTATTATCTCCATTTTATGGGAAAACTGAGGTCATAGGGAGTTAAGTGACTTGCCCAGGGTCACAAAGCTATTAAGTATCTAAGGCAGGATTTGAACACAGGTCTTCCTGACTCCAGGTTCAGTGCTCTACCAAATTAGAGTGAAGGCTTCCTGCCTTTCTTGTAAAATAACAAAAGGCATACATTTAAAATGCAAGTGGTGATAGGGGAGGGCAGGATTTGGAGGCCTTGCCTAAGGACCCCCAAATGCCTCGTCCCAGCTCTGGGGAACATGTATCCCCTGAAAAGTGATTTGGTTTTCAGTTGCATCTGACTCTCTGTGATCCCATTTAGGTTTTTCTTGACAAAGATACTCGAGTGGTTTGCTATTTCCTTCTCCAGCTCATTTTAAAGATGAGGAAACTGAGGCAAACAGAATTAAGTGACTTGCCCAGGGTCACACAGCTAAGAAGTATCTGAGGCAGATTCGATCATGGGGAAGATCAATCTTCCTGATTCCAAGCCCAGTGCTTTATGCACTATGGTGCCACCCACCCCTGAAAAGCAAAAAGAGATGCTAATCTGAAGATGGTTTAGGGGCTGTACAGGTGCTTCCTTGATTAGCGCTTTCTCTGCTTGTGTGAAAGTCTACCAGCTACTTGAAAAGAAAGCTTTTAGGGCAGCTAGGTAGGTAGGTGGCATGGTGGATAGAGCACTGGCCCTGGAGACAGGAAGACCTGAGTTCAAATCCGGCCTCAGACCAAACGCTTGACACTTACTAGCTGTGTGACCCTGGGCAAGTCACTTAACTCTAACTGCCCAAAAATTAAAAAAAAAAGAAAAGAAAGCTTTTTATTTGTTTGTTCTTTTAAGCCAAACCACATTGCTTTGTTATTGTAAGAAAAGTAACAGAATGTGCTGAAGAAGGGCTTACAGAGATACTTAAGAGGTAAGCTTGAATCAAGGGAACCAGCTGGAAGGATTTTGTGTTTGAGACAATGTAGGAGATGGGTTGTTATGAAGCCGGAGAACAACAGCCTAGGAAGGTATGTATGTGAATGTGACTAGCGTCCTTCAGAATTCTAACAGATGCCATGGGCTTTGTAAGATGCTGCATCAACTTTCAGTTCATTAAATTTTTTACATGATTACATAACCACCTTGGGGAAAAGGAGGGAGGTCAGCCAGCCACCTTAAGAATGGAGATGGATGGTTTTGTTAATGAGCACAGTAAGTGAGGGAAAATTAGGGGCTGACTTGGGGGAAGGGCCCATGAGCATTAGAAGGTTCTCCATGGAGGACTAAAAAGTTGTATTTCCCATTACGAGATGAAGTGTAAGGAGGCAACTCCTTGCTGGTCAACCCAAAGAATAACCTTAAAATGTCAAAAAGTAGGTAGGAAAATATGATGTAAAGTTGTAGAGGTAGCTGGCACCAAAGATCCCAAACTACGTAGTAAGTCAGAGAAATGGTGCGTTGCTTTAGCCATCTTAAGAGAAATAATAGAATGCGCTAAGAAGAGCTGGTGTGGAGAAAATGGCTGGATTAAGAGGTGAGCCTGGATCAAGAGACTGCATTTGATAGGATAAGGAAGGATTTTCTGTGTAAAACCATGTGAAATGTGGGATACCATCTAAGCTAGGAAGCCATAGCCTTTGAGAACATTCTGTGTGAATGTGACTAGCATTCCAAGAGTGATTGGTGAAAGAAAAGAAAGAAAGAAAGAAAGAAAGAAAGAAAGAAAGAAAGAAAGAAAGAAAGAAAGAAAGAAAGAAAGAAAGGAAGGAAGGAAGAAGGAAGGAAGAAGGGGAAGGAAAAGAAAGAAAGAAAGAAAAAAGAGAAAGAAAAAAGAAAAAGAAAGAAAGAAAGAAAAAGAAAGAAAGAAAAAGAAAGAAAGAAAGAAAGAAAGAAAGAAAGAAAGAAAGAAAGAAAAAGAAAGAAAGAAAGAGAAAGAAAGAAGTCTGGGATAGAAACCTATACATTACTTTTCAGAATAAATATTTTTAATGAATAAAACATATATAGAATTATAAAGGAAACCAATCATATTGGAATTTGCTTATAAAATTATTTTAACAAATCATGGCCTCCTAGGACAGTGGTTTTGCCAACCTGAGAAGTGTGAAAGTTGGGTGTTGACTCTGGGGCCAGTATATTTGATGAGCTGGCTCACTTAGGGCTAGTGAGCCTAAGGGAAAGAAAAAGAAAGAAAGAAAGAAAGAAAGAAAGAAAGAAAGAAAGAAAGAAAGAAAGAAGAAAGAAAAGAAAGAAAGAAAGAAAGAAAGAAAGAAAAGAAAGAAAGAAAGAAAGAAAGAAAAAAAGAAAAAAGAAAAAAAGAAAGAAAGAAAGAAAGAAAGAAAAAAAAAGAAAGAAGAAAGAAAGAAAGAAAGAAAGAAAGAAAGAAAGAAAGAAAGAAAGAGTGGTTTGCCATTTCCTTCCCCAGCTCATTTTACAGATGAGAAACGGAGGCAAACAGGGGTTAAGTGACTTGCCCATGGTCACAATTAGAAAGTGTCTGACACCAGATTTGAACTCAAGAAGATGAGTCTTCCTGACTCCAGGTCCAATGCTCTACCCACTGTGCCACCTAGAGGGACCTTGAAGGTCATGCATGCAACTTTGAAAAAAGCTAGAAAAAGTGGTTGAGGTTTTATATTTCCCATCTGCAAATGTTCCAAATTCCCTACCATGCATAAGACGAAAGGTTTAACACTGAGCGAGATGGCAATGAACGTGATAGATCTATATGTATGTTTTGTGCGTGAGGACTGGGAACAAACATGGGAACAGTCAGAGTAAGCAAAAGTAGAATGAGGTTTCCAGAGCATGGAGAAGTACATACCACAGGCAACAGGTACATTGAAAGTGAAGAGGGGAGAGGGGATGGAAATGCTTTACAAATATTTTCTCTTTTGAGCTCTGCACCAACCCTGGGAGGTAGGGACTACCATTAACCCCATTTTACAGTTGACAAAACTGAAGCAGATGGAGGTTAGGTGACTTGTCTAAGGTCATACAGCTAGTGAGTGTCTGGGCCTGATTTGAATTTTGGTCCTTCTGACTTCAGGCCAGCACACTGTATCCGCTGTGCCATTTATCTGTCTAAGTAAGAATTCTGGGAAAGTCACAAAACTGAGTATTTTAGAAAGAAGATACATATAGATAGATATAGATATAGATACATATATACATATAGATATATTTAGATAATTTAAATCATGTATACCACATATATAATATATAATTTAATATGACAATATATTACATAATATGTAAGTATAATTTATATTATATATTTGCATATTTATAGAATATAAAATAATATTATATGCTATAATTCATATAATAGGTGTTATATGTTATATGACATAATATATAATTATAATTTATATGATATAATGTATACATATGCATATATGTGAAAAAAAGAATTTTAAGTTTAAAAGGACTCGTGAATTCAAGGTTATTGACAGAAGACAATGCAGGGTAGTGGAAAGAACACTGAATCTGGAATCAGTAAACCTGGATTAGAATCTTGACTCTCTTGGTACCTGTTTGAACGCGGTCAAATTGCTCTTCTCTCTGGGTCTTAGTTTTCTCATCTATAAAATTAAGGCACGGGACTAGGTGCTCCCTTAAGGTCCCATCTAGTGTTAGATGTGAAAGGACAATTCTCATTAACGGGCAATAGGAAGAAAAATCAGAAATTGAGGAAATGGTAGAAATCTTTTGGCCCACAGACCTTTCGATCTGACAGCTTCTGTCATGTGATGCATAAAGCAAAATGAAATCTGATTAAGATGGAAAACGATCAAAACTCTGGAGATGCAGAAAGGAAAGGAAACGAGAACTTGGAATGCTGGTCCCGTTAGTTTTGATTATAAAATTACTTGACATTTGGTTATATACAGTTGCACTTTGTAGGCTACAAGGCCCTAGAGCAGTGAAGCATTTCTTATCTTGTCACCCCAGAGAAATCTGTTCAATAAAAATACTCATGAGGATAAGGGAGATAACATGTAAGTGATCAGAGCTCTCTGGAAAAACAGGGCCACTCCAACTCCAAGGCATTGTGGCTATGGCCCTCCTTGCTCTATTGAGACTGGTCCCCGATTTAATTGCAGTTGACCTGGTTATAATATTACCTCTTGTCTTTCCTTCATTACTTAAGAAAGTTTGAGAGAAAGACCTGGTTGTGTCTGAATCATAGAAAAGGAAAATTGTAACAACTCACTTCAGACTTCATTTGGTTGTGATGGTGGTTATTGGTTTTTGGTGGGTTTTTTTGTCCTAGAAGTTATCATTGGTCATTTAGATGACACATTTCCATCACCATGACAGGTTTTTAATGGATCTTTAGGGTCCTTAGTCCCATGCTGTCTTATCTCATTTCATTAATTACATTTCATGACTGCTGTGGGTCAGGAGTCAGAGGAAGAAGCAGCAGCAATCCCAGAGATGGGTTAGCGAGATGAGGTTGAAAAGAAACCAATTCCACAGTTGACTATAAAACGTAAATAGTACCTAATAATACGAATGAGGATGACGGGAGTTGAACAGCTAGTGCAAAAGGCAAGCATTTCCATTTGGGGGAAGGGTGGTGTGATGACTTTAAGCAGGACTGGGGCTTATCTTGGTGCCACTGGGAACCCCTGGACCACTGGCGGGGGGTGGGGAGTGGGGAGTGGGGAGGGGACGGGACACAGAGGGCAGATACACAGAAAAGCAGAGCAGCTTCTCAGACAGTTTGGGAAAATCACAGGATCACAGCTTTAGTTCTGAAAAGGACCTTATTTTTCAGATGAGGAAACTCAGGCTAGGGAGGTGGAATGATTAAAAGTTGGATGTAGCAGAGGCAAGATTTGAACTGAGATCTGCTGACTCCAAGTTCAGTGTTCTTCCCACTGAACTACACTGCCTATCCCATGATGATGGTAATAGGCTCAACTTTCCTTAATTTGTCTCAAGGATCCTCCATGTGAGCAAAGAGGTTCAATGAAGTCAAGCAAATCCTAAAAAGTTGTTATTCTGGAGAATATTATAGCTTACACACTGCAACCATGCACGACACACAGTTTGTGTGTGTGTGTGTGTGTGTGTGTGTGTGTGTGTGTGTGTGTGTGTGTGTGTGTGTGTGTAGCAGACAGCACAGAGCAATGAAAAAAGGTTGTACTTGAAGTCAGAAGAGAGCTGGGTTCAAATTCTGCCTCTAACACTGACAGCTGTGTAACCATGGGCTTATCATCCTCAAACCTCAATTTCTTCACCTGTAAAATGGAGATAATACTATCCCTACAGTGTTGTTGTGAGGATCAAAATGAAATGATGAATATAAAGTGTTTTTGCAAGGTTTTAAAAGCACCATATAAACATCATTTTAAAATTATTTTTATTATTAATTATTTATTCTAATTATAATTAATCTATTTATAAATTTAATATATAATAATAAATTTAATTCTAATTATTTAATTAATTATTAAAATTATTTGTTATTAATCTTTTTGGTGAAGTTAAGGTTGGAACGTCTTGTGACAAGTTTCTTTTATATTTAATCTTCTTTTCTCTCTCTCTCTCTCTGTCTCTCTCTCTCTCTGTCTCTCTCTCTCTCTGTCTCTCTCTCTCTGTCTCTCTTTCTCTCCCTTTCTTCTAGGTGGATAGAGCACGAGACCTGGGAATCAGGAAGATTCATCTTCTTGTGTTCAAATCCAGCCTCAGGCATTTCCTAGCTTTGTGACCCTGGGCCAGTCACTTAAACCTCAGTTTCCTCATCTATAAAATGAGATGGAGAAGGAAATGGCAAACCACTTGAGTACCTTTGCCAAGAAAACCCCAAACAGGGTCATGAAGAATCAGACACAACTGAAAATGACTCAACAATAATATCTATTGTCTCTCTAATATTCTTTTATGTTTAGTGTCCTGTGGAGTACTGTACCGGTAGATAAAGTAAGTTCTTTCTGTGACTAAGTCTTAGGACCTCTGCTTTGTCTCAAAAGAAAATCTTTAGAACAACCTCAGCAGCAGGCAGGAGGATAGGGATGATATATACTTTATCTTGTTCCCACATAACTTTTATTTATTCCACTATAGCTCTATATTATGAAAAAGTGTTTTATATAGCTTGGGGATTATGAATATTTATATTATGACATCTATTAAAATATTGCTCAACTTTTTGTAGATCAATGTTAGACCTAGGAATTAGGGGAAATAGTTTTATCTATGTTAATGGTCCAGTTCTATTATCTCATTCTTCTCATTTTTTTGATGGAGTTCAGATAGAAACATTCCTGGGATATGTTTCTGTATCTTTCTGTAATTTCTGGTGGCAATTATCTGATCCTGAGTCATTATCATAAACCTCTTCATCTCTCTAAAAACAAAACCAAAAATAAAAATGAAAACACTCTCCCATGACTCCTCCACTGGACACTACATGTTATTAGGCTTGTCCAACTAACATATTGTTAGCTGAGTACACGTATATCTATTATCATAATTATTAATGGTCAATGTGAGCACACACGTACATATCTATGTATTAGAGCATTATTTCTAACTACAGGAATACTCCAGAGGTCATAGTTCTGACAACCTCAATCATTCAGACTACATCAAGCATAAGAAAATAAGCAAAAAGGCCTTGGGAAAACCAAAATAAATGTCACAAAATCCATGTATTAAAGCTTAGCTACGTATTTTTGTTCAGTTATTCAGTTGTTTCTGACTCTTCTTGACCCTGTGGACCATGGTACAGCAATACTATCTATGGGGTAAAGATCCTGCAATGCTTTGCCATTTCCTTTTCTAGCTCATTTTACAGATGAGGAAACTGAAGCAAACTGAGTTAAGTGACTTGCCCAGGGGCACACAGCTAGGACGTGTCTGAGGCCAGATTTGAGTTTTCAGGAAGAGTCTTCCTAACTCCAGGTCTGGTGCTTTATCCACTGCGCCACCTAGCTGCCCTAAGCCTATCCTACAGTTATCACATAGTTACTGTATCATATTATGTTTTTCCAGATACACGATTACGTAGTTTAATAGGTGTCACATTTCCTCTCTTCTCCCCACAAATTGTGAGTTCTGTGAATTCAGAAATGGTCTTATCTTTGCTTCTTTCCTAATACTAAACAGTGCTTGGGTGTACAGTTAATGCTTGTTGAAAGACTGACTGAACAAGGATATATTCAATAAGACCTGAGTTAAAATCTGGTCTGAGACACAAGCTATGGGACCCTAGGCAAGTCACTTAACCTCTGCCTGACTGTTTCCTTATCCATACAATGGGATGATAATAATAGCACCTACCTTCCAAAGTTGTTATGAGATATTTGTAAAGCGCTTTGTAAACCTTAAAGTGCTATATAAATGATAGCTATTATCACTATGATTATTACTATTATTATTTAAGAAGGTAGGGAGTTGTGCAAGACCTTTTAGAAAGGCTTTCATAAAAAGGGCTAAAATAAAAATATTTGATTCTGAAATGGAACATTTCTTCATACAAGAGTATGATGACTCAAGATACATTACCAGCAATGCCACCAAAAAGGGGTTGATGATGAAGGAAAAGATAAGCATTGCCAATAACCCCAGGTTAGGATCATTCTGTTTTTCCAGAAATTCTTGAGCGGTCCGTGGACAGATTTCAGGGGGTAAAACATTGTATCTTTATTTTGTTTTTAGAGAGATGAAGAGGTTTATGATAAAGACTCGGGAATAGATAATTGCCACCAGAAATTACAGAAAGATACAGAAACGTATCCCAGGAATGTTTCTATCTGAACTCCATCAAAAAATTTGGCATTTCCTTCAGTGATGCATATAGGTAACAAAGCATTATTCTGAGAAGGGCCCATAAGTTTCAGCAGGCTACCCAAAGGAACCATGCATGACACAAGAAAGGTTAAGAACCCCTGGTTTAAAAAGGGCTTTTCAGAATCCAAGGCTGCCATGATCAGGGACCAGGGTAAGGACATTACCACAGAAAGTGCTCTCCTCATTCCCTGGCCTCTGGCTATTTGCTTGTTTCAGGACCAGACCACTTCCTTCCTCCCTGTTTAACTGGTTCCTCCTGCTTTTCCTAAGAAGCCCCTTTATCTCGGTTGCAAAGGCCCTCTGAATCTCTCAACAGCTGTCCCCAGGGCACATCCTCTCTGTTCCTATGGAACTACGTGAATAACAATGCCTTTGTCTCCTGGGGGATGAGGTCCTTAGCCCGATGGCTTTAATTAACACTTATCACCTGGAGCAGCCCAGGGAAACCAGATCCAGGATGTGCGTGTGTTCACCTGAGAGGAGCCCTGCTTCTACCTCAGGTGAGCAGTAACACCCAAACACAGCTGCCAGAACGGTCCCCATTAGCATGGCGGGCAATGTTCCTCTTCCTCTCCTCGCCCCGCCAACCCCTTTCCGTAGACACTGACAAATGGCAGGTGTGGGATGCTTTATCTCTTGCTAACACTCCTCCTTTCCTTTGCCCTTTTCTCCCTGGGAGTTTCCTTATGGCTCTCATGAAAAACCTTTGTGTCACTTTGAAAAGTTGCCAGTTGTCACTGCATCGCATAAAATCTGGCTTTCCCTGGGCGGGGACCCCTGAGAGCTCTGTGCTGTGAAGTGAGAAGTAGTCAGTTGGAATAATCCCTTCAATTTGAGCAGTCTCTCAAGCATAATTAGACCATACCAGGTGAGGGCTCACTGACACTAATATAAATAAACAAACACTAGGACTGTGCCAGTCTGCTCTTCCTAATCCCTGCCCCTCCTCCCATTCCTCACCCCCACCTTTTTCTCCCAAAAGGAAGAAATACCATAATTGGTGCCATAACACACTTGCATGGGGCTCTGGATAAGGCCCCCTATGGTATAAGTCCTCTTCATAATGACTGGGGTAACAAGTGCCTACCCCAAACCAAAAAGCAAACAAATTAGATCATATTTATTCCAATAAGGGCCTGAGCAGAATATGACTGAGGTCCATAATAACAACACGGAGGTGGTACAGAACACAGGTGACAGGCTCACAGTTTTAGAACCAGAAGGGACCTCAGAGGTCCTCTAGTCCAAACCCTTCATTTTACAGATGAGGAAACTGAGGCCCGGAGAGCTCAAGGGATTTGCCCAACCCTCTCAGTTTATATAAGAGACCAGAACTAAGGAAAGGTGATCTATGGACAAAGAGAAGCTCCCAATTGTTATGCCACAAAGCGGTATTTGTGGAATTCTAGGAAAAGGCAGTGGATGCATTTAATTGGTCCCCAGACACCCTAGGTTGTTTCCCTCACAGAATTCTTCCTGGATAAAAGGAACTACAGCAGCATCTCTAAAGGCAATTGTGAAGAGCCTGTCCTTTCGCCACAAGAGTGATATGCTCTTAAGAAAATATCGGCATGGCTTTAGAAGCCACAAACCAGATCCCAGAGGTAGCTGAGGTTACCATGTCAGAGTAAATGATACCTCCACTGCCAAATGATCTGTGGTCCTGAAAAAGCATTTGGGGTGCTTTTGCTTGAGGAATAAATGAATAGGCATGTGCTGTAGAAAAAACACATTAGCCCCAAACCAGCAAATACTTTAGTCTTTTGGTGAAGGTGGAAGATTCACCTCTCAGTTTAGCGGGAATCGGTCTTAGTTTCATTGTATTTTTAAACTTGGTTATTTTCATTTACTATGTAAAGTAGAAAACAAATGCCTGTCAGATATCAGATTCCATCTAAATGTCTGAAAACGATCCTATGGAGTAAAGAGTCAATCAATAAATTTTTTTTAAGCAATTGGGGTTAAGTGACTTGCCCAGGGTCATACAGCCAGTAAGTGTCAAGCATTTGGTCTGAGGCTGGATTTGAACTTAGGTCCTCCTGACTTCAGGGCCGATGCTCTACCCACTGAGCCACCTAGCTGCCCCCTCAATCAACAAATCTGATGAGGCTACAGGGAGATTCACATGGAATGTAGTAGATTATAAATTCCTTCAAGGCAGGGACTGTTTTCAAGTTGATAAGCATTTATTAAGCTCCTGCTATGTGCTAGGCAGCACACTAAATGCTGTGGTCTTTGTAACACGATTGTCTGGCACGATGCCTGGCACACAGTAATTAATAAGTAAATGCCTATTGATGAGTTTTCAAAGACTTAACTCTGATGATGCCATGACTAACCACGATTCCAGAGGACTGATGAGGAAGCCTCAGTCTTGGCAGAGAGGTGATGGACTCAAGAAACAGAATGACGTGCATTTTTTTTGACATGGCCAGTGTATGCAGCATAATTATGCATATTTGTTACAAAGGTTTTGTTTTTGTTTTTCTAGTGAAGGGAGGTGGGGGAGAGAGCAGATACTTGTGAACTGAAATTTAAAAAAAAATTTATGTTAAAAATGCTTCTTGATCGACTGAGGACGTGGACATATACCACTTTGAGAGCACTGGGGACATCTTGTAACTTAATCAAGATGATCCAGGAACTCCCCAAATCAACCCAAATTTCCTATGGGAAGGAAAAAAAAAGGGTACATTTTTCTATTGCTTCTAACGAACATTTGGATTTGACTTACAGTCTTGCTGCCATTAGATATTAATGATCTCAGGGGCAGCATATGGATCAACAAAAGTTCAGCTTGGCTAGATATATTCCCCAAAATTTACCAGGTGGTCTTGCCCTGAGTTGAGAAATAGTCTATTTACTGGGCAAAATTAAGTCTCCAGCAAGATAACTGGTCAGAGCCAGCTCCCCAGGCAGCTTATATCCCAAAGGTATGTGCCAAGTGTATCCAACTTGTTCATAACAAATGTTTTCTTTACAAAGGTTTTACTGGATACAATCCAATGGGTGGTACTTAGGAATTTAATAACTTTTGATGATCACATCCCCTTCTGCTTATACAAATACTACCTCAAAGGACACACAAGAGTTTTTTCCCCCTATAAAATGCATCTGGACATTTTGTACGTGGAAAGAGAACAATTTTATTTAAAGAAATCAACAAAGCACATCAGACAGCTTATGGAGGATTGTTTTTTTTTTTCTTCTATGACCATTGTTCTTTTAAAGATTTTAGAGTTTATGTATTTTTATCTTGTGAAACCAGAGAGGGATAGTAAGACTTGTCACCTTAAATAAACTGGTATCAGTTTATTGGACTTTTGATTCAAGAGACCACCACTGACTCTTGTCTGACTAGTGTGCCCTTGATATCCTGATCCTGCTCCATGCCCATTTTGTGAACCCAGAAGAAAGTGATAATATTAACAGCAGACTCACCTTTCAGCTACTTTGGACATCTTTAAACGATGTCTGTCTATCTGTGTAGTCAAAAATGTTATCTGAGGAAAGAGATGACAGGGATATTAATGCTGTACCAGAACGCTCTTCCCCTTCCCCTCTACCAATCCAAAGCCTACATTTCCTTCTAGTTCTAGCTCAAGACGCTTCAAGAAGCTTTCCCAACAACCTCTGTTTATGATGCTATTTTCCTTCATCTCTATCACACAGACGAGTAACTGATTTTTCCTATTGTTTTCTATTTTATATATGATTTTACACATATAAATTTGATATATCAAGATTGTTAGTTTCTGAGGGGCAATGTCCATGTTTTATATATCTTTCGGATCTTCTGCCTAGAACAATTGCTAGTCCTATAGTAGCCTTTTATTTATTCTGAATCTCATCAGCGTTTACACTCACAGTCTTATTTTCTCTCTCTCTCTCTCTCTCTCTCTCTCTCTCTGTCTCTGTCTCTCTCTCTGTCTGTCTCTGTCTGTCTCTCTGTCTCTTCTCTCTCTCTTTCTCTCTCTTCTCTCTCTCTCTGTCTCTGTCTCTCTCTCTTCTCTCTCTCTCTCTCTCTCTCTCTGTCTCTCTCTCTGTCTCTCTCTCTGTCTCTCTCTCTGTCTCTCTGTCTCTCTCTCTCTCTCTCTCTCTCTCTGTCTCTCTCTCTCTCTCTCTCTCTCTCCTCTCTCTGTCTCTCTCTCTCTTCTCTCTCTCTCTCTCTCTGTCTCTCTCTCTCTCTCTCTGTCTCTCTCTCTGTCTCTCTGTCTCTCTCTCTCTCTTCTCTCTCTCCTCTCTCTCTCTCTCTCTCTCCTCTCTCTCTCTCTCTCTCTCTCTCTCTCTCTCTCTCCCTCTCTCCCCCCCTTTTGGCCAGGCCTATGATTTTATCAGGTGAGGAGCTCTCAGTACAGAACTCCTTAGACCAATGAAGAACAGCAACCACTCTGAAACTCAGCCTCAGAGAATTCTTCCAGAGCAATGTGAAATTAAGTGACTTGCATCTAGTCACATAATGCTTATGTGTCAAAGGCTATACTTGAACCCAGGCCTTCTAAGTTCAGCTCTGACAAGCTGCCATTTACGCCATCTTTTCTACACTTAAACACACACATAATTTAGAGATAATTTAGCCTAATCTCATTTTATAGAAAATTAAGATCAATTCAATAAAAATGTAATAAAATATAAGCTCTTTGAAGACAGGGACTATTTTATTTTTATATCTGTAGCCCTAGCACTTAGCATAGGGTAGGTGCTTATTAAACGTTCACTGACATGAATTAAATAGCTATGTTGGTATATATATATATGTCGTCTCTTTTCTTTTTTTTTTGTTTTCAGGCAATTGAGGTTAAGTGACTTGCCCAGGGTCACACAGCTAGTAAGTGTCAAGTGTTTGGTCTGAGGCCGAATTTGAACTCAGGTCCTCCTGACTTCACGGGCCGGTGCTGTATCCACTGGGCCATCTAGCTGCCCCCTATATCTTCTCTTTTCGAAGAGACAATAAGCTGCTCAATGAGAGAGACTTTGTTTTCTTCCTTTGCATTCACCAAGTATCATGCTCTGTATACAGTAGATGCTAAATTGTTGAATGGGCTTTGTCTGAGGTCAAATGCCACGACTTCATGAGTGAGCCACCACAGCAGCAACACAGTGTCATGTGTAGTTAACTCCGTTAATGTTCCTTCTTTGAAGTGATGAGTACCTGTCACGTGGTAGGCATTTAATAAATGTTGATTGACTGACTGCTCAGACTACTGACCTTGGAGGAAAATAACACCCACGGAATGGATCCTGAAAAAAGGGGAATAGGTAGAGAAGCAACAACCATTTTTTTTTCCCACCCTGAGACTCAGAATCTTAGAAACAAAAGCTATTGGTCCCAACCTATTGTTTTCCCTGGAAAGCATAACCTTTTTAGGAATTCTTTGAAGAGTAAAACATGATTATATTTTTGTAGAAAAAGCAAAGCACAGATTAGGAGAACAACTTTGCTCTCTGTAGCCAGCTTGGAGTTAGGAAGACCTGGGTTCAGGTCCTCCTCTGTAATTATGGTTGTATAGCTGTGAGCATTTGGAAGCTACGTGGCATCAGGAAGATTGAGTTCCAATCTGGCCTCAGACACTTCCTAGCTTTGTGACCCGGGGCAAGTCACTTCACTCTGTTTGCCTCAGTTTCCTCATCTGTGAAATGAGGTGGAGTAGGAAATGGCAAACCACTCTAACACTAGTTAGTCTTTGCTACGAAAACCCCAAATGGGGTCGCCAACAGTCAGACATGCCTGAAATGACTGAACAAGACTGTGAACACAATATTTAACCTTTCATGTGTTCCAGGCAACTTTCTAAGATTTGTGATTTCACCAGTGAGGTGGAGCTCTTGGTGTGAAAACTCTATCTACTAATGTAAATCTGTCCCAATTCCTCTTCCTCCTTGCCAACAATGCAGCTGAGTAGTATTCTTGCTGGAAGACTTCAGGTCAGCTACGTTCCAAAAAGGATCATTGGTTCAGAGGTGGAAGGTACCTTAGGGGTTATCTAGTCCAGTCCCTTCATTCTATAGATGAGACTCTCTGAGGCTCAGAGAGAACTTACATGACATGTACAACAAAGAACTTAAGTCCTCTGCTTCCAAAGTCAATATACTTCCATTATGCCGCACTGCCTTGCAAATATCCCTTGGAACCCAGAAACTGCTCATCTTTTTGGACCTAAACATAACCAGAGTTTCCCATCTTTCCTCTGGGGTGTTAGGAACTGCTATGAATAATTCACACACGCACACCTGTTTCCGGATGTCCTCTTTTGTAGTTTTCCTGATTGGCTGGGCAGGTATATGCACAGGACTCTGGGACTGAGACTCTTCTGTGACTCCATACACTGACTAGAAAAGAAGGGAAATGTGAGGGATTCAGGTGCTGTTAGGAATCGGTGCCTTCCTTTTCCCTCATCAGCAGTGGTCTTTCTATAACACCAGACATATTTCTCAAGCACGGAAATAAAGGCAGAACTTTACATCTGCTCATAGGACTATGGTGATTTCTAGCTTCCGTTTCTCCCCCAGTACAGTTTTTAAGGATAAGTGAGAGTTAATTTGCAAAATAGCATAGTGTTTGGGAAGTTAAATCGTAATATAGCATGATTTTAGAGAGTAGTCTTATAATTCCTTAGCTCTTGCCAAGAACAGGTGCATGGACTGGAACCAAAGCTAAATAGATTGTTCTGCCAAAGTTAAGCCAATGTTATTGATGCACCAAGGTCATGATAAACTTAACCAATGAAGAAATACCAGGACGACAATTCTGAAAAATAATTGGACTGAAATAAATTCCGAGAAATTTTTGTTCAGTTGTTTAGTCACGTCTAACTCTTTGTGATCTCAAGGACCAACTGTCCATGGGGTTTTCTTGGCAAGGAAATTGGAATGGTCTGCCATTTCCTTCTCCCGTTCTATGCAGGCAAGAGCTAAGTGACTTGCTCAGGATTCCACAGCTAGTAATTGTCTGAGGTCACATGTGAATTCCGGTCTTTCTGGTGTTTCTGCTTCCAGGTCTAGTGCTCTCATCCACTGCGCCACCAAATAACCACTTTGAACTAAGTTCTGAGAAATAGTTGTATTACACATGGGTTAATATTTCATTATTTGTATAAAAAAGTGCCCCGACGCATTTCTCTTACAGTTCCTCAGGCTGCTTAAAAGCATGGACTCTGAAACCTCCTATTTTCCCATTTTCAATAAACTGTTCCATCAAGGATTGTCTCCACATAGGTTTATTTCAGCCTAACAAATTGTAGCTGTGACATAGATGTTTCTTTTCCCCAAAGGATAGACTGATAAACCAGGAACTCTTCAGCATAGGAAGACAAAAGGCTCAGTAGTGTTATGACTGAATTGTATCAAGTCCTATACACAGATAGGATGGAGAGAGATTTGTCTCTCAACTTCTGGAGTACTTCTTCTTCATGCTATTATTGTCCCTTATTCTCAAAGAGGACCAATGACATCATAAGGGGAATGTCTTGCCTTGCATGTGACTAAGGGAACCTTCTCAAAGGCTGAAAAGAGTAATTTTAGGAGAAACAATAATGGTTGATAATTTATATAAGCATCTTAAGTTTTGGGGAAGTTATTCACATATATGATCTCATCTGAGTTCCACAACAACCCTGTAAAGAAGGTACTATTGGTATAATTATCATTGCCATTTTATAGATGAAGAAACTGAGTCTTCAACAGCTTAAGTTTCTCGTCCATGATCCCATGCTCAATTAGCACTGGGGGTAGAATTCAGACGTAGAACTTCTTGATTCCAAATTTAGCATGCTCATAGATAGGCTACAGTAAGTAAAAGGATGGTATCTCTATATTACATAGTGAAGCATGTTACAACAGAATTCAAATACTCAAAAATGCAAATGGATTTTGGAGAACAATTTGGAACTATGCCCAAAGGGCTACAAAAATGTGCATGCCCTTTGATCCAGAAATAGCACTTCTAGGGCTATATCCCAAAGAGATCAAACAAATGGGAAAAGGACCCACATGTACAAAAATATTCATAGCAGCTCTTTTTGTGGTGGCAAAGAATTGGAAATTGAGAGGATGCCCATCATTGGGGAATGGCTGAGCAAGTTGTGGTATATGAATGTAATGGAATACTCTTGTGCTATAAGAAAGGATGAACAGGCTGACTTCAGAAAAACCTGGAAAGACTTATATGGTGTGATGCTGAGTGAGGTGAGCAGAAAAAAGAGGACTTTGTACACAATAACAGCCACGTTATGCAATGACTAATATTGTTAAACTGAACCCTTCTCAGCATTATGAGGATCTAAGACATCTCCAGAGGCCTTGGGATGGAAAATGCTGTCCACATCCAAAGAAAGAACTATGGAAGTCGAATCGCTCTCACTTATTTTTACCTTCTGTTGAGTTTTGTTTCATCTTTCTGATGGTTCCTCCTATTGGTTTTAATTTTTACTTACAACTTCACTAATGTGAAAATATGTTTCACGGGTACGTAAATGTAAAGCCTATATCAGATTGTGCGCCGTCTTGGGGAAGGTGGGGGGGAGGAAGGGGGAGAAAAATTTTCAACTCAAAAGCATATGGAAGTGACTGTTGATGAATCAAAATAAATTAATAAAATTTTTAAAAAAAGAAAAAAATGCAAATGGATTTGGGATTTCATCAATGTCAATATTCCCTCCAAAGATGCAGATTGCAACCCATTTGTGCCTGTCCATCCTGCAAGACTTTTGTCCATATCCCCTCATAAGGCTGACACTACAAGAACAGAACTTTGCTATACCAGTGAAGGATAAAAATAGAGAGTCAAAAATGGCTTCAATTTTATAACTAGATTTCATAGTGGGGAAAGGAGGGATATTTTAGGCTTTACTTCTAATCTTATGAGGTTAACATTATAGTTTATACTTTATACTTTATATACAGTTGATGGTTACAAATCACTTTTAACTACACTATCTCATTCATTTCTCATGACAGCTGGGTACGGTAGATAGTGCCAATACTATGTCTCCATTTACTAATGAGGAAACTGGAACTTTGAGATATTAAGCCATATAAGTCAGTAAGTGGCACAACTGGTTCTCAAACCCAATTTGAGGGTTCTTTCAGCCACAAACAAGTCCTCCAATAGTATGTCTCATAGTCGGTCAGAATCCTGGGCTGGTTGGACCAAGGCTTAAGCCCCATATGGTGCTTTAATGGAGACGTTGAAAAGAAGAGAGCCCTGGGTGACAGTCATGGCTCCCTAAAATAATGAAACACTCCTTGGTCTTACAGTCTATTGCCCAAGCAACAGGAAGGTTGGGATGTTCTTGACATAGAAACATTTTAAATTTAGCTAAATGAGCTGACCTTTTTGACCTTCTGGGGATTCTTCATCCTACGACATTTTCTGATATCCATTTCTGTTGTATTCACACAACCTGGCTGAGAAAGGAATCATTGTAAAAATTATTAATTAAAGCTCTAATTGACCCAAATGACCTTATTACCACCATTAAGTCAAGTCAACAATTTTTTTTTAGTGATTATTTTTGCAAGGCAACATGCTAAGCACTGGGCATATAAAGAAAGGCAAAATTCTATTAAAAATACATAAGCGTACAAATACAGGGTACCCCCAAAGTCTTTGTATGATTTTGAGTTATTAATAGCCTAAAGTATTAAGCTAGTGTTATACTATTAATAACTTAAAGTGTTGAGCTAGTATTAAGTTATAAATAGCTTAGCACTGCACAAAGACTTTGGGGATACCCTGTATATGTTTGATTTTCTCCAGTGAACAAATTAATTTTGTTCAGTGGATCTGTGCTTGCCTTATGCCAAATGACAGATTTTAATATGATCAGGATGATGATATTTATAAATGGCTTTTTAACAAAGATGCTTCCTCTGCTGACTAAAAAGGGAAGGGAAGGGAATAAGCATTTATATAGTACCTGCTACGTGTCAGGCAGTGCGCTAAGCTTTTACAAATAACATTTTATTTGATCCTCACAACAACCCTGCTGGGTAGGTGCTATTATCGCCCCCCATTTTACAGTCAACAAAACTGAAGGAAATATAGATTAAGTGATCCACCCAGGGCCATGTTGTTGTTCAGTTGTTTCAGTCATGTCTGACTCTTTTTGACCCCATTCTGAGTTTCCTTGGCAAAGATACTGGAGTAGTCTGCCATTTCCTTCTCCAGCTCATTTTTCAGATGAGGAAACTGAGGCAAACAGGTGTAGTGACTTGCCCAGGGTCACACAGCTAGCAAGTGTCTGAGGCCAGATTTGAACTCAGAAAGATGAGGCTTTTTGACTCCAGGCTCAGCCCTCTATCCATTGTGCCATCTTATGGTCCTCACCATTTGGGGACTGAATTCTTTTATGCCAGTTTTTTGAAAGTCTGGGCTTGAATACTTTAACCATTTTAAATACATGGAAAGGATAAGAAAAGGGAACCATCCTTAGTCCACCCTTCTGTTTTATGAAGGGATATATATAATCCATGTTGATTATGTGGAATTTTTTAAAAGTCTTAAAAAGGACCAACTTTAACTATCCCATTTAAGTATTTGTGAAAATGGAAATGTTTTTACTCTAGAAATGTGAACTGTGCTGATTCCCTAAGAAAACAATTTGCTGAGGAGGTGGGGAGAGAGGGACATCACTTTTATTTTCAAAGATAAACATTTTAGAGTCAACTTTGTGTAGCTTTTAGGGAAAATAAAGTAATCATATGAATGAATAAAGGCAGCTAGGTGGCACATTTGATAGAGCTCCAGCCCAGAGTCACGCGGAGTTGAACATGACTGAGTATAACAGAATAACAACAAATGAATGAATAATAAAATGAGAGATCACCCATTTCCCAAAGACAGATGTCTGTAGGCTAAAGACTGCCTTTGGTCTTACGAAGGGGAAAAGGAAAATGAGAAAACCTATCAAACTACACAAAACCATCTCACCACTGGCCTGTGGACATCCCAGAAGGCTCGTTCCTGACTATCCCAAATTTTTCTTTCTGTTTTATCTTTTTTCCGATCAATCCTAAAAATGGAAACAGAAAAGATTTGCATTTGTTTTTTTTCTTTCTCATTTTCTTCTGCCCACCCCACGTGCATTTCCAGGGAATTAGTGCATCTATTGCAAACAGAACAAATACATTTACTCTTCTCATTTTTGTGCCAGTTTTTTGAAAGTCCGGGCTTGAATACTTTAACCATTTTTAATACGTGAAAAGGATAAGAAAAGGGAACCATCCTTAGTCCACCCTCCTGTTTTATGAAGGGATATACATATATATAAAATTCATGTTGCCATTTCCTTCTCCAGCTTATTTTTCAGATGAGAAAACTGAGGAAAACAGGTATAGTGACTTGCCCAGGGTCACACAGCTAGCAAGTGTCTGAGGCCAGATTTGAACTCAGAAAGATGAGGCTTTTTGACTCCAGGCTCAGCCCTCTATCCATTGTGCCATCTTATGGTCCTCACCATTTGGGGGCTGAATTCTTTTGTGCCAGTTTTTTGAAAGTCTGGGCTTGAATACTTTAACCATTTTTAATTACGTGAAAAGGATAAGAAAAGGGAACCATCCTTAGTCCACCCTTCTGTTTTATGAAGGGATATATATAATTCATGTTGATTACGTGGAATTTTTTAAAAGTCTTAAAAAGGACCAACTTTAATTGTCACATTTAAGTATTTGTGAAAATGGAAATGTTTTTACTCTGGAAATGTGTAAAATGTTGGTGTCTTCCTTCTTCCCTTCCACTCTATTTCACAACGAAATTAACAAGAGAAAATATGTTTGGGGCCCAACTTATAAAGAGCTCTATAATGGAGAGGAATTGCATATGATGCTGGAGAAAATCAGTTGGCTGAAGGCTGGTTGAAATGTAAGCTAAAACACCCACTCCTTAAGATCAGGGATCGTTTTAGTAGGTGCTTAATAATTGCTTGTTGAATTGGGGTGGCATTTAGTGTGTAAAATTGAAATGCAGGCCAGTCCATTTTCCATTCTTAGATTTGTAAATTTGCTTTAGGTCTAACTTGCTATAATTTTAAAACTTCAATTTAAGCTGAGTCCCTTCCCACTCCACCTTTATCCCAAATCAGAGAAAGGACATCAGCACATGACAGGATCTAGAAATCAAATATCACCCCCATTTTGATTTCACTAATCCCAGCTGGTGGATGAACAAATTGTGAAAGGTAAATTACAGGTGACAAAAGAAATATTTTGTTTTCTAATCAGTAGTCCAGATAAGAGGCTTTTATTAAAACAAGAAAAAAAAGTGTATTGCTTCATATTCCTGCTGTAAGAAGTAACTCAGATTAATTGCCATGTACCAGGGAACTTCTAGCTTTCACATCTCACGGGAGCACTTTAGTTTACTGGACTGAAATAAACCTATAATCACCCTGTGATTTTCATGATAATTACCATGTACTTAAATGGTCCACAATTATAAAGTAATCACAGAGTTAATCAAAAAAGTTAATCGAGAAATACCATATGTGTATCAAGTGACAATTCCCCCTCCTTTTGAAACATGTGAGGCTCTTCTATTCTGAAAGTACAAATTAACTTTTCTCTTTGTTTTCCAGGATCTTCTGGATGCAAAGAGATTATAAACCTTGTAATTCCTGTTCCACTTTCTGCCCTACCTACTATCATCAGCTTTTCCATGGGCCATGGCTCCTTCTGTAGCAGTAACCAACTCTGGAGTGATATAACACACTGTGCAGAGGACACCTAGCTTGCTAAGGTTACTGAGAGAGAGTGATGAGATCTTGGGTGAGAGGCAGAGCATAATGAATTGTGAGAAGGAAGAGGAATGCAAGAGGAGGGTCAGATGGATAACCTGTCAACAGAACCCATAATATAGAAGTTAACACAATGGCATCCTAAGAATCATCAATTTGAACAAAGTCACTACCATTTTTCTCTTTTACTATACCATAGGGGGCTGTAGGGGTTGGCAGCAGGAGAGGATGTTATGAGTGAGACTGGTTGTGGTGAAGGAGGGGCTTTTTAGCCTCATTCCAATGTCTATATCTATCACCACAAATCTAAAAAGGAGGGAAGTGGGAGGGAAAGGAAAAGGGGAACATGGGTCCTGTACATATTCATAGTAAGTAGGGGTCTCAATATGCTAGCAGTGAGAATGGGCAGGATGGGGAGACAAGCCTTTAGAAAGATGGCATTTGGCCATGCTAATGGAGGGAATTAGGAGAGAAGACAGTAGCAGTGACTGGGGAGAAATTCAGAATATTATACATCAACCCCTTTACCAAAGTGAATATCCAATGAGTTCCAATTCGGAAAGATAAAATGATGAAAGAGAAAGGGAAATAAGCTGGAATGGGCATGACAGTGGTCCATGCAGAGTTGCCTCTAGATCTTATACTGTTGGACAAGGAAGGCTTTGACTAATACAGGCTGGGTTACTTCTTGGAGTATGGGTCCCTAATACCTGACTTATGGGATGCTTGTCAAGAGATCAAAGAGTCTTTTCTGGGTAAGCTGTAAGTAGCATGCCTCAGATCTTCAAGGGTGGCTACACCTTTCCAACCTCCTTCTTCCTGTCTATGCATTGAATTTCTTATAAGAATGTCTGCCAGTCCGAAAGCACTGGAAGGGAAGCATACATGCTTCTGTATTGTATCCATCTCTGGTACTTGGTATAGCCTGTACCATAGAGAAAGGCTGTATTTTGGGGGGAGACATGCTTGTTGAAATCAAAAGAAATCTAAATGAATTTCAACACAGAACATAAAGTGGCTTGAAAATTATTTAGGGAACTATGGATTGTTTAAGTCAGGGTTATAGGTTAAGAAAGGATGGAGAAAGGATTTTCCTATAAGAATTCTAGAACACCCACTTGATAACTTTCCAAGTTATCTTTCCAAATTAACCAAGAAGAAGACACACATCAAATTATAAGAAAAAACACCATCTGGGCTGAAAATTCAGAGTGATTTCTAGGCAAATCCTGGCCTTTATTTCCACAAAGCTGTTTTTATTAGAAAATAGGGAGGAGAACCAGAAATCCTAACTCTGGTTGCTGACTCCCTTGAATACATGCAATGAAGACACACATTTGGAATGAAACCCCTTCTTTTCCTAGAAGGGGCTCTGTTCCATTCACATACTTCACTTGGGCTTCCGCTTGCATAAAGATGAATTCCCACTTCCTTGCAAAGGCCCTCTGGAGTCTTGCTAGGTTTTCCTGATAAAAAATGGAAATCAATGAGGGCATTAATCATAATAAGTATTGGGCCATGGCCACCATGCTCATTACACGTGCGCTCATCCATATTGGTTAGACAGAACAAATAATGGTCCCCCATTTTAAATTCACTAGACTGGAACTTGATTTAGCTTTGTACCATATTCTGATGCACAGGAATGCACTTCCAATCATCATCAGCATGCCAGCTAAAGGAATTATCTGTCAGAAGTTTGGAGGCAACCAGTGGAACCTTTCTTCCAATAGGTCTCATCTATGTATGTAATACCCATTGCTTGGCTGCATACCCAGTATAGGTTAAGGTCTAGAGATATGCCTGAGTTTCCCATTTGTGCTCTGTGGATTTTGGGACAAATGATGCCTGCCGGACATTTCTATAAACAAAAACTAGGAGAATGGGGGTGGTTTTTTCTGGACTTATTGTCTATTCTTAAAACTAGGTCACTCTAATAGTAGAGAAGCCTGTAAGACCAAGTTAATTTTCTAGAATCTGACCAATGCAGGGATGGAGTCTCTTATCATTATAGATTTAGTGCTGGAAGGGCCTTAGAGGTCATTAATTCTAACTTGTCTCTGAGTCTTCACTATACACAAAGCAGTTCTGTTAGGCTGAGGTGGGGCAGGGAAGGAAGGGAAGAAAATTTCATTTTCTAATTGAAAAGTGTATAAAAAACAATAAAGGCAGAGAGAACAAGAAAAAATGTTTCATTAAAGTTCTCTCCCAAAGTAAAAAGGAAGAAGTGTTCTTTTCAATTCTTTAATTCAGTAGGATTACACATAGTGTATAGTAGATAGGATAGTAAGTTAAGGCATGCTAATCACCTGCCTAATTCTGATTGAATGCAAGTCCAGAGTTCACATTCTGCTATGTATTTTCATAGAGTTGGTGCCAACATCTAATCAATTGCTTTTATTAGAAGGCAATTAATATAAAATGGGATTAAACTGAAAAGTATCATATAGGCAGCTAACATTGTGCCTGTATGTACAAATAGGCACAGGCACAAAAATGACCCCTGGAATCTTTTCTGTTCTTTTTTGAGAATCCTTCGAGCTTTTTATAGTATTTAAACTTCACTGGGAATTGGTGCCAATATCTACTCTCAACATTCTTTTACATGGAAAATGGAAGATGTGAGTGAGAGATACAAAGTGGATCATTACATTTTTGGGCCTAAGTCTTCCCCCTAAGGTTAAGGAAGTTACTTAAGCAAATATTAAAAATAGAAGCAGTTGGGCAACTAGGTGGTGCAGTGAATAGAGAGCTCTGGCCCTGGAGTCAGGAGGACCTGAGTTCAAATCCGGTCTCAGACCAGACACTTGACACTTACTAGCTGTGTGATCCTGGGAAAGTCACTTAACCCCAACTACCTTGCTAAAAAAAAAAAATTTAAAAAAAATCAGTCCAAAAACCTCTACATCCAGTCCGCAAATAAGGAAAAGTCTTATACTTATATTATTACCTACCTAGTCCTGTTAGAATCAAGTGGGGCCATATGGTAGGTGAAATGCTATGGAAATATAAATTATTATTATTCCTGCTAGTATAAAGAGGTTACTAGGGAAGTCCTCCATCAACTGGATGAGATTATGGGCTATTTAGAAGCACCTAAAAGGCACCTTTCTTGGTGTCCACACTAGTTTTATCTGAGAAGGCATAGGGAATCTCTCTGATAGCTTTCTAGTGACCGGGGCTGCCTCCAAGATGACTGGGAACTTAAAGGCAAGGGGGTGATCTCTTACTGGAGGAGCCATCCCATATGGGGATAAGGAGCCAAAGAGAGAAACTGACCCTCCTTTATTGGACCCACCTGCTATCTTGGAGCTACCTAGATCATAAATAACACAACTGTCACTTCCTCATACACATGGAAAAGTTTGGTGACTAAAATTTAGTCCTATTTCATTATTTTTGGTACTTGTATCCCTAGTTTCTGGGGGCAGTGCCTGGTACATAGGAGATGCTTAATAAATACTTCTTGTTGTTATGACAACAGTTTCAAGGGCTAATGGTCTCTAGTCCTGCCTATGCATTGACCTCCTTGCTATTCCTCCAACAAGACATCTCATTTCTTGAGTCTGGGCATTTTCACTGGCTGTCCTCCATATCAGGAATGCTCTTCTTCCTCATCTCTGCCTTCTGGATTTCTTTAAATCTCAGCTAAAATCCTATCTCCTAAAGGAAACCTTTGCTGATTCCACTTAATTCTTGTGTTATTATCGTCCAATCATTTTTAGTCTTGTCTGACTCTTCATGACCCCATTTGGGGTTTTCTTGGCGAAGATACTGAAGTGGTTTGCTATTTCCTTCTCCAGCTCATTTTCCAGATGAGGAAACTGAGGCAAACAGGGTTAAGTGACTTGCCCAGGGTCACACAGGCTAGTGTCAGAAGTTGAATTTGAACTCAGGTCCTCCTGACTCCAGGACTGGTGCTCTATCCACTGTGCCCCCTCGCTGCCCCCGGTGTCTTCCTTCTAGTGTCTTCCTTCCTAAATATCCAATTTATTTTGTCCATTTATTTCGTTTGTACATATTTATTTGCGTGTTGTTTCCCCCATCAGTTCATGAGCTCTTTGAGAGCACCGACTTGTCTTTTGCCTTTCTTTGTAACCTCAGCACTTTGCACAGCGCCTGGCACATAATAATAGGCACTTGATAAATGTTTATTGACTGACTAACCAACTTAGATTGTCTTGAACAGTGAGCCTTAGTGTGGGTATAGCAGAGCATGGGTAGGGCTGGCTGGCCCCTGTGCCCAACAGGCTTCGCTAGGCTTCAAGTTAATTGTGGAAGCCTTCAAGAGCAGGAAGCAGAGGGGAATTTGGTAGATGGGTGGATTTAAAGGTAGGGATAATGTTTGATTATACAAGAGAAAATTATTCCTGGCCCTCTGTGCTGCCTCTCTTCCCTCTGCTGCCAGCCCTTTAGCCATCTCACTGTTCATTAGTACCTTCACAGGAGGGTGGGTGGGGAACAGAGGAGAAGGAGGAAGATTTAAAATTAGCCTTATAAAGATGGGTTTGGAGGAGGAGGTGGAAATCATTGGCTACAGTCATATTTTTTTTATCATCTGTGTTGATTTTGTATTTAAACTCCTCTGAACTTCATTTTTCTCCTTTATGAAACAGAGGCACCCCTATTGGGAACAGAGTTCTTGGGATGATCAAGATTGAAGACTGATAATTCTCCTCTTGAACAGTAATAGACCCTCTGCTCCGTGTTGTAACATGTGGCTTCAAGGCTGGTAGGGAGGTGTTGTGGGGGATCAAATTCTTGGAAGGAATTATGGAGAAAAGTCATGAATCTGAGATTTGGTGTGGGAAGAGGGGCACTGGGAAAGATGTCACATGAATCACACAGATCCTATAAGCTTAATCTACCTTAAGAATCTCCCTCTGATACCAGGAACTATTGAATGTGTGGGGACACAATTTTATTCTCAGAGTCATAAAAACTATCAGAGGGAGGCCATTTAGAGCGGAGAGCAAAGGAGGCAGAGGGAGCTTTCCTTCCATTCCCCACTGTATCTGCAAAGTCTGAGGGCTGAAAAGGAGGAAATGATGGTTCAAGCCCAGATAGATGCAAAGATATCTTTTAACCCTCCTCCTCCCATACCTCTCCAGGGAGGTGGTTATACTTACAGCTTCATAATCTGCCAATTCCAATCTTGCTTTATTTTGCATTGTCCTCTTACACAGATAAATGGCTAAAAGAAGAAGAGAAATAATATTGCACCAAAACCATAACTTAAGGCAAGGTGGGTGGCAAGAGATCAGGACTCAGGATCATGAATTTCAAGCTCAAAGGGATCTTAGAGATCATCTAGTCCAACCTCCTCATTTAACAGATGAGGAAACTGAGATCCAGACAGGTTAATTGATTTTCCCCAAGGTCACAAAGTAGTATCTGAGTCAATGCTGGAACCCAAATTTGAGTCAATATTTGAATGCAAAACCTAGCCCTCTGTACCCTTTGCATTCAAAAGACCTGGCTTTTAATCTCATCTCTTCTACAAGTCATGTGTCCTTGAATAGGTCTAATTAACCAAATCTAAGGCTCAGTTTTCTCATCTGCAAATTGGGAATAATACTTGCATTACCAACCACATAGGGCTATCCTGAGACTCAGATGAAATAATGTAAAAGGTATAGTAAAATGTTATAATAATTACAATTAGCAATAAATAGCATTAGTGCAGTAATCAGTCAACCAATCACGTATTTTTTTGGGCACCTTTGTGTCCAGTACTATGCTAGACACTATGAAAAATGTAAGAAAAGAAGAAGTCATGAATAGCCTCCACTCTTAAGAAGCCATGTATCATGTCAGGATTTGGTCAGCAAGAAATATTAGCCACTTGTTGATTTCAGGATATAGCATGACACTTCCATCCCCTGTCCTGAAACATACATACATACATACATACATACACACATACATACATACATACATTTATACATACATTTATATATATGTGTGTGTGTGTGTGTTTGTGTATATATATTTCCCATGATCTAGTAGAGTACACACAGCAGGTAAATAAATAATTAATGAATGAATGAAGGCATTTTGGAAGCAGAAATGGAAAAGGCTTCAAGTTACTCCCTCACCTCCTCTAACAACTAGTTTCAATGATTTCTTCAAGACTCTTTGTGGCTTTTTCTGGTTCCCCCCAGCTGCTAATGCCTTCCCCTCACAGAATGTATTAAATCTACTATGTATATATCTTATATCTACTTAGTTATTTCCCTGTTGCCTCCCTTCTTAGAGTGTGAGCTTCTTGAGGGCAAGGATTATCTTTTTGCCTTCCTTTGTTTCCCAGCTCTTAGCACAGTGCCTGGCACATAGTGAGCACTAAACAGATGCAGAAGATAGGTGGGTAAAAAGAAGGGGGACATTTTGCATATCGCAAGCACCATCACAACTGATCCAGTCTCAGGGTATCTAAAGTTAGGGGTGGAGAGCAATCTGGAATTATGCCCAGAGTTATAAAACGGCATATATCCTTTGACCCAGCAATATCACTATCAGGTTTGTTTCCCAAAGTGATCAGTGCAAAAGGAAAAGAACCTATATATCCTAAAATACTTACAGCAGCTCTCTTTGTGATGTCAAAGAATTGGAAATGGAGGGGATGTCCATCAGTTGGGGAACGGCTAAACAAGTTGTGGTATATGATTGTGATGGAATACTACTGTGCTATAAGAAATGATGAGCAGGTTGATTTAAAAAAAACATGGAAAGACTTGCATGAAATAATGAAGAGGGAAATGAGCAGAACAAAGAGAATGTTGTATACGGGAACAGCAATATGGTTGAAGAATAACTATGTGTGACTAGTTATTTTGAGTATTACGAATACTCAAATCAACTACAAAGGACCTACAAAGGAAAATGCTATCCACCACCAGAGAATGCATTGATAAATAGAAGTTTGCACAGTATGGTTTTACACACACAAACACACACACACTCACTCACATCATTCCCCTTGCATCTGGAACCCTCTCCCAATAACGGACAATAATCCTCTAAACTGTCTTAAAAGAAATGGGATTTGATTGCCCCACTATGTCAGAAGAAGAATTAGGAGGGACTACCATAGAAGCATTTACTCAGTTTGTGTGTGTGTATGTGTGTGTGTGTGTGTGTGTGTGTGTGTGTGTGTGTGTGTGTGTGTGTGTATGTAGTATGGTATGTGGAAGGAGGGAAGGAGACAGTTCAGAACTTAAAATGGAACAAAATAAATAAAATGATTTTTTTTAAAAACCAGAGAGCTGGGCTTATCACTCAGCTGTGAGAGCAGAAAGAGGCAAGAAAGTGGGTACGTTCAGGATTCCTCCTTCTGTCTCTGCTTTGTTTTGGCCAGGGTTGTTTGGAAAACCCAGGATGTGTGTGAGAGAGAGAGCCCAGTAGCTTGGAACGGTGTCAAATTCAAATAGAAACAGATACCTGCAGGCTACATATTGACTTAGAAAACCACAAATTAACATTATCTATGTTGTATTGCATTTCTATTCATTTTGTTAAACACTTCCCAGTTACATTTTAGTTGGATTCAGGGCCTCATTAAGGAGTTTTGCAGATCTCCAGTTTGACCTCTCTGGCTTATGCCACCTCTCCAGACTATGACAAGGCATGTTCAGGGAGAAGATTAGCCAATAATTCATAAGCTGTGGTCAGATGAGATTTTCTAGGTTATAAATAAATGCCTACTTATGTGTATATAGGGATGACGCTACTCATTTCACTGTCAGGAAGATATGTTTGTTATCCTTCCAGTAGTAGTGAAGTATTGCATTGAATCATCCATAGCCTTTCACCCCATATCTCTTGTAACTAAGGTCCCAGATAATGAAGACTGCTGGTTAGAGTAAGGCAGGCAGTCTGTATTTGTGGAATTTTTTTTTCCTGTGTAAATCTGTGAGACAAAGAGAGGCTGAGGCAAGGTCACATAGATAGTACCTGACAGAGCCAGGAATTTGAATCCAAGTCCTCTCACTCCAAATTTAGTGACCTCTTCACAGTATCTGCCTCCATTAGTAGATATATTTTACTATATATAAATACAAATACATATGAATAGAAATACATATGTAATATATGAAATATGTCAGTAAATATATTTTATATACAAATAAACATAAAATAATTTTGGTGGGAAGTACTTAATAAACCAAATGGGCATTCATGTAGGATGTGGTACTTGAGGTAAGTTTGGAAGGGAGCTAGGGATTCTAGGAGGAGGGAAGCCAGAAAGAAGAACACTGAATGCATGGGGCGTAGTCTGGGCAAAACGCATGGACCTACAGGTAGCATCATTGTGATCTGTAATGATTTCTCTTTTGCCACAACTCACTTATAATCCATACACACCAATTAATAATGTGGTTACATGTTGTTTTGAATTTTCTCTGATTGTTTTTGCGTACATTTCTTGTCTTTCCAATTTGACATCAGGAACAGAGACCATATATCTGACTTCTTCGGAATTCCCCCGTCGCTTGAACATTAATAGGATCGCAGTTTGAGAGCTGGAAGAGACTTCAGGCAGTTACTCCAGCTTCCTCATTTTATCGAACAGATGCTCAAAAATACTTATTGGTGGAATGATTCGTAGTTCTTCTTTGTGAGTGAAATGAATACTTTGCTATTTTTGACCTTCAATAACTTCATCCATGAAATGGGAATGAAATTGTTGAGGAAAGAGAATTCAGAGTAATAATTTGATCTGAAACAGGGTCACATACAGTGTTGATATCAATGACAGTGGTGCACATTTAAACTATGAATCCTAGAAATGCTCTTGAAAGAGGAAAAAGACATGATATTTATGCATATATATATACATACATATATATGTATATATGTGTATATTTTACATATATATATATATGTATATCTGTATGTATGTATGTATATATACATAAACTTGGAAGGTCTATGCTTTCTGTTTATAAGAGACCAAACCTTGACTTTGGCCCTCTTATCTAGTTCAAGGCCCTCGAAATTAGTCACTTTCACAGAAGGAATGTCAATGACATGAAAAAAAGAGACAAAGTGATTTGCTCTAGAATTGGGCTTTGATGGGCTGTATTTCAGCAGTTCTAGAAGCTTTTACTTTATTATGAGCCAAATGTAACTTCTCTTCTTGGCCAGAAGCATCAAGCGGAACCATTGATTATAGCATCTGAGGAGTGGATTTTCAGTGAAGTGAGCATTAACATATGTAGACAGCTGAGGAGCCTTTCCCCTTATACATCTGTGCTGTCCATAACTATTTGGAAGTCTGATAATCTGAACTTTATTAGGCTATAAACAATTGTTATTCTATTCCTTCCACTGCTACCATTTAATAAGTCCCCCTTCTTTCAAATTTATCTACTGCAGAAGTTATAAGGTTACATATTAGATTGACTGCTCATTGGTCAACCAATCAGATGTACCAGTCAGCACCTGCCAAATATTAATTCAGTTGTAAACCCACACCATTCCCCCTGCAGCTAGAATCTTCTCCCAGGAACAGACAATTCTCTAAACTGTCTTGAAAGAAATGGGATTTGATTACTCCACTATCTCAGGAGAAGAATTATTAGCTGGGACTACCATAGAAGCATTTATTCAAGTCCTACTTCATGTTCAGATAGGTTCTACCAAGCTGGAAAGAAAGGCTGTGAATGTAGGTCCAGTGATGGGTTCTGTGTCTGGCCTTAGAGGACTAGCTTAATTAAGTTTGAAAAGGTTTGTCATCAGAAGACTAACTACTTATGATGACTTTTTTTTTTCAGTCACAACTCATGAAGCTCATTTATTACAAAGCAGGTTCCTTCCTTCCTTCTTCCTTCCCTTCCTTTCTCTCTCTCTCTCTCTCTCTCTCTCTCTCTCTCTCTCTTCTCTCTCTCTCTCTCTCTCTCTCTCTCTCTCTCTCTCTCTCTCTTTCTCCTTCCTTCTTTCCCTCTTTTTTTTTCCCCTGAGGCAGCTAGGGGGCATAGTGAATGCAGCGCATGGGGCTAGGAATCTGGAAGACCTGAGTTTAAATCTGACTTCAGACCCTTACTAGCTGTGTGACTCTGGGCAAAGTCACTTAACCTCTGTCTCAGTCTCCTCAGCTGTACAATGGGGCTGATAATAATAGCATCTATCTCATAGGGCTATTGTAAGAATTAAATGGGGGTAATATTTAGAAAGCATTTAGCACAGTGCCCGGAACATAGCTGCGTACTTAATAAATAGTTAGTCCTTTCCTTTGTTGTCCCCTTCCCTTCTTTTTGTGTCATGGATCCCTTTGACAGTTTAAAGTGTATAAGGTAAATATGGAGGTGCTATAATAAGCAGAAGTCTATGGACTCTTTTTCAGAATAATGTTTTAAAATGCATACAATAGGGGGCAGCTAGGTGGCCGCAATGGGATAGAGCACTAGCCCTGGATTCAGGAGGACCTAAGTTCAAATCTGGCCTCAGACACTTCACACTTACTAGCTGTGTGACCCTGGGCAAGTCACTTAACCCCATGGCCTCGTCAAAAAATAAAATAAAATAAAATGCATGCAATAAAATACATAGGATTACAAAGGAAATGGATCATATTAGAATATAATTATCAAAATTTCTTTTAAAAAAATTCATAGGACACTTGAAATTTTTCCACAGATTTCTTAGGGGTCCATGGGCCTCATGTTAAAAACCCCTTGTGGAGTGGGTTCATTACCTGCACTGGTGGAAGGAGTACCCAGACTGATGATCTCATATTTCTCCAAAGTACCTTATTATTAAAGGTAATGGTAATGAAGTGTCAGCTGTCACTGCTGCCTAAGCTAGTGTATATACATCCTCTTCCACTAAGGACATGAAATCAGATGAGCCTTGAAGGATCTCCTTGCCCAAATATGATCTAATTGTGCCAAACCTAATAACTTATTCCCCTGAGTCAGGGTGAATTCTACTCCTATCCCTCCCTAAGCTCCTCCAGGGATTTTTGTCATGCTTTTTAATAAGCCTGTGAAGCTGGGTGTAGAAGTTGGTCATTATCATCTTGGTCCTGCCTTCATCAGCCACATGGCTTCAGAGGAAGCCTCAGAAGTCTCTGGGATCCCATGTATCGAAAGGGCCTTATAAGAACTTCTCTCCTGTTCCTCTCCTGGGACTTCCTTGTTTTCTGTGTGCTGTGCTCCTCCCTTCATTATGAAGAGTTCCCAAGAGTTGAGGGCTTATTAAATGTCAACTAAACGAAAAAAAGCCAAACATAGGAAACCCCCCAGGACACAGACAAATTACTCTACAGTTGCTCAGACACTAAGCATTTGTCTTGCAAGCTCCC
The DNA here is from genome assembly GCF_003287225.1 of Phascolarctos cinereus. Classification (NCBI taxonomy): domain Eukaryota; kingdom Metazoa; phylum Chordata; class Mammalia; order Diprotodontia; family Phascolarctidae; genus Phascolarctos; species Phascolarctos cinereus. Next base: position 230,723,949 of record NW_027555736.1, read on the forward strand.
AGCAGTAACCTGTAAGGTTTGCTTCAGTTCTCACCATAGTCAGTGTTTTCAGGTTCCCAGCAGTTGGAGGGCCAGAAGTATGGAGCCTGCAAAACAACAGAGGGTCAAGAATCAGGAGCCCCCTGGTATCATTCCCGTTTTCCCCAGGGCCTGAACTGTGTTCTACCTTCCCCTTTCCAAAGTTGTTCTGTTCTGATCAGATGAGGGGGAAATTGAGGGGAAAGGAAGAGAGCTGACTTACTTGGAATCGATAAAAGGTGCCATCATCCTTCAGGGTAAGGACATGGTCCGATATGGGGAAGATGTAACCCTGGGCAGCTACAAGACTTCCCAAGTGTATTGCTTCACCTGTAGGTCAGGGGACAAGAGAGAAATAATTAGAAAGGTATGAGACTCAGCACCTGTCATTTAAATCTAAACTGTGTGGAGGGTCCTGCAATAACTCAATACCTATGTTTATAGCTTCAAAGGGGATGGAGGTTATATGGAGAGGGAAAGTATTAGGGAGAGGGGTCTTGATGGCAAAGAAAAGCTTCAAATTTGCTGTTGCCCTTCTGGTCTCTAAGGTTTGGTTTCCCAGGAGTAGAGATCTGTTGCTCCCCTCAAAACCCTCACCACCCTCTTGCCTCCTAAGTGATATCTCCAAATTCCTTTTCAGAATCCCCTTTTTAGCATTCCAAACTTCTCTTATAGTTATTATGAAGCTGGGGATCAACATTTACATAATAAGGTCTCAGACTAATTCAAGAAGAAGGCACAAAAGCTTCTGGCTGGCTCCCATCAGGAAGGATAAGGGTACCAGCTTTGTCGATGAAACCAAGGTTCCTTTGTATCTTCTGCTGCACACCCTCCTATGGCTCTCTCAAACCAGCAGTAGAAATGAAATTGAAACCACCTCTACCCTATGGATATAAAATAGAAATTCCTACCTCAGAGTTTGGAGGAAGGAAAGCATAGAGAGACTATTGTGATAGTTCAAAGTTATAACTAATGGGATACTTTCAGCCATTCAGTTTTGCTACTGTAAAATAGAAAGCATCCAATCGAAAGACTGCTGGATTGTGAACCAGAAGACCGGTATCTTCTGTGGGGCTTCCTTAGGCCAATCACTTATGTAGAAAAGGCTGAATTATGGGGACCATCTCAGAATGTGTGCACCCAGAGGTCCCCTGGAACTTCTAGGGACTCCAAAAGCATGATATGATCAATCACTGTAATTGTTATATTGTTTGATGTTATAGTTAGCCTAAGCGACTTCATATTGGAATTCTATAATCATTAGTGGACCTAATGCTCCTAAAACAGATAAACAAAGACAAAGTTGTACTTTTCCACTGTTCTGACCTATATTAATCCTGTGACAAGCACTTAATGCTCACACCTTCTGATTTGCTAAAACTCCTGGCCTGTGAGCTATTCCTCTGCTGCCTTAGATAGCCAACTCAAAATGTCTCCCAATTTCTGGTTGAGGTAAAGAAACTCCCCCTATCCAAGCCTCATCCAAGCTTGGTATAAATAAGTGGTCCTGATGATTTTTCTACTTATCTGTGTCTGATTAGGGATATTCTCCTCCCTTATCTAGCACCAATTCCTTGTTCTCCACCAAGCCTATTTTTGGGATATAAAACTTTCCCATCTGAACCCCAACTTTATGTATGTACTTTCCACTACATGGCTTCCTTCCCCTCTCACTGAGTGAATTTCTTATATCCATGGGAACAAACCTCTGTCTGGCTATACTGCCACATAATATGTATGTGTCTTTTTACCTGCTTGCTGCACCATATAATTATAAAGCTCTCATTTGTATCAGCTTCCTGAGTCTCAATTTCTCATCCCCAAAACCCATTTTTGCTTTAACCTGAGTCCTGAAGCCAAATAAAGTGCCTGGTAACTCAGTATTAGGACATGTTAGAGATGGTGGATTCCCTGGCTACTATTGGTCATGTGGTGACTCAGCATTGAAGAACAAGGGTGCTTTGAAATAATGAAGCAATTCCCTCATTAGCTACCGGACAAGAGGAGCTGATGACTCAATGAACTTTTAAAAGAGGAGACAGTTTCTGCTTCAGTTGCTTTGATCTGATTTTCCTGTGTAGCACATGGTGCTCTCTGCCTCCAGACTCCCTGTGAGAAGGCTGTGGGTATGTGCTATGCTCTTTCCCTTCATACCACTGGCCCTCCTAAAGTGGAAACAAAGACAGCACACCGAGGGCCCTGGTTGCCTTCCCTACTTTTTGTTTACTTTCCTGAATAAGTGATTGAATATTATTCTTGAGGTGGATGTGTACAGGTTTGGAGATTACCTAATGAGTCTGAGAGGCACAGAGATCCTGGGTTCCATTGGGTCAACCAGCAGAAAGAAGCAGAATCTCCAGCAATCACACTAGTACTCTTGGAGGAGATCACCTGTAAGAGGACTGGCCCAAGCCTGGTTTATTTCACCAGAAGACATGAGCTGGTTGTCGTTTGGACAGTGCAGAGCTCAGGTGAAATGCAAAATCCCTAATCAATAGTCTTGCAAACCACTCTATATCCCTCATGAGGTTTAAGTATCTGCCAGCAAGAGAGTATAATAGTAATTTCAAATTGTCACTGAATCCTGTTCTAAGCTGTGCTGCCAGTGTGTGTTGTGAGTCTTTTGTGTGTAGGAAATAAATACCTGTTCCATAACTGATTGAGCACCTTTTTTTTTAACTTCCCTTTTTTGAGGAGGCTCTAGACATGAGCTAAAACCTGTTTCTAAGGTAACTGGGTGGGGGCTTAATGAGCCCTAGATTGTAAGAAACAAGAGCCCTTTCATTAGGAGCTTGACTTCCTAGGATTGAACCTAGCCTTTGCCATATGCCTGAGTCTAGAGTAGATAGGCCTCCGATTGGAAAGAGAATCAGTACAATGTCCCAGCCTTCTGGGTCTGCCATTGACTCCTCAAAATTAGACTTAACTTCATTTAGTTTCAGTTTTGTGTGTGTGTGTGTGTGTGTGTGTGTGTGTGTGTGTGTGTGTGTGTGTGTGCAAAGAGGGGATAATAGTAATTGCCCTACCTACCTCCCAGAGCTACCATGATGATCCAGAGAGACAATTTTGAAGCAAGCTGTAAGCAATTTTTATTATGTATGAAGTAAGATACAAATGGGCACTGAAAGGTAAAATGAAGAAAACTAATGAAAAATTAACTCTCAGTAAGTCTACATTTTATATTAATGTAGCATAACAGCCTCTTAGCATTCAAAAATTAAATGCTAAGCTTAGAAATGAAAAACATGTTCAAGGAATTTCTTGACGTGCCAGTTTGAAAAGGCTACTTGTTTCAACTTAGGATGACAGAATTATAGCCCAGCCATTAAAGGATAAGTTAGAAGGCATTGTAGAGATCAAGAAATTATCTAATGCAACCCCTTGATTTTACAGGTGAGGAAACTGAAGAGGTGAAGGGACTGTGTTAAATTCAGTGAATCAGTGAGCACTAAAACTCTAACCCAGATATTTTGAACTCTCAGTCTGAAGTTTTCTCCCCTATATAATAAGGTATTTATACATAATTACACACATCTGCTTTATATATATTTTTATATATATAATATATTTACTTATTTAAATTTCTATATCATATTTATATCATTTATTAATTTATTGTTAATATTTATATTCTACTACATTTATGTTCATTATATATTTATAAATCTATATTTATGTATATTTCTACATATATACACATATATAAATATGTGTATGTGAATACACACACACACACACACACATATTACATATATATATGTATAATCAACCTTTTTCTCCAGTAAGAATCACATATGGAGTTATGTGAATTTGATCACAAATTCTGAACTGGTAGAGTCTGTGTCAGTGAAGTTTTTCTGAACTCTCTTTACCACTTAATACTGACTTATTTATTGTTTTTGTTGTTGTTGTTTTTTTAATTCAGCCACCTAAGTCACTGGTTTAATCTCTTTTGAAAAAGCTGTTACCAAATATTAAAGACAAAATGTTTTTACCACTCACTGTCTCCTTAATTTCCCTCATAATAAGGAGGAGCCTTCCTTCACTGTTGCCAAAACTACCAAGGAGTTTGCTTACTTATCAGGCTATGGGTTGAGAATTTCAAATTGTCCTTTGAATGGATTAAAAAAAAAAGCTCATAATACTAAAGTGTTTTTTTCTTTTTTTAAGTAGTGAACTCTAAGACAGGACCTATATGCAATCCAATTCTGTGTCTTCTTAGGATGTGATATTGTTCTCAGCTTAGACCACTGACTTGCTGAGTGGAAGAAATTACTGTGCTCAGAATACTGGCAGGTTAGGGAGAACCAGGAGAGGCAACATGGTATAGTATGTTGAGATCTGGCCTTAGATTCGTAAGATCTAGGTTCAAGAGCTGCCACAGAGAGCACTAACTTTGTGACCATAGGTAAATCACTTAACCTCCCTGCCTCAAGCCTCTGGGGTAGCTAGGTGGTTCACTGGATAAAGCACAGAGCCTGAAGCCAGCAAGCTTCATCTTCATGAGTTCAAATTCAGCCCCAGACACTTACTAGCTGTGTGACCCTAGGCAAGTAACTTAATCCTGTTTGGCTCAAGTTTTCTCATCTGTAAAGTGAGCTGGAGAAGGAAATGGCAAATCACTCCAGTAGCTTTGCCAAGAAGATCCCATATGGGGTCACGCAGAGTCAGACATGACTGAAACGACTGAACAACAAGAACTCAAGTCTCTTCCTACTCTAAATCCATCCTACAATAGACTGCCCAGGTGATTTTCCTAAAGTATAGGTTGGATCATGTCATCCCTACAATAAAGTCCAGTGGCTTCCTATTATCTCCAGGATCTAATATAAACCCTCTACTTAACTTTGAAAACTGTTCATAACCTGGCCCCTTCCTACCACACTGGTCTACTTTCTAGTCCTCCTGCACTCACGGTATGTTAGAACCAGCTCCAAATAGCTCTCTAGAGCTGATTGTTAAATTTTCATTTTGAGCATTTACACCTTGAAAATTGGCAAATGCTACAAATTAGGACTTGATTTACCATTTTGTTGATTGTCTACAATTAAGAAAGTGATGAAAATGTAAAAAAAAATATGTATGTAGATTAGATTTCAAAGTATGTCAGAAATACTTTTCTCCACCTGGAGACTTGGTTGTTAAACATTTACCACCAGACCCCTGTCCACACCCCATCTTCCAACTTTGTTTCACTGCCATCTCTTGGTCCTGGAACACTCTCCCTCCTTATTTCTGCCTTTAGTTTCCCTGGCCTCCTTCAAGACTCACTTCAAATCCTACCTTCTGCAGGAATGCTTTCCTGGTCCCCTTAGCTACTAGTGGCTTCCCTTCTCAGATGAGCTCCCCACTATTCTGAATCTATCTTGTATCTACTTATTCACCTCACTTTTCCTTTAAAACTGTGAGTTTTTTGAGGGCAGAGTGTGTTATTGCTTTTCTTTGTATCCCCACTGCCCATATCCCCACTCGTATATAATAGACAAAAGATGTTTATTGATGACTGAGGACATTAGTGTAATCAGGCAACTCTGAGTCATCGGCATTCTGCTGATCTGCATCCCATGAAGAGAAGGAAGGAAGGAAGGAAGCATTTATCAAGTGCCAGGCACTGTGCAAAACACTTTATAAATATTATTTCATTTAATTCTTATAATAATTCTGGGATGTAGGGGTTATTATTATCTACCTTTTACAGTTGAAGAAGCTGAGGCAGGCAGTGGTTAAATGACTCAGCCACAGACATATCATAAATGTCAAGGCCTGATTTGAACTCAGGTTTTCCTGACTCCCAGTCGGGAATCTATCCACCGTGTCACCTAACTAACACTGTATAGGGACCCTTACAGCCGTAGGCTTCCTTCTCCCTTCGTAAAAAGGCAAACCTTATGAGAGCTTCAGAGGCACAATCTTAGCATCCCAAGAGGCAGAAATGGGACAATTGGATGGGATTTTCTACTTTGCTATAAAAGAACTATAAGGAAGGCTTATTTTACTTATAATTATGATTCATTTATTAACCATTCTGACTTCTTGAAGCCTTAACCACCTCGAATGAGGCTGGGAAACACCAAAGTAAGAAAATAAACAAGTACATAACCATGACATACTGCTTGGGGGCAAAGAGTAAAATGTTGATAATAAAGGTCAGAGAGAAAACAATAATATATACTCTCCTCTTTAGTGAATGGGCTTTGTAACAAGTAGGGTTCTCATCAGAGGAGAGGCCTGACTTATACTGGCAATATAAGTTATTTTGCACACAATTTTAAAATGCGGTGTTGTCTATCGGTAGTCCTGAAGCATCAGGTTTTCTAGTCTACAGCACACTGGAAGCATTAGATTAGAATAAGGGATACTTTTACAGGCAGTCATAATGACAACTTTACAAAGGTACACCATAAAATTGGACATCTAGGGAGGGGGTGTAAAAATCTGAAATAAAAAAAAACAGCACTCAGGGACCATTTAATTCAGGGGCAAACAGCCCTTCACACTCTAAGGATATTATTGTATAGTAGTGTTTGGTGTGCATCATAATGACCCTAAGGCAAAAATAAATGGCTACATCATATTCAGTACACTCTGTTTAAGAAGGCAAGGGAGATAGGAAATACATTTTAGAAGTGCACTATTCTGATGTTCTCATGGATCTGTGATCTCATCAATGGCGCACTGTTTCCAGTGGTGCAGATAAAAACTCTTCCATGCCTTCTCAACCTGCAAGACTCTTGACTACGTCCTCCCATATGTTCTATACAGGGGACACACTGAATACGCTGGGGGCCTACCTCTGGAGATCTTGACCCTATGTAGAGGCCAACGAAGTACACAGGCTTTCTGCTGGTTAAGGCTTATTCTTGATACATGAACAGCCTACCTCCTTACCTAGTCACACATGTATTTTTGAGTCTTTTTCACATTATTTCTCCTGTGCAATTCTTCGTTAATAAGATGCTATGCCCTACTCACAATCCACTAAGTCTCCCTCCATTGCCTTTAGGGTGGCCTATGATTTTAATTCTTTAGAAACTGTGATATTCCATGCTTTGCAGCCCTGTGGCATCACCAAATAATTGGTGATTTAAAAAATGGGCCTATGTTTCAGGGATAAACTTGAGGTCATTAAAAGCACTGTACAATTTCCCAAATGCAATCTAGAAAACTCCTTTTCTTAATCAAATATGAACCTAGATCACTGTCAGTCTGGAATGTCTTCCCCAGATATGTTGACGAGGTAAAAGACATTGTCCATCTATCAAACTGGATATGTCGTAGTCTAGACAATCAGCTTTTTTCATTCACTTGGTTTTTTACACTTGGTGTAAATAACTATTCCAATAAGAGGCCAAACTCTTTTTAGTGACTGTAAATCTAATTTAAAAGGCTTTGCAGTATTCCAGGCCCTGAAGTGACTAGTACAATTTCGTTCACAAATACGAGCATCAGGAGAACCTCATGAATTTCAGAGAATTCCTCTTCTATTAGGAATCTATGCTGAACAACTTCAATGGGAGTAGTAAACACCTACAGTAAGCATTCATCTCCCTGTTCTCTACCTTGCTTGGTATTTCTAATTAGATAACTGTTGAATAAAATTATCTCTGTTGTATCTTTCAAATAATTTTGTATTATTTTAATATTTGGGGAAGATATCTTATTGGAGGAGAGAGTTTAAGATTGAATTTAATTAAATGCTTTTTACAGTTAAAAAAAGCAAAAAGCAGAAAAAAAAGGAAATGACCATAAAAAGACATTGTTTACTCTAGAATATTATTTGTTAAATCTTGTCTATTCTCTTTGTATACCTTCTTCAAGGATACTTTCAATAACTGTGTAGACTGTAGACTACAGTCAGACATGTTTTTTTAGATATGAAAAAGTCAGAGGTTATTATTGTCTTGATCACTTTTTTTTTTTAGTAATACAGGATGTCCCGAACATCTCAGTACAGTTTTAAGATTTAATAATGTTTTAAAAGCTTTAAGTTTAAAAACTGCACTGATATTTGGGATACCTTGTAATGCCCAAGATTTTTTATGTCTTTTATATTGTCCTCTCAGCTTGTGAAATGATCTCTCAACATCATTTAAATTGTGTTCCTTTCAGCATGAATCATTTCTGCTTGATCCGTATGAACTATCTTAATTTTATTTAGTGACATTTCTATATCTTTCTATAGTGCACTGGGGACTGTTATGTTAGAGTCTAAAATGTGGTGATTGCACTGTCATGAATAAAAAAAAAACAGTTTGTTGAAAAACAGTTTGTTGTAGCAACCTTCACAGATCTTTTCCTTTTCTGCCTGCTTGTCATATTCCCAATTTTATCTTTAAATGTTCTCAGGATGATTTGGCTTAAGTTGGATGTCGTGCCAAACTTGTTTTTCTATTCATTATTCTTTATTTTTTTTTTAAATGAGATAACACTGCTCATAATCTTCCAATATCAACTTCTGAAATATTTTTTAAATGAGTTTCTCATACAAACTAGTGATGCTCTTGGTTGCCATAACTTTCTTCTTACCAAGGAGACCATGTTTGCTAGCTAAAGAAGTTTCTAATTATTTTTTATTTCCTCAATGTAGTTTGCTGACTTGCATTTCTTAAACTGCCTTGGGAAGTAGAGATAGCCTGTGTCAATGTCTGTTCCCTTATCTACTTCCCCATTTTCAGCCACTTAAACAGGGCAGATTGCTATTAACTCAATTGCAAGCCACATCATTTTATTTTTATTTTTTTCATTTAGCATTGATTTAAATCTCTGTTCTAACTGTTGATGCTCTGATTCTACACATTTGACTTATCCAGAATGTCAAACAATCATTTCCTATCTATTAGCATAACAACAATTTCATTTTGGTGTCATTTTTTTTTTTTAGTGCTTGCTACATTTAGTGCCTCCCAACTATATTCCCAAAGAAATTATTCATGATACATATGTAAGAGGCTTCTGTGTATTTGGCATGCCCTTACTAACTAATTTTTCACTCCTGAACCATGTTTTCCAACATTTTTCTCTTCCCTCCATTATGTCCACTTTTATATTGAAGTAACCAAATATTAAAATTAAAATTGAATTATTTTGGAGGGGCTTATTAAGTTCTCCATAAAATTTCTTTTGCTGTTGTTTAGTTGTTTCATTCATGTATGATTCTTTGTGACTCCATTTGGGGTTTTCTTGGCAAAAATACTAGAATGGTTTGCTAATTCCTTCTTCGGCTTATTTTACAGATGAGGGAAATGAGGCAAACAGGATTAAGTGACTTGTCCAGGGTCATACAGCTAAGTAAGTGTCTAAGGCTGAATTTGAACCCAGGAAGATGAGTCTTCCTGACTCCAGTCCCAGCAATTCTATCCAATGCACCACCTAGCTGCCCCTAGAATTTCATCACTTCTTCATTATCTGTAACAAATGTTGGCATATTAACTGCTATTGGTATTTTTTTTACAAATATTTATGGTTGGTGCCGCAGTATGACATCATAGGATTGTAGGGTCATAAATTTAGAGCTCTAAAGAGCCAAAAATTCCACAAAATAATGATTATTATTGTCTTCCCTGTTGCCATAATAAACCAACTCCTTTATCTTCTTTTCCAAGAGATGTGAACCATTCTTTCATTTAGCTTTGGCTTCCTTTTATTTAATTTGAGTGAATATGTCAATATTGGTATAAATCAATTTCTCCTGTAGTATACTTACTTGTAGGTTGCTGGACAGGGATCTCACATTTAGAACCCCAACAGTTAAACTGTCACTTATTGAGAATCTAAAAACAAGATATGGGGCAAGATACAATGGAAAAAAGACCTTGACTCTGGAGTGAGAGGACCTGGCTTCTGAATCTTCCTCTGACCCTTGCTAGCTAGGTGACCTTGGGCATAACTTGACTGTACCTCGGTTTTCTCATGGCCTCTGAGGGCTTTTCTAGTTCTAGATTTATAATTATCAGTACCTCTACCCAATTTTTACTTCTTTGCCATTGCTACAACAGGAATGGAATGGGGCCAAACAGAACTGAGGGCCATTCTTTTTTCATAAATCGATTGACAAGCATTCATTAAGAGCTTATCATATGGACAAAATGTTCATACTTTCTGCCCAAGAAATTCTACTACTAGGCATATACCCTAAGGAGGTCATTGATAAAAAGAAACTTCCCACATAAAAACTTATAGCAGCATTTTTATGGTAGCAATAAACAGAAAATAAAGAAGATGTCCATCATTTGCAGAGAGGCTAACCAAATTATGGCATGTGAATGTAAGGGAATATTACTGAGCTATAGGCAATGTATGAATGTGATGAATACAGAGAAACATGGAAAGATTTAGATGAACTGATACAGAGTGAAGTAAGCAGAGCCAAAAAAACCCCAATACAGCAATATAAATGAAAAGAACAACCCAAAAATAACTGAAAATGAATATTTTAAAATGACAAAGATGAAGAAGAGCTATGAGAAGATAGAGACAAGAAAACAATACAGCAATATGAATGAAAAAATGACATAAAATAATTGAAAGTGTATGTTGCAAAATTACAAAGATCAAGAAGAGATACCTCCTCTCATTTCTTTGCAGAGATGTGGGGGTGCATATGTTGTCAATTTTTTTTTGATGTATTGATAAGTTTTACTGAATTTTTTCCATCTTCCTCTTTTTTCCCTTATCTTTAAAAAAATCTTTGTTCTATAGTATGGCTCTCTGGGAAAGGGAATAAAAGGGAAATGTGTAAAAGCAAAAGATATCAATAAAATTTATGTTTTTTAAAGTTTGCTATATGCAAGGTACCCTGCTAGGCACTGGGGATACAAAGACAAGATGAAAGAAAGAAAGAAAGAAAGAAAGAAAGAAAGAAAGAAAGAAAGAAAGAAAGAAAGAAAGAAAGAAAGAAAGAAAGAAAGAAAGAAAGAAAGAAAGAAAGAAAGAAAGAAAGAAAGAAAGAAAGAAAGAAAGAAAGAAAGAAAGAAAGAAAGAAAGAAAGAAAGAAAGAAAGAAATGGAAGGAAGGAAAAAACAGAATCTGTTCTCTGTTCTCCAGGAACTTATATTCTACTTGGGAGGGACATGTACCCAGATAAATAAATACAAAATAAACATGATATAAGTTTTTATTGGATGGGTGGATTGTTCATAACTCAGCTAAAGCCTCTTATATATAGTGGCATTTGAGTTGAGCAGTGAGAGAACCTAGAACTTTCTAAAGGTAGAGGTAAAAAGAAAACACATTTCAGGTATGGAGGACAGCCTATGTAAAGACATAAAGAGAGGTTCAGGTGATGGGATGGTTTGGGAAAAAACAGGTAAAAATATAAATAAGTATAAAACATATGAAAAATAAATGCATGGTAATTTAGAGGGAGTAACATCAATGTGGGGGGCAATCAAAAGGGCTTCACACAGGAGAAGGTGGTTGAAATGAACTTTGAAGAATGCTAGGGAAAGGAGGAATTGGTGAAATGAAAATGCTTATCAGGCATGAGGAATCAGCATGTGCAAAGGTTCAGAGATGGAGTTTCACGTACAGAAAACAGCAGGTAAAGCAGTTTGTCTGGAACATGGAAAATGTAAAGGGAAGCCTGGAAAAGTAAGCAGGAGTCAGACTGAGGAGGTGGAGTTGCATCCATCATCGCAGCGGCTGACCCAATGATGATAAAGTTCTCCATCCGTAGCGAGGCTGGTCCACAGAAAACAGACACAGACCATACTCAAGGTCTTTCTAACTTGGTAAGCTCTGCCACAATTCGTAAAGCACGGAGCATGAGTTACGGGAAAATGCTCCCTGGTGGATGAACTAGGTTGGTTGTCTGAGGCTTTCAGGTAGCAGACAATTGGAGGGGGAAGGGCTTCTTGGAAGAGGAGATACAGACTGTTTCCCTCCACCTCCAGAGCTCTTCAGACAGGACAGAAGAACTGTGTGGGCCCCTTTCTCTTGAGGTTATTGAGTAGGCTTTGGAAGGCCCCAGGGAGCTGTGCTCAAAATTCATTTTTACGGTAAAACCAACCACCTGATTATAATACTGCGTCTCCAAGAGGTCAGAAAGACTCCCCTCTTAGAACTTTCTGAAAACTTAGAGTCAACTATATACCATGATAAACATCAGAATAGGACTTTGAGAAAAAAGGCAAAGGCTAGATTGGTTTAAAAAAAGTTTTGGGGAGGCTGGGTCTTTTGGGACATGGGGGCCAGGTGAGGGAGGGGAAAGGCTGATTTAAAAGGGAGGGAGGGATAGAATGTGGAATTCAAAACCTTAAAAAAAACCAAATGTAAAAATTGTTTTAACATGTAATTAGGGAAAAATTTTTTGAAAAATGTTACAACTTAAAAAATAGGCACAACTGAAATCAGAGAAAACCTCTTCTCATTTCATTTGTTGCCTTCCTATGGAAGGAAAAAAACCCCAAAACAAAGTGAGGCATCTTAGCAAATAATTAAACAGCTTAATTGTGGATCAGGCAATTGCGCTTTAACGACTAACTCTGGAATAATGTTCAATGACAATGCTTATCTTTAATTAGTGCAGTTATAGAGAATTCATCCAGGATCTTTTATTCTTAATGCCCTCTCTATGGTAATCAGCATATAGGACAGTCTCTCACCTCCCCATAAGGTGATCTAACTTTCAAGACAGATATTTGGTTGGGGGGGCGGGACGATGGGAAGAAACATTTTTCTCCAATAGAGTTATTTTTAGTGATCAAGACACTTATTAATAAACCTAGCTATAAGGAGAGTGGTTTAACTCCAGTTCTACAACTTGGTTATGGGGAATCAATCTACTAATATGGGGGCCACATAGCCAGCTCCACAGAGGTCAGATACCTGGATCCTCAATGGCGAGATTCTTCATAAACCACTGCACGATGTCGGTACCTGTAACGACAAAGCATTCCCATCTTAGGACTTCAAGATATTTTAACATTTGGGAAGTTTTTAGAGTTCTTGATAGTGAAGAAATATTCTATATGAGAGACTCAGATCAAGGTCCTGCGGTCAAGTGCTCTGTTGGAGAATTAGAGCCTTTCACAGCCAAAGAAAAGTTTTTATTCTGTTTGCATGCTTTTAAGCCACTCCAGTTGTTCTCCAGATACTGTCCAGCTCTGGTGCCCAGTGCAATGACCATCTACCCCCTACAGCATACCCCCTAGATCAAGGGTTCTTAACTGGGGCCCATTAATTTCAATTTTTTAAATTTTATTTTTAATTTGTGGAATAAAACAAGCATTTGTAAAAATATCTTTTTGATAATATATTTCAATATATTTAGTTTCTTTTGTAATCCTATGTAGTTTATTTTAAGCATTTAAAAATGTCATTCTAAGAGGGATCTATTGTCTCCACCAGACTGACAAAGAAAAGTTAAGAACTTCTGCCTTAGATAAAACCTATGTGACTCCTGGGTGTGCCCAAACTTGGGATGACACATATGGTGCTTTATGTGATTTACATACATTATTTCAGCTGTGCCTCAAGACACAAAATCACCCCTTGTAAGGTAGGTGATATTGTTATTCCCATTTTGCAGATGGGAACATGAGGTTCAGAAAGTTTAAGTGACTTCCCCAGGGTTACACAACTTATTATGATCTAGGGTGGGATTTGAACCTTGAATCCAGCATTCTATTGACTTGTTTACTGGGCAAAATTTCATGATGAGAAGTCATGAGGCATATTCCAGAAAACCAGCCCACAGATGTTCTCTCCTACTGCTGAAAAAAAGTATAAAAAGCATATCACGCCTAGGAAAATGTCTCATTTCCCCCTGGTGTTGTGGGCCCTTCTCCTTTGTCCACTTGGAAGCCCTCACTGAAACCAAAGGATGGACTTTTAAAAAGATGAGTCTGGCAGAAAGAAATGAAATGATTGGACTGAATCTAATCTGCGAGAAGTAACTTTTCCGGGCAATTGATTTTTCCTTCTAGCATGGACCTGTGGACCTGCTATTTGTCAATAGTATACCCAGTGGGTAACAAGTATGTTTTGTGCTTTCCCAAGAGGGAAGGAACAGTCGAGGCCTTCTCTCCTTTTGACAGTCATTTTAATCTTCCCTTGATCCTTAAATAAAATTCAGGAGATCCCCTCCATCCATCCTCAATCACAGGTCTGACCACATTAGTCCCTTGCTCAAGAAGGTTCAGAGGTGGACTCTCCATCACCTCTTCACAATCTAGCTCCAACCTAGCTTTCCAGGCTGATTACACATTACTTCTCCTCAAATACTCTATCTGCCAGTCCCACTGGCCTAGTTGCTGTTCCCTGGGGAACGACTTTCCATCTCCAATCTTCTGTGCAGCTTACAAACAGGACACTCTTTCCTTACTGTCATCTCTAGGAATTTTCACCTCCTGGAAATTTCAAGGCCCAACCACTTCCTAAAAGGGGTCTTAGCCAATTCCCCCAGTTGCTCTCCCATCAAAAAATTATAACATTTTTACTTACCTATGTACTTATTTCTCCCATTAGAATATAAGTTCCCTGAGGGCAGTGTCCTTTTCCTTTTCCTTTTCTTTTATATTTTATAGCCTGGTACTGTGCCTGACACACAGTAGACTCTTTTTTACCCCTTAATAATGAACTGATTTTTTTTAACATTTGATTTATTTTTAACTTATGGAATAAAATAAGCATTTATATAACATAATATAATAAAAAAGACAATTGTACACAAAATTGCAAATCAATTATGTACAACTTGCTATTCCTTTTAAATATATAGTAGACTTAATAAATGCTTGTTGAATATGATAGAATCAGGCCTAGTCAAATCAATACGGTTTAGTTAGCACCTACTCTAGGTCAGGGACTATGCTAAGCATTTTTTTACTGTTTAGTCATTTTATTCACGTTTGACTCTTTGTGACCCTATGTGGAGGTTTTTGGCAAAGATGTGGGAGTGGTTTCCCATTTCCTTCTCCAGCTCATTTTACAGATGAGGACACTGAGGCAAACAGGGTTAAATGACTTGCCTAGGGTCACACAGCTAGGAAGTGTCTGAGGCCAGATTTGAACTCAGGAAGATGAGTCTTCCTGACTTCAGGCCCAGCACTCTATCCACTGAGCCACCTCGATGCCCCATGCTAAGCACATGGGATGCTTCTTACTGCTTTTGTTATTTATTCTTCCTTCTAGAAGAGGACCAATCGCCAGAGTGATGTCTTGACTTACAAAGAAGGGCAAAAACCAATTCTCAAGGAGCTCCCCATTTACTGGGGGAGACAACATGTAATCACCGCCTAATTTTGAATATCCTCCTTCTGAAATTCTTTCCTCACCCATGTTGCATGACAGTATTTCTAAACTACACATCTGAAGCCATGTCTCCATGTTTATTCTCCTCTGTGGAGTTTCTATGCCTACTTCCTCAAACCATACAAGTTCAACTGTTGTTCCAAGAAACAAAGGAAAAAAGGCAGAAAATAAAGTGAAATTTTTCATCCTGAGACCAGAGGAGGGAAGTCTAACCTGTTTATTTCAGAAAAAAAAGAAAAATAGTTCCTTCTTCGGTGTTGCCTAGGAACTGGAAGGTTTACAACAGGGCTCCAGCTTTCCCCAGGGCAAGAGGATTATCTTTCTGCTGAGTTCGCTGAACCATTATTTATCACCTGCCAAGATTGATTACTCACCCCGGGACAATGACAGGCCTTCCTTTCCCCTGTTAATTACTATCATCATTAATATCCATGTCACTAATTAGTATTCATTCACATTGAAAATTCCTTCCCTGCTCTCCTATCAGCACTCCCCTAGGCCCCCCCCCCGAACCCAACTTCACGTTTTAATACTATCTTCTACTTTTTAATCACCACCCCGCCCACTCTTCCTCACACACTTGTTGCCTTTCCTCTAATCTCCTCTCAAATGGTCCCAGGGCTTCTGCATAAGCTACACAAAAAGAATTACTATTAGGATATTCATCCAGGAAACCTTTCCCTTCTTCCTATTTCTCCCAATATCTGCCTTCTCCTTCCTGATGTTGCCACATTCTGCGAGGGAGGCAGAGCTCTCTCATCTAGAGACTCTGATGACTTGAGCCCAGATGGCCTTAAGGTTATCCCTTTGCTTGGACTCTGGTAAATTGAGATTAGCCACTAATTTACTTTGGGGTTCTCATATCTGTGCATTCAGATTTAATCGAACTAACTCATTTGGAGGAGACCAACAGGAGAAACTTAGAGTTAAAAAGAAAAACACCCTGGAAAACACTGAACCAATCTAATTTTCAATTCAGTAAACATCTACTCTGTGTCAGGCATTGTGCTAAGTACTGAAGATACAAAAAGAAGCTAAAGACAGTTCTTGCCATCTGGGAGCGACAACATGCAAATAAATACATACAAAGCAAGCTACATATACGGGATAAATTGGAAATAATTAACAGAAGGAAGGCACTGGAATTAAGATGAGTAGAGGAAGGCTTTTTCTATGAGGTGAGATTTTAGTTAGGACTCAAGGGAAGCCAGGGAGGTTAGTAGTTGAAGTGGAAGAGGGAGAGTATTCCAGGCATAAGGGAAAGACAGAGGGAATGCCTGGAGCTGAGAGATGTGAGCCAGGAGGCCAGTATCACTGGATCCAAGAGTATGTGTGTCTGTGTGGGGTGGGGTAAGGTGTAAGAAATCTGGAAACACAGGAAGGGGCTAGGTTATGAAGGGCTTTGAGCGCCAAACAGAGCACTTTGTATTTGCATGTAGAGGCAAGAAGAAGCTGCTAGAGTTTATTGAGTAGGAGGGTGACTTGAAGCACAGAACTATTTGGTGATTGTTGGGCAAACGGCTCTCGTCCATAGAGATGAAAAGTTAGGAAATATGCAGCATCATCACCATAAGTGAGTAGGAAGTCTCCCTGAAGAGACCCAGTCCTGAATCAAGAGAAAGAGAGCCTATGCCTTTCTGCTCTGCCACTTGCTACCCGGGGGGGGGTGAAAACAAATAAACCTCAGAATCCAACTAAAGGATCTGAACTGGATGCGCTCCTGTTACTCCTACACTATAAGAGTTCAAGGCTTCAACTGAGCCTTAAACAGTAAGGAGAAGAGACTACGGCTGAGAATGAATCATCTAGTTTAGAAATGATGCCCAGTACCAGAGTAGAGCTACCCAGCCTGGCAGCAGGCTCAACTACTTAGGGGTAGAAGAAAAGTGGAAGGAAGGGTTAGCACTAAGGAAATGCAGAGGAGACTACCAAAGGTATTTTTCCCCCACTTGATTTTGGAACATCAAGATTTGGTATTCCTTTTCTGGAGACCTTACCCCCAAACCCAATGGGAAAAAATGATGCTGGAGTCAGAGGACATGAGTGTCAAATGTTGTGGGAATCTGGGTGCAATCTGGGACAGACATTACAATTATTTATTGTAGCATTTGTGTATTTCTTAACCATTTAACATGTATAAAGCTATGCTACCATTTTTCTTAGGTTCCTGTTTTTTTAATATGGTTTTCATTGCATAAGACAGATTTTTTAAAAAAAAAATTTCAGGATACTGTACATCACCCCTTAAAAACATTTATTTTGGTCCTCAAAAAATTCTCAAAATAGTACGTTCTTTCTTCAGGACGTTATCTGCTGTTTGTGCTCCATATAGCAAAGACTACTCCAGAATTTTTAGCATATGTGGGGAAAAGTATGGAATACTAGGATTGTTCCAAGGAGCAGCGTATTAGTAGTCTGATGTGTCCAAGGGTTTCTTCAAATCACATAGAAGATTTAACCCTCTAGGGACTTTGCTCAAATGTTACATACTTCTAAAAATTGGCTTTTAGGTAAAGGAGAGCATACCAAAGCAGAAGGGTAGAATAAAATTCTTCCTGGTGAATTCTGGATGACAAAAATTGGGCCCAGAAGATATGTCCCACTGTGGTATTAATTAATTAATTAACACCAGTGTGGTATTAATTAGCTGCCTGCTATGTCCGTTATGAATATACCTGTCTTCAGGGTCAATGTTTATGGTTTTGTTGTTTTTGTTCAGTTGTATCCAACTCTTCATGACCTCATTTGAGGTTTTCTTGGGAAAGGTACTGGAATGGTTTGCCTTTTCCTTCTCTAACTCATTTTATATATGAGGAAACTAAGGCAAACAAGGTTAAGTGACTAGTCCAGGGTCACACAGCTAGGAAGTATCTGTAGCCAGATTTGAACTCAGGTCTTTCTGACTCCATGCCAGGCACTCTATCCACTGCATCACCTAGCTGCCCCTGGATGCTTGTGGATTGATAGGTAGCATTTCCAGGCATATTACTGGAAAAGGAGTATGAGGGTGTAGATACAGTGGATATAGTTCTTTGGGTGTCCAAATGCGTTTCTTTCATTTATCTCAAAGAATAGGATGGAATCTATGGAACCAAATTACACAGGTTCTTTTCTGCTGGCCAGGAGCCTGAGCCTTTTAAGATACTGTTCTCATCAATTCTTTCTACTTGGAAATTAACTGAGATTTTAAAAAAGAAAGCTTTAGACTGAAATAGGGAGGATTTGTAAACAATTCTGTTGTTGCTTGCTTTTAAAATTCCTCATTCCATGTGGAAAGAAAGGGGATTTAAAAAAAATTAGGTACCAAGTTAAAGCCCTCTTTCTTTTCTTATCCCTGAGAATGGCAAAGGACAAAAGGAAAAGTCACTCTAGCTTGAAGTGCCTTGGGAAGATTTGTAAACTCCCTCCCCTCAGAGCTTGGAATAGACTTCTCTGTGTCCTGAGTCTAATTTCCCTGCTCTCTAATTCAATTGCCAGATTGCAGCATGGAAAAGCTATTTAACTTAGCTCGATCCATGTGGTGTTTCTTCCTTTCTAAAAGGAAGACCCACTAAATGACAAGGTTTTGAACTGGTCGGAAGGATTAAAGCCCAAAACACCTAACGTCATTTTGCTCTCACACGCAGAGACGAGTAACGTTACTGCCAATGTACCCAAAGCAGAGTGGGCTGGCAAAGTCTCTCAAGGGAGCCATTTGTGGGCCAAGCTAATCACCTTGATCTTCTCCATCAGCGTGTGTCAACTGCGCCACTCAGTGCCATTCAGCTTACACAACAGGAAGACAATCAGCCTCTGAAAATAACACCAGGCTCCCCCTGCACCCCACACACACATCCAGTTTCAACCATACACCCTCCCTCCCTCCCACTTCCCTGTAATTTAAAGCTTCCCAGTGCATTACAAAAAATAATAGGGGGCAGGAGACCAGGCGAGGTTATTACTAACTCATAAATCAAGTGGGAGGCTTTTAGGGGTGGTGGCAAGGTATTTGAGATGGGCTCTCTTGGTTTGTTATCTCACCAAAGCCCCCACCATTGATTCATAACCTCATAATCCTTCCGTGTCTGCATCCTAAGTCTTACATCTAATTGTCAGCAGCTGAGTACATGATTTGCACAAGGGATGCTAGATGGCGGCAGATGAGGGGGTGGAGGAGAGAGTTTTGTCAATCAAAAATGTCCAGGAGGAGGCCTAAGGCCTGAGGGATTTAATTAAACAATCAGCTAATTGAAGGAAAGATGAAGTATTGTTTCATTGATTAAGCTTCAGTACTGGAAAAAGAGGATCCCAAACTGAGTTTACTATAACAAAAATGCTATGGGGGAAGGTATGATATCATTTATTACCATCTAAAGCTTAAAACAACAACAAATATATGTACACCCAATGCTCTGGGGAAAGGAAAAAATCCAGCACTATGCACTCAATATAAAAGGAAGATGAAGGATTAGGCATGTTTTAGTGATTGTTAAGAGTTCAGTAAAGGAAGAAAGGAAAAAAAAGGGGAAAGGAAGAGTGGGTGGCAGAAGAGAATATTTTTTATTACCTCATGTTTGTCTCATTTGTAACAATCTGATTCTTAAACGTGGCTGAGGAGCATTTTATGTTTAAATTGATTTGGAGGCCGACCCCTTCTTGAGCAGGACAGAATAAGAGAGAAGTTCTCCATTATGATGTAAAAGGGTGCCCCGCGTAGTCACAGACCAGCAATCTGATAATGCTAATAACATTATTAGGGTAATAGGACAGATAACACATTCTTGGCTGGGTCATACGGTTTGATTAGAGGCTTGCAAACTATTTCTGGGATAAGAAGGGCCAACTGTGACCAGAATCTGAAGTAGATTAGCAGAAGACATGGGAGAGAGTGATGAGTACATAGCTAGGTAAATCTGAGTTTTCCATTCAAAATACCTCAATCACACCAGACTTTCAAAAACACTTAATAGTAAAAAGCAATGTTGAACTTCCACTAGTATGGTTATTTTCTTATAGGGGCTGCCTCTAGGGCCCTTCTCTTCCAAATGACCCCTATGCCTTGAATCTCTCCTCTGTGAAATGCAGCTATCACTTAACTGGCAGATCAAACTACAGATTTTAGAATTGGGACCCTAAATATGATGTACTTCAACATCTTCATTTTACAAATAAAGAAACTAGGCCCAGATAGGGGAATGACTTGTCCAAAGTCATAGAGCTAGAAAGTAGCAGACAGGAGATTGCAAATCCAGACTGTTGAATTCCAAATCCAGTAACCTTTTCACTAAATCCACTTCTTTGCTCAAAACTCTTCAATTCCTCCTTCCATTGTCTACTGATCAAAAGACAAGCTCATGTGAGGCTTTTGAGGGCTTCCACTTCACCTTGGTGACCTACATCTCATATTTTTGTTGTTTAGTCATGACCCCATTAGGGGTTTTCATGGCAAAGATACTGGAGTGATTTCTTCTGACAGCTCATTTAACAGATGAGGAAACTGAGGCATGCAGGGTTAAGTGACTTGTCCAGAGTTATACAACTAGCAAGTATCTAAGGCCAGATTTGAACTCAGGAAGATTCATCTTCCTGATTCCAAGCCCAGTGCCCCACCCACTACGCCACCTTAGCTGCCAATATATCACATACACCCCACCATCTACTCTATGCTCCAATCAAACTAGGTGACTTGAATTTCATGAAGTCACCCATTTTGATTCCTTTGCTCATTCGAGTCTCCTTTGGATCATCTCTGCTTGTTGAAGCCTGTCCTTTAAGTCTCCATGAAATCTGCACTGAGGATCCCAGTTGGAAATGATCTTTTACTTCTGCGTTAGTTAAACAATTCATACCTTTCCATATGCACTCATGTTTCATTACAGATGGTGATTGTGGATGAGTCTCATTCCCCCTTTAGAATAAAAGCTTTGTGAAAGTAAGTGTGTTGAACAGAAAGAAGTGGAACTTAATGGCTCTTTACTTCTGTCACCAGGCAGTAGTTACTTAACTTAAATCTGTCTTATTTGCTGTAGAGGGTGGGTATGGGGATCAAATTAGATCAAGCATATAAAAGTAACCTGTAATCTTTTAAAGTGTTATATCAAAAAATCTTTGAGAAAGTTGGAAAGCAGTTTGGCAGAAATTGGGCATAAACCACTATCTTAAACCATGCACCAAGATAATGTAAAATGGATACCTGACCTAAATATAAAAGGAGACATCACCAGAAAATTAGAATATGGAACATATTACCTATCAGACTCAAGAATAGGAGAAAAATTATGAATAAACAAGAGATAGCATTGTGAGGTATAAAATGGATAATTAAATTAAAAAGTTCTTGTCAGGAAAACCAATGTAGCCAAGAATAGAAGGAAAGCAGACAGTTGGGAGAAAATTTTTTGTAGTCTCTTAGATAAAGGGCTCATTTCTCAAATATATACAGAACTTTGTCAAATTTTTAAGGACATGAGTCATTTCCCAATTGATAAATGGTCAAAGGATATGAACAGGCAGTTTTTCAATGAAGAAATAAAAACTATATATAGTCATACAAAAATACTCTAAATCATTATTGATGAGAGAAATGCAAATTAATTCAACTTTAAGATATCATCTTACACCTATCAAATTGGTTAAAATGATAGATGTCCTTCAATTGGGGAATGGCTAAACAAGTTGTGGTATGATTATGATGGAATACTACTGTGTTATAAGAAATGATAAGCTGGTTGATTTTAGAAAAAAAACATGGAAAGACTTAGACTTATGAAGGAAGATGTTATCTGTCTCCAAAGAAAGAACTCATAATTAGAAGTACATACAATATGGTTTTACATATATATGTGTGTGTGTGTGTGTGTGTGTGTGTGTGTATTCACATATGTGTATATATAGGTTTATACACACACACACATATGTTAAATTGTAGCCTTCTCTAGAGTGGGGTATGGAGGGAAGGAGAAAAAAATTAAAAGTGCACAGCAGAGAACAAAACAAAACTTAGAAAGAAGCACAGAAAAGAATCCTCTCTTTGTGTTCTGCTATGTACATGGAAATGTTAAAAAAAATTTAATATAATAAAATAAAACTAAGTGACAAAAAATTAAGTATTCTACCAACATGAAGGGGCAGCTAGGTGGCACAGTGGATAGAGTGCCAGACCTGCAGTCAGGAAGACCTGAGTTCAAATCTGATCTCAAACACTTACTAGCTGTGTGACCCTGGACAAGTCCTTCATCCTGTTTGCCTTAGTTTCCTCATCTGTAAAATGAGAATATTGGACTAGATAATTTTTCTTTTTTAAAATTTTTTATCTCTTTTGCTTTAATATCACACTAGTTTCTGAATATATCCCTCTCATTTCTTACCCATCAAACGATCCCTATTACAACAAAGATTAGAAAAAAAAGGGATAAAAAGCCTTTTCGCAAAACCTATCAACACATCAAATATATATGTATGTATGTATAATGTTCCATGCTAAAAGTCCACTGCCTCTGTAAGGAAGGGAAGAATTTACATTTTCTTAACTATTCTCCAGGCCCACACTTAGTCTTCATAAATATGACACAGTAAATTTCAGGGTTTTTTTCTTTTTGTTGTTGTTATCATTCTGAACATTGTTTCCCCAGTTCTCCTTACTTTGTATCAGTTAATATGGGTCTTCCGATGATTCTCTGAATTCTTCATATTTGCCACTTTTTACAGTACAGTAAAATACTATTACACTCTTTTTTCATAGTTTGTTTAGCCATTTCCCAATCAATATGCAACTATTTTGTTTACAATTCTTTGCTATCACTAATAGCGCTACTATGAATATTTTGTTAAATCTAGGACTTTCTACTGTAGCGATAGTGGGGTGGAATGGTTATAAAGGCAGTCAGTACACCCCTATTTTCCCCATTCCCTTCCCCACCCTATTAGAGATTCATAACCTAGATGAGTTTTCTAGTATAGATGCTCCTTCTTTGCACTGGGAAATTGTATCAAGGGGTCTGTAATTTGTGATTTTTTTTAGCTCCATGCCCCCAGCTAGAGATAGTGCTGGGGTAAAACATTTCAGTGTTAGATCTTTCTCTCTCTCTCTCTCTCCCTCTCCCTTCTTTCTGTCTCTGTTTCTATATGTCTCTCTATTTGCTTCTCCCTCCTTCCTGATTCCCCTTCCCTCTCCCCTTCTCTCTTTTTTCCTTTTCTCCTTCTCTCTCTCCCCATCCCCACCCCTGCCTCCTCCCAAATGTATTTCCAGTGATTAGACCAACTTTAGTCAGTGCCTGTTGTTAAAATGTTTATGAAATGTTGTCTACCCTTGCTTTCTCCACTTCTCTCACTTACTTCTTACTCTCACTCAATAGAGGCCACTGGGTCTGGAGTCAAGAAGACCTGAGTTCAAATCCAGTCATACTCATTCACTCGCACTTGCTTCCTGTATGACCCTAGGCAAGTCACTTAACTTCTGCCTGCCTCAGTTTCCTCAAGTGAAAAGGGGAATGATAAAAGCACCTTCCTCTTAGGGTTATTGTGAGGATCAAATATGGTAAAAGTGCTATATAAAAGGTTCTATATAAATGCTGATTCCCTTCCCTCCGCACACCCCCCTGCCCTTCACTTTTTAAGCCCTTGCAGTCTGACTTCTGACATAATCGCTCAACTAAAATTGCTCTCTCCAAGATTACCAATGATCTCTTAACTGCCAAATTCAATTGCCTTTTCTCCAGTCTCATCCTTGACTTCTGTGAAGCATCTGACACTCTAGACCATCATGTCCTCTTCATTTTCATGACGCTCCTGTTTCTTAGTTCTCTTTCTTCCCAACTGACGATTCTTTCTCAGCTTCCGTTGCTGGATCATCATGCCTGTCCACCTCCTAATTGTAGGTGCACTCCAGACTTTGTACTATGCTGCCTTTTCTTCTTTCTCTACAATTTTGGTGCTCTCATCAGCTTCCATGGGTTCAATTATTATATCTCTGCAGAGAATTCCTGGATTTATATGTCTAACCCTGGTCTTTCTGCTGAACTCCAATCTTGCATCAATACACTTATGGATATTTCTAGATTGATGACCAATGGGCATCTCTAATTCAACATGTTCAAACATAACTTATCTTTCCCTTCAAACTTGCTCTCCTTCACAACTTCCCTATTTCCATTGAGGTTATCACCAATCTGGAAGTCATCCAGTTTCACATCATTGGTGCTATTCTTGACTCCTCACTTTCCCTCAATTAGTTGTCAGGTGTTATTGATTCTATCTCCATGGAATCTCTCACATCTGTCCCTTTCTCTCCACTCACACAGTTATCATCCTAGTTGAAGACCTCATCACCTTTCATCTGGAATATACCAACTGCCTCCTAATTTGTCATCCTGCTTTTGATCTCCCCTTTTTCCAATCAAATATAGCTGACAAAGCAATATGTTTTATTTTCCATTTTTTAAAATTTTTTTATTTTTAGGCAATTGGGGTTAAGTGACTTGCCCAGGGTCACACAGCTAGTACATGTCAAGTGTTTGGTCTGAGGCTGGATTTGAACTCATGTCCTCCTGACTTCAGGGCCAGTGCTCTACTCACTGCGCCACCAAGCTGCCCCTATTTTATTTTATTTTTTATTCCGAACTTAACAGACATGAAATAAAATGAGCACTTTCAAATGCACTGTGGGACAGGAGAGGACTGTATGAAATCACAATCTCTCTTATGTACAGCTTACTTTTATTAGGTATATAATAAATCCAGCATGTTCATATAACTTTCAAAGCTGTCTTGCTTGTCTGTGTTTTTTCTGGCCTTCCTTCTGTTCTCTTCTCATTTCAGGAGGGTGAACTCTATTTCCAACTCTCTTTCCTCCTAAATTCCCAATTAAAAGATGAAAAAAAACCCCTCATACTGTATAGATCTTTTAAAAAATCCTTCAATAGCCATGTCCAGAAATGCATGTTTCATTTGTATACATCACTTTTCTATCAGGTTGTGGACATGCTTCATTATCAGTCCTCTGGAAGCATGGCTGTTCATTGCATTGAGTTCTTATATCTTTCAAAGTTGTCTATCTTTATGATGTTATTGTTATTGTACACAACATATGATATATAAAAGGTGCTTAATAAATGCTTGGTGATTGATTGTCTATAACATAATCTTAAAGAGTTACTTGAAGCACTAAGAATTAATTCCTTATGATCACAAGGCTAGTACAGGTCAGTGGCAGGTCTTTTTCCCTCCAACTCTGCCAAGCTGCCTCTCACCTTGTACAGAAGAAGGTGCTTGATCAATACGTGTTTAATTTTTTAAAATGATAAAACTCATCAAGAATGGTCACTATGATAGTATAGTGTGACAGGAAGTTTCTGGTTCAGAGCTGCAGGTTCACCATCTATGAAACCAACCTCTAGCACATTCTGAATTCTAATTTAGGCAGATGGTAGTAGGGTATATTGGGACAGCTAGGTATTGCAGTGGATAGATCACTGGCCTTGGAATCAGCAAGACTCGTCTTTGTGAGCTCAAATCCAGCCTCAAACACTCACTAGCTGTGTGACCCTAGGCAAGTCACTTAATCTTATTTGCCTCAGTTCCTCATCTGTAAAACGAGCTGGAGAAAGAAACAGCAATCCACTCCAGCATTTCTGCCAGGAAAACTCCAAGTGGGGTCATGAAGAGTCAGACACAATTGAAATGACCAAATCGAAACAAAAATGGTAGGGTACACAGGGAGAGATTCAATAAGAAAATATTCGAGAAATGTTTAAATACCTACTATATTCGAGAAATGTTTAAGTACCTACTATGTAAACAGCATAAAGACACTGTGTTAGACTCTGGGGAAGATTTAAAATGTAGATAAGGCATAGTTGCATAAGATATTCACTTATAAAGTAACCACTACACACGTGGAAAGCAAGAAAGCATATTTGTTTTTGGTCCAGGATGATCCACAGACCACTGGTGCCATGAATTCTGTTATAGAGCATAATTGACTTTAGTGATGATTGCTGCAGGAAGACTTCACTTTCAGGGACTGAGTATCATTAGCTTTGTGTGGCCATTGCTTATTGAACATGGTTTTTCCTTCCAACCTAACAGAAGCGTGGAAGCATATGAAGTTTCCCACCCTCCCTCCTTTTAGAAGTTTTAAGAAAGCACTGGAAATCATTCTTATAAGTCTTCTCAAACTATCAATTCTGAAACTTTAGTTTGAATTCATCAATTCTTTTACTTTACTTTGGGTTACACAACCATATTTATTATATCATAAAATTTCCATTTTTATAGATAGACAAGCCCAAAGGCATGGGGGAAGAGGGTTCTTGTTATGTGTGGGCACTTTTCTCTTCAAGTAGAACACTGCTTAGATTAAAATATTCATAATTTAATACAAATTACTCATGGAAGGCTTGTTCCCATAAATCAGAGTATTGTATTGATATCTTTTCCCACTGACAGAAGGCAAAAATTTGGGTGAGATGTATGATTCCAGAAAGAGCCTTAGAATAGGACTTACGAGACATGATTTTTAATCCTGGTTCTGCTGGCTATTAACCAACTATGCTATCTCGGTCAAGTCAATTCCTTTCTTAGATCCTCAGTTTCCTCCTCAGCGAAATGAGGGAGTTGGACCATCTGATCTCCAGTGCTCCTTCCAGTTCCAGCATGCTACAACTTGGGGATTCAATTCAATTTAAGAGACATTTATTAAACATCTACTACACACAGGGCATTCTGATCAGTGCTGAGAATACAACGATAAAATTTTTCTAAAAAATGAAACATTACTTATAGTCAAGGAGCTTACTCTTACTATATGAGGATATAATGTGAACACAGGTGAATAAACCCAAAGTAACTTGAGGAGGGTGAGAGCGCTATCAATCTTACATTATATATAATTATATCATGTCTTCAGGGATAGGATTTGACTTGTGATTCAACAGCAACTATCTAATAATCAGTCAGTCAGGTCCTGTGCCACTTTTTGGATTCCCACCCCCCTGCCTCCTGCAACAAAAAAGACAATTGCCAATATTTATAGAAACTAACTTCTCTGCCAGTGGCAAGACTGAGGAGACAGCCAGAGATGTCTGTTTTCTCCTTTGATTTCTAATAAGTTTAAATTTGTTTTCTCACTTTTCGATCATTAAATTACAGCTGGCTCACTGAAAGCAGCTTGTACAACTTAAGATCTTGGCCCATTGCCAGGCTCTAATGTTTAGACACTGCTGCTCAAGCTGCCACAATAATTCAGCTACCAAACAATAAGGGAAGTGACTTCAAGACCCCAGATTCCCACAGCCTTAAAAGACTTTGGTGCTGAATTTCATTCATTAGGTTCCGTGCATGTTTCCAGTATCTGGCACCCATTTTGTGTGGCCTTGCTCCGAAACAAGAACAACTAGCTTTCATTTAAAAGCACTTTTCTCCCCTCACTTTACCAATATTAGGAACATTCTTTCCAGAGAAAAGACAGAGGAAAAGCAAATATTTAAACATGTTAGAAATCCAAATGAACAATTATTGTATTGAAGACCTCTCAGGGAAAGGCTGGTATAACTTCATCTTTGTAACCCCAGAGATTCTGCAACATTCCACTGCTTCATCCTGTGTGACTCTTGTTCATGCTTTCTATAGCTCACCTAATGTGCTGGAGGCTTTCCTCCAGGTGTTTCTGAATTGCAAGGGTACCCATGGAATGATCCAGCTGTTAGCCTGCTATTCCTCACTCTTGCCACCTGACTGGCCAATCTTTTTTGTCTTCATTGGAAATGTGCTGGAGCATTCCATGCACAGACTGTGTGTCTATCTATTGCTTTTGAGTCATCAAGAAATTTAATTCCTAAAAGATTATGCATGTTGAGTCACTTAACCCCACTGCCTAGCTAAAAAAAAAAAAGATTATGCTGTTGAAATAGTAATAGCCATATAGTATCACTGAAAGCAGACAGGGCATGCTGATATGAATTCAACAAACTGACCACCCAAATACACATCATAATTAGGGCAATAGGCATTCTTCATCCATTTAGTTTTTCCCATGTGCATTGTTGGGCAGATCTCTTTTGAGTTATGGATCTCTGGAAATACAAAGATAAAACAAACCATCCCTATCCTGAAGGAATTTCAAACTAGTATGGAATACTAGACATATATACCAGGATATATGACACATATACTGAAAGCTAAAATGCAAATTTGTATATAAGTGCTTAGGAGAGGTAAGAAGTGTCAAGAATATTCAGAGTGGGGGACTTGGGGGTGCGATGAGTAAAAGCTTCTTGGAGGAAGTAATGTCTGATGGATGTTTTTGAAAGAAGGGAAGAATTTTGACAGGTAAAGTTAAGGAAGGGAATACTTTCTAGGTGCAGGTGCAGCAAGAGCGAAGTCAGAGGCAGAAGAGGATAAAATAAAACTCACTGACAGATGTAGTATTCACAGAGATAAGATCAAAGATCCATGGAAAACATGAAATAAGGAGACCTATGGCCTACTTTGATGCCCTATGTTTATAGATGTTTGCTGAATTGAATCCAAGACATTTGAGCTGTCACAAGCAATATTATAACATTCCACAATAATCTATTTTATTTGTGCTATTTGTGATTATCAATCAATCAACACTTATTAAATACCTACTATGTGCCAGGCTCTGTGCTAAAAAGCTGGTTGGTACAGTGGCTAGAACGCTGAACCTAGAGTCAGAAAGACCTGAGTTCAAATCTGCCCTCAGACTCTTACTAGCTGGGTGACTCTGGGGAGGTCACACAAACCTTTGTATGCCTTGATTTCCTCATATGTAAAATTGGAATAACAGTACTTACCTATCAAGGTTATTATTCAGATAAAACGAGATATTTTAAGTGCTTTGTAAGTCTTAAGGTGCTATATAAATGCTAGCTATTACTGTTGTTCTTAGAATATAAAGACAGAAAATTGATACTACCTGCCCTTAAGGAGCTTAAATTTTATCAAGGGAGACAACATATATACATATAAGATTATACAAAATATTCTACCAGGTACTTTTGAGAAGAATGTACGAACAGCTGAGCAAGACCTAGGAAGGTCCCTTGGAAGAAATTCCATTGGAGATGAGCTTTGAAAAAAAAAAAAACAAACCCAACAGATTGAACCTAGGAATTCTAAGAGGTGGAGATCAGGGAGATGCCCATTCCAAGGAGGGAAGACTGGCTGTACAATGGTGTGGAGACTGGAGATGGGAATGTCATGTATGAAGAAGAATAAGAAGTGGATAGAGCACCGGCCCTGAAGTCAGGGGGCCCTGAGTTCAAATCTGCCCCTCAGACCAAACACTTGACACTTAGTAGCTGTGTGACCCTGGGCAAGTCACTTAACCCCAATTGCCTTAAAAAAAAAAGAATAAGGACAGTTTGGCTGGGCTATATATGGTTGCTATAAGCTCAATAGTATTTTCTATTTTTTTACACTGGACTAAGAGCTTTATCAATGAATACAACTTTAATTTTATCAAAGTTGCTTTATGGGACGTCTGCCCAACTTGCAAATTCAGGGTTGCTTTATTGTAGTAAAGATATATAGCAAATACTGTGCCCAATATTCACAAAGTCCATGAGTACACTCAGGTATGATGATACATAGACACAAATTTAGCATGTTCTCTAAGCCAGAGGTGTCAAACTTGGCCAGCGTGACTGCATGTGGTCCAAAACACTCCCAAGTGAGGCTTGAACCAGATGAAAATGTAATTGGGAAATACTTGGCAAAATAAAAATAAAAACCAACAAAACATGGATAACATTACATTTTAAAATTAAGTCAACACGCAGCCTGTAGGGATCCTTAGGTATGGTTTAGTGGCCCTATTTCTATTTGAGTTTGACCTTTCTGTTCTAAAAAATTCTGTTCTCAGACCCAGTAAGAACTACTTTTTGAAGGCTTCTATTTGAATTATCAGTGATGAGACAAAAAAGGGTAAGAGAATTCACAACTTCATGAAAAGACCTGCTTTTTAAATGCAACGGGTTCTTTTTCCGTATGATTTGTAGTTGTTTAGTCATTTCAGTCCTGTCTGACTCTTCGTGCCCCCATTGGGGGTTTTCTTGGCAAAGATACTGGAGTGGTTTGCCATTTCCTTCTCCAGTTCATCTGACAGATGAGGACACTGAGGCAAACAGGGTGAAGTCACTTGTCCAGGGTCACACAGCTAGTAAGTGTCTGAGGCTATATCAGGAAGATGAGCTTCCTGATTTTAGGGCAGGTACTCTATCTACTATGCCACCTAGTTGCCTTTCACTATGATTAGATAATTCAAACTCTGGGTTTAAGAAATTTTTGAACTTCAACACCCCTCAAAAGAACATTTCCACATACACAGTAGAACATGAAAAGAGATTTGTGTATGTAACTATGAATTTCCACTTCATACCACTTGGGATTAAGAAATTTAAGGGATTCCAAGGAAGTAGTTTTGATGATGCTTTAGTTGAAAAAAAAAAAAAAAGAATATCCCAATCAATCCTACCTACTGAAAAAGTGAAGCAACATAAAAAAAAAAAAACCAAACCACGCCTGGATTCAAAGTCTAAGTACCTGTTTTAGAGTTTTGCCTCTACTTCTTACTAAGATCTATTGCCTTGGTTTTCCTCATTTATAAAACACAGACATTTATAAGACACAAGCAAACAATCACGAGCCAGAGAATACTGAAGGACACGGTCAAACCAAATAAGCAGCTCGGAGAAGGTAAGCAGATATAAAATGCCAATGATATTAGGAAATTGTCTAGAAATGGAAGCAAGACCTACCCCACACAAGAACCCTCTTATATTTCTCCTGCAACAGAAGGGTAGCCAGGTGGCATAGTTGGTAGGGTGCCAGGTCTGAAGTCAGAAAGACTCATCTTTCTAAATTCAAATCTCGCCTCAGATACTTACTAGCTGGGTGATTCTGGGCAAGTCACTTAACCCTGTTTGCCTCAGTTTCCTCATCTGTAAAATGAGCTGAAGAAGGAAATGGCAAACCATTCCAGTATCTTTGCCAAGAAAACCCCCAATGGGGTCAGAAAGAGTCAGACACAACCGAACTGAATAAATAACAATGCTGTGATAGAAGCCATTGCTTTACTTTCAAAAGAGTAGACTTAGCATGAACACTTCGTCTCTTAATGGACTAAATTTTTGCTACACCTGAAGTTTCTAACACTTATCTCCCTAACTTAATTATAAACTCCTTATGGGCAAAGGTTCTTTCCTATTTCCTCTTCTATATTATGTAATACAGGGTTTATTCACATCCTTGGTGTTAAATAAAGGTTTATTGAATTAATGGTTTGGCGATCCAATAATTTCATGCTAATATTCAGGTTTTCACCTGGCTACTTATGATTTTGCCCCTCCAATAACAAACACTAGAGAGTGGGAAATACTTTCAAGTCACTTAATTCCTCTAGACCAAATAAGAGATACTTTCATAATTTATTTTTTTATATAAATTCATTTATTTTTAGTTTTCAACATTTACTTCCACAAGATTTTGAGTTCCAAATTTTCACCACATCTCACCCCTCCCCACCCCAAGATGGCATGCATTCTGAATACCCTTTCCCCTAGTCTGCCCTCTCTTCTATCTTTCCCCCTTCTCTGATCCCCTTCCTCTTCTATTTTCCTGTAGGGCAGGATAGACTTCTGTACCACATTTCCTGTATTTCTTATTTCCCAGTTGCATGTGAAAACTTTTTTTTAAAACATGTGTTTTTAAAACTTTGGGTTCCAAATTTTCTCCCTTCCTCTCTCCCCACCCACCCTCATTGAAAAGGCAAGCAACTCAATATATGTTATACATGTGCAGTTATGCAAAACACTTCCACAGGAGACATGTTGTGAAAAACTAACTCTATTTCCCTTAATCCCATCCTGCCCCCCCCATTTATTCTATTCTTTCTTTTGACCCCGTCCCTCCTCAGAAGTATTTGCTTCTGATTACCCCTTTTCCCAATCTGTCCTCCTCTCTATCATCCCCCTGCTTTTTTGTCCCCTTCCTCCCCTATTTTTCTGTAGGGTAAGACACATTTCCATACCCAATTGAATGTGCATGTTATTCCCTCCTTAAGCCAAATCCTATGAGAATAAGATTCATTCACTCCCTCTCACCTTCCCCCGTTTCCCCTCCACTGTAAGAGCCTTTTCTTTTCTGGTTTTCTGCGTGTGAGATAATTTACCCTGTTCTACCTCTCCCTTTCTTCTTCTCTTAGTATAATCTTCTCTCATCCCTTAATTTTATTCTCCAGATATGACCCCTTAATCTTCAACTCACCTTGGGCCCTCTATCTATCTATCTATCTATCTATCTATCTATCTATCTATCTATCTATCTATCTATCTATCTATCTATCTATCCATCTATCTACCTACATATATTTCCCCCTCTCCAACTACCCTAATACTGACAAAGGTCTCACAAATTATAAATATCATCTTTCCATGCAGGAATGTGAACAGTTCAACCTTAATAAGTTTCTTATGATTTCTCTTTTCTGTTTACCTCTTCATGTTCCACTTCAGTCTTGTGTTTGAAAGTCAAATTTTCTATTCAGCTCTGGTCTTTTCATCAAGAATGCTTGAAAGTCCTCTACTTCACCGAATGAGCATTTTTTCCCCTGAAGGATATACTGTTTTGCTGGGTAGGTGATTCTTGGTTGTAATCCTGTGTCCTTTGCCCTCCGGAATATTACATTCCATGCCCTGCAGTCCTTTAATGTAGAAGCTGCTAAATCTCATGTTATCCTGATTGTGGATTGAACTGTTTCTTTCTGGCAGCTTGTAATAATTTCTCCTTGACCTGGGAACTCTGGAATTTGGCTACAATATTCCTAGGAGTTTTCCTTTGGGGATTTCTTTCAGGAGGAGCTCTGTGGATTCTTTCAATTTCTATTTTGCCCTCTGGTTCTAAAATATCAGGGCAGTTTTCCTTGATAATTTCTTGAAAGATGATGTCTAGGCTCTTTTTTTGATCATGGCTTTCAGATAGTCCAATAATTTTTAAATTATCACTCCTGGATCTATTTTCCAGGTCAGTTGTTTTTCCAATGAGATATTTCACATTATTTTCTAATTTTTCAATCTTCTGGATTTGTTTTACAATGTCTTGATTTCTCATAAAGTCACTAGCTTACAATTGCTCTATTCTAATTTTTAAGGAAGTATTTTGGCCAATTTTTCTTTTTAGGGCATTCTTCTTCTCATTGGCTTTTTGGACCTCTTTTGCCATTTGGGTTAGGCTATTTTTTAAGGTGTTATTTTCTTCAATATTTTTTTAGGTCTCCTTTAGAAGCTGTCAACTTGTTTTTCATGATTTTCTTGCATCACTCTCATTTCTCTTCCCAGTTTTTCCCCTACTTCTCTTACTCGCTTCTCAAAATCCCTTTTGAGCTCTTTGAAGGCCTGGGACTGATTCATATTTTTCTTGGAGGCTTTGGATGTAGGAGCTTTGACTTTGTTGTCTTCTTCTGGTTGTATGTTTTGATCTTCTTTGTTACCAAAGTAAGATAATATAGTCTGACTCTTTTTGTGCTGCTTGCTCATGATCCCGGACAACTGCTTGAGTTTTTAACTCTTTGTTAAGGTAAGAGTCTGCTTCCAATGTGGAGAATATGCTTTCCCAAGCATTGGGGGTTTATACAGCTGTTTTCAGAGATACTTGTAGGGATCTGTAAATTTTCAGTTCTTGCAAGGTGGTATGAAAAGGGGCAAGGTGTTTACTCCTTTCCTGGCCTGTGCTCTGGTCTATTAGTGACCACAAGCACTCCTTTCTGTCCTGGAACTGTGAAGAAGATTTCCTCTGCACTGCCACTACAAGCTCCACCATGCCAGCACTCCTCCTCACCCCAGGACTGCCACCCAAAACTGTGACCCAGATCCAAGCACAGGCAAAGCAAGAGATTCCTGCCTCAGTACTGGCAAAGAGATCCCTGCAATCTCACTCTGATCAGCCACTCAATTCCCCCTCAGTCTGTGGGCCAGAAGCTCAGGACGCAGCCACTGCCCCGGTGCCCGAGCTCTGCACTCTGCACTCTGGAACTGGCTCTGAGACCTCAGAAACAGACTTTTTCCACTGACCTTCTAAGTTGTCTTTGGTGTTTGTGGGTTGAGAGGTCTGGAAGCCACCACAGCTGCCCAAGATTCACTCCTCTGAGGCCTGCTCCAGGTTCACTGCAGCCTGCGTGCCCATGCCACACTGTGCTCCTCTACCAGCACTGCGTTATATACCTTTCTGATCAATCACCCAGGTTGTCTTGGGCTGGAAATTTGCTTCACTCTGTCTTTTTGTGGATTCTGTTGCTTTAGAATTTGTTTAGAGCCATTTTTATAGGTATTTGGAGGGGTTTCGGGGAGAGCTCAAGTTATTCACTGCTTTCACTCTGCCATCTTGGCTCTGCCCCTCACTTTAATAATTTATTGAATATCCTTTGGGCACATAATACTTCACAAACTGGAATACAAAGAAAATTCTGGGTTTTTGTTTGTTTGTTTTGCTTTTAAGGAGTTTTCAGTTTAGAACTTTAGAGTAGGGTGAGACAAGAGAGAAATGTAGGAAACCAATGCATAAAGAAAACACATCTACAAATAGAGAGAACTACTGGAGAGGGAAAGATTGGAGAGGAAGAAGATCAAGGGCAATTGATAAAGCAACATCCTGGAGGATTTAAGAGGGGACGCAATCAAGGGCAAGGGTGGAAAAGGAGGTAGGAAGTTGGAACCTTGATGAGATTGAAACGGTTTGGAACAGGTTCCAATGGGATAAAAAGTACACTAAAAATGAATGAACACTACCAAGGAACCTTGAAGGCTCAGGAAAGGTTAAACAGGATGATTTTGTCATGGAATCAACTGGCCTGGTTTAATGACTTTTTTTCATCAACTCATTGGGATTAGTACCATGTTAGTTTTAAAGTGATGAGAGTTTGCTTTTAGGGCAAGCCTTCATCTACTCCCTTTGATTTTCAAGAATTTGTGATTTCATCAAGTAAAGAATGAATGGTTCTTATTGAACTTTAGATTGAGACTTGGTTGTCCTGAATTTATTAGAAAGAAAGGGCTGAAGGCCTTTACTAGGTACCTGAAAAACTATACGGTGAAGAACAAGCTTAAAAATGCAATTGGCTTTTGAGAGAAGTAAATAAGTCCACAAGCTTTATTACCTGCTTGCTACATGCCAGTCACTGTGTTAAGGGCTGGGGACACAAAGAAAGGCCAAAAAAAATGATTCCTGCCCTTGTGGAGCTTACATTATAATGGGGGAGACAAGATGTAAATAATTAAGTGGATACAAGATATACAGGGTAGATGGAAGGCACTCTGAGAGGGGAAGGGGACCACAGCTGGTAGGACCAGGATAGCTGGGGTAGCTGGGATTTAAGCTAAGTATTGAAAGAAGTCAGAACTAAAAGGCAGAGGTGAGGGAGATAGCTACTGCAATCACATAGAAATAGGAGATGGGGTATTGCATTTGAGGATCCATAAGTAGTCAACGGAACATAGAATTTGTGGAAATTAAGCGTAAGGAGTCTGGTAAGAAGAGACCAGCTTATGATGATCTTTAAATACCAAACATTTGATCATGGAGGTAATAAGGATCCACAAGAGCTCATTTTTCAAGGGAAGAAACATAACAGACCTATTTTTTTTGGTTTTATTATTTTAACAGACTTATACTTTAGAAAATTACCTTGGCAGATTGGGGTAGGATGGATTGGAAGAGAGGGCTGGGGCAAGGAGAACAGTTAGTTGAGAAGTAATGAGATCCTGAACTAGGATTTCACTTCTATGAAAACAGAGAAGGGAATACACACACACACACACACACACACACACACACACACACATACACATACATACATACATATGTATATATATATATATAATGTATATATATGTATATAAAAGATAATAAGAAGGTAGAAGTGACAAGATTTGGCAAAATATTGGATCTGTGGGATGAGTTAGACTGAAGAGTACAAGATGACATTGAGGTTGGAAGCCCTGGCGATTGGAAAGATGGTGGTGCCCTTGGACTGGAAAGATGGTATGAGGCCAGCTGGGGAAAAGAAAGGGTTTGCGGAGGAAGAGAGGGAAGGGAAGGTATTAAGTTTTGTTTTGGACATGTTGAGTCTGAGGTGCCAGACAGACCCCAGTGGGCAGAGTGAACTGTTCGGAGCCAGCCTGCTTATGGCCATATGGTGGCTCAGCACTGAAATACCTGAGAACTTCAAAATGATGAAGTGATGCCCCTCATCGGCTGCCAAGCTGGAGGAGTGGTCGATTGAGGCAGCAGCAGCAGGAATTCCACACTCAAGTAATTGAGGAGATAGAATGCCAGCTTGAACAAGAGACTAGATACAGAGGGGCTACATCCTTAGGTACAGTAGATTATGGAGTCCTTAACTGCCTCCATTTTCAGTATCCAGGATGGCAGAGGTGGTGGTTGACTTTCCATGTGGCATGAGACGGTCAAGTACAGTCTTCCTTTCCTTCCCTCTTCTTTCTACCCAAGTCTCTACTTAGAAGCTGATTCCAAAGATTATTCTGCTCTGTTATCTTTCTAGTGCAGGCCCCTCAATATCTCTTGCCTGCATTACTGAAACAACCTTATTGGTTGGCCTACCTGTGATAAATCTCTTCACATTCCAGTCTACCTTCCACTCAGCTGTCAAAGTGATCTTCCTAAAGCTCAAATCTGATCATGTCACTCCCCTCCTCAAACTCCAGTGGCTTTCCATTGCCTCTAGGAGTGAATATAAAAATCCTCTGTTTTTGCATTCAAAGCTCTTCATAACCTGCTTTCCTACACTTTCTAGTCTTATACCTTATATTTCACCCCATTGCCACCTACTCTGCAATCCAGTGACTCTGCCCTCCTGGCTGTTCCATGAACAAGATACTTCACCTCCTGATTCTGGGCATCTTCACTGGCTGTCCCATTTGCCCAGAATGTTTTCCCTCCTCATCTCTACCTTTTGACTTCCCTGATCCCTTTAAGTCCCAACTAAAATTTCTTCTATAAGAAATCTTTCCTAGCCCCTGTTAATTCTAGCTCACGCCCTCTTCCAATTATTTCCCATTTATCCTGAATATAGCTTATACAGATATATACAGGAAAAATAAATATGAACAAAAAATAAGTATGTACAAACATATGTATCTGTGTGCTTGCTGCCTCTCCCATAAAGTTGTGAGCTTCTAAAGGGTAGGGACTGTCTCTAGCCTTTCTTTGTATCTTCAGTGCTTTGCATTTAATAGGTGCTTAATAAATGTAACTGGCTGTCTAGGTAATTTGAATTTTGTTTGCCACCTAAATAAACCCCATTGATCTAACTGCTGTTGATCTATGTGTTGCCATATTTTTGAAAAGGGGAGCTACAGCATAGAGGAAGTGTTGGGTTTTTGTATGCAGAGATACAGAAAGGGCCAGGGTTTGAGGTGTGGCCCAAAGTGCCAGGTTTTTCCTGGCTAGGAACTGATTCAAATTGATAGAGAGAATACTATAAGGTCGATTTATTAGTGGTTTTTGGGGTACACTTCTTGAAATTGGATTCAGAGTTTTCTTTCCTTTTCTATAGGCTAGAATTTAGTCAGAGCACCATTTTGCTATCTTGGGCAAGGCTGGACTGTCAGGATATATGACTTCACTTACCCCTTCTTCCCTCTCTCATGCATATATAGAGAAATCTCTCTTCAAGAATGGAGTCAAAGATGGTTACTTGGGACTTGAAACTGCCTGGTGAGACAAGAAACAATATGGATGACAAGCCAGCAATGGCCACTTTCCAAAGGTATTGGCCAGAGGAAAGAGTGCCTTTTTTTTTTTAGCTTCTAACGTCAAGCACTGTCCAATGTAGACAGGCACATCTGGACACATCAGCAACTATCCTGATTTCTTTCATTTGCCCTGAGGTATTATAAGAACACATTAATCTTTCAAAGACTCTTCCGGAAGAGTTCAGGTCCTAATCCAGTCCACTATGGGTACTAGCTGATGAGAACTGTGGGACCTAATGGGAGTAGACAACATAAGTTGCTATGTGTTCTTCCTCTTCCTGTACTCATTCATTTATGAGTAACCCCTGGGTTATGAGCCTTTAGTAAGGGGGGGAAAAGGGGTTAGGGTTGGGCAATGTTTTAGAATTGTTAAAGAAATATAGATATGAATTTTTCATTTAGATTAGACCCAGAACTTCAGGCTAAAATAGTGCAATAATATTTTATAAAATGATGCTAATTATATAATTGGGTAAAGACAGGAGGTTCTATGCTTCCACGTAACCAAGTCACTTAATCTCTCCGGGTTTCAGTTTCCTTGTCTGTAAAATGGGTATAATAATCTCTTCCCTTCCTATTTCACAAGACTGTTGTAAGGAACAAATGAGATAATGTGTCTACTAAAGGGCCATTTAGAAGAGTTCCTTGACATATTGGGTAGTGGGCCAGCCTTGGAATTAGTGTCATCTGGATGCAAGTCACCATGGATACATACTAATTGTATGACCACGAACAGGTTATTTAATGTATCGGGGCTCCCAGACAACCTTCTAAGACCACAAATTA
Source organism: Phascolarctos cinereus (assembly GCF_003287225.1). Lineage (NCBI taxonomy): Eukaryota > Metazoa > Chordata > Mammalia > Diprotodontia > Phascolarctidae > Phascolarctos > Phascolarctos cinereus. The sequence goes on from NW_027555736.1 coordinate 230,762,771, forward strand.
CAGAAATTGCTATCGGCATCAATGTAAGGAATTTCTTTTCTTTTTTTTTAAGGCAATTGGGGTTAAGTGTGTGTCTGAGGCCTAATTTGAACTCAGGTCTTCCTGACTCCAGGGCCAGTGCTCTATCCACTCCACCACCTAGCTGCCCCTCCTCCCCCCTTCTTGAGAAAGAAAACAATTTAATATTGATTATAGACACTCAGTCATGCCAAACATTTCTGTACCAGTTTTCCATACCCAAAATACAGACCAAAAAAATTGAAGAAAAATAAAGTTTAGAACGTATGCTTTGATCTACATTCAGATTCCATTAGTTCCTTCTCTGGAGGTGGACAGTATTTTTCATCATAAGTCTCATGGATTTATCTTGGATCATTATATTGCTGAGAATACTAAGTCATTCACAGCTGCTCATCATACAATATTGCTGATTATCATGTTCTCCTGGTTCTGCTCACTTCACTTTGTATCAGTTCATATAAGTCTTCTCAGGTTTTTCTGAAACCATCCTGCTCATCATTTCTCATAGTCCATTAGCATTTGATCACAATCATATACCACAACTTGTTTGGTCATTCCCCAATTGATGGGCATCCCTTCAATTTGCCAATATAAAAAAAAAGCCACTATAAATAATTTTTGTATACATAAGTTCTTTTCCTTTTTCTTCAATCTCTTTGGGAAACAGACCTAGTAGTGGTATTGCTGGGTCAAAGAGTATGCACAGTCTCCCAACTGCTCTCCAAAATGGTTGGATAAATTCACAACGCTACCAACAATGTATCAGCATTCCAACTTTTCCACATCCCCTCCAAAATTTGTCATTTTTCTTTTGTCATATTAGACAATCTGATAGGTATAAAATGGTACCTCAGAGTTGTTTTAATTTGTGTTTCTCTAATCAATAGTGATTTAGAGCATTTTTTCATATAACTATGGATAACTTTGATTTCTTTGTCTGAAAACTGCCTGATCATATTCTTTGACCACTTGTCAACTGGGGAATGACCCATTCTTATAAACTTGATTCAGTTCTCTTTATATTTGAGAAATGAGGTCTTCATCAGAGAAACTTGCTGTAAATTTTTTTTTCCCTAGTTTCTTGCTTTCTTTCTAATATTGGTCATGTTGGTTTTGTTTGTGCAAACCCTTTTTAATTTAATGTAGTCAATATTACCAATTTACTATCCCATAATGCTCTCTCTTATTTCGTCTTAAATTCTTTCCTTATCCATAAATCTGACAGGTAAACTATTCCATGCTTCCCTAATTTGCTTATGATATCATCCTTTATGTTTAAATCATGAACTCATTTTGACCTTATCTTGGTTTAAGATGTGAGATGTTGGTCTACAATTAATTTCTGCAAAACTGCACTCCAGTTTTCCCAGCAGTTTTTGTCAAACAGGGAGTTCTTGCCCCAAAAGTTTGGATCTTTGCATTTATCAAACATTAGATTACCATGGTTATTTATTATTATCTTGCGTACCTAATCTGTTCCATTGACCTACCAGGTTGTTTTGATAATTACTGCTTTCTTATACAGTTTGAGATCAAGTATAGCTAGGCCACCTTCCTTCACATTTTAAAAAAATTAATTACCTTGATATTCTTGACCTTTTTTTCTATATAAATTTAATAATTTTTTATAGCTCTATAAAATAATTTTGGTAATTTGATTGGCATGGCATAAATAAGTACATTAATTTAGGTAGAATTGTCATTTTTATTATATTGGCTCAGCCTGCCCATGCACAATTAATATTTCTCTACTTGCTTAAATCTGACTTTATTTGAAAGAAAAGTGTTTTTAATTGTGTTCATATAGTTCCTGGGTTTGTCTTTGGCAGGTAGACTCCCTAGTATTTTATATTGTCTATAGTTATTTTAAATGCAATTTCTCTTTCTATTTCTTCCTGCTGGACTTTGTTGGTAATATTATTTTATATCCTGCAACTCTGCTGAAGTTGTTAATGATTTCAACTAGTTTTTTAGTTGTTTCTCTAAGATTCACTAAGTATACCATCATATCATTTGAAAAGAGTGACCATTTTGTTTCCTTGTTTCCTATTGTAATTCCTTCCATTTCTTGTTTCCTCTCTTTTGCTATAGCTAGCATTTCTAGTACAATATTGAATAATAGTGGTGATAATGGGCATCTTTGCTTCATGCCTGATCTTATTGGGAAGGCTTCTAGCTCATCCTGATTACAGATAATGCTTGCTGAGGGTTTTAGATAGTTACTACTTATCATTTTAAGGAAAGCTCCATTTATTCTTATGCTTTCTAGTGTTTTAATATGAATGAGTTGTATTTTGTCAAATGCTTTTCCTATATCTATTGAGATAATCATATGTTTTTGTTATTTGATATGGCCAAATAGGCTGATAGTTTTCCTAACATTTAAGTAGCATTTTAACGTTGCCTCATTATCCTGCCACCATACCTAATCCTGAGTAACACTCAAGGTTACCTTTCTCTGTTTCCCCAGGCCATTAGAACTCCTGGGAAACCGTTTTTCCATATTTGCTGACAATGGTGGCACCGCATCTTGGAGAAGGCTCCATTAATGGACTGGTCAATGGTAACCTAAATCTGAAAGCAGCATACGCCAGTAGTTTCAATGGCAAAATTATGGTTGATCCACTTGAAAAATGTAGACTTGTGCTCATTAGTGAGACGGAGGTGGCAGAAAAGAACCCTGAACTTCAGAATCAGAAAATAGGGGGTTAAGTCCCAGCTCAGCCACTTACTGTGTCTCAGCCTCAGTTTCCTCATCTGCAAAATGGGGAAAATAATACATTCATTCCCTATTTAAAAAGAGTAGTTGTGAAGAAAGTATTTTGTCAGCCAAACAATACTATCCAAATGTGAGCTGTTACTATCTCTTTTTTTTTTTAAGGCAATTGGGGTTAAGCGACTTGCCCAGGGTCACACAGCTAGTCAGTGTCAAGTGTTTGGTCTAAGGTTGGATTTGAACTCAGGTCATCCTGACTTCAGGGCCAGTGCTCTATCCACTGAGTCACCTACCTGGCCCAGAGCTGTTACTATCTTAAGGACCAAAATGATCTCCCAAGTGTCTCCTCTATTTTCATAGGCAGTTCTCTGGCTTTAGATACAGGGTTAAAATCTAGCCTCAGGCAGTTTAAAATCTGATTGAAAACCAATCTTTGTAAGGTTACATTAATATTCATATAAACATATGAGAGAGGCAATATGGCATAATAGATACAGAGATGACTTTGAAGGTGGGAAGACTTGGGTTCAAATCTGCTTCTGATGCATACTAGCTATACAACTCTGGTCAAATCACTTAACCTTTCTGTGCTCTCTGGGAAATCCTCCAAAACTATTATTTGCAGAGATGGTGCCAATCTGCAGTGGTAGAGGGAGTGTCCTCAGCTAGGATTTTCCTATACCAGTAAAAGCCTAGTTTCAGTCCCTATGCCCTATAAACATTAATTTTCTGTTTATATTAACATGATATTAACATATGCCACCGAATATGACTGTGGATCTGTTGGGATTAAGTCTGCATGGACCCACACTCAGGCTTCAGGACTTCGTGTTTATCAATGAATAAATATGAATAATTTGATTTAAGTATGAAGACCCTAAACATTAGGTCTCTAGGCAGGGAGGGTACCCATTGTATGTTCCTAAAGCTCTCAAAAAACACCCTGGGAAAACGGAATATTTGTGCTCTACAAGCCAAAGAAATGAAATTGTTACTGATATGGTTTTTCATTTCATTAGGTCAAATGCAGATATCATCTCTCTCCTGGGGCTCTTTTTATAATCACTTTGAAACAAAGAATCTCAGCAAGCGAAGAATTATTATTCACTTGACAGTTTTAACAGAGACAATCCCAAATGTGAGGTAATAGGACCCTAGGGTCAATCATTACTTGACTGAGCTATTGCAAGCCAACTCAATGTTGGATTACTGAGCAACAAAAAAGATTTCCTTTCAAGTTTTAGTTCAGAATTTTGGCATACAGAATGCCAGCTTTGTTTAGCCTTCTAGGTGAAAGAGCCAGATAAATGAATGAATAAATGGGGGGGGGAGAGAAAGCATTTATTAAACACTTTGCTAAGTGCTAGGGATACAAATGGAAGGGCGAGACAGTCCATGCTCTCAAGGAACTCACATTCTAACAGGGAAGATGACACCTAAGGAATGTTTCAGTTGCAAGCCAGATGGAAAAGTCCCATGGTCCTTAGGATGCAGTGACAAAACCAATGGAAATGCCTCTTCTTTAATGTCACTATTCCCAGAGCTTTTGAGTTCAGGGGCCTTGGTGATCCCTATCAGGGTCTGAGGGGAGATGGATAGTCAAGGTATTAGGTTTGACTTAACCTGGCACAAATTTCCTCCTGTGTCTCTCTTACGGTGCCTTGTTTCTTCAGCTAGGTTAGCTTGCCTGCCGTATATATGGCAGTTCATTAGCCATTGGTGCAGGTAGCTGTCCCTTTTCTCACAAGAGTTACTTCCCTAGATAATGGCCATGAGGGTTGGATCAGAAACAGGAATGTTGGTTGGGGGTGGTGAGGTATTGCTATGCTACTCCCAAGGTTCTCGAACCTATCTGCCTGTTAGTGGACATTGGTCAGCAGTTATGGTTGTGGTGATGAGAATGGATGTGGGGCTTTGGCTAAAAGGAGATTTGGTGGTTTGGGGGGCACTGTTGTAGGTGGCTCAAAGGAGACGTCATTGCAAAGACAGATGGACAGCATTTGCTTCTTATATAGAGGATCACTCAGCCCAACACAGAGTATGCTCATTGACTTAGCAGTAACCAGACTGGATGATGTATTTACTACATAAGTCTACAGGATAAGCTGAGTCTTATAGTCAGAAGTGCACTGCATTTGGAGCTGGAAGACCAAGGTTCAAATCTCAGCTTTGCTACTTGCCAGTTGTGTGATCTTGGGAGGGTCACTTCCCTTGGCTTCCATTTCTTCTTTTGTAAAATGACAGGGTTGGACTAAAACATCTCTAAAATCCCCTCTAGTTCTACTGACCCAGAAGAATGCTAGCAATGACCAATAGATAGATGACTTCTTGGATGAGAGCACTCCCTCTATTGGCACAGATGCCTTCATATCCTGCGGGATTTTTCTCACTTCTCATAAATCCTCCTCAGAAGACCTCTCCTGTGTGCTCTAGATCCGCATCTTTTAGACTTTGAACTGGCTAGTCTGTTCCCTATGCCTGGAATGTACTCTCTCCCACCTCCACCTTTTAGAATCTCTGGTTTCCAACAAAACTCAGCTCAAACACTACCTTCTATGAGAAGGTTTTCCTGATTCCCCCCCACCCCAGCTGCTAGTGCTCACCCCTCCAAATGTGCCTGTTAGTTCTTGTTACAGAGTTTATACACACACACACACACACTCTCTCTCTCTCTCTCTCTCTCTCTCTCTCTCTCTCTCTCTATATATATATATATATATATATATATATATATATATGCATATGTATATATATATACATTTATCTATACATAGATATGCTATATATTAGATAAAGAAATAGAGAGCAAAAGATAAAAAGTGAAATACAGATACAGAGAGATAGATGATAAAGATATAGATGATAAAGAAAGATATAAATAAAAGATAAGAGACAGATCATAGATAAAGTTAGATGGACAGAGAGATAGACAGACAGATAGTCTCCCTCTAGAGAAGGCAAGGTCTTTGTGGTCAGGGTGTGTTTCATTTTTGCCTGTGTGTTCCCTGCATTTAGCATGGTGCCTAGCACATAGCAGGCATTTAACAAATGCTTATTGATTGATTTAAATATTTGGAGGACATCAAAGCAATAATTGGCCAATGTTATCCCACGTTCTCCCTACATGACTAGACCACTTCTTTTTTCAATTATATATGCCAATGTCTTCCTCATTGGCAAGCTATATTTTTAAACAGCAAAAAATAGCATCAATGAGTTAAACAAACAAACAAAAAAGACAAACCTCTGTTTCTTGTTTTGTTATTTTACTTTTGAACTTTTTCACGTAGTTAGATGTATGACCAAGTGTAGGCAAGCTAGGTAGCCCCTAGGCTGCAACTTCACAGGTGTGAAATAAGGGATGCTTTCTAATATTATTTTTAAAATGGGTGCTCTAATTTTCTTTTAAAATATTTTTGATGATCTTTTGTTTTTATATCACTTTGTTTTTATAACCTCCTTTTCTTCCAGAGATCCATTACTTATAATAAAGAATATGAAGGAGTTTTAAAAAGTGAATTTAATTGAAATAACTAATATATTAGCTAAGTCTAACATTATATAGGGTGTCCCAAATCTTAGCATAGTTTTCAGCTTTAATAGTCTAAAGCTTAAATATTTTGTAAAAAAAACCCCAAAACTTAAAACTAAGATTTTTGGGGCACCCTGTTATTAATATTCCACATCTATGGTCTGATACTTCCATAAAGAGGAGGAGATGTAATGGCTTATATTTTTAGTACCAGAAAACTCTACTTTTCAGAAATATAGGTATTTATATTTTGTTAAGTCACATAATATGTATTATAGTGAAGGCTCAGAGTCTCTGGCACACAAGCAATTACCCAGAGGATATGATTTTTTTTTTTAGGCAATTGGGGTTAAGTGACTTGCCCAGGGTCACACAGCTAGTGTCAAGTGTTTGCTCTGAGGCCAGATTTGAACTCAGGTCCTCCTGACTTCAGGGCCGGTGCTCTGTCCACTGCGCCACCTAGTTGCCCTGGATAAAATTTTCAATGTTCAAACACAGAGGGTCACAATTTTCAAAGTTAGGTACTGCCATGAACATGCAAATGACTTATTCTGTCTTCACAGATAGTCTGTCTCCTCTGATTTTTGCTATTAAATAATACACAGCAATATTCAATACATAGCAAAATTCAAGATTCATCAGAGGAGACAGATTTCATGTTTAACTTTGATCTTTAAAGATCTGGGAGTGACAGTTACTTTTTAAATACTTAGCATAATTTCTGTTTCCTTCAAGTTTAGAATTTCATTACTCTTTTTTGGATAGAGCTATAGACTTGGAGTGGGAAAGACCTTGGCTAAAATCCCTTTTCTGACACTTAGTAGCAAAGTCACTTAAGTGACCTTGTGTAAGTCTCTTACACTTGAGCCTTTGCTTGTTCATCTCTAAGATAAGGATGGTGACATGTCTAGTACCTACTTCATAGGACTATTGTGAGACTCAATGAGATAATGTGAATAAGACACTTCATCAATTTCAAAGTGATATATATGTTTCATTTATTATTACTATTTCTTCTTTTCATCTATCATCTGCAGATCAGAGGCAGGGATAGATGATGGGTGGACAGATGCCATTTATATATCTATCTTTTTCTATCTACAATCTATCTATCTATTTATCTACCTCTCTGCCTACCTACCTACCTACCTATTTACCTCTATCATCATCAGAGTTTTAATCTCAGGAATTTCCTTAGGGTTTAATCTACCCATCGAAGGGAAGGCTTAGGTATAGACTTTCTAATACCTTTTCCATATTCTCTCTATTTAATTACTTTTCCGCTGCTTTCCTTTTTCTTTCCATGTCTCCTCTTTTACTTCACTCAGTATTTTTTTATTCCATAACAAACAAATTCTCTTGTAAGTTTTTAGCTCAGAATCTTGGCGCACTGAATGCCAGCTATATTCATTTCTCCAGATGAAACAGTTGAATGGATCAAAGCAGAAGTTATTTTACAGGTGAGTGGAAGGATGGCACCATCTGCTTCCTACACTGTGTATCGCTTAGCCTGAAATCTAGTTCCTACTTTATGTATCAGTTACATTGGGGTTGTATTTATGATATTGCCACACAGTGGCACTGTTGCTCCTGGAAGACAACAGCTTTCCATAGCCAACTGACTGATTTGAGGCTGCTGGAAAAATTTCCAGAATTGAGGATGGGGTAATTGATTTTGCATTTCTTTTAAATCATTGGAACCGTGAACACTACTCAACTTCTTAGCTATAGAGGTATCGATCTGAAATCTGTTGGAAGTCAAACCATAGGAATTTCTAGAGGTGAGTGATAAAATTGGGGAGGAGGGAGCTTTGGTTACACCTAAAGTTTCTTGCGAAGGTTTTAAAAAACTGTCACTGACCTTTCAGTATTCCTAGAGAAAATTAACACATTCATTGCTGAAATCTACCTTTTACTGAGAGGTACAAGGCGGGGGAGCAGTGACAAATTCCTTACTAAATTCCTTTTTGTTTTTCAATCATTTTTAGTCATGTCCAACTCTTTGTGATCCCTTTTGGAATTTTCATGGCAAAGATACCATAGAGGTTTGCCATTTGCTTCTTCAGCTCATTTTACAGATGAGGAAACTGAGGCAAATAGGATTAAGTGATTTGCTTAGGGTCACACAACTACTAAGTATCTGAAGCTACATTTGAATTCAGGAAGACAAGTCTTCCTGATTCTAAGCCTAATGATCAATCCACTTCACCACCCAGCTCTCTGAATTCCTATCCATCCTTTAAAGATTGATTGTCCTTTGATCAACTCTCCTTCCTTCCATGATGTCTTCTCTGCATCTCATGTTTGTAAGAGTTCTCTCCCTTTGAAGTTACATAATGCTCTGCTTTGCACCTTTCTTGTAAAAATAATAGGCCAGGCTCAAATCTGGCTGGTCTAGTGGTTCAAGCTCCAGAGTGGAATGAAATGAGATATATCTAACATTTAACAAAAAATGTTAATAATAGCATAGGAAGGCAGCAAATACATAAGACTGATCCAGTTGGGCCTCTGGATTTGATATGGTGGCATCCTTTGGGAGAAGCATTGTGCGAAGGCCCCTACTCATTCACTGGGCTTTTATACTTAGGCGAATAGGAAACTATCAACAGTTTCAGCCCTGCTTGGTTCTCTCAGATCAACTAAGTTACAAGGTCAGTTTTACTGGCTTTTAAGGAAAAACTAGCCTCACCTATCTGGAAAGGTCCTCGGTAGGTGTTCATCCTATTATTCCATATCTCGGTGGCAAAGTCCTAAAGGTCTTCTAGAGAACATTCAGCCACTTAAATGACCCTAGGACTGTTACTAGATGAGCCTGGCATTGGGGAAATGAGAAGTCTCACATGGACAGTGATGGAGGAGGAGCTTAGTTTGGGTAAAATAAAAGCAAAAATAGAAATCTCCTCTGCCCCCCCAAAAATCTAAGAAGCAATGTAATTACTTCCTGAAAAAGTGATTGAATATAGTAACTGCTGCTGCCCTTTTCCCAAAAACTGCTGAGGGCACCACCCACTGCCAGTGCCCACAGAGCAGGGCATCATTGCTCCTGGTTGGTCTACCATATTGATTGACACATAGAATGGTTCACACAAATTAACCAAGCAAGCAATTAATCAATGAACATTTATTAAGTGCCTCTGTGCACCTGGGATTGTGTTGAACTCTGGGGTAGAGGCAAAAGACAGTCTCTACCCTCAAGGAGCTTACAATTTAAAGAATATAACAACTCCAAGAGTTCACACGAGGGCTTGGTAGTCAAATAGGGTTTCATTGACTTTTGATGAAAAACTGGCCCAGCCTACACGGGAGGGACTTAATAGATGCTACTCCTACAACATTTCTATGCATTTTTTTTTGCTTTTGCTTAAAATAAAAATGTCTTTTATTGATATCTTTCTGGACCAATATTGGTCCTTCTTCTTAATCTAGTTATTTTCATTTATATTTGTAATCTATATGTGACACTAGGAATCTAGATGGACTAATTTATGAATCATCCACTGAGCCAGTGAATCTAATGGACATGCTCATAAGACATGCTACCCTCACTTTGGTGGAGTTTCTCTAGAAGCTCGCTCCCTTTGGATGTGTGGTTCACACTTCCAAACACCTCATTCCTTTTCTCTTTGGATTTGTGTGGCTTGTCTTTTAAAGGTTGGTGAGGCAAATGAAAACAGCCAGAAAACAAAAAATGAAAAGGAATCAAAAGTCCAGCTTTTGCCCCTTTGTAGGCAGATTTTTTTTTATCAGCTTATGATTTTATTGCTAGAGCTGGATTTCAGATTCAAGCTTGTACAATAATTATCATATGATAATTATACAATAATAAATATTTTCAAGCTTGTACAGTCCAATACCAATTTCTCCTCATTGCCCAACTGTTCCAAATTACCTCCAAGCCTCCAAATTAGTTTCAGCTGACCACATTGTCTCCTAGGAATCAGGTTTTTTTCCAGAAACTAGCAATCTATCTTCCCTTACTTTCTTATCTTATCTTTAAATCTGAATAATAAGCAAACTATGGGAAACATCTCCAATTATACTGGCTAACATCTTTAAGAATATAAAACACAGAGTAAACAATGAGAGAAGAAAAGGAGACACATAGAAGTTTCTAAACCACCTGGCTGCCTTCTGAAGTCTCCAAGCAAAGTTCAACAGAAGCGAGGGGCTGCTTTCTTTCCCTGTGGAGGAAGGAAGGCGAACTCAGTAGCCACAGAGGGTGATCTACGTCATCTCCTCTCCAGTCTCACATGGTTTCCCCAGGAAGGATGTGATGACCTTCTCATATCTCCTTGCTTAGAATACTTTCAAATCATATACTCCCAGACCCTTTCTCTGAGCACTGGGCTTGTAGTCAGGAAGACATGAGTGAAAATCTAGCCTCAGACACTTACAAGTTGTGTGACCCTGGGCAAGTCATTCAACCTCTGTTTACCTCTGTTTCCTCATCTGTAAAGTAGGGATAATAATAGCACCTGCCTACCAGGGTTGTTGTGAGGATCAAATGACAGTGCCCAGTTCATAGTATACTCTATGTAAACGTAGCTATTATTATTATTACTATCACTATTATGATTATTCCCATGGTAGTGACCAGTGGTACTCTGGGTAGTCCGTCCTAGATCAAATCTGAAACCTTTTTGGAGTTTAAGGAATCCTGTTTTCAGAGAAGACTGTCCACTTGCAGACATTCTCTGTCTGTTACCTCCCTCTCTTTGTTCCAAGTATACATTATTGTAGCTTTGCTCATTGTTCTCCTTGATCTACATTGTTAAATTACTCATATTCCTCATTTCTTAAGCCATGATAATTTTATATTATATTCTTATACCACAATTTGTTCAGCTATTCCCTAGATAGATTGGCACTTACTTTTTTTCTAGTTGTTTTTTTTTTTCAAACCACCACATCAAAATACTACTCTGCATATTTTGGCATGTATGGAACTTTTCTTCTTCTCTACCCTCTTGGGGTACCTGTCTAGTGGTGGGATTACTAGCTCAAAAGATATGACAATTTAGTGCCCTTTCTCACATGATTCAAAACTGTTTTCCAGATCAGATGGATCCATCCACAGCTCTGTAACAACATATTAGTGTACCAATTTGCCCATAGCTTCTCCAAAATTATTTCTGTCTTTTATCATATTTGTCTATTTGACAGGAGTGAAGCCTACGAGTTGTAATTTGTATCTCTTATTCACAGTGACTTGGAGCGTTTGTTTTCATATGGTTGTTGATGGTTCAAAGTGATCTTCTAAAAAGTTTGTTCATATCCTTTGGCCATTTATTGATTGAGGAATGGCTTATAAATTTTGCTAATTTATAAATAATAAATAAATTTTAAAAATTACATCACTTTCTATGAATCTTGGACAAGAGACTTATATTCAAGATATGCAATATATAAGTTTCTTCTTCCCTCAACAGTTTCTTTTAATTATTTATTTAGGCAATTGAGGCAATTGAAGTTAAGTGAATTGCCCAGAGTCACACAATTAGTAAGTGGTATGTGTCTGAGGCTGAATTTGAACTCAGGTCCTCCTGACTCCAGGGCCGGTGCTCTATCCACTGTGCCACCTAGCTGTCCCCAACAACAGTTTCTTTTCTTACTCTTTTCTCAGTTTTGCTTATGACAACACTTGGTTATAAAATCAAATTATCTACTCTGTCTATAGTTTTCTTTTTACCAATTATTTGATAATAGATTCTCTTGCATATTAGAGATCTGCAAGGTACTCCTTGCCATATTACTCTAAGTTTTTTATGCTGTGATTTTTAAAACTTAGATCAACTGTCCACTTGGAATATATTAACAAAATAGATAAAAATACAACAGAATACAGATAATGTTAATATGTAGTTTTCTAAGTCACACATGGCTCATAGGAATCCTTATGTAGGATTTGGTGACTTCTGTTTCTATTTAACACCATTGTTCTACACCATTCAAATAAAATCTTTTCCAAACAGGAAAAAATAACTAACTATAGGCCACATTCAGTTTTCTAGAAATCAGAGTTGAAGAGCAGAAAAATACAGCCTATATTGATACAATACATTATAAGTACAGAATCACATTCTGTCCAAAGGCATAGCCCAGGACTTCCACTGTTTCTACATCCTTTCTGGGGCTTTACATTTAGCACAGTTTGTCTGTTGCTTCACATGGAGGTGTGTATGCTCTGATTCACAGGTGGTAGAATTTTGCTACAGACTCCTTCCCTTACCCATCCTCACTTTTTTCATGATACCATTACAACCCCCAAACCATGGGAATTATTTATTGACCTTCCTTTAAAACAAGGAAAAACAATAACAAACATCTTGATATTTATCTTTATGTGCCAGCTCTGGGTTGTTTCCTTGGCCTCCATCGCAACAGATTATAAAATGGGCAGTCCAAGATCACATCAGCAATGTGGACAGCCATCTCTCACTTCCTGTCATTCACTAGCTATGTGACCATGGGCAAGTCCATTAACTTCTCTGGCCTGTAGTTTTCTCATCTGCAAATGAAGGCATTGAGATAGATGTCTGGTCACATCTAGCTTTAAATCTATGATTCTCCGATGTATACTGAATTTCTAATTCACTAAACCCCCCCAGAACTGTTTTCCCCCAAATAAACTCCTGTCTGACCATGTCTCCCTCATCTTATGAAGCTGATTGTTTTTAATCTACCTTTTAGGCCTGCTAATATACTGGCCTTATCCCTAACCACAACTCAATTTTTTTTTTGCTGTGTTTCACCTGATTGTTTGTAAAATGCATCACTTCAGCAGGTTACTTTCTTCATCTGTTGGGATTCAAGGATGGAAGGAAAAAAAAGGAAAAAAAAGATGAAGTGAGGTGAAGAGGAATAATCCCAGTGCATAACACACAGATTTTGAGCTATTTCAAAAGCAGGATGGTTGGAGACATCCTATCTCAGTCGCAGATCTTAGTTCTGGAGAGGCCACTGATCCTTCAGCAGCTTTATCACTGAAAGTGACTTCCTGTCATTGGACTCTGCTTTCTTCAAATTATGACTGAATTATCTACAGAAAACACACTTCATTCCTGATCTAATTCTTTCCCAATCTCCTGTGACCTCTGGGGAAATCCTAGCCCTCTGCTTCTAAGTCAATGGTTAAAAAGTTTCCTTCAAAATTAGATACCAGCATTAACAGGTAATGTCATAGTCTCCAAAGACTCCACTTTCAGGCTCAGCAAAACAAGGACAGGTGGTCTGTGCCCATGGACCTAACCATGCATCCTTCTGCAGTGTAACTAAAGTGATTTGGAGGAGGGGAAGTGGAGAGAGGGAGAAGGAGAATAGGTAAGGCAGCAGAAATGCAGATCTGAGGATTCCAGGCTGGGGTATACTAGTACATGTTTAACAACTCACTAGGGGGAGGGGGAGGAAAATGAGGAGGAGAGTCAGGATGAATGCATTGCATACTTTTAAGTTTAATCTGCATTATTAACATTTTCCACCACTTTCTTGAGTTTAGACAATCAACAGAACAATAAACCAATCCGTCTGCCTCAGTTTCCTCATCTATAAAAGTTGAGATGATAATAGCTCCTACCTCCCAGGATTGTTGTGAGGATCAAATGAGATATTAATTGTAAAGTGCTCAGCACAGTGCCTGGCACAGAGTAAACACCATATGAATGTTAGCCATCATTAACATTATTATTAGATAATGTAAATAAAGCAATTCTCGAATCTTAAAACACTAGATGTTGTTGTCCAGTAATCGTTTCATGACCCTATTTGGGGTTTTCTTGGCAAAGATTCTGGAGTGGTTTGCCATTTCCTTCTCCAGTTCATTTTATAGATGAAGAAACTGAGGCAAACTGGGTTAAGTGACTTGCCCAGGGTCACCCAGCTAGTAAGTGTCTGAGGCCAGATTTGAACTCAGGAAGATGAGTATCCCTGACTCTAAGCCTGGGACTCTATCCATTGTGCCAGCTAGCTGCACAAAGCACTAAATATGTGTCAGTTATTATATCCTTGCTTGTAAAATGAAAGGGCTGAATCTCGGACATCTCTATTAACTCTAACACTCTGTAGTTCTAGTGGGATACTAGGGCCATGAAAGTACTTAGTCAACCACTGACTAGGTTCTTAGTTCTTCATATATTCTTAGTATATAATTATAATTATAGGTTCTTACTACATAATTATAATTAATAGACAAATATGCTTTGGAACAGATCCAATAACCCAGATGGGCCACCTGGGACCTTTATTGTTTGTTTGCCTCTGTGCATAGTATCATCATTTCTTAATCCTGGGGCTATTTAAATTCAATTTAAACACATTAAAATGTTAAGAGTAGAAAACCCATTTCTTTGACTACCAGTCTTATAGCTTTTTAGCTAGTTTAGTTCTACTTTCCTTCTACGGTTAATGGTATCTGAATCATAGGGACTTACAGAGAAAAGGAAACACACCCTTCTCCCTATATTAGAGGTGGAGGCAAGGTAAGTCAGTAGAAAAAGAAGACTGATTTCTTTGGTCCCTAATAGAGATTGATTTTATAGGAAGAACTCTCTGTCTTAGGGCTCAGATGGAATAATAATACAACTGAGGCCCAAAAAATCATATCAGTAAGATATATAGCATAAGATAGAGTAGATAGGGTGTCCCAAAAGTTTTAGTGCAGTTTAAAGCTATACATTAGGGACCTTATTTTAGGGGTTTAGAGCCTATCCTTCAATCAATATTCCAGGCAAACTGGATGATAGATAGATAGATAGATAGATAGATAGATAGATAGATAGATAGATAGATAGATAGATAGATAGATAGACAGATAGATAGACAGATAGATAGATAAATAGATACATACATAGATACATAGATACATAGATACACAGATAGATAGATACACAGATAGATAGACAGATAGATAGATAAATAGATACATACATAGATACATAGATACATAGATACACAGATAGATAGATACACAAATAGATAGATAGATACATAGATACATACATACATAGATACATAGATACACAGATAGATAGATAGATAGATAGATAGATAGATAGATAGATAGATAGATAGATAGATAGATAGATAGAGGATTTGTTAATTACTTACTACGTGCCAGCCACTGTGCTAAATGCTAAGGATCAAACAAATATTAAGATAGTCCTTACCTTCAAGGGCTTTACTCCCTCCTCACCCTCCAAGGTGGCATGGTGAGGACACTGACTAGCTTGGAGACCTGGGCACCAGCAAGATGATAATAGCTCACCCAAGAGAAACCAGGGACCAAGGGGTAGAGTCCAAGCTATCTGAGGAGTGCGAACTGAGGACAGTGGTATATGGAGATGATGTCCACATGGCATTGTCTCACACATTCTTGTCTTTGCCCAGGCTATGCCCTTGCCCGTGCCTGGAATGAACTCACTCCTTGCCTCTACCTCCAAGAATCCCTGCCCTTTCTTCAAGCCTCAGTGGTCAAGCCACTGATTTCTCAAGCTGTTAGCACTGTCTCCTATCTCAAATGACCAGGTATATGCCTTTTTGTTGATATGTTATATCTCCCTGGCATAAGACAAGCTCTTTGGGGACAAATTTAATTCTGCCTTTGTGTCTACAGTGTCTTCCACCACATTGTAGGTGCTTTTAGAATGGATCGGATTGGGTCACAGAAAATATGGTGTTGTTATCAACTATAAATCCCTGCTATTTCCACTTAAAAAAAAACCTAATAAATAACAGAACAGTAGAACAAAAAAATCAGAAAGAACATGCTGTACCACATTTTAATTAAACATAAAACACACAAATCTTAATATTCAAAACTGCTAAATAGATCAGTAGGGTGGAGTTACTCATTTAATAAAGTGGTTCACCATAAGATCCCTTGATGAGGTAAGTTGCAGTAATGAATCTGAAACAGATTCAGTCTGAAAAAAATATTTACATACAACTTTTTCAGGAGGCTGTTACATATGGTGAAATGCCATTTAATATTTTGTTATCTACTAATAGGTAAAGGGTAATCCACATGATTCTAAGAGTCAAAAACCTGGATTCTTGTTATGCCTCTGCTTTGGACTATGACCATGGGTAAAATTCATTTTTTGCACCTCACCATCTATATCTGAGAAATGGAAATAATACCTTCCTCCTCCCACAGCACCACTGTAGAGATTGAGGAGATAATAGATGAGATTTCTCTTTTTGGAACTGTCTAAGATACATGACTTTTGGCTTGTGGGTAAGTTTCTACATTTATACTTAACTACCCAACTGCCTTGTTACTTCTATCTTCTCCATCAAGGAGAACAATCTTCAAAGTGTACAAAGTAGAACAAAGACACAGATAAGAGAAAATTGAAGGCAAAAGTAAGAAATAAGATTGTAACAGCCCATCTAGTTGCTATAAATGAATTGAGGTTTCTAAGACTAGAGGATTTATATCCTAGTTTACTAAAAGAACTTGTTGAAATGATCAAAGAATCACTGTTGAGAAATCATGTTGATAAGGAGAGGGGTTCAGAAAACTGCAGACGGGAAAATGTTGAGCCAATTTTCTAAACGGAGAAAACAGATAATTCTAAAAACCACAGAACTATTAGCTTGATGTCCATCTCCAGCAAAATTCTAGAACAGGTTATTAAACAGATGGTCTCTGAGCATGACATGAAAGTGATAATCTGTAAGAGCCAGCCTCAGCTGCTGTCCAACAATGGAAGAGGGAGCCTTGTGGAGTAAATAGGAAGCTTCCTGTCACTACAATTACAGAATCAAAGGATTTTAGAGCTGGGAATGACCTGAGTGACCATATAGTCCAACTCATACCTAAAAATAATTCTAATTAGAAAGTAAATTTGACAAGTAGTTATCCAGTCTTTGTTAGAAGACTTCCAATAAAGGTGGGGGTAGTCTATTCAACTTTTGGACAGCTTTAACTTTTATGCAGTTTTTTTCTGACATCAACCCTAATTGTCTCATCATTATTATTACTATCATCATCATCATCATCATCATCATCATCATTATTGGCTAACTTTTACTTAATGCTCTTGGTTTTGCTCTCTGGGGCCAAAGAGAACAAGTTACAGAATCACAGAATTTGGCAAGTTAGAAAGTTACTTTAGTTTCTATCTAGTCCAAACTATACATGAAAGGATTCCCTAGTATATTTTACCTGACAGGTTACTACTCAATTTAATTCTTGAGAGCTGCACATCTCTCCTGGGCTGATTTCCCTTGAAGAAGTTTAGTCTTCTACAAGGCTACCTATCCAAAATATGTTTCCCTAAAATCTAGGGTATATGTCAGACTAGCTTTTCTCTCCTCTATTATGAATTCTAGGGGGGGAATGTTAATGTTCACTACCACTCCAGATTTGCCTCATTTCCACCCTAGCAATCAATAACTCCTTCATAGTAAGAATCAGATCAAAAATATATTCTCCCTTTATTGATCTCTCCTACAGCCTTTATCTGCAGCCACCCGCAACCCTGAAGATACATGCTTTTGGGGGAAAAAGTTCTGTTGGCTGAGATGGAAATTCTTTAGTCTGTTATGATTTATGGATTAAAGAGGAATTGTGTCTTAGAAAGACAGCCTATCTCATTAGAGGTAGGACATGCACAGTGGTAAGGTGAGGTGAGAGAAGATCCTTGGTGAAGTATTCGAGAGATGACAGGTAAGAGTGAGTGATCAAGAGAAAATTTGAACAGAATTAAGATTAGAGCGGGAGAGTAGAAAATAGGAGACTAGAGACTAGGTGGAGAACATTACCATTCACTCTTAAACTTCATAATGAGAGAAAAGCTAGTCTGACATAAAGGAGCAAGGTGTGGAGGTGGAGGTTGGCAGTGAGCTGTTACTAAGAATTCTATTGTAGCTGCCTCTGCCTCTCACCAATAAGGAAGGAGTCAAAGATTCCACGGAGATAGGTGGTAATATTTGCCTACCTTTTGCTTCTACTTTCTCCTACAAGGAGAGCAATTTGCTAAATCCAAAGCATATCTGTTCTTTAAAGTTTGTTTACATTTCTGTTTAATTAGTACAGAATGCTGGCTTAAGATGTAGTGTGACTGATCATAGGGCTTTTGATTTCTGTACTTCATAACCATGAATGGAAAGTTAGAGAGGAGGGCAGTGCTCTCTGTTGGAAATTGTTGGGGTATCTTCTACCAACCCCATCTGGAGCTCTGGAGAGAAAATTCTATTGATTTTATATTTTATAAACTTTCCAATGTAGGAGAAGAGAATAAATCTAGCTCCTTGTCTCCTACTCAGAACACTAATTCAATAGCAGCTATTGCTTGGTGGATTACAACCTCAGGTATCATTACTTTCTCTATTATTTTTCCTCCATGCAAGCTCACATATTCTTTCCTCTGTGGGGTTGAGCCCAGAAAGAGCTTAGATGACAAGGGAGAAGGTAATACTGGGTAGGAGAAAAATGGAGTGATTGAAAAGTCACTGGCAATACTCATATTCCAAAGGGTAGAGACCAGAGGACAGTGAGAATTCCACTCCTCATGAAGGTACCACATGAATATTTTGGCACATACTTAGTATATTTTTGGTATATATTTGGTAGTGAACAGCTAAGTGAAAAGATCGAACAGGTTAGTACATTGTCTCACATAATTCCAAACTGGTTTTCAAAAGAATTGGAAAAATTCACAACACCATAACAGTATACTAATATAACTGTTTGCCAATAGCCTTTCTGTCTTTTATCCATTTTGTCAATTTTGTAGGTATGAGGTTAAATCTAAAAATTGTTATAGTTCACATTTCTTTTATTCTTAGCAGTTTTAGAATATTTCTTCACATAGTTTTTAAAGGTTCAGAAACTTTTCTTTTGAAAACAGTTTGTTCATAACTGGCGACCACTTATCTATTGGAGAATGGCGCTCAGTCTTACAAAATTCCCTAAATATCAGAGAAAACAGACTTTACATAAGAAATTGATGCAGTTTGCTTTTTTCCATGCATCAGTTCCTATTCTTACTCTAGTTATATTGTCTTTGCTCATGGAAAAACTATTTAACTCAGTGATACCCATACTAGGACTATATACCAAAGAGATCAAAGAAAAAAAAGGATTCATATGACAAAATATTTATGGCGCTTCTTTTTGTAGTGGCAAAGAATTAGAAACTGAGGGGGTGATCATCAACTGGAAATGACTGAACAAGTTATGGTATGTGAATGTGATGAAATTCTACTATGCTATAAGAAATAATGAAGGAACTGATTTCAGAGAAACCTGAGAAGACTTGTATGAACTGATGCAGAGTAAAGTGAGCAGAACAAAGAGAACAATGTATAAATAATGACAACATGATAAAGACAATCAACTTTGACAGACTTATCAACTCTGATCTTTACAATTACCAATCACATTCTAGGTAAGGAGACAAAGTATTCCTCACATAGGGGAAAGTAAGGTGTAGTGGATAAAAAGCTGGTCTCTCCCATGGAAGAAGCTAAGATCGACGGGTAACATGGTATAGAAGGAGAAGAAGGTCCAGGGCAAACCTTGGGGTACACTCGTGGTTAGGGTTTGAGAGGATAATGAACCAACACTTGGATAGGCGGAAGGCCAGGAGAGATTAATGTCACTTCTGGAGCCAAAGGAAAAGGGAATACCCAGGAGGAAGGTTTGGGGACAGTGCTGAAAACTCTTCAGAGGTCAAGGAGGGGGAGGACTGAGAAAAGGCTATTAGATTTAGCAGCTAAAAGAGCATTGATGATCTACATGGGAAGTGCTTCTCAAGGGTCATATTCAAGTTGGTAAAGGAATGAGAAAAGCCACAATTGCATTGGTATACATTTTTTATCTGCCTACCCAGACTTTTAGTCATTCATTCCTAGGGGTCATTTCCTATCTTTTAAAAGAGTTCAATGTTTTTTATTGATATGATAGACTATAAACTCCTTGAGAGTAGGGATTATTTTATTATTTGTATTGATATCCCAGCTCCTAGCACACTACCTGGCACACTATAAGGAACTGTTGATTGGTTGAATAATTGATTGATTTTGGCAGCAAGAGAACTCAACAGATGTCTGAATAACTCAATTCTCCCATCATTATTACACTATGCTTCTGTACTAGGCTTGTGGTCTGTTTCTCAAACTCCTCAGTTATTTCCTCCTTCTGTCCAGGTGGCCAATAGTCTATTTTGATGAAAAGATCACTTCCATTTCTTCTTCCATTGATTTTCACCCAAATGGTCTCCACTGTGCTTCCTCATTCTGGTTCTGGAATTTTTTCACATGAGCATACCTTCTTAATATATTTAACTACCAGATATGGAGTCCTGTGATAAACTTGATGGATTAATTATGACCCTCTGGAGCAGACGAGCTGAGTCAATGATGTGCTAACTGCAGTTATGAGAGAATAAGCAAACCTCTGTCCCTCAGCTCTGCCTCTCTCTATTGGGGAGCACCACTTATCTAGAGCTGGTGGATTCATGGATCTACTCAATCAAATTTGTTACCCCATTTCCTTTTGACCATGCTATGCTTTTAATGAATGCTAGACCCATGACCTTTTCATATTAGAGGTGGTTATCCTACAGGGTAGCTAGGTGGTGCAGTGGATAGAGTACTGAGGCTTGGAATCAGGAAGACCCTTTATGAGTTCAAATCTGGCCTCAAACACTTACTAGCTATGTGACCCTGGGCAAGTCACTTAACCCTGTTTGCTTTAGTTCCTCATCTGTAAAAAACGAGCTAGAGAAGGAAATAGCAAACCACTCAGTAGCTTTGCCAAGAAAACTCCAAAATGGGTCATAAAGAGTCAAACATGACTGAAATGACTTAACAGGAACAACAAAATCCTGAGAAGCAGACACGCATGTGGGTATACTGCGTGCAGTATTTTTTTTACTCTTACCAAAGAATCATTATGTAACAACCAAAGAAAAAAATGAGTAATACATTTTATAAACTTCTATTGTTGACACCTTTAGCCTTAATTCCCACCATGCCATCACAGGATAGTGGAGAGGCAGAGTGACAGTGAGGGAGCATTACATTTATTACGCTACCTCCACCCCCACCACATTGTTACCTATCTTGCTTTTAAAAAATATTAAAATGTGCCCATCCAGAGTCTAATCCAGTGATAGGTTTTATCCAACCAATTCTCAGGAATTTGACTCCTTGAGTTAATGCCTATAGCTCCTCTTGCTTCTCATCTAAACTTGTATATTTGTTTAGGGACATTTGAGTTGATGGTAGTTTTTGTTTTTGTTTTCATTGTTGACTCCCTTGATTCTTGTCTCCTGGTAATGTCTCGGTGTCTCAACAGCTATTTTTCTTCCTTCACTGTAGCTACTCTTTATAGTATCTATGTTAGTGGATACACACAGGTAGTTTTCTTCATTCTCATCCTTTTTTCATTTAAAGTTCTGCTGACTTGATTTTCAAGATCCCTCATGATTACATTCTTACGGACCTTTGTAAAATCCACTCCCTCCCTGGGTCGAGTCTACTATCCTTATGTGTTAAGATATGGTTTGGGGACCAAAGTACTAAAGTATATTCTTAAATATTACCTTCTAATCCAGATGCCCAATTATCAAACTAATTTTTTTTTCCTTCTGCATCCTTTGCTTTCAATAGGCAGCAGTTAAAAAAGCACAACTTGTGTCCCCATGGTCTTTAGTTCCTTCCTCAATGCTGTGTAATCTTAGGCAATGCTTTTTTAGGTCCCTTATCACAGTTTCATTTGTGTCCCCATGAATCACCAGAAATGGGTAGTAGCCATCTAAAAGTGACAACAGAGGCTGGGTGATTGCCCACAGTATGGAGGATACTGCAAAAAGGATTTCTGGACTGGGGGAAGTTGGACCGGATGATATGGTCTCCAACTCTTGATTCTGTGATTTTATGTATTTCATGTATATAATTTACCTATTCTTGTGTAATTCTGAATAAACTATGATGCAAGAGGCATAAACTATGATGTCTCCTTTCACTTTGTTTTGCCTCCCCATCCAGATTGTCAGGACATCAATAGATTTCTGATAATGATGATGACATAAAGCTCAAGATTTTAAAAATGATAACAATAATCGACCTGTATGTGCACATACTCTGTTTATGGGCCCATGGACCTTGGATACAGAAATGTACAAATACCCCAGGCACACATAACAGTTATGGATGAAGGGAAAGTGAAAATTTCCAGGTACAAAAAGTGATCGCCATAGGAACAATGAGGTTTTCACATATAGGACAAACACGACAGCTGCTGGATGCAACTGCCATAACCCCAAGCCATAGTCCCTTGATGAACATTTGCAAAACGCAATAGCCTTGACCATATAGTAGCACACATGCCTTTCTATTCCCTGGCCACCCACAGCCACAGAGCTCTGTCAATCTCTGCAGTGATTTTCACAGCAATAAACACTTCAGCCTGTTGCAATAAATTGCTTAGTCGATGTTTTGCTAAATAACATCTTCCACTTTCCACTCTGTCAGTCAATAGCTTTTCCTCTGGGTCCTGTGATAAAAACCTCAAAAAAAAAACCCTGCCTCTACCCTTAACTTCCTCTCCATTTATTTTATCTGATCTTCTGAATTCACAGAATGTCCCCAGCTGTCAATTTATCTTATAAATAAATTAAATGAGCAAATGGAGGTAAAGGGCATTATGGCATAGTGGATACAGGTCCTGTCCCATACTGCTCACATACTGGCCATGTGATCCTCACAAGTCACTTAACCTCACAGTTCCTCTGGTAGCTTTAACACTATAAGTTGAAGAACAAATGTGAATCTTCACTGGTTAGGAGAGTTTCCTCGTTGAGTATGCTCTAATGAAATCTAAGGTCCAACCCATACATGTGTGTCTATGTGTGTGTGTGTGTGTGTCTATTCGGGTGTATATACATACACATGTGCATGTATGTTTACATGTGTGTACACACTCATGGGTGTGTGCTTACATATGTCTACACTTATGCCTATATATGTTTATATTTGTATCTGTACATAAATGTATATAGATGCATACATACACATATACAACTAGCTCATATATATTTCTACATTATATTTTATTACAATTATTCAATTACATTTAGTGGCTAATTATTAAGGATAGCGATATGTATATACAAAACATTTTTAATGACAACAATACTACAATACACCAATAATTCGTTTTTTTCTCTGTGTGGGTACTCCATCAACCTGTGAAGCCTTGAAATCCTTAATCTTAGTAGACAGTTTTTGTTAGTTGTTGTGGCCAAAAAAAAATTGTTTGTTAGCCAACCTCCTAGTGATGCACTTCTCCAAGTTAAGTGAGTGAGACTGTTCTACAGGCAACAAAGATTCAGTTCTTCATTATTTGTTGTTGTTTAATCATTATCAGTTGTGTCCATCTCTTTGTGACACCATTTGCAGTTTCTTGATACAGTTACTGAAGTGATTTGCCATTTCTTTCTCCAACTCATTTTACAGATGAGGAGACCGAGGCAAACAGGGTGAAGTAACTTACTCAGGGTCACACAGCTAGTAAGTGTCTGGGGCTAGATTTGAACAAGTCTTTCTGACTCCAGACCCAACTCTTTATCCACTGTGCCACCCAGATGCCCCTGTCTTCATCATGCCCATACTCAAAACCCTTCTAGCTTGATAGGATCTGCCAGAGTTCATAATTTACTCCTACAGCCTTTGAGATCACATGATGCCTGGAAAGCCA
This sequence comes from Phascolarctos cinereus, assembly GCF_003287225.1. Classification (NCBI taxonomy): domain Eukaryota; kingdom Metazoa; phylum Chordata; class Mammalia; order Diprotodontia; family Phascolarctidae; genus Phascolarctos; species Phascolarctos cinereus. The sequence continues at coordinate 230,786,747 of NW_027555736.1, forward strand.
TGATACAGTACAAATGTACTGTCATCTCTTCCACATTGTGGGGGTTAGGAGTATGACACTCCCATGATATGGAAGATTCACATAAAATTTTTTGGCCCTCTCTTCATACCAGAGAAGAAATCTGAATTATTATGGTATTAAAAGATAAAATATGTTGATATTATACAATATAATACATACATTTTATGCATTTCTGAGTTTCTAAACTTTTTCTGTGTGTCTGCAGCTTCTGCAAAACTCCCCCCAAATTACCATTTAATTTATACTGAAACCACAATGGGTAAAGTCACAGTGTAGAAGGGATAACTGTAGTCTCATAGTAGAGAAAGCCCACATTTATTCACTATTTTCAGATTTATAAAGCTCGTCCCTTTCAACAACACTTTCAGATAGATGATGCAAGCATTAATGGTTGATCAGAGAGGTTTATTGTTAATAAACCTCTAGGGGACTAGAGGCGACTGTCTAGGGCTATATAGCTGGTAAGTTTTAAAGCTTGGACTCAGATTCACATCTTGTGAATCTTCCTGCAACACAATGCTGCAGGTCAAAACCTGGAAAGGTGGCCTCATGTATAAACTAAAAGCAGGAAATAGAAACAAAGGATTGAGGGAAAGTTTGACATCTCCAGGGGATTCTACTAAAGGGCTTTGGACACTCAGCCTTTCCTTCTCCAAATATTTGCATTAGAAACAAAAGGATATCAAGGCTGAGAAAACTATGTGGTCACAGCTTTGTCAATAAGTTCCATCTTACACACATCAGATTAGCAAAGATGACATTAAAAGAAAACAAGTGATAATGACTGGAAGGGCTTTAGGAGGACCAGCATACTAATGCACTGTTGGTGAAGCTGTGAATTGATCCAGCCATTCTTCCAAAAGCAATTTTGGAACTATTCTCCCAAAGTCACGAAACTGGGAATACTCTTTGACTCAATGACACCACTATTAGCCAAATAACCCAAGGGGAAAGAGGGAGATGCCCCATATCTACAAAAACACTTATAGCTGTACATTTTGTGGTAGCAAAAACACGGAAAATAGGGTGGTATCCATCAACTGGCAGGTAGGTGTGTGCTCCATAGCTCTGGGCCTAGAGCCAGGAAGATCTGAGTTCAAATCGTGCCTCAGATACTTACTAGCTGTGTTACCCTGGGCAAGTCACTTAATCCCCATTTGCCTCAGTTCCTCATCTGTAAATATGGGGACACACTGAAGAAGGAAACGTCAAACCATTCATTAGCTTTGCCATGAAAACCCTGAATGGGGTCATGAAGAGTTGGATATGACTGAAAAATGACTGAAAAAATACATAACATATATGTATATGCACACATATATACATATTTATGTATGTGTGTATGTATTTGCAGGGAAAGAGGACAGCAGTGGTGGTGCCAAAATAAAAAATGAGAAAAGAAAAAAAGCAGAGGTTCATTGAAGCAATTTTTAAAATGCCCAGAAAAGAATAGGAAGTTGAGAGGAAGACAAAAACAAGCAAGATGGCTTTGAAATGAATATTTTTTTTATTTATCATATATCTATGTATATCTATGTATATATTATAAACAAGCTGTATATGGCAGCTTCACAGTTTCATATGTAGTCCTTATTTTCTGTTCTTTGTATGTTGGAATATCAATATTTGTTAGCATTTGTCAAGTTCAGATTAATACAAATTTAAAAATTGCTAAAGTAGCCAAAAAATAGATGTCGTTAGATCAATGACTTTTCGGAGCCCTGTCAATGTCCTCTTTCATAATAATAATCCCTTACATTTGTGTAACCTTTTTAATATACAAAACACTTTCATGTGGACAATCTCATTTTATTCTCATGACAGTCCTTTTTGGGCAGCCACTGACTCAGATTTAGAGAGTCAAGAGCATTTGAGTTTTAATCCTGGCTCTGCCACTTCTTATTCAGTAACCTTAGGAAAGTTACTTGACATCTCTGAGACTCAGTTTCTCCCTTTGTAAGAACAGAGGGTTACAGTAGCTAATCTCTAGGGTGCCCTCTAATTTGAGATCTATGATTCTATGACCCTCACTCTACAGAGGAGGAAACAGAGCCCCAGAGTTCCAAAGTTACTTATCCAATTTCACACAGCTAGCAAGTTGAGCGAATTGCATGTACGCTTCTGTTGCTTGCTGTGATTACAGTACTAAATGAGTATTCTGCTGATAGATTGATTGTTACATGAAAAGGTGCAAAGCATTAGCAATTTTTTGCCTTCTATAGTACATCTATAAAATTCTGGATCTGACATGGCGCACATCAGGGGAGAAAGAAAAAAGAGGCTTATTGATGTAAACTGTGCATTTGTGTATGAGTAAATCCCCACCAGAATGGGGTTGGGGAATGTAAATGTTGGTGGAACAGGTGATAGGGATCAGATGATAGATATGAAGGATTGATTGGGAGGGGTGAGGGGAGAGATGCTTAATGTACAGAGGTTGTGAGAAGGGATATGAAACACAATCAGACCTATTCTGCTTGAGAATGCAGGATCAAAGGGGAGATGCTAACACGTAGGCAGCTGTCCCAAAATTGAATGGGGCTGCCTTGTAAGGTAGTGACGTCCCTGGTCACTAGTGCTGTTCGAGCAAAGGCTGGCTGGATGACCACTTGATAGACATATGTTCCTGTTCAGGCAATGGCCGGATAAAATAGACTCTGAGATTCTTTTTAATTTCTGGATCCTCTGTCTCTACTGGAATAACCCATAAGAACATTAGAGTCAAAGCTGGAGTTACTAGGGAGAGGGGGGAGACAGGACAAGCTAGTTAGCACACATTGGTGCAGAGATCTTTGAGATCCCCTAGTTGGGATTCCCTATTCTTGTGCACGCTGTTGTTTAGTCTTTTTCAATTATTCCAACTGTTTGTGACCCCATTCGGAGCAAAGCTACTGGAGAGAGTTGCCATTTCTTTCTTCAGCTCATTTTACAGATGAGGAAACTGAGGCAAACAGGGTCAAGTGACTTGCCCAGGATCACATAGCTAGTAAATGTCTGAAGCCAGACATGAACTTGGGTCTTCTTGATTCCAGATCTGGTGCTCTATCTACTGCATCACCTAGCTGCCCTGTAGATGTTCAAGTAGCTTCTAATTAAAATGCTTGTAATTATGAACCTGTACTTTATGGGAATCCAATAATGGGTTACTTTTTCCATAAGGCTACACCTTCATTTTCATGTGAAGATCTCATTTCTTTCTTTTTCTTTTCCCCCCTCCATTTCACATTGCTTGATCTGAAATATAAAGCAGTTGGAGCAGGTCACCTCCAAGACCTTGTGTCTCTTCTTCTGACATCTCTTCCATGTTCCACAGCTCACTTAAACCTAGCTTTCTCTGGAAAACACCACATATTCTGGTGCCCTCTCTAAGGCTTGGCATCTTGTTCCCTCCCACCTCAGGACACACAGGGTCAGGAGCAGGAATTGGGACCCTCTATGTTCCTGCTGTCACTTTCAGACCCTCCCTTTGACACCATCACTTAGCATCTACTTCTCCTTCAGAGTCTGCTCCATCCTGTTCAGGTCCTTGCTGCTGCCGTCTATGAACCTCAATGAAGACTATGAACCTCTCTGTTCAGCTTCCTCATGTGTAGAATACCTGTAGTACTTAACTCTTGGGTTTTTCATGAGGCTCAAAAGATACACTATAGGCGAAGTGCCATATAAATTTGTGGGCTCAGGAAATAAATGGAATGCTCAGGTCCACCTAAATCTTTGGTGGGTGAATCAGGGCTGAAATGTTCAATGTTTTCAAATATACCACTATAGCACATACATAATATTGGTTTTAGTATCCTAGTAAAAGGCAGCTAGATGGTGCTATAGTACACAGAGCACCAGGCCTGAAGTCAGAAAGGTTCATCTTCCTAAGTTCAAATCTGGCCTCAGATACTTCCTAGCTGTGTGACCCTGGGCAAGTCACTTCACCCTGTTTGCCTCATTTTCCTTATCTGTAAAATGAGCTAGAAAAGGAAATGGCAAACCACTCTGGTATCTCTACTTAGAAATCCCCAAATGATGTCACAAAGAGTTGGACGTGACTGAACGACAATATAACACCGGAGATAAGCTTTTAATGACACAAAGGCCAGAAATGTCAGAGCTTTTCTTTTAACCTTCACAAGGTAATTGGACAGTATTTCAAATGTGTTAAATTATTGAAGTTAACACCATAGGAAAGAAGTGAAAATACTAGATACATTTAAAGAAAATGTGTTAGTCTGGGTGAGTTACAATCACTATGGAAACTACAACATTTTTCTAATTTAAAACAACACAATGCAATAGACCCATGAGAGTGTAAAAAAACAACAGCAACATTCTATTACTGGTTTTGAGGTGCTAAAAAGTAACAAGTATAACCCTAAAAGTATGAGAATCAGTAAACATTTATGAAGTGCACATTGTGTTTCAGGCACTGTACAGGGTGTTGGGAATACACAGACAAAAACAAAACCTTCTTGTCCTCAAGAAGCTTACATCCTATGGCGGGGGCAGGGGAGCGCGGGGGTGGGAGTGGGGGGAGGAAATACAATACGCATGCAGATAAGTAAACACAAAGTGATTTCAAGAGGGAGAGAGAGGTTGCCACACCATAATAGATCTAATTTTTAATGAACACATCAGAACTTATACATCTAAATAGTGGTTATCTTAAGAGTTCATATAATAATATTACTGTCTTAAAATAATTGCTACATGAGTCTATATAATAATCCTTGATATTTATATGTTGCTTTAGGGTTTGCAAACCATTTTACATATAACAACTCATTTGATTCTCAAAACAACCTTTCTGTGGCAGGTGATACATATCATCATCAGTAATTTACCAACTGGGTGGGTAAGTGGCAAAATGCATGGAGTGCCAGGCCTAGAGTCAGGAAGAGTCATCTTTGTGATTTCAAATCTGGCCTCAGATACTTACTAGCTCTGTGACCCTGGGCAAGTCATTAACCCTGTTTGCCTCAGTTCTTCATCTGTAAAATGAGCTGGAGAAGGAAATGGCAAACCCCTCCAGTATCTTTGCCAAGAAAACCCCACAGAGTAGGACACAGCTGAAACTACTGAATAACAGCAATGACAACAACAATTTTACCAATTAGAATATTGATTTCAGATATGTGAATTGACTTCCCCCAGGGATCACATAGCTAGTAAATATCTGAAGTGACAGCCTGTCTTAACTCAGACTCAGGAAGGTTCAGAATAACAAAGGCCAATGCATGAACATGCAACAGAGCAATAAAAGAAGCCAATTTTATTAAGGAGCCATACTTAGAATACAAAGGATGGTCAGGGAGAATTGTGGAAACAGACCAGGTCCACTGGGACCTGTTGGAGTACGCTGGTACCTTGGAGGGCATGAGGACATCTTTCAACCAATAAGCCCTGTGGCTTTTTACAGGGTTCTTATCTGGGTCTAGCAGGAACAGACATTGGGGGAAGGGATCAAAGAGCCTGAACCTAGGGACTGGGAAGACTCCTGGGGAATTGGTGGCTTAGTTGATATTTAAAGTTCCTTCTGGCTGCTGGTGGGAAAGGGGCTTTGTACTATTATTGCTGGTCTTACTGTGAGAGGGTGACTCAAGGATTTTTTCTTCCTTTAGAGAGATGAGGAGGGGTTATTGCTGGGGTAGACTCAAACCCAGGGCTTCTTGACTTAAATACATATACACACACACACACACACACACACACACACACACACACACACACACACACACATATATATACCCCCTATATTGGCATTACTCATAACAGTTTTGGGAATGATTTCCTTCTTTGGGGATGGTCTTCAGAGCTAGTTTTATGAGCCATGTAAGAAAATTTGTGTCATTTCTTTAACATCACACCTCATTTTTGAGAAATGGAATTACTCAGCTTGAAACCCCTCTTGTTTGCTATATTTGGCTGTGAATGACTTTTGGCTATGTCTAAACTTTAAGTCAGCCCCAAAGGACAAAATTTTGCCACCTCCAGGGGTATTAAAAAAAAATGAAAGACAGGATCTGTAGGCTGCTCCTCCAAGATACGGCATTCCATAAATGGTCTGAGCATTAACAGAACATTAGAATGAGTAAACCTCCTGGCTGCTGCTTTGGAGAGGACAATATTTACTTACTTTTCTAAGTTTTGGTCAGTTTGTTAAAAAAAAATCAACCACAGTTTACATACTGTAAATAAAGCGGTTAAACTCTTGAGCACAAAAGTAGGGGCACTTAAAAGATGCAAATAGTTAATTTAGTTAGATTGGTGCTCATATCAACTAAAATCATGATTTATGGTTATTAAATCATTTAGGCTGACTGTTCTTGAGTTATATGTTGAGTTATATCATATTATACGATATGAATATAATGGGCCTTTGAGAGTCACGTCCTCACCTGTAATTATTTTTCTGTAGTACATTTTGAGAAGAAATTGTTTGCAAGCGTGTTCTCATTCCTCCTTTCTATGGCTCCCATTCCTAAACATTCTCCGTCTTCCCTTTTGCTTTACAGTACAATAAACTAAATCCTGCCTGGACCATCAATAAAGCATTGGGTACAATGAACCATTCTTCCAGTTCATCTGCTTTTTAGTAACAAGAGTCAAAAAGGAGAAGAAAAATGGGAGATAAAACTTCTTGTAACTTTCGGATTTCTTAAAGAAGGTTCCTTTGTCTTCTGGCATGGGAGTAGAGATATAGCAACATGAGAAAGATAACAAAAAACTTTCAATCTGGGGACTATTTATGCTAGAGGAAGGAAAGAAGGAAGCATTTATTAAGCACCTACTATTTGCCAGGTCATGCTAGAGGAAGGAAGCAGACTATGCGCCACACAATGTGTTAATTGCTTTATAAGTATTATCTCATTTGACCCTCAAAACAGCCCTGGGAAGTAGGTGCTATTATTATCCCCATTTTTTAGTTTAGGAAACTGAGGAACAGAGAGGTTAAGTGACTTGCTCAGGGTCATACAGCTAGTAAGTGTGTGAGGATGAATTTGAACCAGATCTTCCTGACTTCAGTCTCAGCCGTGCTGTATCCATTGTACCACTTAGCTGCCTCATTGCTGTTGTGGAATTCAGGACAGCATGACCCTGAGTCACAGCACATGAGTTCCTTTTGACCAAGGTGAATGAATATGACAATGAGTCTGAGCATCTGTCAAGCTCGTGACAGTCACCATCAAATCAATCATTTACTTCACAATCTACCAGCACAGGGAGATTATACTCGGGTGGAAGCTCAGCAGTATAGCACCCAAGAGGAACCGTCGGGAAAGGCCACCAAATATGGAGCCAAAAGACTTGAGCTTCAATCTTGGATCAGCTGCTGACTATCTGTAAGACCTTGGGCAAATAACTTTTCTGTGGGCCTCAGTTTCCTTCTCTGTAAAATGATAGGGATAGACTAGATGATTTCTAGGCTGCCTTCCAGCTCTAAATCATATTATCCTATGACTTCCAAAGATGATGATGATGATGATAATAACTGGCATTTACATAGCACCTACTATGTGCCAGGAGCTATGCTAATTGCTTTATAAACATGTTCTCATTTGGCCCCCACAATAACCCTGGGAGGTAAGTGCCATTATCATCCCTATATAGTTAGGGAAACTGAGGCAGAGAGAGGTAAAGTGACTTGCCAAGGCCACAAAGCTAGCAAGTGTCTCAGGCTGGATTTGAACTCAAGTCTTCCTGATTCCAGATTCAATATTCAATCTAGAAATAAAATTTACATGATAAGTCAATGGGACAGGGATAAGGAAACTGTGATTTCACTCGTGCTGTGGGGGTATGGAAACTCCTGCTGCTGGTATAGAACAGTAACTCTTCTGTAACCTTTTATTTTAAAGACAGAGTGAAGGGGGTGGGGATGGTTTGGCTCTCAGAGGTTAAATCATTTGACCATGCTCATAGAACCAATATTCAGATTCAGTCCGAATTCAGTTATTTTCAGTTGTGTCTGACTCTTTGTGACCCCATTGGAGTTTCCTTGGCAAAGATATTAGAGTGGTTTGCCATGTCCTTCTCCAGCTCATTTTACAGATGAGGAAACTGAGGCAAACAGGGGTTAAATGACTTGCCCTGGGTCACACAGTTAGGAAGCGTCTGAGGCTGGATTTGAACTCAGTGTGATGAGTCTCTCATTGCAAGCCTAGCATTCTACCCACTGTGCCACTCAGCTGCCCAGCGAATCTGAGGCAGGATTTAAATCCAGATCTTTTTGACTCCAAGGCCAGATCTCTATCCATTGTCTATAATTAAACATGAATACTTAATATTTTTATAGGCTAGCAGCTTGACAAAATGCTTTCCTAACTGTCCTCTCTGTGATTTACTTAGCTCATTGATAAAATGGAGGTAACAACACTTGACCCTCTTCTCTTTCCCTCCCCCTTTTCCAACAGTGGCATTATTCCATCTTCCTTTCCTTCTTTCCATTCAAGTTTAAAAAGCTCTAGCTGTTTTCACCTTCCCTCCATATCTCTCTCTATTCCCACCCCCAATAAAACCTACGCTCAGGAAGGATCTGTTAAGCTCATGAACACTGAGATGTTGTATTTCCTAGATCCCTCCAGCCTGGCTGCCTCCATTACGGCCAGATCTCCATAACCTCCCCATTGGAAAATGGAGGAGCCTCTGCCCCTGGAGCCTCCCTGGGCCTTTTTCTTGCTCTTTTCTGGGCCTCCACAGTACCTCTACCACATCTCCAACCATGCCACTGCCTGAGTAACACCCCCCAACCCATGCTTTCCAGCTGTCATTTACGTGTTGCCTTCTATCACTGGGATGAAAGACCCTTGAGGACAGGGACTGTCTAGAATACTTTATTGTATGTGTGGTGCTAAGGCACAGTGCTTGGCATACAGAAAGAACTTAGAGGTTTTATCTCTCTAGCAATCTAAGATACAAATGGCAGACAAAAGCTACTTCTGTCAACAGAGTTTGAAGGGTTCACCGGTCTGTCAAAGTCTTAAACCTAAAAGATTAGAGCCTTCCAGATTACTATAAGATCTTGCCTGAGGTAAGGTTTATCTTCATTGTTTACTTCTGAACAGTGGTTCTTATAGGTTCAGGGAAGGTAGGTGATGCAGTGCATAGAGTCAGGAAGATTCAAATTCCTAAGTTCCAATCTGGCCTCAGACACTTACTAGCTGGGTGACCCTGGGCAAGTCACTGAACTCTGCTTGCCTCAGTTTCCGCATCTGTAAAATGAGCTGGAGAAAGAAATGGCAAATCACTCCAATGTCTCTGCCAAGAAAACTCCAATGGGGTCATGGAGAGTTGGACATGACTGAAACAACTGAGTGAGTGTCTTGTAGGTTCCATTAAAATCATAACACACAGAGTAACTGGTAGAGCAGGGTTAAGAATACGTGTCTTACTTCTCATTTCAGTTCTCTTTCCATTGTACCATATCACCAAGAGGAAGTTAAAGAAGTACCTGTACAAGTTTATCTTCAAAGGAAACCCTAGAGAGGACAAGAAGACCCATTTTCTCATTCTTTGTATGCACAAAACCAACTGGGTTGCCTGGAAGTGACCATTCTTCTCCAAGCCCCCAACGTCTCCTCTGTGACACCATCCTAGGATGAATATCTGCCTGTAGCTGGTCCCTGCCATGCAGTCTGACACGTTTCTGATGCTGGCATTCCCTGCTGAGGAGAAACCTGGCATTAATGTGACGTGCTGTAGATAGGGAAGAACAGTCGCTGGCAATAGGAGTGTATGGAGCAGCTTGGGCACCACAGGCCCAAACTGTTCTTGGCTCCGGTTCTGGCTGTTATTGACTCTTCCAAAAGCCTGGGAGCGTTTGAGGATTCCTCTCTCTTGTGCTAGAGCTACGCACTCAGGACGCCTTCTCGGTGAGAGCAGTAAAAGAGGAGGCAGCTGAAGTCGGGACCACTGAGGTGTATGGCAGCATTTCGAACATCATCATCAACAAGAATATCAAGGTTATGCTTAAGTGTGATGACTAGACATCTTGGCCGGGGATGGATAGCTGGATAGGGGTGTAGTTTCACCTCCTGGCCTCCTTGATGCATCCTGGGGCAAAATGTCTCTCAGTAACATTCTCGTCACCTAGTGTTGGGATGATTACTCTTTTCCTATTGAGTTAATCTAATTAGCCTGCTGTTACACATTCTTTTTTCCTCTCCCTTTCTCTTTCTTTCTCCCTCCTCCTCCTACTTTTCTTCCCTTTTCCTTTCCTTCTTTCCTCCCACCTTCTCCTCATTAGGAAAATTTCCAAATTTCATTCTGGAGTGACTGCTGTGGAGATTTGGTTCCTTTATTCTCTCCAAGGGTCTTTCCTTGACTACTTTTATCTCCTATCTAGCTCCATTCAGCTTTCCAGGCTGAACTCTCCAACTTTAAAGTCAATGGCAAGGTCATCCACTGTCAGTCATCTTGACTTTTGTCCTGCCATTGAACTTCAATGACTCAGGAAGAGAGAGTGAGGATGATGACTTTGGGTAATTTTGCCTCACTTAAATCTAGTTCATGCTCAACTTAAGACATCACCCCTTGACGTCACTGGTCTTCTTTGAAAGTGAAGGATGAACAACTCTAAATCCACCAGTGAAGCTAGGAAGGGATAATCTGCCACCTCCCCCCCCCCCCAATAACTCAACTGTAAGGCAAGATCCGTCAGGTACAAACCCTGGATCTACTGGAGTCATTGGGCAGGATATTGGCATGACACCTGGGGGACAGAAAACTTAAATGGCACAAATAATCCTTGTTGTTCTTGTCTTAGTTGATTAGTCATGTCTGACGCTTCATGATTCCATTTGGGTTTTTCTTGGCAAAGATACTGGATTTGTCATTTCCTTCTCCAGCTCATTTTACAGATGAGAAAACTGAGTCAAACAGAATTAAATGACTTGCCCAGGGTCACATAGCTAGTAAGTGTCTAAGGCTGAATCGGAGTTCAAGTGCTCCTGACTCTAGGCTCAGCACTCTATCCACTGCGTCACCTAACTGCCCAAGTATTCCTTGGTGTTGTTTAAAAAAAGAAATGGGTCGAGTGGCTTCAGGACCACTGTTGAGAATAGAATGCAGGACTACAGATATATTCCTGGGATCTCGTGAATGTAAATGAAAATATACAGCAGCTGAGTTGCTGAGAATTGTGAATCATTTGGCAAGTTCAGAGATCTTAAGGAAGAAAGAAAGCACTACATTTTTCTGTAAACTGAGAAAATCATTTTCTCCCTCAGTTAGGAACAGATGACTTTCTAGTATTTGTCTAAAGGAAAGATACACCAAACAATGCCATATAACTAAAAATTAAAAGTTATAAATTATTTATCATTGCTGGAGAGGTACCTCCTAATTACATTATTCAGAATATATTGCCATCTATTCATTAATGCCCATGTATACAGAAACTGATTCACATGCAAGTTAACAGGCAGGAGCTGTCCAACCACAAAGATGATTTTAATATTAAGGAATACAAAGATATATGCAATATTTGTATTGAGTTCAACTGAAACTGATATAAAAATATGTGGGATTTGAAGTAGTAAGATTTATTAGCTGTTTTTGAAATTCATCAAAGTTTTTAAAATTAATTAAAAAAAACACCTCTCCCTTAGGAGAAGAATGTTTCTATACTTATGCAGCTCTTACTTGCCAATCTCCTGATAAGAAGGCTGGTTTATAAATGGTTGGGTTTCTCCATATGGGCTCCATAAACAGCAAGATACTGTTTAGTGTAAATAATGAGTCCCCTGAAATGGTCTCATGTATTCAGATTTGCACAATTCAAAGTTATAATTATCTAAAATAGGTAACTCCAACTCAAGAGAGATATTCAGTACATATGCACATATTTGCATGTACATACACACACACATATATATGAACAGTGTGACCAGGTGATATATGTGTGTGCTTACATGTATATGTGTGTATGTGTAATATATGTATATATGGATCAGTTAATAACCATTTAAGTGCCTACTGTGTATGTGTGAGCATGTGTGTATATATGTCTATGTATATATACATCTCTGTAGATATAGATAGAAAGAAAGAATAAAGAAGGAAAGAAAGGAAGGAAAAAAGGAAGGAAGATGGAAAAAAGAAGAAAGGAAGGAAAGAAGGAAGTAAGTTAGGAAAGAAGGGAAACAAGGAAGGTAGGAAGAGAAAACCTGGTCATACTGGCTTCATAAATGTATACATACCCACATGTAGATAGATGGGTAGGTAGATAGATAGTCTGGTTATACTGACTTCATAAATGTAAATAAACACATAAGCATGTATACAAATACACAAACTATACATGGATAGATAGGTAGACGACAGCCTTTTTGCTCTTTACCATTAAAAACAATCTTCAGAACTAGGTCACATTTTTAAGTAAAGATCACATTGTCAATAATAGCTTTAACTTTTAAAACTTCTCCTCCCTCCAATACTCCTCCCTCAGCCTTTTCTACATTAGCTTCCAGTTGCTACTCTATTCTGTGGGTCATGAGTGTCTTAGGATGGTTCCTGCTTACCTGTGACTACACTGGGGATTTTGGACAGAAAACTCTTTACTGTCCTGATGGGTACCCCGCCCGTCTTGTCATCCTGCATCTTTGTAACGATGTCTTCAATCTGTAAGGGAGCAAGAAGACGACCTTTAAGTATCTTAGTCTATACAAAACCAGGGCCATGTTGTACCCTCATAAGAACAAACATATGAACTTGGACATCAACTTTATTTTGTTAAATTTATTCTTTTTAGTTTCTAACATTCACTTCCCTAAGATTTTGAGCTTCAAATTTTCTTTCCCTCCCTTTCCTCCCCCCTCCCCAAGACAACATGAAATCTGATATAGGCTCTACTTATATATTCATGTTAAGCATATTTTCACATTAGTCATGATGTAAAGAAGAATTAGATCCAAAGGAAGGACCATGAGAATGAAGAAGCAAAACAAAACAACAAAAGAGGAGATCAAATAGTATGCTTTGGTCTGCATTCAAACTCCACAGTTCTTTCTCTGGATGTGGACAACACTTTCCATCGTGAATCTTTTGGAGTCGTCTTAGATCTTTGCATTGCTCAGAAGAGCTAAGTCTGTCAAAGTCAGTCATTGCACAGTGTGGCTGTTACTGTGTACAATGTTCTTCTGGTTCTGCTCACTTCACTCAGCATCAGTTCATATAAGTCTTCCCAGGTTTTTCTGAAGTCTTCCAGCTCATCATTGCTTACAGCACAATAGTATTCCATTACATTCATATACCACAGCTTGTCCAGCCATTCCCCAATTGATGGGCATCCCCTCAATTTCCAATTCTTTGCCACCACAGAAAGAGCTGCTATAAATATTTTTGTACATGTGAGACTTTCACTTTAGATACACCCTAAAGTTTTCACCTACTTAATCAACTAACAAATATATATTGAGAGTCTACTATATGCACACCATTGTGCTAGAAAAAAAAAGGCAAGATATATGACCCCATGAGAAAATTATATTCAAATGCTTATATCAATAAGGGGAGAATTACAAAAGTGACTGGCAACTTTGTTGTGACAAAAGACACATTGGGTAATGAAGTGGTTCTTCTTTGTGTTCTAGTCTGAATGTCTACTTAAAAGTACTAAACTGTAAAACATAATAGGATGTCTTATCGGAGACTAGGCAGTAATACATTATGCACATTTCTGGGACCAAAGCAGGCCACAGCCATATTCAGGTCTGCCCTCTTCACCCCACCTAGTCAATAAAATCCAGTGGTTCCCTTATCCTTTCTAGAATCAAATACGAAATCCCCTTTCTGACATTCAAAGTCTTTCACAGCCCATCTCTGCTTGTTCTAGTTTTCTTACACTCTACACCTGCCAATGTAGGCTTTGATTCAGTGACACTGCCCTCCTGGCTGTTCCAAGAACAAAAATGCGACTCTTGGCTGGGATCCTTTTCTCTGGCTGTCCCTCCTGCCTGAAATGCTCTCCCTTCTTATCTCTGGGTACTGGATTCCCAGGCTTTCTTGAAATCCTAATTAAAATCCCACCTTCTATAGGAAGCCTTTCTTGCTCCCTCTTAACTCTAGTGCCTTTCCTCTGTTAATTATTTCTCCCTGGATATAGCTTGTTTATACCTATTTGTTTGCTTGCTGTTTCCCCCTTTAGACTGTGAGCTCCATGAAGGCAGGAGCCCTCTTTGTATCCCCAGTACTTAACAAAGTACCTGACACGTAGTAGGTGCTTGTCGTTGTTCAGTCATTTCAGTTGAGTTTGACTCTTTGTTACCCCCTTTGGGGTTTTTTTGGCAGAGATACTGGAGTGGTTTGCTATTTCCTTCTCCAGCTCATTTTACAGATGAGGAAACTGAGGCAAACAGGGTTAAGTACTTGCTCAGGGTCACACCGCTAGGAAGTGTTTGCAGCCAGAGTTGAACTCACAAAGATGTGTCTTCCTGACTCCAGGCCCAGCACTCCATCCACTGTGCCACCTAGCTGCCCCCAGTGGGTGCTTAATAAGTGCTTACTGACTAATATTCAAGTTACAGAGATGGAAGTAGGAGGGTGGGAGGCAAAGAGATTAAATGGGAGAAGCAAGATAAAGGTGGTATCTGAGTCCTGAGGAGTGTGGTAGGGGCCGTCACTGTGACCCAGGATTAAGAACAGAAACAAGGTTCAAAGGACATTCCCCAGAGACTGAGTCAGCATGAGCCATTAGAAAACAGGTAGGTCTATACTACAGAGAGAACCACAATGGAATGAAGAGGACATCTGGAAGGGGTGATATCTGGAGAATAAAATTAAGGGATGGGAGAGGATTATACTGGGAGAAGGAGAAAGGGAGAGGTAGAACGGGGTAAATTATCTCACATAAAACAGACAAGAAAAGGCTTCTACAGTGGAGGGGAAGTGGGGGAAAGTGAGAGGGAAAGAGTGAATCTTATTCTCATTGGATTTGGCTTAAGGAGAGAATAACATACATTCCCAAATGGGTATGGAAATCTATCTTACCCTACAGGAAAATAGAGGGGAAGGGAATGGGGCGGGGGAAGGGGATGACAGAAGGGAGGGCAGATTGGGGGAGGGGATAATCAGAAGCAAACACTTCTGAGGAGAGACAGGGTCAAAAGAGAGAATAGAATAAATGGGGGGGGATAGGATGAAGGGAAATATAGTTAATTTTTCACAACATGACTACTATGGAAGTATTTTACATAACTACACATGTATAACCTGTATTGAGTTGCTTGCCTTCTCAATGAGGGTGAGTGGGGAGGGAGGGAGAGAATTTGGAACCCAAAGTTTTAAAAACAAATGTTAAAAATTGTTTTCACATGCAACTGGGAAATAAGATATACAGGCAATGGAGTATAGAAATCTATCTTGCCCTACAGGAAAATAGAAGGGGAAGGGGATAAGAGAAGTGGGGGGGGGGGAGACAGAAGGGAAGGCAGATTGGAAGAAGGGGTATTCAGAATGCATGCCATCTTGGGATGGGGGGAGGGATGAGATGGGGAGAAAATTTGGAACTCAAAATCAAAAAAAGTGAATGTTAAAAACTAAAAATAAATAAATTAATAAAATTGCATTTAAAAATAAAAAAGCACTGAACTTGGAATAAGAAAAAAAAAAGAGGACATCTGTACATAAGGAAGGGGAAGCAGGATCTTACTAAATGTTAGAATCCAGCTGTTTTCCTCTGACTAGACTGCAAATTCCATACTGGAACCACTAAAGGTTGAGGCAGAGGTCAGTTTTTGATCTGGGAGAAATGCAGCCTATATCTGGTCCACTAAGGTAGCTATGAAGCTTCCTTTCTTTGGGGGGAGTGTGGCAGAATAAGAAAGGGGTGGAACCTTGAGGTATCACTCCCCTTTCTCCCAACCAAAAGTGTTAATACACTAGGGTGGATTCTGTATCCTGTTCTCAGATACTATGAGAGAACCTTAGAGTTGGAAGGGGCTTAGCAGAAACAGAGTTCAACCTCACCATTTTGTACATGGGGAAACAGAAGATCAGAGAGATAAAGTCAGTTGCCTAAAACCACACTAATAGCTAGTGATAGACTGAGGAAAAAGGGAGGATGCCGAGTGACAAATAGCTAAACAGGGAAATTGCAGCTCCATTCTGGGGCAGCTAATTTGCTCAGCGGATAGAGCACAGGGCCTGGTATCAGGAAGACCTGAGTTCAAATCCAGCTTCAGGCACTTACTAGCTGTGTGACTCTGGGCAAGTTACTTAACCCTGTTTGCCTCAGTTTCCTCATCTGTAAATGAACTGGATCAGGAAATGGCAAACCATTCCAGTATCTCTGCCAAGAAAACCTCAAATGAGGTCATGAAGAGCTGGACATGACTGAACAACAGATGGATTTCCTTAAGTGGTGTGGTGAGCCAGAAATGTCCACAGTGGGCAAAGAAGGATCATTCCATTGACTCAGGCAACCTGAAATGTCACATAAGACACCTTTCAAAATGGGCAAAAACATATTACACAGCAGACAAGCCTTTCCAAGGCCAGACCAGGTTCTGCCAGGTAAGAAGAAAATACCAATAACTTGTTTAAATGAGCTAAACCATCAAGGGTAGTATATAACTGGACAGCACGTTTTCATTTTTCAAAGCACCTTTACAAGTCATTTAATTCATTCTGTCTAACAGTCACATGACACAGGTAGGGCAGGAAAATAATTTACCCATATACAGATATTTGTTTTAGCTCTCAAAGTACTTTATAGATGCTCTTCTCCGGTCTTTATTATACTACTATGACAACAGGGTGGAAACAGAGTGTCCTGGACCTAGCAACCTGGCTCATGAGGACCAGTTATTTAATTTTCAGTGTGAGCGCATAGACTTCAGTCACTGGCAAACACTACAAGTCAGGGCTTGATCTGTTGTTGTTTTCTGGATTGTCTGGACTTAAGAAAATGATGGAGAACATGTTAATGATGTGGTTTGAACTTAACACATTTGTTGTGTGTGCATTTTTCCTTCAGAGAGCCAACTTTAGATACTTACTAGCATATCCCTGGGTAGAGGCAATACTTTTTTTAATACTATTTTATTTTTTTTCCAATTACATGTAAAGACAAATTCTAACATTCATTTTAAAACGTTTTTGAGTTCCAGATTTTCTCCCTTCCTCCTTCTCTTTCCCCCTTCCCTAAGATGGTAAATAATTTGATATAGGTTATATATTGTAATCATATAAAATATATTTCCATATTAGCCATGTTGTGAAAGAAGAAACAGACCAAAAGGGGGAAAACATAAAAAAATAAAGAAAGTGAAAATAGCATGCTTTGATCTGCAATCAGACTCCATCAGTTCTTTCTCTGGAGGTGGATAGCAATTTCCTCATGAGTCCTTTGGAATTATCTTGGATCGTTATACTTCTGAGAACAGCTAAATCATTCATTAGTTGATTGTCACACAGTGTTGCTGTTATGGTGTACAATGTTCTCCTGGTTCTGCTCACTTCACTTTGTAGCAGTTCATGCAAATTTTTCCAGGTTTCTCTGAAGTTTGCCTGTTCATCATTTCTTATAGCACAGTAGTACTCTATTATATTCATATACCATAATTTGTTCTATCATTCCCCAACTGATGGGCATCCCCTCAATTTCCAATTCTTTAGGAGGCGGTACTTTGAAGAAATCTATGATTTCATTGGTATGCATCTTCTCTCCACAGATACAAACAGAAAATGTCTGGGACCTTTCAACATTCTGAAAATTTTGTTTTCCCTATAAATCCACCTAAGAAGATTTAATCAAAATACTAGAGACCCTCTTCTTGGTGGCTTTTAAAAGAAAGTATCTCAGGCATACCAGTGGGTCACTAGTGGTATCCATATATCTCTCATTCTTAATACATGTGACTTTCTTCCCAGTAGCAGATAATCTCAATAATGTCTGTTAATGACACTGTGTGTACATTATCCTGCTGCAGCCTGATTATGCCCACTCTAATAGCATTTATATAGTGTGCTATATAGTAATTAATAAATAATAATAATAGCTAGCATTTATATAGAAGAGCACTAGATGAATAGATGAATAGATGAATAGAGTATTAAGCCTGGAATCAGAAGACCTGAGTTTGAATTTAACCTCAGACACATAATACCTAAGAGACCTTGGACAAGTCACTTAATCTCTGGCTTGCTTTCATTTCCTTGATGGTATAGGTATACAGTACAATACAATAAATCAGGAATAATAATAGCACCTACTTCCCAGCACCGTTGTGAGAATCAAATGAGGTAATATTTATAAAGTGCTTAGCACAGTACCTGACTCTACAGAATAGGCACTCTATAAATACAAATTATCATCATCATCATCATTATTATGCTTTAGGGTTTGCCAAGGACTTTAAAAATATTATCTCATTTTTGCCTCACAACTAGGTTCTATTATTATTCCTATTTTGCAAGAATATTGGAAAGTGAGGCAAATAGAGGCTAATTGTCTCAGCCAGTGTCTGAGGGAATATTTGAATTTAGGTTTTCTGCATTCCAAGAGTTATGCTCTGTCTGCTTTGTCACTTAGCAGTCACTATGAATTATTCCATTCACCCATAGATTATTTATCAATTTAATTCTTCTGTGGCCTCTTAGTGTGGCCTTCTTCCTCCTCCCCTCAACGTCCCCTCTTCCCCCCAAAAAATCTGACAGCTCTTTGATTTGTGCCTCTCTAGAATGTATTACACAGTTATCTGTGTAACTGTCACATTCTCCAACTCAATTATAAGCTCTATCAGGTCCATATCTTACATAAACTTCACATCTTCCTCAGCACCATGCACAGTGATCAGTACTTAGGAGAGACATAATAAATGTGCATTGAATTATGGTATTTCATGATTTAAAGCCACACAGACCAAATGGGAGAACATTGAGGTTTAAAAGATCAGCTTTTGCAGCAAAGACTAGTTTGGGATCATTGAAAACACTATGCAATCTCCTAAAGGCAGTTCATGACTAGTGCCTGGGCACTTGAGTGGTGATTGAATGAGTGCAAACTAGTTCACTTAGACTGGGACCCGAGGACAGGCAGCAGACACAGTAGGCTATGATTTATCATCACATCTCAGTGAGCTATCCAGGAAGGCTATCTTGTCCTCTGTCTGCCACCACACATGAAACTCTTCATTTTCCCATTCCCCTTTCCACCTTTTGCTCTGATCACAGAGCAAATCGAATCAAATCAATAGGACCACTGCTTTTGGAGAGGGGCTAAATAAACATCAATTCACCATCTCTGTGACTTCCTAGACCAAAACTACCTTCCTTCGCCATTATTCTTCAACATTTGCTTTCTTCCCTTATTGAATGTAAGATCCTTGAGGGCAAGAACTTTCTCTCTTTTTGTATTTGTATCTCCAGTACTTAGCACAGTGGCTGGTACTCAGTTAAATGATTAATAAATGTCTTCCCTTTCACCTTTCCTTTCCCTTTCCCCTTTCCTTCTCCCCTTTCCCTTTCCTTCTTTTCCCTTCCCTCTTTCCCTTCCCCCTTCCTTTTTCTTCTCTCTCTCTCTCTCTCTCTCTCTCTCTCTCTCTCTCTCTCTCTCTCTCTCTCTCTCTCTCTCTCTCTCTCTCTCTCTCTCTCTCTCTCTCTCTCCCCCCAAATTCTTTCTCCCCTGTTCTGCACTAGCTAATTTTTCATCTGCAGCTCCAGTCCAAGGTGCAGCTATTGATGGACTAATGGAGCATCCTAGCCAGATGCATTTCATAATCTGAACAACAAAAAGCTTTCATCTGCTTTGTTTTTCCAGCGTGGAAATCTTTTTTATGGATTTCACTGAGGGGACCTTGTAGTGTTCTGTAGGCTCAAAGTTTTGAGTATGCCATCTGTGAATAGGAATATCTGAAGAATCTTTTCAATAGTAGGAAATTCTTTTGCTTAAACCTTATGCATTTTAATTCAATAAATACTTATTAAATAAGTTGCTGGATCTCTCTGGGCCTCAGTTTCCTAATCTATAAAATAAGAGATTTAGACTAGAGAGCTATGCTAAGGTCTCCATCAGCTCTCAAAATTATTGCTATATTTCTAACCATATCTGCTGCTATTCCTCACCCTGAATCCAATTCAGCCAATTTGACTGCTTATTTCTTAAATGTATTTCTGTGTTTTCCTGTTTCTTTGCTTTGCTTATTATATTCGTTTTATTTGAAATTCTCCTTTTCCCTATTTCTAATCAGAACCTTAATCATCTTTCCATGGTAAGCTCAAATAGCACCTTGTTTGTAAAGTCTTTCTGCATCTCCCCAGCTATATGTGATCTTCCCCTCCTCTGAACCCACACAGAATGTTAATTTTTGTAGCATGGGCAGGATTTAATGTTTTAGTTTTAATTTTAGTTTTGTAGCATCGTTTTAAAATTTTATTTTATTTTTAATTTATGGAATAAAACAAGCATTTCTATAATATAGCATAATAAAAGGTCACATGCACATGCAATTGTAAATCTATTATCCACAACTTGCTATTCCTGTTAAATATATAATGAAGTTATCATCTAAATTTCTTTTTTCCCTTTTTCCTTCCCTCCCCCCTGCCCTAGAGAAGGCTGTCATTATACACAAACAGGTGTGTGTGCATATATGTATATGTAAAATCATTCTATACATACTTCTAATTACAGTTCTTTTCCTGGATGCCGATAGCATCTTCCTTCATATGTCCTTTGTAGTTAATTTGGGCATTTATAATAGTCAAAATGACTTAATTTGTTCAAAGTTGTTCTTAAAACAATATTGCTGTTACTGTATACAATGTTCTCTTGGTTCTGCACATTTCACTCTCCACTCCTGCAAGTCTATCCATGTTTTTCAAGCTCGTCATTTCTTATAGTATAGCATTATTCCATCACATTCATATACCACAACTTGTTCAGTCATTCCCTAATTGATGGCCGTCCTTGCAAGATCCCTTTCTTTGCCACTACAAAGGGAGTTGCTATAAATATTTTAAAACATATAAATGTTTTATTCTAATTATTCATGTACTCGTTATCCCCACATTAGACTATCACCTGCATTAGAGGAGGGACCATGGGTAGGTGGTGCACAGGATTGAGTGGTGTGCCTGGAGTTAGGAAGACCTAAGTTCAAAACCAGCCTCAGACACATTGGGCAAGTCACTGAACCTCTCTTTGCCTCAGTTTCCTCAAACATAAAATAGGGCTAATAGAGCACCTACTTCCTAGGTTGTTGTGAGGTTCAAATGAGAGAATTTGAGATAATTTTTTGTCTTTACTCTGGGTACTATTTTTTACTGCTGTTTTAATAGGACCATAGTATAATTTAGCTAATTAACAAAGCTAAAGAACAAGTAATTGTCTTTGAAGTCCTGGATTATAGTCCATAATGAGCAACTGATGTGCACCTCAAAAACCTGTCCAGAGATTAAGTTTGTGCTGACTCAAGGTTATGTTTCAGTCATGTTCTTATTTTCTGCTGGGATGATAAACTGTACCTTTGGTAAGATGAGAGAAGAGTTATTCCTTCTCATGAAATTGTACTTTCTCAGAGAGTTCTGATGGGACATTTCATTCTTCTAAAGTGTTTGAGTAAGTATTGAAGCCTAGTCATTCAGCTCCTGGGAGCAGCCATTTTGACTATATTGCCAAACTTGGAATCACCATAGAGCATACATTTTCATCTTCTGTCATGATAGATATACACTGGCCACTTGTGTGAAGTGCTTGGCATAGTGCCTGGCACACAGCAGGCACTATATAAATGCCTATTCCCCTTCTCTTTATAATCCTCGCATCTTCCAGTGCAGTGCGGCATTCAATAAATATTTGCAGAGGGGAATCACGTGCTAGTGTTGAGATCAGTTAGCAAAAGAAAAACAGCATAAAGATTTTCAAAATGATACATGTTTTGGGTCCAGTGAAATTTCAGAGACTAGAATCATAAATTATATTTATAGCTCAAGTGATCTCGATGGAAATATGACAACTAAAGAAAGGAAAAGAAGCACAGCATTCAAGCCATTAAGTCAGTCGTTGATAGAATCACTTCTAGTCTGTGCTGATATGGAGAGGATTTAAAGGACTGATTTAGCTGAGAGAATTTCCATAACTCATTTCCAGTCTGCTGAACAATCTAGCTCCTACGATAAGCCTTGAAAAAAAAACAGCATTTATTGTTTATTTTCTAAGCATCCCTCTTCCATATTTGTCCATCATTCCCTAAGACTAGACATCCCTCTTCAACTATTAGAGATAGAAGCCCATAAGAAGAGGTAGTTTTTATTTTATTAGGAAAAATGCACCACTATAATAACACCTCACATGTAAGTAGCATTTTAAATAATTACTCAACAAACATTTATTAGATGCCTACTATATATAAGTTAGGGGTAGATAAAATACCATTTTTCATTTATAGCCATCTATCTCAGTTATTAAATAGGTATGATATACTTAAATATTAAATATATTAAGCAGTTAACAAATCTTAAGGGTCAGCTTGGTTGCACAGTGGTTAGAGTACTGGACCTGAAGTCAGGAAGATGAATCTTCCTGGGTTCAAATACGGCCTCAGATACTTATTAGCTGTATTAGTCACTTAACTCTGTTTGCTTCTATTTCTTCATCTGTAAAATGGAGTAGGAAATGGCACCACTCCAGTATCTTTGCCAAGAAAATCCTAAATAGGGTCATGAAGAGTCAGACACGACTGAATGATGACTATACTCAAATTATTGTGATAGCTTCTGAGGTACACGGATAAAAACAGGCTCTGCCTTCTCTCTTAACTTTCTAGGGTCAGATAGGTGATATAGTATATAGAGTGCTGCACTAGTGCTAAGAAAATGGAAGTTCAAATCTTATGACGGTCACATGTTAGCTGTGTGATCCTATGTAAGTTGCTTAACCTTCTCTCCGTCTCAGTTTCCTTATCTGTAAAATGAAGTTAATGACAGCATCTACCTTCTAGCACATTAAGATCAAAGGAGATAACATGTAAAGTGTTTACTAGCTATCAGTACTCTAGGAGGTGCAGCAAGGGTATGTTGGAGCCAGCTAGTACCTCGAGAGTACTTACTGTTAAAGTTTCAGTATGAGCACTTACATCTTGAAAATTGGAAATCAAATGGCTCAGTGGATAGAGCACGGCCCTGGAGTTCGAAATCGGCCTCAAACACTTTCTAGCTGTGTGACCCTGGGCAAGTCACTTTACCCTGTTTGTCTCAGTTTCCTCATTTGTAAAATGAGCTGGAGAAGGAAATGGCAAACCCCTCCAGTATCTCTGCCAAGAAAACCACAAGCGGGGTCACGAAGAGTTGGACGTGACTAATTGAGAAAAACAGCGGCAATGTACAAAAGCGCTGTGCTAACACTGGGGATACCAACGTAAAAGTTAAGTCCCTGCTTGAAAGGAGCTCATGTTCTAAAGGATGAAGGTTTCAGCCGCAGGGCAGATGGAAAG
The DNA here is from genome assembly GCF_003287225.1 of Phascolarctos cinereus. Lineage (NCBI taxonomy): Eukaryota > Metazoa > Chordata > Mammalia > Diprotodontia > Phascolarctidae > Phascolarctos > Phascolarctos cinereus. Next base: position 230,810,188 of record NW_027555736.1, read on the forward strand.
GCCCTTAGCGTACAGAGGCGAAGCAGATAATTGCGCTCCTGCTTCGGCAGCTAGGTGGCATAGTAGGTAAGAGAGCTGGACTTGGAGTCAGGAAGACCTGAGTTCAAATCCAGCCTCAGACATTTACTAGCAATTCACTTAACCTCTGTTAGCTTCAGTTTTCTCATCTGCAAAATGGGGATGACAATGACAGCGCATACCTCCTGAGGTGGTTGTGAGGATCAAATAATATAACATATGTAAAATGCTTTGCAAACCTCAAAGCATATATAAGTGCTAGTTATTATTATTAGGAGTAGTCATTTCTGCTGACAAAATCCTATCAATTTCTGATGTTGAACCATTTGACAATGCCAAGGACATTGGCGGCAATAACCTTCTTTTTTGGGTCATTAGTAGCTGGGGCAGTAGCACCAGTAGGAGCATCTCTCTCTCTCTCTCTCTGTCTCTGGCAATGGGGTTAAGTGACTTGCCCAGAGACATACAACTAGTAAGTGTTATGTGTCTGAGGCCGGATTTGAACTCAGGTCCTCTTGACTCTGGGGCTGGTGCTCTATCCACTGTACCACCCAGCTGCCCCTACGTTGTATCTCTTCAGTGGCTATTTTCCAGGAGGTTGGTTGTAAGGACTGGGCAATCCTGCATCGCTATTCCTGAGGTTCTTGCATTCAGGGTCCAGGAATGTCTCCATAAAGGCCTGAGGAGAAATGGTGGCCACGGTGGTGGTTTGAGTTTGACCTGCCTGACCTATCAATGCCTCCTGTTTCCCTCCCAGCATGACTCACTAGTTACATGGGTGATAGTTAGTTGGCAGCTAGTACAGGTAGCCAGCCCTCTTTCCACAGGAGTTGCTTCCCTGGATTATGGCCATTAGGGCTAGGCTTGAAGCAGGACCAGTTATCTGAGAGGGGACTACCACTCTCATGATTCTTGTGCTTCTCTGTTTGTTTGGGGCAGCTGGTCAGCAGGTCTTGGTGGTTTGAGAGGAAAATGGGCCCTTCTCCACAATGATTTCTTCCCTCAACGATGGAGGCTGGGCTAGAAGCAGATCTGGTGATCTGGGGACATGGCTAGTCCCAAGACTCTTGGGGAAAAGGAGCGGAGGACAGCTTAGGCAAAGGCATGGAAATGTGAGGCGAAACATTACATGTGAGCCATAGTAAGTAGGTAAGGATGGCTGGATCACAGAGTATCTGAGGTGAAAAGGGCATTTAAAAGACAAAAAAAAGAGACAGAAAGAGCTCAGGTTATGAAGACCTTTAAATGACAGAGGGGTTGATATTTGCTCATAGGTAATAGGTAAAAGTTTACTGAGTAAAATCAACTTGTCATGTCTATGGAGGATGGAATGGAGTGAGGAGAGACCAGAGGGAGGGAGACTAATTAAAAAGCCATTATAAATAAGGGCAGCTAGGTGGTGCAGCAGATAGAGCTCTGGCCTTGGAGTCAGGAGGACCTGAGAGTTCAAATCCAACCTCAGACACTTGACACTTACTAGCTGTGTGACCCTGGGCAAGTCCCTTAACCCTGACTGCCTCACCAAAGAGAAAAAAAAAGCCATCATAAATAGTGCAGGTGAGAGGTGATGAAGGCCTAAACTAGGATGGTAGTTGTGTAAATGGAGAGAAGGGGAGATGTGATATATGTTGTACAGAAAGAAATTATAAAGTTTGGCAACTGATTGGAAATGTGAAGTGAGTAGGAGAGAGGAGTTAATTTTTATCTCTCTCTCTCTCTCTGTCTCTCTGTCTCTCTCTCTCTCTGTCTCTCTGTCTCTCTCTCTCTCTCTCTCTGAGACAATTGGGTCTAAGTGACTTACCTAAGGTCATACAGCTAGTAAATCTCTGAGGCTGGATTTGAACTCAGATCCTCCTGACTCCCGGGCTGGTGCCGTATCCACTACACCACCTCGCTGCTTACTGATTTTAAGGACTTGGATGACTGGAAGAATGGTTACAACAACCTTAATAATAATAAAGAAGTTGTTCAGAAAAGGAGTAGGTTGTGGGGAGAAATATAATGAGTTTTGTTTTAAAAGTGTTGAGCCTAGTTTAAAATGCCCAAAAGGCGGTTGGTGATTTGGGATGCGAACTGAGAAAAGAGATAAGGGCTGGAGAAGTAGATGTGGGACTCATGAGCATAAAGATGAGCATTGAACCCATGGGAGCTGATGAGTGAGAATAAGTGACACAGCACAGTGGAGTTTCTTTACCTACAAGGCTTATCTATAACATCTACAAGCTTATTTTCTGAGGTGCTTAGAAATAGCTCCTATGCTTATGAAACACCTATTTAATAATCCATTTGAGAATTTTTATGGAGATCAACATTAAGCTTCTTAGGACGTAGTCTCTAGCATCCACTTTTCTTCCCTTCTTTAGTAAAGTGGGACATTTCCCCATTTTCTGAATGATTGGATTATCAGTATTCATAGGTCTTATCTAATCAATATGGTTGATACCTTTGCAAAAAAGAAAAGAAAAGAAAAATCACCCTTGCCCTGGCATGCATGGATGGTTTCATTTCATCCCAATTCATCTTTGTTCCATCAGGAGAAGAAGCAGGTATAGTATATGATTTTACTGTCTTGGCTTTTCTAATTAGCTGGGATCTCTGCACAAATCATTTCTCTTTGGGGCTCATTTTGCTCTGGTAAATTGACCGTCCCAGTTGGACAAAATTGCTTCTAACAGTTGATGAGCCTATAAATTCCATCTTCTTTCTGTGCCAACTCTTGCCCCTGAATATGAGCAGAATCAATTCCATTTCTTTAATAAAGAAAGCTGTAAGCCATTGGGGGCATCTTTGAGGCCTAAGATTTTCCATCCACATCAATAAGCAAGTGGCTCTTACTTGGTATTTAGGCATTAGGCAGTACAGAGAAACCTCTTATTGGTGGTCGATATTTTAGCTGATACTGATTGGACAGATAGAGACCTGTAGTACTTTTCTCGGAGGACCACAAAAGACTTTACTGGCCTGATGGTGATGCTCCTTCACCAAAAAGAGAATAGTACAAGTAAAAAAGCCGTTCTCTTGGAAAACACTGTGTACACATGTTGCTGATGTATTTTTAAAGGAGAAACAATTCATAAATGTAGCTCACTGAAAGGGGTCATGGGGTGAGAAGGTATATTTATATTCAAGGTTAAATAGTGGAAGAAACATTGGACTTGAGGCCTGGCTCCAATGACTTGCCACGTGATTATGAATAAGTCATTTACCTCATCTGAGGTTCAATTCGTCCATCCATAAAATGGGTATAAGGGCCACGAGACTCTGCAGGTTCTTGGCAGGTACCATAAGCTTTGCTGCTTATCTTTTGATATCTCTAGTGGTTTTTTGAGGCCTTTGAGCTTCAGGGTAATTAGGATGGTCTGGCTCTAGTTGAATGGGGTGATAACAGGAGTTGGAAAGGCAAATGGAATGGAATACTAGTATTTTTTTGCAGCTTTAAATATATGGAAACAAGTGCTGACCATGTGGAGGGCACACCACTTTGCAACCTAAGGTGAGGAAAAGGTGAATGGAATTTGGTAGTCCTGACTCAGCTAGGAGTGATGGCTGGGGAGCTATGGTTGGGATGGGACATCATAGGGCCATCACAGCTGCCTTTAGGCAGTACGCTAGGCATGAGGGATCATGAGTCTGCATAAAACAAGAAGACTTGGAAAAGCCTGGACTACCACACTGCCATATTGGTTCTGGCTACCTTGCTGTAAACTCTGTAATGTTTTCCTAAGCAAGACAAAGGGAACAAGAATTTATTAAGCACCTTATGTGCCAGACACTGTGTTAACTGTTTTACAAATACCATTTCATTGGTCCTCCGAACAACAACCTTTAGAGGTAGGTACTATTATTATCTTGATTTTACAGATGAAGAAACTGAGGTAGACCGAGAGTAAGCAACTTGCCTAGGGTCACACAGCTAGGAAGTATCTGAGGCTAGATATGAACTCAGGCCTTCCTCCACTGTGACATGCAGGGGAAGCAGATGAGCATTAATGACAGAGAGAGTGGCAGTACGTTGCCAGGAAGGAGCACTCTACCTCTCGTGGGAGTGGGAGACTGAAGCAACATGGAACTACCCAGGCTGGGGTGGGAGGGTGACAGAAAGGGGGATGGTGAGGAAGTGAAGGAGGGGGATTTAGAGTAAGGACAGGGAGAGGCGGAGGAGAAAGGGAGAATGAGACAGGGAAGGGGAGAGAGACCATGAGGACCGAGAGGCAGAGGCAGTGGAGTAATAGAAGGCCAAAGGGGAAGCAGAGGAAATCCCCTTCCCCGAAACAAAAGGAACCTTAAAACTGAAGTTGAAGGAGGCATAAAAGCACAACATGAAGGAACAAACTGAGATCTTGCTCTCTGGTATTGTATGAGTCATGGGGCAGGGGAAACTCTTCCAAAAAGACCTGAGTCCTTTCCCTTTATGGAGGCACAAACTCAGGAAGCTAGTGTGTGTGTCTCTCTGTCTCTCTGTCTCTCTCTCTTTCCCCCTCTCCCCTTCCCTCTCCCTCTCCCCTTTCCTTCTCCTCTCCCTCTCCCTTTCCTTCTCCTTCTCCCTCCCTCTCTCTCTTTCACCTATAGATCCAGAGGAAATGTAGGCCTTGGCAAAAGGTGTGTTTCTTAATTCTCAATCACCCCTGGGCAGCTCACTGAGTGTAAATCACTGTATAGGTCCCTAAACCAGTTAATACCTACCTGAAGGGAAAGGTCTTTTGTGTTTTTAAATGTCTATGTGCTCAGGTATAAGGTTTTTTTAATTCTTTTTTTTTTTAATAAAATACACTTATTTTATGGGCCTTGCTTTGTTGTTAATTTGATGCTTACAGGAAAAATTGAATAGCCCTACAGGAAAGCTACAAATAAGTCAAATGCAGATGTTTCCTAGGAGACATCTGGGTGAGAGGAAATAAACCTTAGATTTCTATTGAGAGGTCCTTCAAAGTTTAAGCCTAGTCCTATGGGTTTTGAACAGGATTCTTGCGGATAATAATACTTAAGCTACACTATGGTAGCTACCTATCTGAGAGGCCACACAGCAGAGGGGAATAGAGTGCTGGGCTTGAAATGCAGGAAAATCTGGATTTGAATCTCGTCTCTGATACTTACTAGCTGTGTGACAATGGGCAGGTCATTTATCTTCATAATTTTCTCATCTTACATAAAATAAGTGGAATGAGCTAGAATATCCCTAAGAGCCTTTCAATCTCTGAATCATATGATTCTTTAAAGCACAGAATCTCAGGGCTGGAGGGGAGATTAGAAGTCATCTAAGCCTTACCCCTTGGTTTTATAAATGAAGACACTGAGGCCCAGAGACGAAATAAATTGCTAACGGCACAGTAGAAGAGGGAATGGGGGGGAGGGAATATTTGGGAGGTTCCTTTTTTGATTTTGGAGGAAATGCAACAGGGAGTTAGGAAAAAATACATTCTTGAGTTCAAGTGAACACTTGTTTCTTGTTTATTTTTTTTTTTAATCATATATCAAGTCTGTCTGTCTCTGCTTACAGAGGATGGATTTACACCCCTGACCAGAAACAAATAATGGGTGGTATTTTTCTTGTTTGCTTAGATGGATCATTAAATGAATTAATTGGCTTACCCTCCCCAGGTCTCTTCTGTAAAAGATGAAAATGCAAGCAAAATCATATCGAGATGATAGAAAAGTTCTCCTGCAGCAACTTAACAGAGAAAGGCAGCGTGTGCCTTGGGCATGAAGGTCCTTTCTACTGAAGCGTTTCATCTTGACTTTGCTAATCAGTTGCCTATTTCTGTCTGCTAATGACTGTCATGTCAGCTCCTGCATTTCATTAGAGAGACTCCTTCTGTTTTGGTGTCTGTGAGCAAGGAGATGATGACTCCTTGGACATATCTCATCAGCCCAGGAGGCAGAAATCAGAATGGGAAAATGATAATCATATTTCTTAATCCAAAATGTGCAGGCTTCACTGAGCTTGGTTCAGCCCCACATGCTCGCCAGTAAGTTCAGAGCATCTTTCTCTCTGGGGTCTTAAAAACAAAATGCACTGCTGTTCTAAACTGATCACCAGAGTGATTGCAGGTCATTCACCCTTCTGTCTGAGGCATGAGTGACTGCCTTCCTGGGACAGTTTTCTAGAGCAATTTTAAGACATTTAAGAGGATGGCTACTTTGAGACTCAATAATGTAATCACTGTCTTATTGAGAATCTCGAAGCCAAGTGTTGGGATCTGTCCTTTTGTCTGAAATCCATTTCCTACTTCAAGTCAGGTTAATTCACTTTAATGGCTCCCTAATGTGGTTCACTTAATCCTATTTGTGGGCCCTCAGTTTCCCACATTCTAGAAGTGGCTCTTGTCCAATTGGAAGCATAAAAGAGATTTCCTGTTTGAAGTAGGGGTTGCCTGAGTTTCAGGCTCTCCCCATCTTGAGTATCCTATGGCGACTGGCATATCTCGGTTTCTTGCAGCCACATGTATAAATACACAAAATCTATGCTGCATGGGCTGATGGCAAGTGTGAATATCAGTAACTAAAGTGTTCTCAGGAAAAATACATGAAAACAAAGATGCACTTTTTGTAGCAAAGAACTGGAAACTAAGGGAAACAACTGGGGAATAGCTGAATAATTATGGTACATAAATACAACTGAATGTTATTGCACTGTAAGACACAGTGAAAGAGATGGATTCAGAGAAACCTGGGAAGACTTGTTTGATCTAGAATAAAATAAGCAGCACTAAGATTACAATTTATATGATGACTACACCTTTGTAAGGAAAAGCAACTTTAAAAGACTTGTGAGCTCCAACCAAACCGACGACTAACCACTATTCCAGAGGACCAATGAGTAAGTATGAGTCCTACCAGGGACGTAAAGGACTAGATGGACATAAGAAGATACATATTTTTTGGACATAGTCAAAGTATGGACTTATTTTGCTTGACTGTTATAAACAGGAGATGAGATTGGGAGAGGGGAAGTGGGTAGTGATACTGCTGCAAAGAATGAAGAGAAATGAATGATAAATGTTAAGGAAGCATTTGGTTTTTTTTAATGTTCTTAATTTAAAGTTTTGAGTCCCAAATTCTATTCCTCCTTCTCCTCCCCCCTTCCAAGACAGCAAGCAATCTGATATGTTATACATGTGCAACTCTGTAAAACATTTCCATACGAGTGACTTTGTACAAGAAGACAAGAAAGAAACAAAGAGAAAAAGAAAGAAAGGAAGGAAGAAAAAAAGTAAAAAACAGTATGTTTCAGTCTGTATTCTGACAATATCAGTTATTTCTCTGGAGGTGCATAGCATGTTTCATCATGAGTTCTTTGGGATTGTCTTGGATCATTGTACTGCTGAGAATACCTAAGTCACTCACAGTTCTTCATGGTAAAATATTGTTGCTACTGTGTACAATGTTCTCCTGGTTCTGCTTATTTCACTTTGTATCAGTTCATGCAAGTCTTTTCAGGTTTTTCTGAAATCATCCTGTTCCTCATTTCTTATAGTACAATTATATTCCATCACATTCATATACTGCGGCCATTCCCCAATTTATGGGCATCCTTTCGATTTCCGATTCTTAGCTACCACAAAGAGCTGATTATAAATATTTTTGTACAAATAGGCCCTTTTCTCTCTTTAAAAATTTTCTTTGGGATACAGACCTAGCAATAATATTGCTAGGTCAAAGAGTATACATGGTTTTATAACCCTTTGGGCATAGCTCCAAATTATTCTCCAGAATGGTTAGATCAATTCACAACTCCACCAATAATACATTAGTGTCCCAGCTTTCCCACGTTCCCTCTAACATTTATCATTTTCTTTTTTTTAATCACCTTTGCCAATCTGATAGGTGTGAGGTGGTACCTCAGAGTTATTTTAATTTGCATTTCTCTAATCAATAGTGATTTAAAGCATTTTTTCATATGATTATAGATAGCTTTGACTTCTTTGTCTGAAAACTGCCTGTTCATATCCTTTGACCATTTATCAATGACATGTATTCTTATAAATTTGACTCAGTTTTGTATGTATTTGAGAAAAGAGGCCTTTTCAGAGATACTTCTTGCAAAATTTCCCCCCAGTTTTCTGCTTTCCTTCTAATTTTGGTTGAATTGGTTTTATTTGTGTAAAAACTTTTTAATTTTATAAAATCAAAATTATCTGTTTTATATTTTGTAATGCTCTCTATATCTTGTTTGGTCCTAAATTCTTCCCTTATCCATAGATCTGACAGGTAAACTAGTTTGTACTCTCCTAATTTGCTTATGATATCACCCTTTATGTATAAATCACGTAGGAAGCATTTGTTTTTAACACACTAAAGGGAACAGAAGGGAGATCAGAGGGAAACAGACAAATGTGACAGATTTGGAAAAGATGTGCTAAACTGATTATGTATTTAAAATCCCCAACCTATACAGAAACCTAGCAGTGAGGCACATGAGGAAGGAAATCCTACATACCCAGTCTACTTATGACTCTGGATTTCAGGCTTGGATATATGTGGTCTCTTTAGGGCCTGTAGGCACCACATGTCATCTACTCTTGTCTTAAGGCTCCTGTTCTGCTGGATTAAGTGGCTTCTCTGCTACTCTCAGCTCTGCTGAAATAGTGTTAAGCTCTTTTAGCTAACAGTAATCTTAAGCCCAGGGCTGCAGAATGTCCCTGGTCTGCTCCTTTAGCTAGTCCCTGAGGCAATACAACACTCTTTGAGTGAAAAGCAGTTCCTTTAATCTTTATATTTATGTTGGCCCTCTATAGATTTTGAAGGGTTTTCCCCTTATGGGTTACAGAGGGTAGTCAAGGGCAGGCCTTTGAGAGATTTCTGCTCTCTGAAGCTATAGAAGGCATTAAGGAACAAGGCACCCAGCTCTTCACACAGCACAGGATTGCCCCATCAGCTTTCTGCATCAAAGGCTGCCCATTAGATCAGTTCTCTACATCAGTGTCAGAGCCTTCCTGTCAATTGTACTGAGCTCCTATCAGATACTCATCTTCTTTGCACCAGGCATTTCTGTGCCTCTTTTTCTTTAAGCAGCTCCTCTAATTGGCTTCTCTGAGCCTTCTCAAGGTTACCTAAGTGTCTTCTTAATCTGTGGCTTCTCACTGTGAAACCAGGTCTGCCTCATGGGGAGGAACCCACTTCTATCAGTCAGCCCAGAAACACTTATTAAGTACTACTATGTGCCGGGACACTGTGCTAAGTGCTGAGGACACAAACAAAGGCAAAACAAACCCAAAAAAAGTCTCTATTCCCAAGGACCTCATAGCTTAATGGGGGAGATAATATACAAACAATAATGTCCAAACACAATATACGCAGGATAAACTGAAGATAATCTTAGAGCATCAAGGAAGATCCAGAAATGCTTCTTGCAGAAGGGGAGATTTTAGCTTAGATTTGAAGAAAGCCCAGGAGGCCAGGAGGGACAGAATTCCAGGCATGGAATTCCAGGGGACACACAGAAAAAATGCAGGGGGTAGGGAGTAAGATGGGGTGTCTTATGAGAGGAACAACAAGGAGGCTGGTGTCACTGGATCACTAAGTATGTGCACACATATGCATGTATATATATGTATTTATTTGCATATACATATATGCATGCATATTTGTTGTTGTTTGTCCTTTGTTGTTGAAAAGGACCAATGACATCAGGAGGTGATGCCTTGACTTGCAAGTGAATTGGATTTAAGTGAAGCAGAGCTATGTGGAGTCATCAAACTCACTCTTTCCTCCAGTCATCCCAGCCCAGTAGCAAAACATAGGTCATTGGCCAACAACAGGTCCCAGGCCAAGCCCCACTCGGTCATTGTTTGGGCTCTTATTGGCTCATAGTGAATGTAAATAGAAATTGTTTCTGTTTTAGCTAGAAAATTTGAGGGTCTTTCCCTCCCTGATTGACTTTTTTTTGTAATTAGGTAAATGAGGCCATTCTCTGCCTCATTTCTTAACTAGCCTTAATCACTGAGGGCCAAGGTCTTCTACTGCATCCAGGTCTATATCTTGCCACTGGACCCGTATGGCTCTGGAGGAGAAAGTGAGGCTGGTGACTTTGCACAGCCCTCCTGCACTTAAATCCAATTACTTGCATGTCATGGCATCACCTCCTTGATGTCATAGTCCTCTTCAAGAATGAAGGACAAACAGCGATGGGCCTTATCACAGCCTAGTTTACCAGAGCCATATTTCAAGAAATCATGAAGGAAAACTATGTGAGACAAAAGAGTTAATTGTTTTTCAGGGAGAAAAGACAAAACAAACAAACAAATATATAAATAAACATACAAATGGGAAAGAAGAGTCAAGCCTCGAAACCACAAGACATAGGAAGAGAAGGAGGGAGGAAATAGCAACACTGCCCAACTGGAACTGACCAGGTGAGGTAGGGCAGCTACTCCTCCTCACAGACTGTCATGTGTGTTTTGTTCTCAAAGGGGACCAATGACGTCAGAAGGTGATGTCTTGACTTGCAAGTGCATTGGATTTAAGTGAGGCAGAGCTATGCAAAATCATCAGCCTCCCTCTCTCCTCCAGAGTCATCCAAGTCCAACGGCAAGACATAGGTCAGGATGACTGGTGATGGCCCTGGAAGCAGTAGAAGACCTTGGCCTTTTTTAAGCTAAGGTTTTTCCCAGATCACAGTTTGTCTGAGGCAATGCCCAGTCAGTGATTAAGGCTAGGCAAAAGATGGTATATATTTGTATATATGGGACAGACATAGTAAGTTTGTTCTAGGATTAAACATGAAGTGGAGAGCAGGTTGTGTATACATACACATAATTTCTATAGGCTGTCTATACACACACACATATATAGGCATATCAGCACAAACAGATAAGTTACGTGTAGAATTAAGCAGGAAAAGGGGTACAGGCTAAATTTCCTTCAGGAAATTGCAAAACTCCTTTAATAACCCCCTGATTTCTCCCAGAAACAAAACCCCATCTTTTTAATATCAATATTCTCTTGGTGGTGCTCTATGGCTACAAGGCAAAGAACGTATTTTTGTCCAAAGAATTGAAAATGAATGGCATGTAGAGGCCAATGGAGAGATATAAGGCAATGATGAGAAGCCAGTAGGTTGCAACATATAATAAATGAGGAATTTTGAAAAACAAGAGTAAATAGTGTCAAGAAAATATAGGATAGAAAAAGCTGATGGCCTAGTTATGTGGCAAGGATAAGGGATTCCAAGTATTCCACTGGTATCTTTACAATGTCATGAGAAAGTATAGAAGGACGCCTGCATGTTGGGTGAATATTCTGGCGCAAAAAAATGGGAGATCATGGACAGTTTAGGAAAGTAGGGTTGGATTGGGATTTGCATCATGAGAGGAAACATCCAAATGATTGATGAGATCAGCAATTCATTCGAATATAAAATATGGATAACACCATCCTTAGTATCTACCTTACAGTGGTTGTTGCAAGGCTAAAATGAGACAGTGTAAATATATTGCTTCACAAACCTTACAGCAGAGGTTCCCAAACTTATTTGGCCTACTCCTCCCTTTAAAAAAAATATTACATAGTGCCTCCCTAGAAATCTTTAACACTCTAACTTTTTTTAAATTTGCATCTCAAATTTAATAATTTATTGTAAATTTGTAGGTTTTTCCTGAATTAAAATTCTGATGATGCAATACTGTGTAATGTAACTGTATAATATCATATTGTAAACAAATCATTACCTGCACATATTTCTGCTGGACTTCCTGACAATATGCAATATAGCTTGCCTGCCAATACTTGTTTGTTAAGACCTATTGGTGGACTTGACCACTGATTGGTTATAACTTGCATTTTATGTGTTTATTTGGAAAATAATGTAGTCACCATGACCTTTAACCCTGTTACACAACAGATGAAACGTGTACAATTTTTTCTCTTCTCTTCTTTCCTTATGCTTCCACTGTCCCCTTATTTTTATTCAACACCCTCCAATAGCACCCAAAGCTACTATTGCTCCCCCCGATCATTCTAGAGCCCCCTCTTTGGGAACCTGTGTTACATAAGTGTCAGCAATAATTATACATATATGTAGCATACATTATATTATTATGTATTACATGTATATTGTGGAGCTCGATGGTGTAGTAGATAGCTGGGTATGGAATGAAGAAGACCTGAGTTCAAATACAGCCTCAAAAGAATAGCTAAGTGGCAGTGTGGATAGAGCGGTGGCTGTGGAGTCAAGAGGACTTGAGTTCAAATCTTACCTCAGACGCTTACTAACTGTGTGACCATGGGCAAGTCCTTTAACCCCAACTGCCTCCAAAACAAACAAACAAACAAAAAACCCACCAAATACAGCCTCAGATATTTAGTAGTGTCTGAGCCTGGACACATTACCTAACCTCTTTTTCCTTTGGTTTCCTCATCTCTAAAATAGAGTAATAATAGTGCCTTCCTCCCAGGGTTGTCATGAGGATCAAATGAGAAAATAACCATAAAGGGTTACCACAGAGTAAATACTACATAAGTGTTATTATTGTCATCATTATTATTGTTACTATTATCATCACACTGTTGCAACCACATTAGTCAGATACAGGATGATTAGTGTTTTAGTTCCTACATAAAGCATTGACTGGGGGAAAAAAACGGCATGTTGGCTAGACTTCCCCTTTTGTTAGTAGTGGCAACCCACTACTAGGTGGGGAAAAAAAGAAAACGTTTTCTGGACATGTTAAAGCAGAGACAAACACCATTTTCCAGAGGAAGGAGTTAGATGGAGTAGAATGAGCATCTTCCCTGAAATAAAGAAAATCCTGGAGCAGCAAATAGCTCTCCCAGGTCTCTGGGAATTCTTGATGTCAGCTTGAATTTCTAGCCAGAGTAACGAGGGTCACAAAGAAGTGAAGTCAGGATACAAGGATTGGCAAAATCAAATAATCCTTGAGACTCTCTAAAATGTGTGAAAGCCAAGCAGAAGAAGGTTTTCTTGCCTTATATACAGGTGAGGGGGTAAGAACAAAGTTTGTGCTTGTGCCCCCCCCATGCCCCAACTTTGTGTGCCTCAGCATCCTTGCTTCCCCTCCCTGTCACTTAATACAGTCTTGGTTGTGGTTACAGAAGATATTTCCCCCTGTGATAGATCTATGCAGAGACTTTCTTGTCTGTTTCCGTATTTTCAGAAGTTTTTGCAGATCTTAGAATCACAAAATGTTATACTTGAAAGATATTGCAGAGGTCATCTCTTTCTTGAAGTCAGCCCTTAGCTATCACACTTGGTGTGTTAGTCCTCCCAACGTATTTGTCTTTTTTATAGTGAACAAACTCCTAACCTAAAAGATAAAAGTTCAATTATGAGATTTTAGCCACCAGCAACAGAACTATGGGGGAGGTTGTAGGACCCGTTCTGTTCTATGGTTTTATTGGTGACTTGGATGAAGCCACAGAAAACAATGTTTTGTCAAATTTGCAGATGATAAACTAGAGGGCGTATCTAATACAGATGAAATAATCCAGATCCAAAATATCTTTAGAGGCTATAATCAAGCAATCAATAAACATTTACTAAGTGCTATGTTCCAAACATTATTCCTGAGGGCTGGGGATGCAGAAAGAAAAAAATGGTTCCTGTCCCCAAGGAGTCACATTTTCTAATGAGGGAAACAACATGGACACATATATAGGAACATATAAGATATACAGATACATACAGCTTAAATGAAATGTAGACTCATAGGTAAGGGCACTAGCATCTGGGAAAACAGGGGCTAAGTATAATAAAGTGAAATTTAATAGGCATAAATATAAAGTCCTACATCATTTTTGTTGGTGGTTCAGTCGCTTCAGTCATGGCCAAGTCTTTGTGACTCTGTTTGGGATTTTCTTGACAAACACTCTGGAGTGGTTCACCATTTCCTTCTCCAACAAAGTTCTACACTTTGGTTCAAATAATAAATCACACAAATAAAAGATGGGAGAGTTGACTAGCAATAATTGATGTAGAAAAGATCTTGGAATTTTAGGTGGTTCTCAAGGTACAGTGGTTAGGTGGATGACAAAGCCCAAGAGTCCTTAGGGCATAAAGGCAGGTTAGATGGTGACACTCAGGAATCCAGAGGGCACTATGGTATGGTAATGGGCACTGGTAATTGCACTGTGGATGGTAAGGACTGGTAGACCAGAAGAAGCACTGGCAGGGCAGATGATAAGGCTCAATGGTCTACCATATTGTCAGGATTTGAATTAAAGGACCTTTATTACTTTAGATTAGATCCTAGAGATCCCAATCCAACTCCCATCCAGTTCTTATCTGCAGCCCCCTTAGGAACACAGAAAAGTAGAAATCCCTTTACTGAATTCTGCCATTAGTTTTTAGGAGATCGTGTTTTCTTTATTATAAAATGGGGATCACTATAACACCTATCTTCCCCGGGTTACTGTAAGGATGAAATGAGATAATAGACATAAAGCATCTAGTGCAGTGCCTGACATATAGCAGGCACTTAATAAAGATTTGTTTATCCTTCCTTCTTCTCTATCCCTGGTCTTAAAGGCTAGGTACATCCCAACTAGACAATGCAGCAATGTATAGTTCCCACTTAAAGATATTTTCTGCACCCTTTATATTTCTTCTCCTTACCAGAGGGGTAACTACCAGCTGATGAATTCTGGGGAGTTACTACAATTCACAAAGCTACCATGGAGGCATTAAGGGCTGTGGTCTGTATCACGGAGGGATACAGATGAAATAAAAGCAGTTTCCTGACTTTTTAGAAAATCACAGAATCTCAGATTTGAAGTGAGATCAGACAACATTTAGTCCAACCCATATTTGAATAAGTGTCCTCTACAATATCTACATGAGGTAGAAATTGAGTATGCTTTTATATAGCTCTAATTATTAGGAAGTTTTTCCTCATATAGAGCTTTAATCTGCCTTTCTACAACTTTCACCTACTGCTCTAGTTATGTTCCAGGGGCCAAGCAGAATGAATATCTGTCCTTATCACTGGCCTCTGCCCCTCTAATTGGTGGGGGGAAATGAGGGGAAGGGCATGATCTGTTGTTCAGTCATGTGGTTTGCCATTTTCTTTTCCAGCTCATTTTACAGATGAGGAAACTGAGGTAAACAGGGTTAAATGACTTGGCCAGGATGACATAGCTAGTAAGTGTCTGAGGCCAGGCCTGAACTTAGGTCTTCTTAACTCCAGGCCTGGCACTCTATCCACTGTACCATCTAGCTGCATGATCTACAAACCTCCATTTAAGGAGAGCTCAGTTCAGGCATTTTATTTCTCACCTGGCTTCATAACTTTGGGACTTCTCTTCACCAAGACCTTGTGTTATGTACCTTCTCCTCTTCCTCCCTCCATGCCTTTCAGCTTTTTGTTTCATCTTTCCCCATTTTAAGTTCCTAGTGGGTAGAGACTTTCTTTTCTTTCTTTTCTTTTCTTTTTCTTTTTTTTGTTTTCACATCACCCAGTACTTAGCACAGAGCTGGTACAAAGTAGGTGCTTAATAAATGATATTAATGATAGGCTATTCAAATATATGAATACAGCTACCACTTCCTTCCAAAGTCTTCTCTTCTTTAGGCTAATAATCCCCATTTCCTTCAACCAATCTTCACATGTCATAAATTATACCAATTGCTCCTCCGGTTGTGTTCCAGTCTTTACTCTGATGTAGCTCAAATTTCTCATCAGATGGGGATGATGAGTAGTGTCTTAGGCCAGACTTGAACTCAGTTCTTCCTGACTCCAGGTCCAGCACTCTATCCACCAAGCCCCTTAGCTGCCTCCAACATTTCAAACATTATCTCATTTTATCCTCACAACAACCCTGGGAGGTAGGTGTTATTATTATTCTGATTTTACCAATGAGAAAACAGGAAGAAAGAGACTAATTGACTTGCCCAGGGTCACACAGCTAGGAACTGTCTGAGGCCAGGTTTGAACTCAATTCTTCCTCATTCCAGCTCCAAGGTTTAATGGAGCTCTACTGTACCACCCAGTACATTGACTGTTTAGAGAAACATCAGAAGACCTATTGTCCCAATTAATAGTATTTTATTTTTGCCAATTACCTGTAAAGATAGTTTTCAACATTCACTTTTATAAGATTTTGAATTCCAAAATTTTTTCTCCCTCCCCTCCTCCCCAAGATGGCAAGCAACCCGATGGAGGCTATACACATTCAATTATATTAAATATATTTCCACATTAATCATGTTGTGAAAGAAGAATTAGAACAAAAGGGAAAAACCATGAAAATGAAAAAAATGAAAATAGAAAACAGTATGCTTTGATCTGCATTCAGACTCCATAGTTCTTTCTCTGGATGTGGATAGCATTTTCCATCATGAGTCTTTTGGAGTTGTCTTAGATCCTTGAATTGCTGAGAAGAGCTAAGTCTATCAAAGTCAGTCATCATACAGTGCTGCTGTTACTGTGTATAATGTTCTTTTGGTTCTGCTCACTTCATTCAGGATCAGTTCACGTAAGTCTTTCCAGGTTTTTCTGAAATCTGCCTGCTCATCATTTCTTACAGAACAATAATATTCCATTACATACCACAACTTGTTCAGCTGTTCCCCAATTGATGGACATCTCCTCAATTTCCAATTCTTTTTAAAAATAATTAATTCATTTATTGTTAGTTTTCAACCTTCACTTCCATAAGATTTTGAGTTTTAAATTTTCTCCTCTCTCACACGGCATGCAATCTGATATAAGCTCTACTTATATGTTCATATTAAGCATATTTTCACATTAGTCATGATGTAAAGAAGAATTAGAACTGATGGAATGAACCACGAGAATGAAGCAATAAAGCAAAACAACAAAAGAAAAGGACAGCAAACAGTATGCTTCTATCTGTATTCAGGCTCCATAGTTCTTTCTCTGGATGTGGATAGCATTTTCCATCATGAGTCCTTTGAAGTTGTCTTAGATTCTTGTATTGCTGAGAAGTGCCAAGTCTATCAAAGTCAGTCATTGCACAATGTAGCTGTTACTGTGTATAATGTTCTCCTGGTTCTACTAATTTCACTCAGCATCAGTTCATATAAGTCATTCCAGGTTTTTCTGAAGTCTGCTCACTCATCATTTCTTATGGAACAACAGTATTTCATTACATTCATATACCACAACTTGCTCAGCCATTCCCCAATTGATGGGCATCCCCTCAATTTCCAATTCTTTGCTACCACAAAAAGAGCTGCCATACATATTTTTGTACATGTGAGTCCTTTCCCCTTTTTTATGATCTCTTTGGGATACAGACATAGTAGTGGTATTGTTGGATCTAAGGATATGGACAGTTTGATAGCCCTTTGGGCATAGTTCCAAATTGCTCTCCAGAATGGCTGGATCAGCTGAAGACTTATTAGAGCTGACATGCATTGAAGTAAGCAGAATTGTGAGAAAAATATACACAATGACCATAAGATAAATAAAAAAGAACACTATTATGAAATGATATAAGTCTTGACCAATCTTGACCCTGCAGAAGCCACGGAAAAATTCTATTTCTTTCCCAGAAGAGTTGGAATATGCTGGATGAGGAATGATGTACAGAGTGTCAGCTTTTGTTTCCATTGGTTTTTTAAAGCATTTTTTATGACTCTGTGTGTGTGTGTGTGTGTGTGTGTGTGTGTGTGTGTGTAGCGAAGGGGGATCACTCTGGAAATTACTGTGATATAAAAATAAAAGCCATCAATAATTTAAAAAAAAACAAACCTCTCTACCAATCACTTTCACATTCACTCATTCACATAGACTCACTCTTTTTGTAGTTAATGCCCATTGGCTTGGCTTTGCCTTGCCATACAAATGCATCTAGCCATCATAGATTTTTCATTTTACTTCCTGTCTGAAGCAGCTAGATAACCACTGAACTGTTTCCTCCATCAAGAGGCAAGTGATTTGACCCCTTTCCTACCCCCACAAGGGCAGCTATTTACCAAAGGTCTCAGAGGAAAATGGTTTAGGACCACAGAGAGGTTCCATTTGAAATAAAGTCCACAAAAAGCCACAGCAAGTTTAATAAGCCCTACTTTAATCAGGCTGCCCAGTACAAGAGAATCTGATTACTTCATTAGGCAGCTATAAGGACAGCTGTACTTTTCTTAAGCTCCTTTTTCCTCTCTGTCTTCTCCCATAGGTTAAATGGAAATTCTGTGACTGATACTCCAATACTCACATATTACTATGATGCTATGGTGGGATCTGTCTTTTTTGTCATTATTTAATCATTTGGTCTGCTCTTCAGTAGCCTCTGATTGAAAAAGAAATTTATTTAGCCTCCCCAAGGTGTTTGAAAAGCAAGAAAATGAGATTTAATAAAGTACATGTTTATCTGATTTGATTCTGATTTTAATCGGACTTGGAGTGAGCACAAAGATCCAAGCGAATGTGGAATCATCTGCTGCCTCTACAAGAAAAATCGGAAAAATAAATATTAATATCTGGAAAACATAATCCTACAGCCAGTCTCTTGTGAAAGCTATGAGAGGTTAAAAGGGGGCATTTATCATGGAGAAGAGGGGGCTTCTACAGTTTGTTTCCCCAAGATTTCTTGGCAGTAGGATATGCAGCAAGCATCAGGCATTCAGCATCAGCTGGTCCTCAGTTACTGAGAAACCATTATGTAATAATAATAGTAACAATAATAATAATAATGATAGCATTTATGTAGCACTTTAAGGTTTGAAAAGTACTTTACAAGCATTATCGTCTCATTTCATCCTCACGAGAAGCATGTAAGGTAAATGCTACTATTATTACAATTTTACAGGGTTACACCGACAGTAAGTGTCTGAGGCTGGATAGGAACTCATATTGAGGTTCAACTGTGCCACCTAGCTACCTGGGTGTTGTAAATATCAGGTGCTCCCACCTAAGGGCTGAAGAACAAGGATTGGAGAGGTTAAAGGAAAGAGAAAATAAATTTAAGAATGTATCACATGATTCTGCTTTGAAAAAGTGCAGAAAATGGAACGTCAGAATGGTCATGTATCCCTTAATCATCAAGAATGTCCTACGTCAGCCACAACTAAGCTTTCATTTGGAGAATTCCAGTAGCGAGGAATCTGTAATCTCCCAAGGCAGCCCATTATATTTCTGAGTTGCTCTAATTCTTAGGAAGTTTTTTTTTCCTTGCAATGAGCCTAAATCCACCTTTCTGAAATTTCCACTTCTTGTTCCCAGTTGTGCCTTTCAGGAGCCAGAAAAACAGCGACGACGACGACAACAACAACAACAATACCCACAAATCTAATCCTTTTCTAACGTGAGTGTTTCAGGGATAGGAAGAAAGTACGGGGATTTTGAAGGAAGCATCCCTCTTCAGATAAGGAAGGAGGTGTCCAGAGACTAACTGGGGATTCTGAGAATTGAAGTTATGGACAGAATATATCTTTTTCCAATCCTAGGAGAGACTGAGGCCATTGTAGACTCTAAGAAAGGTGGGACTTCACAGTGTGATGGAAACTGTAAACTGAACTGCAGCCAGGCTCTAACCTGTGGGGGGCTGCAGCCATACAAAGCAGGCTAGAAACAAGAGAGTTGGGACACAAACCAAAGTTTAATTAATTTCAGAGTGAGGAAAATGGCTTTTGCAAATGGAAGTCCCCCTCCTAAGAAGGAAGGCTCAAACACTGCTGATGCTGGGGCCACTTATATACATGAAAGGGGTTGGACCACAGCACAATCATTCTTAGGTCTTGAGACAGTTCTCATGGTTGGCATTTCTTGGGACAATACAAGCAGTCTGAGATCCTGTGGGAACAGCTGCTGTCTCAACTCTTATGGGTAGTGATTACTCTGTAGGGTACAGAACCAGAGTTCTGTGACAGGAACAGGAGTGCAGTACCTGGTAGTTACAATGAACAGGGACTGTCAACATGTGATGGATGGCCCTGGGAAATAGGGGCACTAAATTCCTCAGTGAACACCTGACGCTGGTCCAAGCAATACACTTTGCCAGAGGGTAATATCATCCCTAGCACAAAGGATTATTGTTATACCAAGCTCAAGGCATAGCCTGCTTGTTGGGCCTTAGCTCTGGGAAACAGGGTATCTCGAAAATATTTTGACAAAACTTTAGAATCTCCGTGACAAAGTAGGAGGGAAAAAGAGGTGATTGAGTTGAGACGGTGCTTTGTGGTACGAGTTTTGGGACTAAGAGACCAAGCAAGGAAGATTGGCTTCAGTGACCAGGCTTCTGTTTTATGAAACAAGAATTCAAACAAGGTTGTTGGTTAAAATTATCCTTTTAAGAACTGTGAAAATGCAAAAATTTGACTCCCTGCTCCTCTCACATGCCACTCTCACTCCCAAGTGTCTGCTTCTAGCAAGCACCTTCACATAATTTTCTCAATATTTCTTTAAGCTGTGTCTACTTTTTAATTTGTTTAATAACTGTGATCAATCATAATTTATTTGTGATGCATGTCTGTATATTAATTGTGTTCAAGGAGAAGTCAATGGAGGACACCAATGAGGTGTACATAAATATAGGACAGAGGATCAGACCTTTGTCTTGATGGTCAAGATTTTATCCTGATCTGGGGATTCCATGAGCTAGTTCCAAGTGTGAGAGGATCTTATGGTGATGATTTCTATTAGTAACTTTTTACAAGTTCCTAAAATAGAGAGGAGAGAGAGAGAGAGAGAGAGAGAGAGAGAGGGAGAGAGAGAGAGAGGATCTACATGTACAGGGACAATAAACCCCTAGGTCAGATGTTCTGGAACTTTCTTACTTAGTTCACCATGCCCCCATGCCTTTAGAATTTCAGAAATTTTTTCATAGCATCTTTAGGCCAAAAGAAATACCTAACAGTTTAGTTTATTAAGTTGTTGTTAAGTCGTTTTCAGTCCTGTCTGACTCTTCATGACCCCATTTGGAATTTTCTTGGCAAAGATACTGGAGTCATTTGACATTTCCTTCTCCAGCTCATTTTTACAGATAAGGAAACTAAGGCAGATAGGGTTAAGTGACTTGCTTAGGGTTACACAGCTAGTAAGTGCCTGAGGCCAGAATTGAACTTATGTCTTCTTGACTCCAAGCCCCGTGCTCTATACATTGCACCACCTAGCAAAAACTTATTAAGTATTTATGTCCTAACAACTTGAAATAAAATGTGAATTCCATTCTTAAATAACCATAACTACTTTGCAACGGAATGTGTGTATCTATTGGGCACTGCACAGTTTCTCAAACCTGGGAATCAGATTGGACATTCCCACCCTCATTTCCTGTTCCACATTAATTTTCCCTTGCTAATTGCTTTATAGTCAGTCAAAAAGCAACAATTAAGTGATTACTATATGTCAGGTCTTCTGCTAAGTGCTGAGGATACAGAGAAAGGCAAAACAAAGCAACAAACAAAAATAGTCCCTGCTCTCATTGAGCTCACAATCTAATGGCAGGGAAGACATTAGCCAACTATTGCATACAAACAAGAAACGCAATGGGTCATCCTGTTGAGTGTTTTTATTTTGGATTTTAATTTTGTCATACAATACATGTGATCCCTTACAGCTTTGTATAATCTAAAGATTTAATAAGCACGCCCTCTACTTTTTCATATGAGAAAATAAAAGGAAAGAAAACAAACACTCCACAAGAGATATTCCTCTAATTTGAAACTGAACTACTAGAGAAGACTTAACTAGGTTTTGTTGTTCAGTCGTCTCAGTCATGTCTGACTCTCTGTGACCTCATTTTGGCAAAGATATTGGAGTGATCTGTCATTTCCAGCTCATTTTACAGATGAGGAAACTGAGGCAAACAGGGTTAAGTAATTTGCCCAGGGTCACACAGCTAGTAAGAGTCTGAGGCTGGATTTGAACTCATCTAGACTGGTCTTCCTCATTTCAAGCCCAGTTCTCTATCTACTGTGGCACCTAACTGCCAACTCATTGGGCATAGACCTTTAACCAATTCTAAATCTCTATAACTGTACTATCCTTTAACCTACATCTTCCTATCTTATCCACAAGGATATTTTGAGAGACTTTTAAAAATACTTTTCTAAAAGGTAAGTAAACTATAGCATTCACCTGATTTATCAGTCTAGTAACCCTGTCACAAAAAAGGGGAAATAAGGTGAGTCCAACATGACCTATTTCTTGATAAAGTGATGCTGGCTCACTGCTTCCTTTTCTAGGCATTCACAAACCATCCTTTAAAAATGTATCCTAGACCCTTGACAGGAATCTGTCAAGTTCACTGATGTGTATAGTTTGCTAAATCCTATCCTTCCCATTAAAAAAAAACTGGGACATTTTCCCTACTTCAATCCCATGACAGCTTTCCTCTTCTCCATCATCTTTCAAATGTCACTGAAAGTAGCTCAACCATTTCATCTGCCAGTTCTTTTGATAATCTAGAATATAGTCAGCCTGGGATTGCTTAATTTAAAGTTATCTGGGGCAGGTAGGTGCTATCATTATGTCCTTCCTTATCTTGAGTTTTAACTCTCTATTAGCAATTTTTTTCAATCTCTGCCAGTCCCCAGATCCTTCTTTTTAGCAGAGAAAATGGAAGAAAATCAAGAAGTCCCCTCTTTTCTCCATTATCCTTTATTGTCACTACATCTAGCCCAAGTTTGTGTCCCTTTCCTTAAGCCCCAATATAGTCAGAACAAGAGCAAAGACAATGATGCTTTTAGTGGTACTAATTCACCATTTACCTTAGAGCCCATTCTGACTTTAAGGCCCATATACGATCATACTACACTTTTACATTCATTCTGCATTACCTGCCCCCTGTCTACAACTTCTTTACCTATCTTTGTAAAATTTAAATTGGCCAGTAAGTTCCCAAGCCATTAATACTAATCACTTCAGATAATTTAACCTTATCCTACTAATCAATGTTACTTCTATTTAAATCTTCGGAATTTTTAATTCTTGAGAATTTCTCATGCATTATGAGATGACTTCCCCAGTAGAATTTTAGGCCATGAACTCCTACTTATCCTTTCAAGCTTTAAAAATCCACTTTCTCCAATTCCAGGCTCTATATCAGACTATGCTCTGCCTTCCTCTCTTCTATCACAAATTCTAAGATGTAAGAGTTACTTCTCCCCAAGGTTTCCATCATTCCTATTTTAGCCACTGATTCTTCTTTGTTAATGAGAATGAAGGTTGAAATTATTATTAAGGCAAGCCAAGAATTTATTAGCTATTCTTCTTGCAGTCAAGGTACTTCTGGCCCACGTCCATGTAACTGAAGTTCCCAACCACTACTCTATCATGATTGCCAAGCTAGTGATTTCTCTCCCAAATTTAACCATTTTTCTCTTTCTGTCCAGGCAGACTGTCATACACTTCCAAAATAATATTGCTTCTGTTTTTGCCTATTAAACTTTACCAAATTCTGTCTACTATACAGCTGTATTTATATGAGCACCTCTAATAATCTCTAATAATATTCTTCTACCCTGCCTCTCGATTAATTATTCTGTTCTTACTTTTATACCATATATCAATAGTATATGTCAATCTGGAGTATAATCCTTCCCAAGTTTAAGTGATACCTCTATGGAGGAGGTGGATGAACATAAGTACTGTGAGATTTGAGGAAGCATCTTCCTTAGAAAAAGTAATCTCAGAGGCCAAAGAAACAGAGCCATGGGATTCTGTAAATAGAGACCCTCCCACTACATTTTATTCCCCTCCTTACTGGAGGCAACAGGATGAGTGAGAATGATTCTGTCTCGAAAGAAGACTCTATTATACTAAACATTATTAACTATAGGGAAAAACACTTTTTACAACAAAATCTCATCTGATCTTTATCAACTCTTATAATTCTATGGCTTACACACTTGCTCCATTTCTTTTCTGCCACAAATGTCACTATTTAGGTGTGTACTCTAAACAAGCCTAAAAAGTTACAAATTGGGACCCTAAGAGGGACCCTAAATTGAGACCCTAAGAAGCTGATGCTGCTACTAACCTGAGCAGTCTGCCTTAGTTTGTCAATAAATCTTTTCTTCTTTTCAGTTTGGCTACTCACTTTTTCAGCCACAGGCTTCCAGGCACAATGATGGGTGAGATTTCCCCTGAGATTTCCATAGAACTCAGGCTAAGAAACTCCTACAATATCTCTATGGGGTCAAATCTGCTTCTTGTGTCTAGCGTGCCTTTTTTCCCTAAACTTTGTGCAGTTTTGTAGGCAGCTGATGCCACTAGTTTTACAGTGAACTCCCTCCCTGGATTTTATTTTCTTTGTATTGTAGCTACTTCCTAGGGTATCTAATTTGGAAGATATAACACAGTTTTCTCCCTCTCTCTGCCTCTTTCCGGTTTAAAGCCCTTTTGATGAGATTTGCAAGATTGGTGGTTTCTGTCCCTGATCAAAAGAAGAGTAATTCCTGTTTTTTTACATACAGGCCTCATGCGGTCTTAAGATCTTCAGTATCTTTGCCAGGACTGCATCTCACAGTGTGAATGAGGAACCATCTGGTAGTATTATTTGTGTCCACATAAGTCACTAGAAGTAGATAGTCAACATCAGGTTTAACAAGTCCTGGGAGGTTCTCTGCTATGTCTTGAATACATAGTCCAAAAGGGATGGGAGACCTCTTTTGTTAATGCCAGGTCAAGAAACAGCTGCCTTGTAATTTCCTTCAGCCACTATCCATCACTATGGCTTCTTTCTTTGACCCTTGATGGATATTCTTTCACTTCATAGCAATTATCTGAGGCCAGATTTTAACTCAGGAAGATGAGCATTCCTGACTCCAGGCCAGGAGCTCTATGTCTAAAGCTTCTGACTACTCTCTTGATTCAAAAAAGATGTTCTCACCCAATTAAAATAAGATGAGGAAATTGAGGCAGACTTTAAATAACTTGCCCAGGGCCACATAGCTAGTAAATTTCTGAGTCAGGACTGGAACGTAGATTTTCTTGACTCCGCGTCCAGCGCTCTATACATTGTGCTACCTCACTGCTGCTATATATCTGTAAAGTGAGAGGACTGGAGAAGATGATCTCTAAGGCTTACAGACTGTAATCTCATAATCCTGTGTACTAAAGTGGGGTTGAAATGGAAGGGGAAAAAAACCCAAAGACCAATTCCACACTGCATTACAGCTAGGTCCCTGTTAGTGTGAATAAGGAATGCCTAAAGAGGTTGCATTATTCAAATTTGCATGGCTTATTTCGCCAGAGCTAATTACTATATTTTGCACAATCATAAGTTCAAATGGTGCAAATTCAGATACATGCAAACACTTCAGGGGATTGGTTTTTCAGAGATAATCAGGACTTAACTACAAGAATTTGATCAGACCCTGGTCCATCTGTGCCAGTTATACAACAATGGCATACTCCTACTTCCCAGGGCCATCTCGCTGGACTGCTGGGGGGTTTTTTCCCCTTCCTCTGGTTCCTCTTAATCCCTCAACTGACTTCACAGATCCCTGGAATTAATTTTGCCAATTCTGGTTTAGCTTATCTTGCCCACCTCTCTGAGCATACATACTCTCTCAAGGCAGGTGGGTGATGCTGACTAATTATTTTCAATGTGGACAGTGTCCTGCATTGCAGGATGACTACATGCAGAAGGCCTTTCTCTTAGGAGACTTCACAACGTGTTATCCAGTAGCTACAGGGATTGATAAGTTGAAGGCGTCATTTTTTCTAAGATTAGAGGCAGCAGGGTCAGTTGCCTGTCTGATATAACATGAGGAATACTGAAAGGTCTGTCTGGGCAAAAAGAAATTTCTTCCATCAGCCCACCAACGTGCCTGAAATTCCTACCATTACAGTCACTCCTTGGATTAAAGTCTGCTGTTATAAATGAATGAATGAGTGAATGAATTAATAAATGAATTTAAAAAGTACTTATTAAGAACTCGCTATATGTAAAAACACTGTGCTACATTGGGGATTTTTTCTTGTTTCTTTTTGTTGTTCAGTCATTTCAGTCATGTCTGAGTCTTCATGACCTTATTTGGGGTTTTCTTTGCAAAGGTATGCGAGTGGTTTGCCATTTCCTTCTCTACCTCATTTTACAGATGAAGAAACTGAGGCAAACAGGGTTAAGTGACTTGCTCAGGGTCACACAGCTAATAAGTGAGGCTAGATTTGAACTCAGGAAGATGAGGATTCCTGACTCCAGACCCAACACTCTGTCTACTGTACCACCTAACTGCCCTAACATTGGAGGTACAAATACAAAAATAATGGCAATTCCTGCCCTTAAAGAGCTTAAATTCAAATGGGAAACATAAAACATAGAGTGAGATGGTAGCCAGGGAGTAGTGCTTTGGTCTGAAAAGTTACAGAAACAGCGTAGGGAGCTATGAGACAGTAGACTGAGACAACCTATCATATGGGAGAGTGGACTTAATTATGATTCAGGGTTCCAGAACTGGAGAGAGGTAATAGAAGAGAAAGAGGAGGAGTGGCATCTTGTTTCATATATTCAAAGGAGGGAGTGAAATGAAACACAGTGGCTAGGGCTATCCCAGAAGAATGGTCAGAAAGTCCCTCTTGAAATGCAAGTATGTTCTCCAAAAAGAAAAAAAATGTTAATCCATTAGCACTCATTGACATATAGGTGATCATACTTTAAGATGAACACCTTAAGCACAATTAAAAGGTAGCTACGATGGAGTGAACATAACCCAGAATTATAGACAGATGACTTACTGTACATTCAGCAGCTCTCTCTCCTCACTGGGGTGGGACTGCTTGGGATCCAGAACATGAGAGGGGCAGAGGCAGCCTTCCCAGCCTCCGAAGATCCAGAATTGCCATAGTTATTCCTCCTTCATTTACTTTAATTTTTAGAAAATTAACAAGCATTTATTTTCCCTCCTTCCCACATTCCTCTCATTTGAAAAAGAAAAACCAAACCCTTGTAACCAATGTTCATAGTCAAGCAAAACAAACTCCCACACGGACCATGTCCAAAAATGTATGTCTCATTCTTTATCCTGAGTTATATCACTTCTCTACCAGAAAGTAGTTAACATGTTTTATCATCTGTTTTCTGGAAATATGCTTGGTCACTGCATTGATCAGAGTTCTTAAGATTTTCCTATTTATTATTTATTTATTTTGAATACTTCAAAATTTTTTTTTGAATTCCAAATATTCTCCTTCACTCCCATTGACAAGGCAAGCAATATGATATCAATTATACGTGTGAAATCATGCAAAATAGAGTTCTTAAGACTTTCAATGTTGCTTGTCTTTTCAATGTTGTTATAGTATAAATTGTTTTCCTGGTTCTGCTCAATTCATTCTGCATCAGTTTATATAAGTCTTCCAAGGTTTCCCTGAATCCATCCCTTCTGTCATTTATTATAGAACAATAGTCTTCCATTGTTCATATACCATAGTTTGTTCAGCTCTTCCTCAACTGATAGGTAACCTCCTAGTTTCCCTCTAGTTCTTTGCATTAAAAAAAATTATAAATAATTTTTGTACGTGTCATTTTTTTTCCTTCTTTGATCTCTTTGTAATATAGGCCTAATATTTATGTGTGGCTACTGTGCAGGAAGGAGGCACATCAAATTACCTGATCTTCTCTCAGTTCAGGGTCTCCCCTATGCCCTTCTTCCAGACTCTCTTTATGGTGCTGGTTCTCTTGCTGCAGTGGTGGGTGGGGGTAGAGGTTGTCTGCTTAGCTGAGCCTGCTTCCTGCTTAGATCAAGTGTGTATCTGCTCTCCTCTATCTCAGCCCCTCACCCCCTCTTTGCAGAGATTCCAGTTAGTGGCACCTGATTTAGGGAGAAATCTTCTGGCCACTGTGATTTCCATGGTTTAGCCTGCAGTACATGGTCCTGAGTCTCTGGTTGGTTCAGGCAAAGAAAGCAAACAAGCTGAAGTTTGGAAATTCATAGCAAAATGGAGCCAAGTAAATAAAACTTAAAAGTTTGTCCTCTATTTTAGGGAATGGTTTTGATTAAAAGGGGCCCTTTGCAAAGTTTGTATTTTTCAAATGAAATGCAGTTGATTAAAATATATATTAAATTTAGTTAAGTTTTAGGTTTTTTTAATTTGATAAATAAATATTGCTTATGATTGAATATTCAGTAAGTGTTCAACTTAAAAAAAATAAAATTCCTTGGGTGCACACCCTAATTACATGTTTTGAATGATTATGAATACATTATTATTATTCATATAATTCATAGCTGTAAAGCTGGAAGGGACCTCAGAAGTAATGTAGTTCAACCTCCTCATACTCTAGATGAAGAAACTGAGGCCCAGGGAAGTTAAATACTTTGCTCAATGTCACACAGCAAGAATGCACCACTGACAACGTCACCACCTTCTCTAACATTATGATCACTGCATAGCCCCTTTTGCTTGTAGAGGCAGCATAGCATGTCAGATAGAAAGCTGTCCTCAAAGATAGAAAAGGCTGGGTTCAAGTCCTTTCTCTGATACATATTAGCTGTGTGACCCTCAGTAAGTCACATAATCCCCTAGTATTCTAGTCAACTCTCTAAGACTAAGTTTCAGAGAAGAAGCCAACCTGGGAGAGGAGATTTTCTTACCTGGGAGTTTCCTATACCAATTAAATCACAATTCCAGTCCCCAACCTTTAGATATCACAACATCTCCCAATTTTAACTGAGCAGAGCAGCTAAGATCTATCTGTAAGTAGGTGGGGAACTTTTGGAGGAGTAACCCCACTCTGTGGTGATCTCTCATTATCATTATGAGTGGGAAAACCCAATTTCCAGAAGCAAAACTGGATGACCATTACTGTTGTATTTTGTTTTTTTAAAGATATAATGCCTGCTTTACCATGGAGAGAGAGCCACATCCATAAAAGTTTGGTTACAAGTCACCTTAGTCAAAAGGAGACATTAAGTTAGACACCAATGGCTACTGTTTACAACATTCCTTTTAAACGCATGGGACTCCAGTGACCACTGAGATGGAAGCTTTAAGAACTTAGCTAAACAGATAAATACATTCATACATAACATTTTTATTAGAGTATCTTTTAAAAAAATAACTACTCATAATTAAAGCCTTTGCTATAATGTGGATCATCTTAGAATAATAAGTTTCTTTGGGAATTAAGTGGAAAAAAAATGGTCAGATCTACAAATTAGAGCATTTCCCAGATGGGAAAAGGGGGAGCACTTGGGTAACTGGAACCATACACAGCTGTACATTATTCCTGAGATTAAGGGAAGAAAGAGGGAGGTACCTTCTACATGGGATCTGAAATATCTTATTTGTTTTGTCTGCTATAGTTCATTATATCATTTGTTCATTTGCAACACTGCCATAAAATATCTTGGGGAGAACAAAATAGTCCTAAAATGCCACCTGAAAAGACATTAGACACAAATCTTGTCATAGGGTATGCTTTTTTTTTCCAAGGCTTTTTTGGAAAAAAAGGAAAAAATACGAATTTGGTAACCTTAGTAATTAGAAATTATTGATGTGATTCAGTGGAAAAAATACAGGCCTGTGAGTGAGGGGACATTCAAATCCATAAGTAGGGTGGGATAACTGGCACTTTACCACATGACATTAAATTTGGAGAACAATGAACTTAGATATTTATGGTTTACATGGTGCTAACAATACTTATAATCCTTCAGCAAAATTTACCATCTAGTTAGCAAGAATAAATTAGTCAAAATAGTAAGATTTCCATAAATGACCATAGCCTTTAACCCAGAGATCCTACTGTTAGGTATATAACCCAAGGAAGTCAAAGACAGAAATAAAATCCCCATATGAACCAAAATATACATAACAGCACTTTTTGTGAAAGCAAAGAACTGGTGACAAAGGAGATGAATGGCTAAGTAATGGTCTATGAATATAATGGACTATTACTGTGCTACAGGAAATTGTGAATAGGAAGAATTTGGAGAAGCATAGAAAGATTTATATTAACAGACAAAATAAATGAAGCAAGAATAAGAAAATAATATACCCAATGACTACAAAACAAATGGAAACAACAACAGCAAAACAGGAGGGTATATAATTATAAAAATCAATGTTGGCCCTAAAGAGAAAATGAGAAAATGGACGTCCCTGTCTTTGCCAAGGTGGAGGGTTATGGTTGCGGATCACTGCATACACTACTAGAAACAAATGACATGTTATCCAGTTCTGCTGAACTCAAGATCAAGCACCACCTTCTGCATTAAGCTTTTTCTGATCCTCTTACCCTCTGGGGGAGGGGACGAGAATCCAAACTCATCATTACAGAGACAGAGTGGGGAGAGACCCGAGCAACCCTTCAGACTGAGTCACTTCCTGCATATGAGCATGCTTCCATATGAGTCATTTCCTTTATTTTTGATCTCTTTGAGAAACATGCCTAGTAGTGGTATCTATGTTCGAGGATATGCAATCTACCCTTTGACTTTGTTTCAAAATGTTTTCTGAGACGTTTGGAGCAATTCATAACTTCATTAATGGTGCAGTTGAGTTAGTGTCCTCCCTCAGCTCCTCCAAAAATTGTCTTTTTTCCGTTTTTGTCATCTTTACCCAATCTGATGGGTGAAAGGTAGAATCACAGAGGTGTTTTATTTTGCATTTCTTTTATGATTAATGATGTGGAGCATTTTTTCATATGGTTATTGATAGCTTGGATTTTTTTCTTTGAGAGCTACCTGTTCATATCATTTGACCATTTATCTATTAGGGAATGGCTATTGTTCACACAGTATACATTCATATCCATTCCCTTTATATGTTAGCTATCAGTGCTTTATCAGAGAAATATGCTGTGTCTCTCCTGTTCCCTGCCACAGTTCACCATTTCCCTTCTCATTCTAATTGCTTAGCTTTTGTCTATGCAAAACTTACTTGATTTTATGAAATCAAAACTATCCTTTTTGCTTCCTGTGTTTCATCTATTCATCGTTTCATCAAGAATTCTTCTCTTCTGGTGGGCTTTTAAAGCCCTTCATAATCTGACTTCAGTTCATTTTCCTGGTTTATTGTCCATTATTCTTCTTAAAGCACTCTGTGCTCTGGCCCATCTAATCTGCTTGCTGTTTTCCATTCATGCCATTCCATTAACCTTCTTTGTGCAGATGCCTAGAATTCACTTCCTCTTCACATCTGCCCATAAATTATTTTGTATATATTTAAATTTACTTATACAGGGTGTCCCAAGAATCTTAGTGTAATTTATTCAAAGTGTTTAAGTTTAAAATTGCACCAAGACTTTTGGGACACCCTGTCTGTATATATGCATATTATTTCACTGGATATGATTGTTAATTTTAAAATGGTTCTTACTCTTACACATTTGAATGTTACATGTAGTTCTCATGTGTCTTGGTAGGTAGACTCTCGGGGTTTTTTTTATACATTTTGTGACTCTTTCTAATGGTATTTACCTTTTTACCTCTTCCTATTGACTTTTAGCTGTAGCATACAGAAAAACTGATGATTTATGTAAGTTTATTTTATATTTTGCTACTTTGTTGAAGTTGTTTTTAGGCTGATATAAATGATGATTTTATGATGATATAAATATATCATCAAATCATATGCAAAAGTGAAAGTTTTTCCTTTTTGTCTGATTGTTCACTCATTTTTTACTTGTCTTATTGTTACAGTTAACATTTCTAGAACTATATAAAATAATAATGGTGATAAAAGACATTCTTGCTTTACCCTTGATCTTACTGTAAATGTAAAGGCTTCTAGCATTTTTCCATTATATATATAAAGTTGGTCCTTAGTTTTATATTATATTATTTACCACATTAGGAACAGGTCCATTTATTTTTATATTTAATAAAAAACAGAAGGGTAGTGTCAAAAGCTTTTGGGGGGACATCTATTGATATAATCATGAGAGTTTTACTGTTATTATAAAGCCTATTATAATCACAGTTTGGTGAATAGTGAACCAGTTATGTATTCCTAGTAAAAATTCTACTTCATAGCTTATAACCTTTTTTTACATGCTGTTAAAGACTTTGTTATTTTATTTAATATTTTTGCATCCATATTCATATGGGATATTAAGTCTATACTTTGTTTTTTCTCTCCCTGATTTAGATATAAAACTATTATTTGTCAATTAACAAATATTTATTAAGCATCTACTATGTGTCAGGCATTGTGCTAAGCATTGGGGATGCAAATACAAATAAAACCAAAGATAGTCCTTGCCCTCCAGGAGCTTGCAGTCTAATAGGAGAAGACAACACACAAAAGAAAGTAGTAGAAGGGAAGAGGGAGAAAACTGCAGTGCAGTGGCATGACGGACAGCTCCAAAGAAGTCCCAAAGCAGTATAGCCAGTGGAAAATAGGGAGAAAATCTGTGCTGTACTCCCTCTTTAAATAGAGGGCCCTGGAGCCCGTGGCCTTGCCCTTCCAATCAAAGGGTTCCAACAGCAGGGGCAGAGGGCACTGATGTGATGTGAATACTAGGAAGGTTGAATCTTGCAGCATGAGGAGATTTCCTAATAATAAGTTTCCTGGGGAAGGAAGGCATGATGAAGGGTTCCAAAAAAGTCCAAAAGCAGTGCAGCTGGTGGGAAATCAATGAAGAAATTTGGTAGGACCCATTCTTTTCTTATTATTTCTTATTCCTACAAATGGTTTATGTAACATTAGAATTAATTGTTCTTTGAATGTTTGTTAGAATTCATTGTAAAACTATCTGGTCCTTGGATCAGGTTTTTCTTCTCATTTATGGCTTATACAAATTATTTTTCAGAAATTTGGTTACTTATGTATTTTTTATTTTGTTATTCTAGCCATTTTATATTTTTGTAAGCATTGATCCCTTTCACCTAATTTATAAGAGGTTTTTTGCTATATTATTGCACATAATAGTTTGATAATTTCCTTTCTTTCTTCATTATCAGTAAAAATATTAAGAAACAAACAAATCCCCCAAAGTCATCAGACGGCAGATTAGGGTTAGCTCCTACCTTGTCCTGCCCTTCTACCTGACCCTCACAATGACCTCTCCAAAAGGGGACACATACTGATGTCCTTTGGGTCTCTATCTCAATCCCTCCATCTAGCTCTTTGTCCTTGATACACAAATTCCTTCTAATGGCTCTGAAGACATTGGTGTTGTATGTAATCTTAGCTTTGCCACTAATTACACATGCCACATCAGGGAAGTAACTTTAACCTCTGCTCCTCCTTTTCATCTGTGAAATGAAAGGATTCTGCTAAATCACTGTTTCCCATCCATCAGACCCCAGGGGCCACAGAATGATTGCAAAAGGACTGCCCAAATCAATATAACACAGAGTCTTATCATTTTGATTGTTATTCAACTTCAAGAAAATATGTAGCCTGATTCAATATCATAAATAAGCAATTTTAACCTTTTATAGACTAAATAATGTCTTACATATATATATTCATTGTTTTAAATATATATAGATGCCATTCTGATTAATAAAATACTAATTTATTTAAAAGCATTTCTAAATTCATAGCTGCTTTTTTGTCATCTTGTATTTTTCTTTAATGAATACCACTACGCAATTATTATCATGAAGGAGTCCAGCAAATTTCTGTTGTTAAAAAGAGATCTTCATAGTAAAAAAAATTGGATAAGTCCCTACTACCAGGGAGGCTGAGATTGATGGACCACTTGAGCTCAAAAGTTCTAGGCTAAATGAGATAAGCTGATTGAGTAACATAACTAAATTTGGCATCAATATGATGAAACCTTGGATATGGGGGAGCATAAGGTTGCTTAAGGAGTGGCAAAGCAGTCCAAGTCAGAGATAGAAAAAGGTCAAATTGAGAGAGAGAGAGAGAGAGAGAGAGAGAGAGAGAGAGAGAGAGAGAGAGAGAGAGAGAGAGAGAGAGAGAAGAGAGAGAGAGAAGATAGTCAAAAGATTGAGTTCCAATGCAATAAATGATTTCTGGGGCCTGCACCAGATCTGACCTTTCACGATTCTAAATTAAAATTAAGGGGACTTCCCAGAAACTCTGGCTTTTGCAAAATGAACATGTGAACTGGGGTGAATTGTTACAGCTCCAAGAATTTTAATCTGCCTCTTTTATAATGTTCAAGCCTTCTTGTTACATGTATGTGGGATGGAAAGAGTAACTATCAGATTTAAATGAGGGCAAACTTCCCACTTGGATAGCAAAATGTTGCTAACTTTTTTTCCTGTGAAACTTTCAAAATTATGCACAAAGCCCCTATAGCGTGTGTGCCATATGGAGCACGTAGGAGCCTAGTTCAAGTTGTTCTCAAGGAGACACAGCTCTTCCAACACACAGCATTGTCTGTCAGACTGCTAACTCAGCCAAGCAGAAGCTCAAGGGCTATACCCTCCACCCCAGTACCTTCACCAAAAGTAACTGGGGCTGAACCAAGTCAAGCCAACAACCCAGTAAATTAAATAATTCACAGGATGCCTTAGGGTATGTTATGCTGCATCGTCTAACACAGTGTGACAGGTGATTTCATGCATCATTTAACTCTTTGCATTGTCGAGGAATGCAACAGAGATTAATCAGAATAATTTCACATTTGTAAACAGCTTTCTCTCCAAGGAACTCAGACCTTATAAACATGAACTGCTAAGGCAGCATTCATCCTTACAGTACCCCTGTGAAGAATACAAGCCTGAATTAATTAAAATTGCAAGTTATATTCACCCTCCTCTACCCAAAGCTCCAGATACAGCCACAGATTAAGTTACACTTTTCTTCCACTTGTTGCTGGACGTACACTGTGCTTAGATGATGCCTAAGGTCCCAATAAGCCTTAGTCTTTTATGATTTTATTTACTTATAATACTTCTTGGTACTGTAAGGAAAACAGAAATCATGGAAGAAGTCATTGAGAGGAACAGTGGATAGAGCACCAACCCTGGAGTCAGGAGGACCTGAATTCAAATCTGCCCTCAGACATGTGCTAGCTGTATGACCCTGGGCAAGCCACTTAACCCTGTTTGCCTCAGTTTCCTCACCTGTAAAATGAGCTGGAGCAGGAAACAGCAAACCTCTCCAGTATCTTTGCCAAAAACACACCACAAATGGGCTCATAGAGAATCAGACATGACTAGAAAGACTCAACAATAACACCAACAACATGGAAGAAAAAAAGAGGGGGAAAAAGTGATAAAGAAGGGAGGGGAAAGAGAGAAAGGGACTTTAAAAGCTAGCTAACCCAGTTCTTTCATTTTGCAGATAAGGAAGCTGAGATCCAAAGAGTCTCAAGAGAGTTGCTCAAGGTCATGCAGTTATTAAGTGGCAAAGGTATGACTTGAAGTTAGGCCCTCTGATCCCAAATTCACCTCTCTTTCCACTATACCAGGCTTCCTGTTGTGGCACTATTGTAGTAAAGTCACACCAAATATAATCCTCCTCAAAAGCTTTATTTGCAATTCTGCATGCCTTATTCATTGATTCATTCACTCCACACAGCCAATTTAATGGTACCCAATGCACATTTCATCGTTCACATTCCATAGTTCAACATCAGTTTGCAGGGCATTCAAATGCTGCCCTATCAGAAACAAAGATACAAGGATAAGAAGTCGCCGGCCTGGCCTTCCAGATTATAATTCAAATGGTAATGCATTGCTACCTTTGTAGTAAATTGTTACAACACAGAACAAGGTATCCTCCAAACCCTGAGTACTAAACCCTTGAACAACAGCATAGTTCTATGCTTTGTGATAATTTGTCAAGGCAGGTTCCTATGGTAGAGCTGATCACAAATTGTTCTGACTGCAGTCACTGGTCAAGTCAATCTATGCAGTCTATAGGACTGACAGAGACTTGGAGAGGTGTGCTGCTCTGATTCAACCCTAGGCCTGGCAGGGTTCTGAGAGCAAAATGCCTCAGAATATCCATGGACTAATCAATTAATGAAGTAAACATAGGGAGAAGAAAGGCAGAGGCTACATATTTCTAAAACTTCTCTCCACTTTCCTTTTGGATACCAATCTAAGATTTCATTGGTCAAAGGACTTCCTGATGAGGGAGCTTCCTCTACCAACAAAGTTCACCAACTGCTGAGTAATTTCAGGACCTCGGAGAGTTTCCTGAGGCACTGAGAGGTTAAATGGTTTATGCAGGGTCACACAGCCAGTATGTATCAGAGGCGGATTTTCCTGACTTGAGGCCAGCTCTCCATCCACTTCACCAGGCCATCTCTCTCCTCTACCCCCCCCCCCCCACAAAGCTCCCAAGGTCAGCCATGCACTCTTTATCAGAGAAAGAATAAAGTGTAAGGTGACTAAACTTTTAAATTGTCATCTTAGAAAAATTTGTGCAAGCATTTAGTTTAAACCTAAAAGCAAGGTCACCATAGCCTCATGTGTCCAGGGAGCCCATAGATACAGTACATTGCTCAGAATGAGAGGGTTTGGAATTTATTCTGACAGGCATGCAATATTAAGTTTAAAATTGGCCCTGTGCAGACTAAAATTAAAGTTTTGGTCACTAGCATGCATCTAATACCACCTCCCAGTTCATAAATATGAAATATAAATTACCTTGCAGTTAAACCAGCCTCATATAGAAACATTGTAAAGTGTTTTTAAACCTCCCGAAATACGGGCATTTTTCAGCTTGATAACCATGTGAATGCCTGGTATGGGACATGTAAAATAAAATGGGTTGAGGGAGTAGAAAACAGGAAATAGTTTTACATAGGCCTTTCAGATTTGAAGTGGAACACTTAACCTGTCTGAAAATTGGAAGAAAGCACTTGGCATATGCAAATTCATAGGGAAACTACTGGGAATGGAAAATATAAAGATGAAGGAAGGGACCTTGGAAAATCTAGCCTTTCAAGGAATGTCTCTGGCACTCACCTAGAAATCAAGTTCTAGATCTTGGGTTGCCTAAATGAAGAGCTATTAGACATGACTGCTCTTACACTATGAAGTCCAGGACTGCCTCAAATTTTTGTTCTTTTTTTATTCCTTGAAATTGAACTACTTTGGTTGGCTTAAGAACTGACTAGCTCAATTAATTTGAAACTAAATCATCTAATCCTAAAGAAGAAGTGAGTCAAAGAACTGACCAACCCTTCTGAAATTAAGTCCTATGTTTCCTTCGGGGCCATCTCCAGTCATCCTGATCATATCTGGCCACTGGCCCCAGATGGCTCTGGAGGAGAAAGTGAGGCTGGTGACTCTGCACAGCCCTGCCTCACTTAAATCCAATCCACTTGTCATGGCATCACCTTCCTGACGTCACGGTCCTCTTTGAGAATGAAGGACAAACAACAACAGCGACCTACCCTTCCTACTTGAATCTAGGATTCTTCTGGCTGTACCAGACAACAGAGGAAAGGGAAGAAGAAGCTCCGATTCCTTGGCTCCCTCCTCTTTCCTAGTGCAGATGGAGTAAAATATCATAAAGTGTGGCAGCCATACCTTTATATTCATAGCTATAGTTGATGGTTTTGTATTACAGCATTGGAGTGGGTTGGGACTATGAGTGGCCATTAAATTAATAGCCATCCTAATTCAATTCCTATAATATTCCTACTATCTAGATTAGCCCTATTATTTCAATTTTCTCTGCTACTATTACTCCTCAGCTTCTTGTAGTCTGACTTCTGTTGCCGCCACTCGACTGAAACTTCTTTTTCCAAGGTAACCAATGACTATCTTATTGCCAAATCCAAAGCCCTTCTCTCAGTCCAAATCCTTCTTAACTTTTCTGTAATCTTTTGACACTACTGATCAGCATCTCTTAAATATATTCTTACTTCAATTCAACAAGCATTTATTAAGTACCTACTGTGTGCCAGGCACTCATTTGGCTCCTTAAACCCTACTCTCTCTTGGTTATCCTCATAACTCTCTGAGTAATTTTTTATCTCCTCTTTTTACTAAGACAATCTCAGTGGTTCTGTCCTCAATTCTGTTAACTATCTACACTATAGCCCTTGGCAAACTCTTTCACTTCTATGGCCACTACAATTATTTCTATGCAGACAATGCTCAGATCTCTATCTTTAGGCAAGATATTTCTCTTGAATTTCAAACTGGTATCTCAGACTGTCTACAACAATCTCCACCTGGTTATTCCAGCACCTCAAACCCACATACTAAAACGAAACCTACCTCCCAAACCTAATTCCCCTTCTGACTTCTCTTTTTTGGTTAATAATACTATCATTTATCCATGTTGGACACCTTGGTGCTATCTGTGATTTTCCCCCTCCCTTACCTCTTGTATATAATCGATCATTAAATTTTGTATTTCTATTTCCTCATTCTTTGTATTCAGTGGACCTCACCCTGGTCCAATCTCTTATTACCCCAACTTGTACCACATTAGGGTACTTTCACTAACAGTAAAGTTGCTTTTTCACTCTGTGCTTCAGATCCCTTTGTGTGGTATTCTTTTTGTTCAGGTACCAGAGAAAGCTCAGAAAGTTGTCACTTACATCTAGAACATAATCAGGCTTTCTAATCACGTTTCCCTGATATTGATGGGATTGAGGCGGAGAAATAGGGTCACTGAACACAGAAGAGGCTCTGCTACATGGTCTCATATTTGTCCCCAGTCTCACACAAACCTGAGAGGCTCCAAACTTCTGGACTCTGTCTTCATCTCTCTGTCTCTGATTCCCCTCTCTCTTCTACACACACACACACACACACACACACACACACACACACACACACACCCACACACCACACCACACTTCTCATTTCAAATATTCCCTCTCTCTTCCATGCATAGATTCACTCCTCCTACTCATACTTTCCTCTCAAGAACATACTTATTTACTTAAAACTCCTTCCATATGTTTAGAGTCTAATATCCATTACCTTCCTTTTCATGGTATTGAAAATTCTGACACTAACACATCCTAAATAGGCAGCTATTCCCCTGCAACACCAGGTTCACCTCTTTGCTGGCAGCCCCAGACTCTTAACAGACAATTGCAGCAGCCTCCTTATAGTTACACTTCCCCTGATAACCAATTGGTTTGTCTTCCCTGTACATGTAGATCGTGTCAAGTTGCCTGTCTCCTCAAAAGCCTACAATGGCTCCCTACTGCCTATTAAATACAGTTTATAGTCTTTGGCACTCAAGGCCCTCCACAAGCTTTCACCATTCTGCCTTCCCATTCTTAGCTCACATTCTTCCCCTACATGTGCCATCCTCCAGCCAAGGTTGACTATTCACTGTTCACCACATTCACCCTACCTCTGGGCTTTTGCTAATGCTGTTCCACACAGCCAGAAGATTTCTTGTACCCAGTTTCCACTTGCAGAAATCCCAACAAATCCATTAAAGGTCAGATCAAATGTCATCTCCTTCAAGAAGCTTTCCCTGCCCCCGCTATTCAGTAATAATCTTTCCTCCTATAGAGCCGATACAGCTTTTGGTGTACCCCACTCTTACATACTTCTATCACATTGTTAATGATAGCTAGCATTTATATGGAGATTTAAAGTTTGCCAAATGCTTTCAATATATCTTATTTGGTCCTAGATAGCTCTGTAAGGTAAGTGCTGTTATTATCATTCCCATCTGACAGATGAGGAAAACGAGGCTGACCTGGGTTAAGTGACTTGCTTAGGGACACAGCTGGGAAGTGTCTGAGTCAGAATTAAAATGCTCTATCCACTGTGCCATCTAGCTACCCAAGTTGTTTTAGAGATATGTACGTATGTATTGTTTTCTCTTACTATATCATCAACTCCATAAGCACAGCAACAGTGTTGTATTTAATGCTGTCTATTTATCTAGCCATCTATTTATCCACCCACCTATTCATCTATATATCATCTATCTTTGAATCTCTCCCAACCTACTTCAATGCTTTGTACATAATAAGAATTTACTGTTTATTGAAGTACTCTGAGCTGCACTTAGATCCATGAATGATATGGAGGACATTCTTCTTGCTTGCAACCCTTCTCCTGCTACCAAAGATTCCTCAATAACCAGCCTCAGGACACATTCTGGTGGAAAGGAGGGCAACTACACTAGGGGAAGCAAAGTACCCTTACGTCAGCATCCCAGAATGGCTTCTGGTCATCAGGACCAGGCTTACAAAATTGTAAAGCATGCTGTTTGTCTTTGGTTAACTGCCTCCTTTCGGCAACCCCCCCCCCCTTTAGCACTCATGGTGTAATGGAATGAGAACTGGACTACGAATCAGAATATCTGAGTGTGAATATTCAGTAAATCATCAACTAGCTATGTGACTTTGGATAAGTCATTTAACCACTCTATAAAATAGAGACCAACTAAGATTTGGTATTTAAAAGGATTTGAACCCATGAAATGAACATTTTAGATTTTATTTTAAGGGAATGGAGATGTGATTCACTGCCCCTCCCCATATACACCCCAGCTCAGTTGATGAAGTCACACATAATGATGTTTTAATGTGTTAACAAGGTATAATACACTCTGTGATCTTTTT
Source organism: Phascolarctos cinereus (assembly GCF_003287225.1). Taxonomy (NCBI): domain Eukaryota; kingdom Metazoa; phylum Chordata; class Mammalia; order Diprotodontia; family Phascolarctidae; genus Phascolarctos; species Phascolarctos cinereus. The sequence goes on from NW_027555736.1 coordinate 230,850,502, forward strand.
ATGAGGTGTGAACATTCCTCTGATTAAGTCAAGAAGGGAATAACAATTGAGAGAATAAATTAACTTGCCCCTGGGGATTTTAAAGAGCTAAACCTTAGAGGAATTTTAGCATTTAAGCAGTTTGAAAATCAGAAAAATTGAAATCTAGGTGCTACCTGTGAAGAGACCACTGCCTTAAGGGGAGGGTGGAATTTCTCCCTCTTCCTCTTCCTCCTCCTCATCAGTCAAGTAGATTTGAAGGGAAGCTACTCAACCAGTCTGAGACACTGAGCATATGGGGAAAGCAGAGACATATTCCAGACAGGCACAGATCAGAGAGACAGTCAACAGAAAGAGGAAATAGCTTCAAAGATCATGACCCTTGGCAGCAGAGAAGAGAGTCAGACTATGAAGAGGAGTAAACCTAGAGAGTGGAGATATCTAGGAAAGCTACAGAAAGACTCTATGAAGAGAAAAAATATATATCCAGGTCCCACAGTACCAGGTTTTATGAGTCGCCTTCCCTGATTACCGTTTTAGGTCAATGTTATCTTCATGGTGGCACTCAGAGACTACCATTTTAATGCTATAACCTGGACTCACTCTGTCCATGGACTGATCCCCTCTTCACCATACTTTGTATGTGTCCTGTCCCTCTTTATCTAAATGAAATTTTACTTCCTGTGTCTCTCCCTTTGAGATACTGCTCCTCTTTTCCATGGTGACTGCTCTTTCATCTCATAAATTAATCAGTGATAATGGATTGAATGTGTACAGTCTCCCCTGAGGATACAGTTCCATTTTTACATCATCAAAATAGGGATGATAAAATAAAAATATTTAACAAGGTGTTGAAGCTGAAGATTTATTAGGAAATGGTAAGCAAGTACCAAGCTGCTTTCCATGGTTCAAGTCCCCAGTCCAGAACAAATTACACTCCTGAAAAATATGTCAAATGAAATTGTTGAGATACTGTGGTATGTGGATGGATCACTCTAATGCTGTGGATCACAACCCATGTAAATCTTCTCATTCTATTCAGCTCTTGTCTATTCCTCCTCTAAATCCTCCACTAAGGGTTTTCATCTAGACCTCTTTATAGTGTGGGGATACAAGTAGAGGTCACAGATTCTTAATTATTGCCTTCTCATCCTCTCTTAGGCAGCTGGGTGGCACATTGAAAAGAGAGCTGGGCCTGGAATCAGGAAGACCTGAGTTCAAATCTGGCATCAGAAACTTACTAGCTGTGTGACCCTGGGCAAGTCACTCAAATCTCTGCTTACCTCTGTTTCCTCAACTGTAAAACTAGGATAATAACAGTACAAGTTTGTTTTGAGGATAAAATAAGATAATATTTACCAACCTCACAGTGCTATATAAATGCTATTACAGTTATCCCTTCCACATCACACCTTTCCCTATTGGGGTTTTGATATATCATAGGTCAGCATCAGATATAAATAGGAATTTTGGGGGAGTTTTGCAGAAGCCACAGATGATATGTGAAGACCAATGGATGACACAGAGCCTATGATCAAATATTTAACTAAAATTTTACAATAAGGTACTGTAAATACCCCCATAAAAGAAAAAAAAATTCAGACTTCTCTGGTATGAAGGGGAGGGCCAAAAAATGGGAATGGTTAGCCTCCAGAAAAGAAAGAAAATTTAGGGAGATCATGATAACTGTGATCAAGTATTTAAAGGGCTGTCATGTTAACTAAAGATGAAAATTGTTCTGCTTGGCCCCAGTGGGTAGAACTAGCTACTAAGAGGTAGTTTTCAGCTCAGTCTTCTTGTTTATATTCCTCTTAACATGTGTGACCTAGAAATCTTACATGATTAAGTTGGTTTAAGAAGATTGTTCCAGCTTGATTCAAAGCATATACAAAATGCATGCTTCTCTTTCGAACAATAGGCAAGGCATTACTTAGCCACTGGAAGGTTGGAAGCATGATTTATTCCATGTTCCCAATACCAGATATTAAAGTTTAACTATGGCTTTCTAAATCAGAAAAGGATTTACATGCCATGCTTACGGAAAAATACAAATGTTTCAGTTTTTCATTTTTATTTTCTAAATCTGAACAAATTTTGGTACCATACCTAGTGTACCTTATACCTTCAAGGCTTACGTGTACAAAGTTGGGGCTCCAATGACTATCTCCTTGTAGGTATACTTATCCCTCCCTTCACGGACACTTGCTTTATAGAGTTGTGTTTTAAAAGATAATAGATAATTAGGCTAAACAAGTTGTGGTATATTATTGTGATGAAATACTACTGTTCTATAAAAAATGATGAGCTCTGTGATTTTAGAAAAACATGGAAAGACTTCCAAGAAATAAATAAGAGTGAAATAAGTAGAACCAAGATGACATTGTATATAGTAATAGCAATATTGTTTTAAGAACAACTTTGAGGGAATAAGTTATTTTGTCTATTACAAATATCAAATTAACTATAAAAGACATATGCAGAAAGATGCTATTTGCATTCAGAGAAAGAACTGACAAATAAAAGTATGTACAGAATAATTTTACATCCATCCATACACACACACACACACACACACACACCCCTATTTGTGGCTCATGATAACCATCTCTAGGGTGGAAGGGAGAAAAAAAGAAATGTACATAATAAATTTGCTGTATATTTGAAAGGAACAGTAATTTGCATAGTAGACTTGCAGTTTCATGTACAACCTTTTTTATTATACAATATTATGGAAATGCTTGTTTTATTTCATAAATTAAATTTTTTAAAAGATAATAGTAATTCATATGTCATTTTTATTATGCGGACTTTTGCCATTATGGACAAATTCCCCTTCATAGAGAGCTTTCACTTCCATAGCCCGCTACAATATCCTCTCCCTACCCTACCAGCAGCGACCACCATCCTCACACTTCAGGGTCCTCCACAGGCCTCTGTCACCATCATCTCCAGAATCCTACTCCCCTGGTGCCCTTTCCTGTCACCCTATTTCATCTTCAACCCCAACTTTTGCAGGTGTAATGGTTAGACACCCTGGAGAATGGTGCACCCGTCTTCCACTCATGGTCTCTGTATCCTCCAAGCTTCTCCTACCATCTTCCCCTTTATATAGATTTTCACTCATGGACAATCTTCACAGAGCATATTTTTCTACATATTGAGAGATAAAGACATGTTGCCTGCCCCGAATTAGGATATGTTGCTATCTATTATCAATACCAAATAATAGCCATGAATAAATGACTCTGTGTAGGCATCTGGCCTGAAAATCTAATGGACCACGTGGACTATGAGCGTACAAAGATGCGTTCTAGGGGCAGCTAGATGGTGCAGTGGATAGAACACTGGCCCTGGAGTCAGGAGGACCTGGGTTCAAATCCGGTCTCAGGCACATGATACTTATTAGCTGTGTGACCCTGGGCAAGTCACTTAATCCCAAATGCCTCACCCAAAAAATAAATAATAATAATAATAATAATAATCTGTTCTAACACTTGCCAGTTCCACAAGCTTCCATTTCCTCTCCTCTGTGCTCTTTCATGCCTGGATGGCCTGATTCTCCTGGCTACAGACTGTGAATTCATAATTTCAGCACTGTTAGGCTACACCCTTTCTGTATCCCCATAGCCTTTTTTTTTGGACTGAGAATACAGTAATGGACTGCTCCCTAGGACTGAATGCTTTACTGCTCAATTCTCCAGTCATGGTTTCCCTCCTTCTCCTTTCAATCAGCCTGTTATAACAAATCAGTGGCAGTGTTTTGGTTATGGTCTTCCTTTGCACAACTAATAGCATTATAGAGTCCTACAGCACTATGTAAAGTACTACATAGTAATTTATTTATGTATGTGTTTTATCTCCCCCATTGATTTATATAGTCCTCAAAGGCAGGGCCATGTTTTAACTAGTTTTTCTACCCCTTATAAGCTAATGAAAACCATTAACCAGTAGTACTAACCTGCCTTTTAAAATGCCAAATTACAGCAAAATTTTTAAAATGCAAAAATACTGAGGTTCAGTTAGGTGCCTCACTCACTATTCTTTAACCATTAAGGATCACTGCTGAACATAGCCCTGCCTTTCCCTTGGCTTCAGCAGAATTCTTCCTCAATTTGCCTTGAATCCACATTTTTTTCTAAGTCTTTCAGTTTTGAGGCTTCAGCCTTGTTTGGCATCAAAAGCCCTTGGTTTTTTTCCCCTCCAATTTCTCAGCCATGCAGCATCAAAGTACTCTGGTTGCTTCTTATAGATGCTAGCCAAGGTCTTTTAGCTTAAAGAATTATTCATTTTATTCCCTTCCCACAGGTCTACCCTGAAATAATTAATCAGAGGTTTCTGCTATCTTTTATTCAAAAGTTCTTCTTTCCAATCATCTGGTGGCAGTTATCAGAATTGCAGGCACTGAGCCTAGGAGAAAATAATCAACCTGTTCTTCATGTAGGGTTGGCCTTGCTAAACCAAACCTATTAAGTGGCAGCAAAATGTCACAGCTGATTTCATTAACATTCCAATAAGCCACAGTTCCCGTTATTTTAAAGGTAACAAACACCTTACCTAAAGTGGGACGTTTTTCTGAAAAAAAGTAAGAGGATTTTTTTTTCCCTGAGACTCAATTACAGTTCTCTCCAGGACTGCTATTATTTTGTTCACCCACTGGTTTCATGATTTATTCAATGTTTCTACTACTTGCTAAATATTTGGTAGGGACTCTGCTTTCCAGTCGGTACACAGAACATTTAAACAAAACACAACAAAAATTCCTCACACAAGATTTCACTGTTTAAAAAGGAAGGAAAAAAAACCAGGTCTGATTGTTATTTCAAATAGCTTTTTTCTTGTTCTTTTTCAGATTCTGATCTTTCTTCCCTGGAAAGAACTGTGCATAATAGCTCCCTCTGGTGGTAAATATGTGCCCTGATTACAGTGGAGAAATACCATTGCTGCCTTTACTTCCAATCTCTCAGGCCAAAATTTCTATGAGATTTAACTTTGGCCTATCTCCCTTGTATCAGGAAGGCAATTTAAGCTAAGTTTTAAAGGGACCCAATTATTTTCTTTCCATAGAAATGATTTCTTAGGAAAAAACCCAAGACTGTTATGATTTCTGGAACAGTGCATGAAATAAGGAATGTGTCTCTGCTATCTCACAGTTTTATTATGACTACAGAGAACAGACCTTACTTAGTACCACATATTTTCTACCAGTGCATGTATCCAAAACAAAATTTTATCTATAGTATTTAAAACTTATGGAACCAACAAAGATACAGCACAAATTACAGACAGATTTTTGAAAACTTAGAATTAACTACAGTTTTTGGACAAGTTCTGAAAATGTGCTTCCTAGCTTATAAATTACATTAGAGTAGAATCCCACTGTCTATTTGCCTCAATAGGAAGTGGCTGAGTAATTCAGAGCCAGAAGCAGGGAAGGACCAGCTGCCTTTCCCTGTAGGGGGTTGGCAGAAATGAAGTAAAGCAGAGCCTCAGAAGACATTGAGCCAGTGAGTTAAGCCCTAGGGGAAGCAGATCTGGAACTTTTATTTAGTAGTAAAAGCAGGCTATTTGGGAAGGCCTGAAGGTGTGGGGAAAGGAAAAAGCCTCCTCTGTTCATTTTAGTAGGGCATTACTCAGAGTATGAAAAAGAAAAGGTCTGAGACATTAAGAACATTCCCACTATCAGAAAGGCAGCACAATTCCTCTGTGGGGCTAAAAGGCGGCAGCTGGTGTCCATAGCTCTAATGAGGGCATCAGCACCACTGACTGTAAGGACAGTGAAGAAAAGCAGAGCTAACCTAGGTTGTGGGGGTGAGGTTTCCTAAACTGGTTCTCATACTGTAGACCTTAGTGAGTTGACAGGAGGGAGAGAGAGAATCCAAAAAAGCCTTGCTTTGGCAAAGCAGAGCAAGCATCTCTAGGGGGTCTGACTACCTGGATGTCTGTTCTGTGTGTCTGTATTTGTGTGACATTCTTTTGTGTGCATGTGCTGATGCTAGAGATCTACTGGTCATCACAACGACCCTATGATGTACGTGCTATTATCACTGCCATTCTACCGAAGAGGAAATTGACATAAAGAGAGGTTAACTAACTTTCCCAGGGTCACACAGCTAAGAAATAGGAAGGGGGGTAATTCTCTGTCTCAAAATCAGTGATAGCTACATCATCGGTATTGAACTCAAATAGAAAAGGGGGCCAGTTACCCATACATAGGGCAGCTAGGTGGTGCAGTGGATAGGGCCTGGAGTCAGAAAGATGTGAGTTCAAATCCAGCCTCAGATACCTACAAGCCATGTGACCCTGGGTAAGTCACTTAACCTCTGTTTGCCTTAATCCACTCGAGAAGGAAATGCAAACTACTCCAGTATCTTTGCCAAGAAAACTCCACGGACAGAAGTCCAGAGTCATGATGAGTCAGACGTCATTGAATGACTGAACAGCAGCAGAGTGAAGGAGGGAAATCACCAAGAAAAATACCAGAATCACTTTGAATTTCTGTAGCACCTAACTGCTTTTCAAAATACTTTCATATTATTATCTTATTTGAGTATCACAACAATCCTCTAAAATAGATGAGGCAGGCAATAATCCCATTTCACAGATTATTTTTTTATGAGTGTATGCTAGATGACTTTGCATAAGAAAAATTAAACAATAGCAGTTATAGAAATGACAACCACCACCATAATAATTGATATCAAAAACAGTATTTTCTTCTTTATTTTTTAAAGAAGTTCTCCTGGACCTTCAGGGACAGGATTATCACCTTTTGATGTGAGTACATTAAACATTTACAATCTTACTATAAAATTCTCTCATGCCAAATCTTATTAGTATTCAGCGTTGACATTGGTTCTCAGTGGTAAATTATTAAAAGAATATAAGTCTTAGGTTTTGTGACAAAAATCACACAACTGTGTAATAGATATTATTAAAGACTTTGGAAGATGTGAAATAGACTGTACTTTTCTCTCTCTCTCTCTCTCTCTCTCTCTCTCTCTCTCTCTCTCTCTCTGTCTCTCTCTCCATACACACACACACACACACATACATATATATATATACACACACATATATGTATGTGTGCATGTGCATATATATGTGTTCTATATCTATGTCTATCAGAGGGTTGTCTCTTTTGTGATATAATTATGAATGAGCATATTTTAGTATGCTAGGGCAGCTAGGTGGCACCATAGTGCACAGAGTACCAGGCAGGCAGTCAGGAAGTCCTGAGTTTGAATCCAGCCTCAGACACTTACTAGTTGTGTGACCCTGGGCAAGCCACTTAACCCTGATTGCCTCAAAAAAAAAAAGGATAAAAAGGTGAGTAGGAAACAGATAGTGGAGAGCCTTGAATTTGAGGAGAGTTTGTATTTTATCATAGAGAGAACCCCTGAAGGAATTGATTGATCTTTCAGGCAACTCATCCTTGACACACGGTTGGGATGTTTGGAGACCTTGAATGTAGGTGCTTATTATATGGTGGGGGTGGGGAAAGGCATGACTTACAATGGACTATTTCTTGCAAATAACTCAAGGATGATGAACAATGTTGGGCATTGGGGATCATCTGATTGATCGGTGGGCGTAGGTAGTACCCAATCTACCAACTAGGTATCCATCACCTATTGTACCTAGGTGCCTGCTATCAATCTACTACTTTGTTGTTAGATTGGGTACTGATAATTATCCTGAGAATGGCTTTAAGAAAGCTGCTATTATCTTATAATGGGAAAGGACGTTTGAAAATTGACAAGGAGGGAAAATGAAAACAACACCTGTCCACCCTTCAGCATGCCAATTTAGGAGCCTACAAGTGGTTATGTTACAAAGGAAACTATTAACTCAAAAGGCAAGCAAAGAGGATTACTATAAGCCACACTTAATACAAAGGTTTTTTCTTCTACTTAGGAAAGAAGTCTTTCAAAATGAGAGAGGGGTATGCATTGGCAAGTTCAGTATACAGTAAGCAATAATAATATAGGCTTGATCCATCATCTACCCTCCCTTTTAGACACAGAAAGTCATACAATGGTTATACTTCACACAGTGAGTGGAAGATATGGTCAGTTGTCTAAAAAGGCATTGACTAAAGAAAGAAAGACCACCCAGGGAAATTGAGGGATTTACCTTGTATTCTTTCTTTTGCCTGACCAATCTCAGCTGACCAATAGTAATAATTAGTGATAATAACAACAACATAATAGTGTAGTGTTTACAAAGCACTTGCCTCATAAGAACTTTGTGAGCAAAGTAGTGTATCATTATCTTCATTTACAGTCGAGGAAACAGGCTTTGAGAGGCAAAAGGGGATTATTTGTCCAATGCACTAGACACAGTTTTTCTATGTTCATATAATATCTTTTTATCATACATAATAGCTCACATTTCTATAGGGTATTGAAGTTTATAAAGTACTTTTTACACAACTGTGGTCAGGACCAGCAGTATTATGTCCATTTTGCAAATAAAGAAATTGAGAAACACATTGAGGGGCTAAATGGCTTGCTTAGCTACAGAAAACTAGCCAAAAATTAACTGGACAGTAGAAAAACTTCTAATCTAAAATAGTTTTCACTCAAATTCCATCTATGAGTACAGCTCATACAACCATGAGGTTGACCACCATACCACCCACATCTTCTTCTTTTCCTCTCACCAGACAATTTCTCTCAAAGCAGCTATCTCTGAGTGTGTCTTTGGCTCTACTCCCTCTCTCCCAGGTGTCCTATCTTAGATCACTGACAGAATTACAACAAGCAACATACTCAAGCTGACTGCCTCCAGCCAATCAGGAGAGGATCTCTTTTTTGGGGTTCAATTAGCTCAAGCTGTACCTTTCTTCCATCTTCATCACAAAAATATACTCAGCAGATAAGTTAGCTGTAGTATTCATCCCCAGTTCATGCCAATGGTTTATAAGAGGAAATTTTTCCATTATTCTTGTTTAATTCCCCAAAAATCTCATCGAAGAGGTCCTGAAAAAATGTTCATAGTGAGATATTACAATGTTTTGCCAAAAAACCATCAAATTACAAAATATTTGTGAAGGTATTTGATTTACTTTGTATTTCAGAATATCTATTTGTTCATCAGGGTGAGTTTTCCCTTCACCAATAGACTGCAACCCATGTTGCAGTAAAGTAAATTCATGTGCACCTTAAGAGACAGAGGAGTTGATGCAAATTAAACATTCATCATTTGGTAGTCAATCTTATCTACTGAAGCTGTTTACGTGTAGCAATAGTATACCCCAAGGATAGAACTAGCCCAAGGATGACTCTATCCTTGAAGTTTTTCCATTTTGGTAAGATTTGCTAGAATATGGCTCCTCTGACATAACCTTTGGAAATGCAGGATGATCAGTGCAGCAGGATGAATCATGGAAGGAAGACTTTTTAAAGGAAAAATACATAGGTGGAATAAAGGTTTTGTAGTTAGGACATTATATCTCCATGTTTAATTATGATGATGATGATAATAGCTAGCATTTATATAAAACTTTGAGTTTTTCAATGTGCTTTGTAAATATCTCATTTTATCCCCACAACAGTGAGAGGTAGGTGCTATTATTTTCCCCATTTTACAGATAAGGAAACTGAGGCAAAGAGAGATTAAGTGAAGAGCTCAGCCAGGGTCACACAGATAATAAGTGTCTGAGGCAGGATTCCTTTCTACTTCATTGTCTCACTCAAGGGGAGAGACACTTGGTTTAGGTTCTGTTGACCTGAGTTTGAATTCTGGATCTTCTGTAGTGCTACCTGAAGGCAACTCATCTCTGGGTCTCAGTTTCCTCAAATGTAAGATGAGGGTGAGAGGGAGGGAATAGATGATGTCTAAGGTTCCTTCCTTCTCCAAACCCTCAGGTTCATGATTAACTCCAAAAGCAGGTTTTACAGATGGTTGGTATATTATCCAGTGGAGATGAATGACTATTTTATATGTAAGACATGCCCTTGTCTACTAGGGTCAGATACTGCAAGTATTAATTATCCATCTGAAAACTGGCAATCCTGGTCTATGGGAGTGGAGTTGGGGCTGAGGGAGTGAAGGAGAGTGTGGGAGCTAAGCCAACAGTAGCCCCAGAAGAATCTGAATTGTAAATGCTCACAAAAGAGTTGATCTGAAGTCCTGAAAAATCACTAGGGAAATTGGTAATGGAACCATATATAGCATATATAAACTGTGTTTACAAAGAAAGATGTCTGTGAATCCCAGTGAGAATATCCTTTCCTTCTTTTCAGAATCCTCAGATGCACAGTATTCATTCAGAAAGGGCATTCCATGCAAATTACCAACCATACGGTGTCTTGTCAAAATTTGGTTGAATTAAAGGGGGAAAAACAGTAAGTTCTCTTCTCCCTTCTAGTCCCGTGCTGGTCCCAACACACATTTATTCTTTGAGTAGATTAAAATTTTTTGTTTGATTTGATTTGATTTGATTTTTTAAAGGAGGAGATGAAGAAAGAATTCAAAAGCCCTAAGGAAGAATGGGCATCTGTTGTTTGGGTGAAAAGGTCAAAAACATAGGTAATTAGTGCATTCATTGAATAAAGCCCCGTAGGTCTTTAAAAATGAAGAGTTTAACCTTCTACTTCCTGAATAACAGCAAAAAAAAAAAATTATCCGTGATAATGGCTGCTGCTTCTGTTTAAGCTCTGGTGCCAAATGTCCCCTCTGTTTGCTATAGTCGGCACCCATAAAAAGAAACAAGACATGACAGGCCTGAGATCAGCAGCAGTGACCTCCTGCTGGCTTCTGCACCTGTCTCTGCACGGCAGTACACAAGGGCTTGAAGGCCACACAGGGAGAGAAGGTGATAGAAGCTCTTCAATAATAGATGGCCAAAATGCAGTGGAGGGAGTGCAGGGAGGAAGAGACTGAGGTGGGGGAGAGAGAATGCAGCCTAGGAAAATATCTGACCCACTTGGCTAAGCACCCAGTGGGTTCCTGCTGAATATTAATGTTGGAGGAGGAGGAAGACTGACTGGAAAGGAATGATAATAATGTCTTCAAATAAAATTCAGAGTAACATAAAAAAAATACCGGCAATATTTTGATAGATATTTCTCAGGAAAAGAAGGTAATTGAATTGATTACTCATTACATTTTCAGCCAAAGCCAGAACTCATAACCTTCAAAAGGGAAATGTTGGTTTCTAAGCTCTGACTTTTTTCATTAATCTCTGTAACCAGGAAATAAAGCCTATGATGTCTTATAGCCCTCATTTCAAGTAACTATCCCTATGAATGAATGAAAGAAATAATCCTTTTCAAGGTATATAGTTCAATATATTGCAATATAACATAACGTATATTGAGATATAATAAGATATTCTGTGGTGCTTTAAATGTATATGTTCTTTTGAATACCTAAATTAGCAATAATATTCATTATTTTGCTCATAAAATTCCTTCTTTTGGGGTTGACTGTTCAAGAAATTTGCTGAGCCTAAATTTTTGTATAATTGCTCCCCCCAGTTTGACCCATATATTGTTCCCATGGCTCCAAGTAGCAGATAAAAATATTTCTAATTTTAACGATAAATTTCAAAACTCTTAAGTGAAATCACAACCCTTTGTGCTACTGGAGGCTTTGAGCCTTCATATATGACTTAATTTATCAAAATTAAGAGAAAAGTATCCCCTTTATTCAGATATCCCACTGAAAGGCATAACCCAAGCATGCCAAAGGCAAAAAGAAAGATTCCATATATACCAAAATATCGTAGAAGCATTATTTGTGGGAGCTTGCAACTAGAAACAAACTGAGTGTCTATGGTCTGTGGAATGGCTACATAGATTGTGGTAGATGAACGTAGTAGACTACTGCTACACCAGAAGAAAGGAAGACTATGAAAAGAATTCAGAGAAATACGGGAAGACATATGAACTGATGCAGAGATAAGTAAGCAGAAGGAGGAATACACATGTCTACAACAATTTAAACAGAAAGTATAGTAAAACTGAACACATTATAATTATAATAACCAGGTTTGGTCCCTGAGAAAAAGTTGTGAAAATGTACCTCCCATCATTACAGGGGCAGGGGAATATGAGTTTGGAATATTGCATAGATTGTGAGACACAGCTGACATTTTGGTTGGTTTTGCTGAATTGCTTTTCCCCCCTTTTTAAAAATCCTCATTATAAGAGATGGCTTACTAGGCAGAAGGATAGAGATATTTAGAAATGAGTTAATAACAAAATAAAAGGCATAAAAATAACATTTTAAAAGAAGAGTCTCAAAGAGATTTTTAAGGAAAAAGTACCCATTTGTACAAAAATTTTCATAGCACCTCTTTTTGTGGTGGCTAAGAATTGGAAATTGAGGAGATGCCCATCACCTGAGGAATGGCGAAATAAGTTGTGGTATATGAGTGCAATGATTGCAATGGAATATTATCACACTATACGAAATAACAAGCAGGATGATTCAGAAAAATCTGGAAAGACTTACATGAACTGATACAAAGTGAAGTGAGCAGAACCAGTAAAACATTGTACACAGTAACAGCAATACTGTACGATGAAGAACTGGGAATGACTTAACTATTCTCAGTAATATAATGATCTAAGACAAGCCCAAAGAACTCATGATGAAAAATGCTATCTGCATCCAGAGAAAGAACTAATAGTGTCTGAATACAGACTTAAGCATACTATTTTTCACTTTTTTTTGGTTCAAGTTTTCTTCTACATAATGACTAATATGGAAATGTTTTACATGATTGCACATGTATAACCTATATCAGATTGCTTGCCATCTCAGAGAGAGGAGAAAGGAAGAAAGGAGGGATAAAGTTTGGAAGTAAAAAAATTTTTTTAAATGAATGTTAAAAATGTTTTTTTTACATATAAATGGGGAAAAATAAAATATTATTTTAAAAATATTAACAAAGGCAAAAAATAGGGTCCATTTTTACACTTGCCCCTAAGAGTGGCATGTCCTACCCAGGCAGCTGCCTACTTTGCCTATCTCTGGTCCTGAGTCTGCTCCTTAGACTGTACTTTGCAAATATTATCCATCTTTGGTTTTTCCCTGTCTAGACACTACAGATTACATGGAATTTTGGAAATAACTTAGTATTAAACCTTTCACCCTTTTTATATATGCATGGCAGCTGCAAGCATTTTAATTCTCCCATGAAGTTTTCATTAACTGTAATAGTTGCTTCTAATTAACTTGTGAGAGAATCTGCTAAGTTAGGTGCAAATTGAAATTTTTCTTTTAAAGCCTCTAACGAGAGCCAGTTTCTAATTAAGCATATTTTGCTCTACTACATGAGACATTTCCCCCTTTTCTATGGCAGTAAACTATATGGTCCTGATTTCTCAAAAGTAATGATGCATGTTTTTAAGATGGATCTGCTGGATCTTTTAAAATAAACCCAAATCTATTTGGACCTCCAACTAGCATTCAAACTAAAGAAGACTGAGACCAGCTGATGCTAGAGAGCAGTGGACAACCAAGAATGGGGAGTGAAGGAAGAGGTCTAGTCAGGGATGAGAGGGGAGCTAAAAAAGACCCCTAGGAGCAGCTAAGTGACACAGTGGATAGAGTGCCAGGCCTGGCTTAGCTATTCTCAGCAATACAATGATCCAAGACAATCCCAAAGGACTAATGATGAAGCATACTATCTGCCTCCAGAGAAATAACTGATACTGTTTGAATACATACTGAACTATGCTATGTTTCACTTCCTTTCTTTCATTCTTTTTCTTTTATTTGAGTCTTCTTGTACAAAATTACTAATATGGAAAATTTTACACGATTACACATGTATAACCTGTATCTGATTGCCTACTGGGTGAAAAGGGAGGGATGGATAGAATTTAGGACTCAAAACTTTAAAAAAAAGTTAAAAATTGTCTCAACGTGTAATTGGGGGAAAATAAAATATTATATTTTAGAGGGAAAAACAAAACCAAAAAAAGTGTGTAAAAGGGTCATGAGACCAAAAAAGTTTGAGAATCACTGCTGTAGGGTATCTATATCCTCCTGTGGCAGGGGGAATGTGTGTGCTTCCTCTCTGAGGAGACCTCTAACAACTGCCTCAGCTTTTGCATGGTTCAACTACACCCAAGTCACTCCTATTTCCCTAAACACACATACAAGATCCTTTGTGGGTCCCCATCTCTTAGGGCCTGCCTTCCCCTCAGCTCCCAGTCAACTAGAAGGGAAAATATTCCTAGTTACAGTTTTGCCTTTAGTTTACAGGCTCTTTTACTACTCAGTCCTGAGCCTCGGAGTGAAATTCTTCTGGTTGGTTTACCCTACCTCCACCACTGGAAAATACGGTCCTTGCCAGGTGGACCACTTTACCTTTTAGTCGAAATAGCACTGACTTGATAATTGTCTCCCTCCCTCACCAATTTGGCTTGTACTCAGCTAGTTTCTCCTGCTCTAGCAGTTCTTTAAAAATTTTCTTTCTCTAGTCTGTGGAATGTCTTGTCCAGAAAAAAAAATCCTCAATATTTTATTTTCCCTTTTGTCTTTCCTGTCTCATACTATACTAGTTGGGTCCCCATTGTCTTACATTGGATCTGGCTTAGAGCTTGGTCAGACACTGAAGACACCAAGGTCATCCACTGCATCCCAGGCCATCCCCAGTAATCCTGACTTTTGTCCTACCACTCAGGAAGACAGAGCGGGGCTGACAACTCTGCCCAGCTCTGCCTCATTAAGTCCAATTCATGCTTAAGTCAAGACGTCACCCCATGGGGTCACCGGGCCTCTCTGAGAATGAAGGATGAACAACACAGTGGAACCGCTACGTCTGCCCTCTTCATCCTTTCACTCTACATTTTCTCCATCGAGTTCTATTTCTCATCCTCCACTTTCTCTGTCCCATTAGCTCCCTTTTTTCAAGGAGTACCTTGCGGATGTTGTTCATTCAACTCCTGGGCATTGAGACTCACAGGAGCATATACTTAGGCCTTGAAGAGGCCTTGGATGTTCTTAAGTCCAATTTATTACTTTGAAGATGAGGAAGCCCAAATTAGTTAAGAGACTTGGCCAAAGTCTCACAGTCAGGAAATGGTAGAAGCAAGATTCAAATCCAATTCCACTGACTTGAGATGCATTATTCTTCCACCGGCTATATTGACGTAAGCGGGTCACTTACTCACTCCCGGTCTCAGTACCCTCAGGAGGGGATAATTTTTCTACACCACCACACTGGATCCATTTTCCCCAAAGCCTAGGCATAATTTACCTTCAGTGTGACAATATGATTAACCAATATGAGAATTAGAGTCCATTGCTTGTTTATGTGTAATTCAAATAACTTGAAGTTGTGTTTATATGTGTCAGATCATTTAACAGTGATGTTTCTGCTAAGCTGTGAATGTGTGTAGTAGATACTTCCTCTCTCAATTTGTTCCCTGGCTATCTCTCATGCCTAGAACTCTCTCACTGCTCATTTCTCTCTCCTGGCTTCCCTGCCTTCCTTCACATCCTAGCTAAAAGCTTGTATTCTATAAGAAGTCTTTGCTGATCCTCCATAATGCTAGTGCCTTCCCTCTGTTGATTATTTCCAATTTATCTTGTATACATCTTGCTTGTACATAGTTATTTTCATGTTGTCTCCACTCTTAAATTATGAGCTCCTTTCTTTTGCCTTTAATTGTATCCCCAGCGCTAACAGCACATAATAAGCACTTAATAAATGCTTATTCATTGAATGACTGACAACTGAAGGTAAATAGGGCCACCGCTAGTGTAGAGTGCAAGTGCCCAGCACCAAATGTGCCCAAATGCACTGGAGTGAGTACTACCAGTGGCTGCTTCCCTTCCCTTTTTCATAAGGGAATTCAAGAATAGATGATTAAAGAAATGACTAGTGGACACCTTCCCTTCCAAAGAAAGACTAACAGAAGTGCTCACCTAAGAGTATATCAGTAGAGACAGCCCACAGCTCTACTCAAGCCTATGAGTACAAGTAATTAGATAAGGAAATGGTGGGATGGTTAGTCTCAAAGAGAAGTCATTAATGGGTTTATTTTAATTTAGAAGAAACTCTCCAATGGAATGCTTCAGGGATCTATCCTTGACCTGTATTGTTTAACATTTTTATCACTTAAATAAAAGCATAAATGGCATGCTTATCTAATTTTAGAGTGACATTACCGAAGTGATAGCTAACATTTTTTTTATTACTTTTTTATACTGAAGATAAGCACCAAATAAAATGAGAATTTCCATATACATACTAAAGGAGAAAAGAAGATTGTACATAAATGTACATGTACATCTCTCATGTACAGTTTGCTTTTAATTTATAATAATTTCAACATAACTTTCAAAGCTGCCCAGATTTTGATAGCTGACATTTTTAATGATAAAATTCAAAAAGATCTGACAGCCAAGACACTGGGTCAGATTCAGTAAGGTGAAATTTAATATTGATAAATGAAAAAAGTCTTACACTCAGGTGAAAAAAGGAAAGAAGAAAGAAAGAAAGAAAGAAAGAAAGAAAGAAAGAAAGAAAGAAAGAAAGAAAGAGAAAGAAAAAGGAAAAGAAAAACAGAGAGGAAGGAAGGAAGGAAAGAAGGAAGGAAGGAAGGAAGGAAGGAAGGAAGGAAGGAAGGAAGGAAGGAAGGAAGGAAGGAAGGAAAGGGAAGGAAAATAAGAAGGAAGGAAAGAAACAAAGAAACTTCATAAGCAACAGATGGATGGAGGCATAGCTGGATAATAATGTGTCTGAAAAAAAATAATCTGAGATTTTTAGTGACTTGCAAACTCATTCTGGGGCAGCTGGGTGGTACACACAAATGGGGTCATGAAGAGTAGGACATGACTTAAACCACTGCACAGCAAGAAGAAAATACTCATTCTGACTCAGGCTACATTACAGGAAGCAATGTTCAGGATTAGGCAGGTGAAAGCATAGAACCACGCTGTCCTGGTCAAAACATGGCTGGAATACTGTTGTCAGTTCTGAGCACCTCATTTGAGGAAGGACAACTGATAAGTTTGAGAGTGTTCAAGGAGGAAAGCCAGGATGGGGAAGGATATCAAGATAATGCCATATGAAGACCATGTGAAAGAACAAGGGATAGGTAGTCTGGAGAAGACTTATGATAGCTGCCTTCAAGTTACCAAGTATTTAAAGGGCCATCATGTGGAATAGTAACTAGACTTCTTTCCTTGGTTCAAGTGGGCAGAACCAGGAATGATGTTCAGAAGTCTCAGGGGGTAGATTGAGGATTCGCATAAGGAAAGTTGTGCCACCCCAATACCTCCACCTAGAGTCATTGCCTCAAGCAACATTGGTAGAGGTCTTGAAGTATTGTTCAGTTGTTTCAGTCGTGTCTGACTCTTTATGACGACTCCATTTGGAGTTTTCTTGGCAGAGACACTGGAGCGGTTTGCTCTTTTCTTCTCCAGTTCATTTTACAGAGGAGGAAACTGAGGCAAACAGGGTGAAGTCACTTGTCCAGGATCATACAGCTAATAAGTGTCCAAGGCCAAATTTGAACTCAGGTCTTTCTGACACCAGCCCTGGCACATCCACTGTGCCATCTAGCTACCCTGGCACAAGGAACTACTTAATAAATGTTTATTAATTGGTGGTACATAACTGGTTGTATGTTGTCTACCCTATTAGACTGCATGTTTCTGAGAGCAAAGACTGTCTTTTACCCTTCTTTGTATCCCCAGTGCTTAGCATAGTGTCTGGGATAGAGTAGGCACTTAATAAATAGTGATTGATTGATGTGAACCATAGCCGCACAAGAGAAAAAGGACTGCATGGCTGCTCTCTGCCACACCGGAAGGGAAGATGGTTCACTGAGCTGTTGTCATTTTCTCCTTTGTATTCTCAGTCCCTGGCACATGGAAAGCCCTCACTGAATGCTTGTTGAATTTAACTGTCACCAAAGGAGCTTCTACTCTAATTCTAAGATCCTATGAAGGGAAACATTCAGGAGGCAGAGGGACCTTTTTATTTCATTTTTGCCTTTGTATCCTCAATACCTAGCCTAGGGTCTTGAATTTAACATAATTAATAAACATCAAACTGAATGAAAGCAAATATATTCAGTCTAGAAGTTTTGTTCAGTTGCTTTTCTTTCATGTCTAACTCTTCATGACCCCATTTGGTGTTTTCTTGGCAAAGACACTGCAGTGATTTGCCATTTCCTTCGCTAGCTCATTTTACAGATGAGGAAACTGAGGCTAACAGGGTGAAGTGACTTGCCCAGGGTCATAGAGCTAATATCTGAGGCCAGATTTGAACTCAGGAAAATGAGTCTTCCTGACTCCAGGCCTGGCACTCTATCCACTGCACCACTTAGTTGCACTTAGAGTCTAGAAGTAAACTCCTTAATTTGTTATCCATTTGGGGTCACTCTCAAAAAAGTATTTAGATTTTTTATAGATTAGAGTCTCTTTCCTTTTTGCAAATTAGGTATTGATATGAAAATAAAGTAAATAACAAAAACTATCTTATTTGATTCTTAGAACCACTAATATAAGGGCTATTAATCCCATTTTTCAGATGATGAAAAACTAAGCCCACAGACTCCTTTGAAATACATTTCTTCTGCCTGGCCTTTCCTCCTAGAGTATCTTTCTGCCTCTCCAAACTGTACTGAGAATATTTTAACTCAGTCCAAAAAGAGAAAGCACATTTAACTCAAGTAGTCTAATTAAGTTGAAATTATTTTAATAGTTCGATTACAAAGAGCATGGAGAGGCTTCAGGTCTCATGAGGTTGGCTTGCTTATTTTTGCAGGGAAGATTTTTGTTTTAAATCCCCAGTTTTCTCCCAAATGATCTGTTGATTCCCCTCAGAATTCTCCTCCTCCCCATTAAGAAATACACCTAAGGTCACACAGCTGTAGTGAGAGTGAGCTTTAGAACTCAAACCCAAACAAATTTAAGTATCTGCTGATTTCAGAGCAAAAGGACACAAAAGCCGGATCAAGGCACAGAAAGTGAAGGAAGAAATGGTAATTTAAACACATCTGCCCCTTTAAAATGTCTCTGAAAGAGTACAGGGAAGGTCATTTTTGCCACTGCTCTGCTGGCCTGCCTTCCCATTTGGCAGCCCTGTCATCAGTTTCTGCTTGTCCCAGCCGAGCTATCTCAGTCAGGACTGTCACAGTCCCTGAGGAAGTTAATGGGTTGTCGACACAGAGGTAACATGGGGGAATTTTGGATCAAGCTGCTAGTCTAAGATAAAAGATGAAATCATAAGAGGCTGATGGAAAACTAACAGGTTGCCAGGATGACTGCAAGAGGGAATAAGCCAACCTCAGTCCCTCTCCATTAAAACTCAGGTTTTGACCAGTAGTGATACGTAAACCTGTACAAGGATATAATTGAGTAATCCGGGCAGGGTAGGCCTCTTTGGGGACCAGATTTTAGGGATAAGGATGGTGAAAGCAAGGTCCGGATCAATGATGGGTTTCACACAAGCCAAGATGGGGGAGAAATTGTGTATTTGGGTAAAGGAGAGGAGGATGAGCAGAAATTCCAGCTGCAGTTCCCAGGTGTTTCTGTACCCTCCCTATCCTGTTTATTATATGGGACTCTTGTTTACCTGAACACATCTTTTCCTAGTCAGCCGAGTGATTCTCAGGCCTACATCCCATCTGCAGACTTAAGCTCCTGTCTACGTTGTGCAACAACTTTCTCTCACCTCCTCATTCTGACTGTAAGTCCACCTCCTATTAAACCTATAGATAATAGAGTTCCATTATATCCTTATAACTTTTATATATATAACAACCTTCCTGCAGCAAATGTAAAGCCCTCAAACTGTCTGAATTGCCTTGTAAACCAAGACGAATCCTAGGGCTTTATCAACCCAGTTTGATCTTGACAACTGTCAACAGAGATCAGAGCTTATTTGCAGGTTTGTTGCTTCTCTTTTATGAACGCTTTAAAGCTCTGTGCTCCTTGAAAGTTAAAGACAGACTTGATTAAGTAATTACACATTTTGGTTTAAAGGAGCGGTTCTCCAATTTTTTTGGTCTCAGGATCCCTTTATGCTCTTAAAAATTATTGAGAACCCCAAAGAGCTTTTGTTTATGTGGGCCTGAGCTATCACTATTTACTGTACTAGAAATAAAAATTAATACATTTTAAAAATATTTATTTACTAATTTATTTAAAATGGACTCATCACACATTAACAAAAATAATATATTTCTGTGAAAATTGGCTGCATTTCTCCAAAGAAATTAGTAAGAAGAGTAACATTGCTTCACATGTTTTTGCAAATCTCTTTAATGACTGGCTTAATAAAAGGTAGCCAGATGGTCATATCTGCTTCTACATCCAATCTGATGTGATATGTTTGTTTTGGTTGGAGTATATGAAGAAAATCAGACCTCATTCATATATAGTTGGAAAAGGGGGAAATATTTTAAAAGGCAAAAAAAACTTAGTATTATTATGAAAATAATTTCGACCTCACAGAGTCTCTGAGAGAGCAGGGGAGTCCTCAAACTGCACTTGGAGAACTACTGGTTCAAAAGCCCTTCAATTTCAACTTCCCTGGCCTTCAAAAAAGGGCTTAAATGATTCAGTGATCATGTAGGTAAGCGCCTGGAAACAGAATTTAGTTGAAGGCATAGTCATTTTGGTTCCAGTTTAGCAAGAGATTGCAACTACTCATAGAATCATGTAATATTAGAGCTTGAAGCTCCCTTAGAGATCACATAATCTAACCCTCTTGTTTTAAAGATGAGGAAACTGAGGCCCAAGGTAAAGTGATTTGCCCAAATTCACACAGTTATGGACAGCTCTGGGTCTCCTGATTTTTAATATACAACTTGTCTAGTATGCTATGACTTTTTTTTTCTTTACTCTTCCAAAACTCAAATACTTAATAATGGTACCTCATACCTATATAGAACTTATCATTAAGCTGGTCAATAAACTCAAAATTTGTTCAGTCACTTTCAGTCATGTCTCACTCTTTGTGACCCTATTTGCTGTTTTCTTGGCAGAGATACTGGAGTGGTTTATCACTTCTTTCCCCAGCTCATTTTACAGATGAGGAAACTGAGGCAAACAGGGGTAAATGACTTGTCCATGGTCACACAACTAGTAAGTGTCTGAGGCCAGGTTTGAACTCAAGAAGATGAGTTTTCCTAACTTCAGACTTGGTACCACATAGCTGCCCTGACTACAAAATAAGTCAGGTAGTTTACGGTTTATTCATTTTGGCACTATTCCTGAGGAGTGCTAGGAAATATACATTATCATATGTATTTTGAAGCTGGAGAGAGTGATGGGAGTTGTTCAAAGTCATGTGGTCAGGCAGTGTCTGAGCTCAGAACAGCACGGAGGTACTTAATTCCCTGTCTAATGATCTACACATGGCAACTACCCTGGAACTCACGGGTTGATATAAATGAAGTTAGTTTCCCATCTTTGAAGTGCAGGGTTCTATTTTGTTCTACACATCATTCTGGAAAATAACGACTACTATGAAAATGAGACCCGTGGAATGAGAAGTTGTCAACTGAACATTCTGTTCTTTTCAGGCAAGGCTATTTGTCATCTGCGGCTAATTATATATTTTTAAATCTTTCATCACTTTAAATATTAATGGAGCCCTTGGGTTCAAAAGCTGACAACTACACTGGAGACGATGTCCTGTACGGACTCCATTTGTCATCACATCTGTGACAGTGGTGAACCTAATTTAACACAGTAACAACAATGACCTCCTCCATTCAGCCTCCAAAGTGACTTTCTTAAAGCACAGGTCCAACGATATCACTCCCCTACTCAACAAACTTCAATGGCTCCCTAACGCCTCCAGGATCAAATACATCACCTGTTTGGCATTTAAAGTCCCCTCTTACTTTTCCCGTGTTCTTAAACTTCACTTGCGGCCTCATACTCTTCAGTCCAGTGACACTGGCCTCTTGGCTGCTCTAAGAACAGGACACTCCATCTCTCAGCTCTGAGTATTTTCTCTGGTTATTCCCCATATCTGGAACACTTTCCCTTTTCTGCTCTGCCTTCTGATTTCCCTGGCTTCCTTTACATCTCAACTAAAATCTCACCTTTTACCAGAAGCCTTTTCTAACCCTTTTTACTTAATTCTAGTGCCTTCCTCCTGTTAATTATTTCCTATTTATCCTATATATACACCTTGTTTGTATATATTTGTTAGCATGCTGTCTCCCCCATTCGATTGTAAGCTTCTTGAGGGTAGGCACTGTATATGTTATTATTATCATCTCCATTTTACAGGTGAGGGAACTGATGTTGACAGAGGTTAAGTGACTTGCCCAGGGTCATACAGCTAATAAGTGATGGAGAAAGAAGATAAACTGGGGTCTTTCAGACTCCAAGCCCAGTGCTCTATCTACTATACAACCTCACTGCTTGAATGGATATTGCCCTCACAGGAATGGCTTAATAGAAAAAGGAGTGGGGTAGGGGGCAGAGGAGAGTATAAGGATAAAGGGAGAAGTTGTCTTTACTTATATATGTATATATGTGCATACATATATGCAAGAATGAAGGATGAACAACAATACATATACATGTAATCTCTCTCAAGTCTTGCTTACTATTCCATGTAACCACACAAATCTTCTGGCTGATTTTCAGGTAATGCATCAGTTGATTGGGAAAGTGACCTCTCTGGCCATACGTGGTATTTTTTCTTTTTCTATTTTTTGTGAGGTAATCGGGGTTAAGTGACTTGCCCAAGGTCACGCAGCTAGTGCGTGTAATGCATCTGAGAACAGATTTGAACTCAGGTCCTCCTGACTCCAAGGCCAGTGTTCTATCCACTGCGCCGCCTAGTTGCTCTATACATGGTATTTTTTCTACAGTACTTTGTAGACACCACTCATCTGTCATGATTTCCTAACTTAGGGAACAGAACTTTGAGCCAGAAATCGTGGGTTATGATTCTTCCTGCAAGAAGAGAGGATGGAACAGAGTCTCATGAAGAATATAGGGACAAAGGCAGAGAATTTCTATTTTATTACCTTTCTTTAAATCTCCAGGGCTTAGTATAGTGGTTAACATGGAATAAGTGCTTAAAAAATGCTTACTGATTGACTGAGTTCAAAATAGCAATTTTCATAGTGAAGGACAGATGACTCAGTAACAAAACCACATCCCTTGACCCACTTACCAGTTCTTCCTTGTCACCTAAGAATCACAACACTGAAAAGCTGGAATTTTAGACATCCACTAGTCTACATTGTTGACAACAAAATCTCTCCCATCCCTGTACTCACTGTTTAGACCACTCATGCAGGAATAATAGTGCTCTGCATTGCAACTCTTGGTAGGTGGGTTTTTTTTTTAATTTTTGCCACTAAATTGGAATTTCCTTATGGAACTATGTCTTACACATCTTGCTTGTCTTGTATATATTATACAGTCTCCTAATGCCCAATACATTACTTTGCAGAATGAATGACTGAAACCTTGTCACATTAGTTTTTTGCAGTGGAAAGTTGTTAATAGAGGCATGGCAACCATCACAGGAAGCCTAGAGCTCATAATAGCATTGTACATATAATAGATATTTAATTAATGCTTGTTGAGGAAGTAGATGATTTAGTAGATAGAATGTTGGGCCTGGAGTCAGGAAGTTTTGCAGTTCATTCAGTAGTTTTTAGTCATGTCTAATTCTTTGTGACCCCATTTGGGGTTTTCTTGGCAAAGACACTGGAATGGTTTGCCATTTCCTTCTTCAGCTTGTTTTACTTGAGAAAACTGAGGCAAATTGGGTTAAATAATTAGCCTCAGGTCACACAGCTTGTAAGTGTCTGAGGTTGGATTTGAACTCAGGTCTTCCCAACTCCAGGCAGCTAGGTGGTGTAGTAGGTAGAGTCTAGAGTCAGAAATATTCATTTTCCTGAGTTCAAATCCAGCCTCAGACATTTACTAGCTGTGTGACCTCAGGCAAGTCATTTAAACCCAGTTTGCCTCAGTTTCCTCACCTGTAAAATGAGCTGGAGAATGAAATGGCAAACCTCTTCAGTATCTTTCCCAAGAAAACCCCCAAAGGGGTCCCAAAAAGTTGTACACAACTGAAAAACCAACTAAATAATAGCAACAGATGTTTGTTGAATTGAATGACTAAAAATCTCAGGCAAATGTGATCTAACAGAAATGGCACTGAACTTGGAGGAAGGAGAAACCTGGGTTCTGACACTTAATTTTGCTTCTCTTGAGTCTTGAATTGTAAGAAACAAACACAGTCCCACAGTCTGTTTGATCTAACTACTGCAAATCATTCACAGTAAGCAACTGATTAAGATTTTAAAAAAGTTATAAGGAGATATAAGCCACGGTTTGTTTAAACACTACTCCCAGTCTCAGTTTTGTTGTGGTCCTGAGGGGAAGGATTATATTTCTTCTGTTTGGCACCAATGGACAGAACTACAGAGAGACAGAGTTTGGCTCTCCATAAGCAAAGAGTTCTTGGCAATCAAAGGCACCCCAAAATGGAATGAGCTGCCTCTGCAGATGGCAAATCCCTCATCAGCAGAATTCTTCAAGTACTGGTTGGATATGTTTTAAAGGGAATTTATGTTGAAATGTGTAACATTAACCCCATCAAATTTGAGTCTGAAGTGCCTCTGCAGTAGAATACTAGGACCCTGGAACCTCAGGACTTCCCTGCTGGACTAACTACAACATCTGCTAGCCTGGAATCCTAGACTTCAAGTTCCTTGTGGCTTGACTTCTTAGGTCAAGGACTCCACACCCCATAACTAGAACTGAAAAGAACAAATCCTTAAACCCCAATCCCCTTTTTCAGGAACATGTTGCAGGGGATGGAGGAGGGGGAGATGGTCCTCCTCTCTTTCCCCATGGTGTCACCTGATGTGAATGAATAAAGTCCTTCACCTCTAAACACGAATTCTAGAAAGACAGACATTGTCTCAGTCAGATAGTTTTAGACAGTTCTACCTACACATCCAATGAAAAGAAGCTGGTCCCAACCTTGTGGTGGGCCAATGCAAAATGTCCCCTTGTTCTCCTATCTCCCAGATTCAGTTTCCTATGACCTCTCACATAGGTGATTTCATTTTATGTGATCTGGGTATGAGCAAACCTCCCATCGTAGGTACAAGTTGAACTATATGGCCTCTGACGTCCCTTCCAATTATGAGTTTCTGTGATTATGTGCTTCAAGTTGATAATACTGTAAGAGTCAAGATAAGGGAGGACAGATCTTGAGTTGAACCTAATAGACAGATAGGATTTAGATAGGCAGAGAGGAAGGGAGAGGATATATTACTTGGGAGGAACTGCTTTTATTCATGTTTTGGTATCTGGTCATTTGAACTCCTTTTAAAATTTATAATATCCTATAACCCTCGTTCCAAATTCTCTATAGGAAACCATAACGGTGCTATTATGTGTCTTAAAGCTATAAAGACCAAACTTTTGAGGGTCATCCTGTCCCCTATGCCCTGACTCTCCTATAACATCTTTACCATTCTCTCCCCACCAAAACCCCAAAACTCTCATCCTCTCTGTCAACGTTTCCCTCAAAGCTCTTGACTTAGACATTGCCATTACTGGATGATGATGACAAGATTTTCCCTTAGCACACAAATCAATCAGTCAATAAACATTTATTAAGTGCCAGGGACAGTGCTAAGTGCTGAGGGTACGAAGAAAGATAAAGACAGCCTCTGCTCTCAAAGAGCTCACAATCTAAGAAGAAAGACAGCATGCAGAAAGCTATGTACAAACAAGATACATGTAGGATTAAACAGAGATTATCAACAGAGGGAAGGCATAGAATTAAGAGGGATGAGAAAGAGTTTCTTGTAGGTGAGATTTTTGCTGGAACTTGAAGGAAGCCTGAAAAGCCAGTAGGCAGAGATAGGGAAGGAGAGAATTTCAGGCATGAGGGGCACCAGCAAAAATGTCCAGAGTCAGGAGTCTGGATATAGATTCAAACAGGAATACAAAGGATTTCAGATAAACTTCAGAAAGAACATTCAGAAGACGGCAGCTAGGTGGTACTACTCTAGAGGAGGAGCTAGACTTTATGGTCTCAGCTACTTACCAACTGTGTGACCCTGGGCAGTTTCCTTACCTATAAAATGGAGATAATAAAAGGACCTAACCTCCTAGGATTGTTGTGAGGATAAGATAGGAAGATGTATGTAAAACATGTTGCAAAACTTACAAGTTATACAGATCTTTTCATGGTGGCAACAAATTGGAAATTGAGGGGATGACCATCAATTAGGGAATGATGAAAGAAGTTGTGCTAAATGATTATGATGGAGTATAGGATTGCAATGGGATATTATTGTGTGCTATAAGAAATAATGAGCAGAGTGGTTCCTGAAAAACCTTGGAATACTTACATGAATTGATGCAAAACGAAATGAGCAGAACCAGGAGAACATTGTATATGGTAACAGCAACACTGTAACAATGATCAACTTTAAAAGCCTTAACCATCCTGATGGAGACAATGATCCAAGACAATTCCAAAAGACCGATGATGAAAAATGCTATCTACTTCCAGAGAAAGAACTGTTGAACACTGAATACAGATGGAAGCATACTTTTTTTTTTTGGACATTGGGGTTAAGTGACTCTCCCAGGGTCACACAGCTAGTAAGTATCAAGTGTTTGGTCTGAGGTCGGATTTGAACCCAGGTCCTCCTGATTTCAGGGATGGTGCTCTATCCACTGTACCACCTAGCTGCCCCCGAAAGCATACTTTTTAAAAACTTTCTTTTTTGTTTGACCTGTTTTCTTTTGCTATACGGCCAACATGGAAATATGTTGTGTGTAACTTTACACATATAATTAATATCAAATTCCTTGCTTTCTCAAGGAGGGGTTAGGGCAGGTGGGAAGGAGAGAATTTGAACTCAAAAGTTTCAAAAAAGGAATGTTAATTTTGTATACGTAACTGGGAAATATTTAACAAAATAAAATCTTAAAATCTTAAAATAAATGCTAGCTATTATAAAAAAAATTCTGAATATGAGAAAACACTACAGACAAAAAAAAAACCCTGCAGGGGCAGCTAGGTGGTGCAGTGGATACAGCACTAGCCCTGAAGTCAGGAGGACCTGCATTCAAATCCAGCCTCAAACCAAACACTTGACACTTATTAGCTGTGTGACCCTGGGCAGGTCACTTAACCCCAATTGCCTAAAAAAACCCCCAAACACCTGCAAAATATATTTATTACAATATCAAAGACTCTGTTGCAGCAAAAAAGGGCAGTCAGAAGACTTGGGTTCCAATCCTGGCTCCATCAGTAGCTCTCAAAGTAATCTCAAACAAGTCACTTCCCTTCTCTGTTTCCTCATCTATAATTTGAGTGTGTTTGAATACACACTCTTTTAGAGTCTAGCCAGCACTGAAATCCTATGCCTCTGACTCTTCCGTATGTCAGACAAGATAAATGAGATATCATGTATTTTGACAAGTGGAAAGAAAAAACTGGTAAAATTACAAAAAGAACTTAAAACTTCTGACTCAGTCCCCTAACAGTTCCTCCATTCTAGAAGGCAGGTAACAAATTTTAGGAACTTGAAAATCAACTTGAGAACCAGTTGTTATTTTTGGATACTTAAATTGCTTTTACTCTTGTCACTTTTCCTTTTTTTATTCCTTAAAGGTTAAAAAAAAAACAAAGATGGAAATGCTCCTTTAAAATCCACAAGCATTGCTAGAAATAGAAACATTATAGGCAATTTTCATTTTGATCCTACTTGCACTTATTAGCATCAGAGCTCCACATGGGGAAAGGACCCTGGAAGTTATCTAGTCCCACCCCTCATTTGATAAATAATGACACCAATGCCCACAGCCAGAGAGGTGAAGTCATTTGCCTAAGATGATACAAGCATCAACTGAAAGAGATAGAATTTGAATTCAGGACCTTTGACTCCAAATCCAGTGTTCTTTCTACTATCCCATGATTCTCATGGTTGGGGCATACCTCTGCGTATGTGTGTTTTCCTGTTTTCTTTTCCTGGCTACTAACTTTACCCTTAAAAAAAAAAAGCCTTCCACTTTGAAGAGTTGTGAAAAGCTCTTCTGCAATAAGTTTTTTCCCCTGCTCCAAAAATGGGAACTGGAATTAATTCTTCCTTCCTTCTTTCTACCGCAAAAATAAATTAAGACAGAAGTAGAAACAACAAGGCCTCCTTGAGAGATGATTTTTCTTTATGACAAAGAACTTAAGATTTAAATTCCCTGAAGTGTCAGGTTGTCAGCAAGGAGGGCAGCCTGCCAGGGTGGAGCAGAGCTCTGTGTGCGGTGCTATAAGGAGGACAGTGTATAACAAATACAAGTAGGAACATAGAAGGAACAGTAGTGTATTTATTAGGTGTAGCTAAGGGAGGAGAGTGTCTTGGTTTAATCTCATCTTTGCCAATCTACTGGGTGTGAGATGAAAGCTCAGAGTTGCTTAAATTTACATTTCTCTTATGATTAGTGACTTGGAACGTGTTTCCATTTGGTTGCTGATGGCTTGGATTTCTTCCTTTGAGAATAGTCTTTTGTACATTTTTACAATTTTTTATGGAGGAATGGCTTTTGTTATTATATATTTGTATCAATCACTCATTTTCTAGGATATAAGACTTTTATCAGAGAAATTTAGAGGGACACACCAAAGAACTGTTGGTTCACCTGTGAACTGGTCAAACCTTTTTGCAAAACAATTTGGAATTATATCCAAAAGTAATTAAAGTATCTATACCCCAGGACCCAGCAATTGTGCTACTGGGATTATAATCCATAGAAAAGAGGAAAAGGACCAATATATATAAAAAAGATATTTAAAGCAGCACCATTTGCTGTAGCAAAGAATTGCAAACTAAATGAGTGCCTATCATTTGGAATCACTGAACAAATTATAGCATATGATATTGTGCAATAAAAATGGTAAAAAGTCAGAGAAACCTAGGAGTACTTGTATGGATCCATTCAGAGTGATGTGAGGGCAACCCAAAGAACAATTTTAATGTCGACAATATTGTAAAGAAAAACAACTGCGAAAGACTTGAGATCATTCATCAATGCAATGACCAAGCATGACTCCATAATACTGATGATTAATCGTGCTTCCCACTTCTTGATAGTGAAGGTATGGAATGTAGCTGAGGAATGAGACATACATTTTTAAGACAGTGTCAATTCCTGGATTTATTTTGCATAATTATGCTTGTTATAAGTGAGAGCTTTTCTGTCGGGAGGGGAAGAATTGAGTAGGATTGGGCTGTAGTGTTATTAATAATTGCTAGCACTTATATAACACTTTAAGGTTTGCAAAATACTTTACATATATTGTCTCATTTTATCTTTACAACCATTCTGGGAGATAAATACTATTGTTATCTTCATTTTACAAAAGAGGAAGGAAACTGAAGCAGAGAGAAGCTAAGTGACTTTTTCAGGGACACACAGCTAGTAAGTGTCTGAGGCTGGATTTGAAATCAAGTCTTTTTGAATCCAGGTCCATTATGCCACCTATCTGCCTAATGATAGTGACACCACAAAAAATAAATAAATAAAGTGACAGAAGAAAAGAAAGAAAAAAGTGATGATAAGTCATTAAAAAATGATAGCAGAAGGAAGTTGAGAAGAAGATACAGAATAGAAGGGATGTTTTAAAACTACCATATTAAATCTGAAATATAAATATCTATATTACTTAAATAATATATAATTAATATATTAATCATATTAAGATACCATGTAAATAGTATAATATTGCGGCATATCTCTTACATTGTACATATTATTATTCATTGTATAATATAATTTATTATGCAATACATTATAATAGGTTGATGCATTAATATAATATTAACTATAATTTTATAATTATGTTCATATTATAATTATATAATATGACCGTATAGTAAAATTTATAGAACAATGTATAATGTAACATGTAATTTATGCAATAATTTTATAACAATATATTATATATGTGTGTATTATATATTTTTCTAAGTTAGAAATGTTCACATTTGTTGATATTGTTAAAGTTCATAATAAAAAAAGGAGGAAACATTTTGAAAGAAGCAAAAGGATACTAATTAATCCTCCCATTTTTAAAATTGGGCAAAGTCCTGATAATTGATGATACTAAAGCAACTGACAGTTGCATCATGGGCTGATCCCAATGATCTCTTAAAACGTTCATCCATCATTTGCCTGAAGACTTCCAAAGAGAGGAAAGGTCACTAACTCTCTAAATGGTCCATTCCATTTTGAGGTGGCTCTAATTATTATTAGAGAGCTCCTTCTTATATGAAGCCTAAATCTTTGCATTGTAACTTCTCTCCCCGTTTCCCAATCTTCCAATTAAGGACAAGTAGAATAATTTTAATCCCTCTCCCACATGGCAGCCCTTCAGATATTTGAAGACTGCTTTCCTATATCCCCCAGGTCTTCTCTTCTATAGATTAAACACCCTTGGTTTTTATTCTTTAATCAATCCTCATATGACATGACTTCAGGGCCCTTCATTACTAGCTGCCCTCCTCTAGATGCCCAGAAATGAAAGCAATACGTTGGATTACATTCATTTTGTTCTGATCTGGGCAGAGTACCACGCAATAAATTTACTCCTTCTTTCTAGAGTGCCCTCCTCCTCACATGTGCTTTAGTGAATTCTTTCAAAGGCC
The DNA here is from genome assembly GCF_003287225.1 of Phascolarctos cinereus. Lineage (NCBI taxonomy): Eukaryota > Metazoa > Chordata > Mammalia > Diprotodontia > Phascolarctidae > Phascolarctos > Phascolarctos cinereus. Next base: position 230,881,113 of record NW_027555736.1, read on the forward strand.
CAGTTCAAATGGCACATCCCAGCGATGTCTTTTCTGATCACTCCAGCCAGGAGTTCTCAGGACTTACTGTTACAGAGTTTCAGCATTAAGTGGTACCTCCAGAAGTCCTTTAGTCTAACTCATACTAGAATAGAAGTTTCTGACTAAAAATATCTCTGACAATCTCTAGAGCACACTGCCTTATATTGGCCACAGTTACTTGAGTTGGACTTATTATATTTCCTCTCCTAGGCTGTAAGCTCGTTGAGAAGGACCCCTGCCTTATTCATTTATGTCTCTACCCCTCCCCTCTCTCCCTCTTTCCTTTAGCACACAGGAAGATGCCAAAGTTTTTGTTGAATGGCTGAATTTATTAATAGGAACATTAAAAAAAAAACCTCAAACTCACACCGTTGAAAAGCTGTTCCCATTGTTTGCTATGATTTGATGCCATTGACTATATTTATTAACAAGGCACCAGAATTAGAATATTTTCCTCTTTCTACCTTCTCAGATCTCAGAATTTTATTTTTCTTTTAAACCAAGGTCTAGAAGAGTTAACAATAGCTCTCCACTGAGAGTTCTAGTAATGTTTACAATTCCTTTCAACCACTTATACCCGATTTGCATATGAAAGCCAAGCCAATACTTTACTGGAAAAAAAAAAATCAAGTTCTCCAGGGAGTCATTCCAGGCCAACAATTGGGAATCTGTAGAGAAAAGCCTGAGGATTAGGAAGCTGGGAGAATGAATAAATTCCTAAGCCACTGAGCTAGTCCTTGGTCTTTCACTTACTGTAATACAATTTACTTACCCCATTAATGGTTTTTTTCCTGTTCTTTAATTGAGAAAGGTCGGAAGAAATATACAAATGCTAATTGAAACTTCATCCCCCTCACAAAGTAAAATAGATGAGTAAAATTAAAATGAAAGCTTAGACAATAATGCCTTTTTTTTTGCCCTGTTGTTTACCCCTTCATCCCTTCAAGTTATTTGTAACTAAGGCTGCTTGGGGACAAAGGGTCCTCAGGCCCTGGTGACTAGCTCAAGGAAGTAGGAAGGCTTCTGGAGTAAGATTTTAAGGACTCAGGATCTTTGAGCCAACTAGGTCAACTGGAGTTTGGTCCCAGGACACTGAACTACACAAAATGCTTAAATTCAGAGAAGGGTTTCTTAACCATTTTTATGTCATGGATCCCTTTGACAGTCTGGCAAAGCCTATAGACATCTTCTCAAAAGAATTTTTTAAATGAATATTATTTAAATATATAAAATAAAACACATAGAATTACAAAGAAGACTGATCATATTGAAATTTTTCCCATTCAAATTTGCAGGCCCCCTGAAATCTGTCCACAGACTCTCCCCACATCCAAGGTTAAGAATCCTTGATTTAGAGAGATCTAACAACACCTGTATTCCTCAAGAGTAGATATAACTTAAGTTAGTTTCAAGAGAGCAAGAATAATTAGGTAAAATAGAACACTATCGGACAGCTTGTTTCCTCGGTCAGAGAGGAAGTTCCCTTTTCCCAGAGGGGGCTGAACTGTTCCAGCCCTCAACACTAATCCCTAAGAGTAGTCTTGAGGTATCTGCTAAAGATCAAAGATCTGTTAAAGGCCAAGGTCTCCCACTGCATCCTCGGCCATCTCCAGTCATTCTCATCTGTATCTTGCCACTAGATCCAGATGGCTCCAGAGGAGAAAGTGAGGCTGGTGACTTTGCATAGTCCTCCCTCAGTTATTAATCCAATTCACTTGCATGTCATGGCATCACCTCCCTGATGTCATGGTCCTCTTTGAGAACACAGGACAAACTACAACCTTTGTGAGTAGTAGTAGGAACTGCCCTACTGAGGACCCAACTGGAACTGGCCAGCTGGGCAACACAGCTCGCTCCTTCCTTCCTTCCTTCCTTCCTTCCTTCCTTCCTTCCTTCCTTCCTTCCTTCCTTCCTTCCTTCCTTCTCTTTCCCTTCCCTCTGTCCATATAGGATATCACACCCTTACCTGCAGGTGCTCTGCCCAAAGGAATGTAATGTTGAAAGTAAGATTTTAACTGGGACTTGAAGGAGACCTGGATGCCTAGAAGATGGAGATGAGGAGAGAGGGAATTTCAGGTATGGAGGGGACAGAGGGCCAGTGAAAAAAATGTCCTGAGTCAGGAGACAGAACATCTTCCGAAAGGAACAGCAAGCAGGCAAGTGTCACTGGATCACAGATTATGTGGGTGGAGAAAGGTGTAAAAAGACTAGAAAGGTGGTTGGTTTGGGGAAGAAAGGCAGGTTATGATGTTTTGTTGTAGTTCAGTTATATCAATTATTTGTGACCACATTTTGGAGTTTTCTTGGCAAAGATACCAGAGTGGTTTGCCATTTCCTTCTCCAGCTCATTTTACAGATGAGGAAACTGAGGCAAACAGGGTTAAGTGACTTGCCCACAGGCACCCAGCTAGTAAGTGGCTGAGGCTTGATTTGAACTCAGGAAGATAAGTCTTCCCGACTTAGGCCCAGCGCTCCATCCACTGAGCCACCTAGATGCTCAGATTATGAGGAGTAACTTATGAAGGGCTTTTCCCCTACCTCCAGTCATTGCTGGAAAGCAATTCTCAAGCATATTTCAAGAAGCCAAGAAACAGACCTTATAGCTTCCACTGGGTATCAAGAAGCCTCAGGGGAGAAAGAGAAAGGAAGAAATGTAGTCTGAAATCTCCTTTCCTTGCTCATCTGTCAAGATGGGTTGGGATTGGGGTGAGCAATAGTCAGCCCAACGAGACCCACAGCAATCAGTGAGGTAAAATCACTGGACCTAGTATTAGGGCCACTGGGGGCAGAACTGTGTTTTGTTTTGTTTTGTTTTTAAAAAGTAAGGTTATAATGTTTTACAAGTACAAAGCTTTACGGTTCAAGATATTAAAAAAAAGAAGTCCCCAACAGATAAATGTTCAAAGGATATGAACAGGCCATTTTCAGATGAAGAAATTAAAACTACCTATAGCCATATGAAAAAATGCTCTAAATCACTACTGATTAGAGAAATGAAAATTAAAACAACTCTGAGGTACCACCTCACAACTATCAGATTGGCTAATATGACAGAAAAGGAAAACGATAAATGTTGGAGAAGACGTGGGAAAATTGGAACATGAACACACTGTTGGTAGAGTTGTGAACTGATCCAACCATTCTGGAGAGCAATTTGGAACTATGCCCAAAGGGCTATAAAACTGTGCATACCTTTTGATCCAGCAATACCACTACTAGGTCTATATCCCAAAGAGACCATAAAAAAAAGGAAAAGGACCCACATGTACAAAAATATTGATAGCAGCTCTTTTTGTGGTGGCAAAGAATTGGAAATTGAGGGGATGCCCATCTATTGAAGAATGGCTGAATAAGCTGTGGTATATGAATGTCATGGAATACTATTGTTCTATAAGAAATGATGAGCAGGCAGATTTCAGAAAAACCTGGAAAGACTTATATAGACTGATGCTGAGTGAAGTGAGCAGAACCAGAAGGTCGTAAGCAGTAACAGCAACATTGTTGGATGATCAGCTTTGATAGATTTGGCTCTTCTCAGCAATACAATGATCTAAGACAATTCCAAAAGACTCATGATGAAAAATGCTATCCACATCCAGAGAAAGAACTATGGCGTCTGAATGCAGACTGAAGCATATTGTTTTCCATTTTCATTTTTTTCTTTTCCATGGTTTTTCCCTTTTGTTTTGATTCTTCCTTTACAACATGACTAACATGGAAATGTTTAACATGATTACGCATGTACAACCTATATCACATTGCTTGCTGTCTTAGGGAGGGGGGAAATTTGGAACTCAAAAGCTACAAAAATGAATGTTGAAAACTATCTTTACATGTATTTGGAAAAGAAAACACAATTAAGTGCAAAAAAAAAAAGTCCTGGTCCAGGGGACTAAACGTTGATGACCAACATAACGCACAAGGGTGGCCCTGGAAGCCTAATGGTGCTTTCTCTTTTAGAGAGTAAGCTCTCCATCCTCATAACCAGTGTCCCCAATCCCTGTCTCACCCCTTGCCCCAAGGCTCTTCTGATCTCTGCTAGGGCAGCTTTGTTTAGATAGGAGAAAGAATTAAAGAGAAAAAAGCCAAAATCTCAGTGCAGAAACTTGACTCTGTCAGGGTTGCCCTGGAATTAGCTTGGGGGGGAGTAGATGGTTAAATTTTCAGTGTGAGGACTTAAACCTCAGAAATAGACAAACTCAAATTAGGGTTCAATTTACTGCTTGGTTGATTGTCTAGACTTAAGAAAGTGATGGAGAAAATGTTAACAATACAAATCAAACTTTTTTTCCTTGCCTTTTATTTTTGAGCATGGCTGATGTGAGAAAAAAAAAACTTTTTTCTATTATTGACTATCACACAGGCAGAAACTGACTCCTCCATAATGGACGTGAGCTTATATCTTAATGGTGTTTCCCCAGAATTTGAGTGGTATTTTTATTACTGAGTTAGTGTTATGTATTGAACAATTTTTGTTTATCTCTAAACTTAAATTTTCCTAATGTGACCAAGGTACGCTTTTATATTTGAGAATTCGTACATTTCTTTAAACTATACACCTGTAAGAATGAAATATACTGCATAGATGACTTGGACAATTTTTTTACTGTTATGATTTGAAAGGCATATGTAGAGACAGCTTAGTGTAGTACAGGGGTGGGAATCCTGCGGCCTCACGGCCATATCTGGTATAGTGGGTGAAGATCTGGCTTTGGGGCCAAGAAAACCTGGGTTCAAGTCCTACTTCTGACACATACTAGCTATGAGACCCTGAACAAGTTCCTTAATCTCTCAACACTCAGGGGTAGGGAATCTGTGGCCCTTTGACTGAATCCACACTTCACAGAATAAACCCCCTTAATAAAAAGATTTGTTCTGTAAAACTTGGACTCGGTCAAAAGACCATACCCAAGGACCTAGAAGGCCACATGTGGCCTCAAGGCTGCAGGTTCCCCACTCCTGCTGGACAATTCTAGCAGAGGGCTTCTTTAATTGGGGTCTATGAACTTATTTGTTTTTTTCAATTGATAATTGTATAATTTGTTTCCTATGTGAGCCAATATTATTTTATATTATGTATTTAAAAAATTATTCTGAGAAGGGGTCCAAGGCTGTACCATATTGTCAAAAAGATCTATATTATAAACAAACTCCTGCTCTAAGATTATAAATCACAGAGAAGGTGCTGACCTGTACTAGTAGAGAAGTTCCTACCCTAGGATCTCCTTACACCAATAAAATCACAGATCCAACCCTTATCCCTACAGTCTGAATACTTTAATTGTACCCAATGGACTAAGAGTTAATTTAGCAGATAGTAAAAAGACCTTGAGTAAGCCAGAAATACCTTATCAGACATTGTCTGTAGAAATGTTTGTGAAAGTTTTTCTATGAGAGGAAAAAGAGAGAGAAAACTACACCTCAATAATTAGAAATTGAGTTATAGGTATATTACAAAGGCTTCATGGATTTTATTACTTTGTGTATTAGGTATGGATATTAGTCCCATTCCATTTTCCCCCCCAGAAGATGAGAACATGGTCACTAGTTAATTAGAAGTTAATTTAATTCAGATCCTGTAATAGCTTTTCTTCTGCAGTGTAAGTTTTCAATTGCTGTGAGACATTAATGTTGTGTGTTAGACGTGCATTCCTAGCACCAAAAATCTCCACCTCAGAACCTGGAGAAGAGCCTAGAAACTTGGTGAAACATCTCATTAGATGCTCCCAACCACCAACTGTTAAATGTCAAGACCTTCAAACTTATATCCACAGGTTCCATCTTAAAATATTCTCACCCCTGGCAAAGCTGGTATCATCCATCCCCCACATCTGCAGAAACATTCATCCACTCTGGCTAGTCTTAATAACGGCTGTTATTGTCCTCAACAAGCCCCTATCTCTTCCTATATATTCTGTAAAATGTCACACTTCCTTTTCGTGGCTGTTAATTGGAACCACTGATGTTTATGTTTTGGAACGTGTTATAAAAAAGTGGCATGTTGTATGGAAAATAACTGTGGAAGGAACATTGGAAGATGAGTGCAAAAAAGAGCTTGGGAACTTTTAGAAAGACTCTATGTGAGTTTAAATGGGCACAAAACATGGATTTTCATGAATTGTATTACAACTGGAAACCTCTTGGTACTGATGTTAACTCTAAATATAATTGCTCCCTGCCTAAATTTTAAGCAGTAGAATTCATTTTATGAGGTGGATTTGCTTGGAATTGTAAATTTGATTGACCCATGACCCCATTGTGATCCAGGTGAAAGGGCTCTTGCTGATGAATCAACAAACTATCATGTAAAGAGAAACGTTAGTAAGCCCAACCTTGAATGCTGAGGGGGAGCTGGACAGATGGAGCTGGCTGCTCTACGGAGGCAATGGTGGGACCATTCCAACTCCTTTCCCTATTGCCCCCATTGCTTTGCTTCTCTCCTTGGAATGGAAAAGCCTCTTTTTATCCTATTTACTCATGGGCTTGGCTATTTATACCCTTTTTATAATGTGAAGTCATGAATTTTCTCACCATAACCTAAGATGAGACAAAACTGAGAAAATTCCTGAGCACAAATCAAGCCTTAGGTACTTACTAGCTAAGTGACCCTGAGCAAGTCACCTAACCCTATTTGCCTCAGTTTCCTCAACTACGAGCCAGAGAAGAAAATGGTGAACCACTCCAGTATCTTTGCCAAGAAAATCCCGAATGGAGTTATGAGGAGTCATTCATGACTAAATTGACTGACCAAGAACAATTTATTATAAGAAGCCAGGCTGTAGCCTTCAAACCCAGATATGCCAAAAGTTTAATGTAATCATAGCAATACCCTACTTCCCGTCTTACGGTAAATCCCTCTGGCCAGTGAACATTTTATGGAACATTTCAGTGACACTTTTGTATCCCTGAACACACAACGTTGGGGACATAGGGGTGGAAAATGTTCTTTAAGAATCAGACATTTTTTAATTGTCATATGTATTAAAATTTAAATGACTGCCTATGCTCAAGGCTGGTGATACAGGGTGCAGATTCCACTGAATGAAAACAAGTATTGAGCCTTAGTCCATGAACTACCTCAGAGGACACCAAGGTCCTATACTGCTTGCAGGATCCTTTTTTCTCTAAAGGCAGCTCTGGCCTATCCTAAGACTGTCTAGTAATGAAACAAATGAAAAGCTGACTGAGTTTCTGAATAATTAATAATCAATTTATTGGTTAGGCTAACAAATAATCAATAAATTGAGGTCAGTGGTTCTGTCAGAAACCCAAGATCCCACATGGAGGTTGTTGAATGCTTAAATACCTTTGAAAAAGCCGATGACCTTGAGGGTAAAAATCAACTCTGATTGGTTAACACTTAATGAGAGAAAGAATATTATAATGAGAGGTAGGCTTTTTATAATGAGGGGCTGGGGGACAGGACTGTAATGGAGAATAGATTCTTTTGTATAGATTGATCAGAGTCCTACCCAAGTAGAAGAATGGTGGAATGACAGTAAGGATCCCACCTAGATAAGATGATTTGGGTAGGGTGAATTTTTGGGCAAAGTCAGAAATGTCCTTGAGAAGCTAGGCTTTGAATGTGCAAGTAAAAAGAGGATATTTGGGTCCTATAAATAAAATTGGTTATTAATATAATGAGAAAATAATCATTTTTTTTCAGTAGCATAAGTAACACTAAATAATAAATCTTCCAGTTGACTGAATTTATAGTATGCTTTAGAGCAGAGATTCTTTTTATTTTTAATCTATGGAATAAAACAAGCATTTAAGATGACAGTACAATAAAGAAAGATTTTTATTTGTGGTCATAGATGCCTTCAGAAGTCTGGTAAAGCCCACTGATCCTTTTTCAGAATAATGTTTTTTATTTTATTTTTTTTGGAATGATGTTTTTTAAATGCATAAAAAATAAAAAAGATAGGATTACAAAGGAAACCAATTATATTAAAATATAGTTATCATAACATTAAAGAGAAATTCACTAACCCTCTGAAATATATCCAAAAGACCCCTTAAGGGTCCATGGCCACCAGATTTAGAATTGACTGGTTCAGAAGAATTAAAGAATCTCTTTAGAGCCCAGAGCTTTCTGGGAGAACTCATGCCCCAAATAATTGTTTCTCTGTATACCTATGTAGTTTCAATTGCTTTCACTCCTTAAAACCTGCCAAGAAAGTATTTTTCCCCTACTTCTTCAGCTCATATTTTATTGTGCTTGAAAGCACATTTTTCACTCTCTTGATGTAAGTGATTCCATTTTAGAACTAGCTTTTACATCAGTGCAGACTGAGTAAGCCCCTGTATTTATCTCAGACCAGTCTGTTTTACAGTGCTAAACACAGAGAAAGATATTAGGCCCCCAAACTACTTGTCTCACTTTCTTCTTCTACAACAGCTAGGTGGCGCAGTGGGAGGACCTATAGTCAGGAAGATCTGAGTTCCAATACTACCTCAGTCACTATCTGTGTGATCCTGGGCAAGTCATTTAATCTCAGTTTTCCTCTGTTTCCCCATTTGTAAAATGGGGATAATGATAACACCAACCTTGAGGTTAAAATAAAATATTTGTAAAACATTTTGCAAACCTTAAGTTCTTGATGAATGCCATTGTTATTATCACTAATAATTTCCTAATAATACTGTCTAATAATATTATCATTATTATCATTATGTTTCTTTATCCTGACTATAAATACAGTTATAGAGAGATTCCAAAAAAATTTTAAAACCTGCTTACTTTATTGAAAAGTCTGCTATCTCTTCTGGAAGGTAGGGTGGGAATGGGGATTGGGAAGACACATGTGTCTGTGGGGGGAGCTTCCTTTAGTATCCTCTTTAAATAAATTTGAATTTAGTTCTGAAGTACCAGTCTAAATTGTTTTATTTGAGCTATGTGTCTTACCACAATTCACACGTAGAAGGCATTAAGAAGACAGTTCTGACCGGAGTAGAGGGACGCGGATGAATTAGGGAGATTAAGGAATGACTTGAATATCAGACATAGGTGTTTTTTAAGGACTTGAGAAATTTGTTTGGCTACTATTGGGTACTTCCATTTTGGTAACAACTTTATTCCTTTGCAGAAGAAGACACTGTATTTATTCACATACTAAATTTCTGTTCATTGTTGAAAATCTGGCCTATGTGCGATGGAAACAGGAGAGGCCAGATTTTGAACAACGTTTGAGTCTGTTAAGTCCAAATACCTTCAATATTTAGCAACATATTGTCTATAAAGACGTGATTACAGGTGTCAAGTTTTAGATCTAATCTCAGATGGGCAGAGGCTCAGCACAGGTTTGTGGGGAATTTCCCAACTGATTCCATTTTCTACTCTAGCTCCTCATTTTCAGAACAGAATTTATGAAGAAAAGCTCTAAAAATCATCAATAATCAAGCAAGATTCACACACACGAAGAAAGGAAACCCCGAGTGAGAAACGTTTGATGGTACTTGTTCTTGGGGCCCCTACTTAACTTGGCATCAAGTCAGCGTTTCCAACTAAGTGTGAATCATATGGTCATCAGCCTCTCCCAGCAGTAAACAGGGCCTTCACAGGCTCAGGTTGTCTCCATATGCTTAGCTGCTGAGTTCCCACTCCTGGGTTAGACTTTAGGAACTTTTCCAAATTGACAAATATATTCTCTGGCATATAGTCAGTCACTGATTTGGTCCAACCAAAACACTGAAGAGCAAAATTCAAAATAAAACAAGTTCTGACAAGCCTTCAGATAGCAATGTTCTTACCCCTGTAATGGCTGGTCTCAGTTATTTCTCTAAAAACAATGAATTATGTTCCTACTGCCTCCCGCTCACCACTCCAAGACCTTACAGAGTTCTATTTGTTATAGGACAAGGAGCTCAAATTAAAGTGTTACTAGGTACAAGGGATCATGAAGGTAGAGAAAAAGGACTATTTCCTGGAGATTCAGTAAATGTTTAAAATCCTACAAAGAAAAAGCACAGCTGTTCATTAAACTGAAGTATAATCAATGCACCAAATGGAGGAGGGAATCTTTGACTCAGATTAATGATCCCTCCTCCTACTTATCAGAAATGAACAGAAGGGAGATGCATGCCCTATTTGGGGCTGCTGGGTAAGAAAATCCACTATGGGGGTACCATTTCCCTTTGCCTTCCCCCTGCCCCTCCTCCAACATGGGGCTGTCTAGACTCCAAGAGGCAAAAAGAGCAACATGGCCATTCATACTACATGAAGAATTAGGAATCATTAACTTCTGGTGAGACAGAGGTCTTACCATCTGCCTTACCTCTTTATCCTAAAATCCTCTAGACTTTATCATCTATACTGCTGATTCACCCTCCATGGTCCTGGATGTTGTGATCTGACCTGCTAATATACCCATAAGGACGCTGGGACTTACCATCGAATTTTCCACTGTACCCTACTCACCTCCATCTGTCCTGCAGCTGAACTTATACATACTGTCTCTCCCAGTCGGAGTGTGAGCTGTTGGAAAGTAGGTACTCTAACGCATATGTATAGCTTATATCAGATTGTGTACCATCTTGAGGAGGGAGGTAGGGAGGGAGGGGGAGACAAATTTTAAACTCAAAAGCTTATGGAAATGATTGTTGATAACTCAAAACAAATTAATTTAAAATATATATGTAATTTTTTTAAAAAAGTAAGAAAGTAGGTACTCTCATTGTATCCTCTGTGCTTAGCACAATGCTTGGCTCAGAGTAAGTGATTAATAAATGCATTTTTATCCATCCATCCATCCATCCAGTGACTTAAAAGTTTCTCAGAATAAATTGAAAATGATGAAATTACATGGAATTTTTGTGCAAAAAAGATTCAAAATGAACTACCATGTCATGAATAATGAACATCAGTTCTAAAGAATGTACCCCATTGTCTCTCAAGCCATGCTTTTCTGTCTTTTTCTCACATTATATTATCAACAAAGCTGCAAAGAGATGTTCAAATCAAAAAGGCTTGCAAAAGTGAAGAACTTCCAGGAATGAAGATTTGCTTGCATAATATCTATGTTGAACAAGATAGCTTCTAGGGTGTCTAACAAAAATGGATGAAATAGATTTTCCAGGATTAACGTTCAGAGACTTTCTCTTAAAGTTCCAGGGGTGGGGAATCAAACTTGAATCAAGTCAAAGGGCTGAACTTGAGGACCTAGAGGGCCACATGTGTTCAAGAGGCCACAGGCTCTCCACCCCTAAAGGTGCAGTAAAAGAGAGTTCTCACCTATCAGTTACTTCAAATCTGAAACAAAGGACCCCTTTGCAATTCAAAATTCAGAGGTAGCTACCATATTCTCTGAAAACCTCAAACATAAGAGTCTTCGCTTGTTCAATGTCTTTTGTTTTTATTTTGTTTTGTGAGGCAATCATGGTTAAGTAACTTGCCCAGGATCACACAGCTAGTAAGGTTCAAGGGCCTGAGGCCAGATTTGAACTCAGGTCGTCCTGACTTCAGGGCAGGTGCTCTATCCATCGCATTCCAGATCCCAGGAAATCACATTTGGATCTGCTTCCCGAACTTAACTTTTTTCCCCCATTGTCATCATTTCCTTTATATTTCCCTACAATTTCTACCACTGTGTAACTCCTTTAGAGCAAATCCTGCTCAGTCATATGGTCTTGACATAATTCATGATGGAAACATATCAATCATTGAAAATGCATTTATAATTAGTAATAAGGTGCAAAATTAAAATGAACAGAATTAAACTACATATTATGAAGTTGCTTTGTGGTAGATTTACTCCCTCAAGTTGCTAAATCTTCAAAGTGATAAATTTAAAAGAAAGAAGATTCACATTTTATCAACCTTTGATATTATAAACTTCCAGTTTAGAAATGTCTTCTTCTGGTGCAAGTGGGAAATAGAGTTTGCTAGATTTCCACGACTCCATTACTCTTGTGAGATATTTATGATTTTATAATTCTTAATGACTGGAGCACAAATGACTTAAAATAGTTCATTTTTAAAAGAGTCATCAACAAAGGCCCTATTGAAGATGCAATGTGTTCGGTTGGAGAAAATATCGATCAATCAGTATTTATTAATCAAAGTGTTCACAATCTAAATAATTCTTTATATGCAGAAATTCAATGGCTCCCTATTTCTTAGGACAAAACACAAATTTAAAGTCCTCCACAATCTTTCATCACCCTACCTTTCTAAACTTATTGCATGTTACTCTCCTGTAAACACCCTATATTCTAGAAAAACTGACCTTAGAATTCCATCTCTCATCTCTGGGTCATGGTAAGGCTGTCTCCCATATCTGGAATGCACACCCTCCTTCCCTCTGCCTCTTAGAATCCCTAACTTGCTGTAACTAGCTAGCTAGATATAGAAATAGATAGAGATAGGTAGATACACACAGGTGTGTCTATGTCTATGTGTGTATATGTGTGTGTGTGTTTGTATGTATATGTCTTATAATCCTATCTAATTGAAGCAAGTATTTATTAAGCACCTATAATATGTGCAAGTCAATATGGACACAAAAACAAAATGACCATCAATCCTTCCCTCCACACACATACACACATACACACATACACATTTGTGTGTGTGTATGTGTATGTATATGTATATATACACATTATATATGTATATTATGTCTATGTATGCATGTGTGTGTTTATACACATATAACTTACATGTACATATATGTAACTACATATATTTACATAGTTTTGTGTCCTCAATGACTTGCATGTGTAGCAAATGCTTAATGCTTGGCTGGGTTAGATCAGATGGGATTGTAATTTCATCAGAATAGGGACTTCCTCCATCAGTGTAGATCACATAGTTTCCAGGAATAGTGACAGCACTACTATACTCTCCCCTTGTCAGATCTCCTCCGGGGTACTGTTATGTTGATCATCTAGAATGACTCAAAAAGAAGGCAACCAAGATGGTGAAGTCCGTGTCCTACAGGGACTGGTTGAAAGAACTAAGCATGTTTATCCTGGAGAAGAGGAAACCAAACGGGGACATGATGCCTATCTTCAAATATCTGATGGGTTGTCAAGTCAAGGAGGGATCAGGTTTGCTCTCCTGGGCCCCAGGACTCAATGGGCAGAAGTTTCAAAGAGGCTAATGTAGGCCTGATGTTGGCAGATATTTCCTAACTCTTGGAGCTCTCCTAGAATGGAGCGGGGTGCCTTGAGAGGTGCTGGGCTCCCCGCCCCCAGTCTTGGACAACCACTTGAAGGGTGTTATAGTGGGGATTCCTTTGAACGTAGGTTGGACTGAAGGGCTACTGAGGTCCCTTCCAACTCTCAAATTCTTTGATTTTGTAACAACTACATAATTCAGTAGATGGTCTTAGAGAGTTGTTATAGATGAAAAATTAATCAACCTGCATTTAACCTGGTGATGAGATTCTCCAAATCTAGCTAATCTCTATGGCCTAGACTCTGAACCTTAGATCACTTACATGACATAAAAAATTACTGATTTAGGTCACAGGGGTGGGGATTCAGTCAAAGGGCCACACTTGAGGACCTAGAGGGCCACACGTGTCCTTGAGGCCACTGGTTCCCCACCCCTGGTGTAGGACTTTACATTAGGGAAGGGGGAAGAAATAAGGGTTTATATAGCACCTACTGTGTTCCAGGTACTGTGCTAAGTGAGCACTTTTCCAAATATTACTTCATTTGATCCTCATAACAAGTGTTATTATTATTATTATTATCCCATTTTACAGTTGATGAAAATGAGGCAAACAGAGATTTAGTTACTTGCCCGTGGTGAGGTTGGATTTGAATTCAGGACTTTCTGACTTCAGGCTCAACACTCTATCCACTATATCACCAGCTGTTATTACCAACAAAACATAAAATTCTTATTTCACTCCTCCAAAGGCTTTCAGAAATTCAGTTTAACTTTCAAATGGCTTCTTGAAGGGAAGAAAGGTGACAGTTTTGCAAAATTCTAATTATAAAAAAAGAGACCATTACCCTTCTAAAGTACCAAGTCACAAAGTATGCTTATAATATTAAAGTTAAGAAGCTTGACAATCAATATCATGTCTAAAGCAAACAAAACAAACAAAAAAAAAAACAAACCAACCAAAAAAAAAAACCAAGCAAACAAAAAACTCTTCCAAAGTTTGGATCGGGAGAATTGAATTATAACTGAATGTAGATAAGCTGTTCTGTAAAAAACAAAACAAAACAAAAGCAAAGTCAGGTAAGAAAAGCAACAGGTCAGAGATAAGGTCGTGGGGATATACCTCACATGGTGGGGGAAGAGAAGAACCAAAGCACACAGTTGTGAAGAAATGATGAGAATCATTTGGTGATGTCCCCCGGATCATAAAGGAGAGAAAAAGCTCAGGAGGCAGCATATTTACTGCATCCTATCCCATTCCTTTCCCCGAAAAAAACAATTCTTTCTCCTAGTTGTGCTCATTCCTATTAATGGGGATTTCATTTCCCAAGTCATTCAAGCTCAAATCCTCTGAGGCATCTCTGATTCCTCCTCCAAGCACATCTAAACAGCTATAAAATCCTATCAATTTTATTTTCATCATCTCCATTCCTTCCCAGCTGTCCTCACGCTAGGTCAGGATCTTTAAACTTCGCCTAGGCTGTTTTCCTAGCCTTCTAACCACCTCCCTAACTTGAATCTGCCCAGTTTATATACTGAGACCAGATAATTCTTTGCAGGCCACAATTCCATCATATCATTCCACTACTCAGAAACTCTCAATAATTCACACGATCGGATCAATGGCATTCAGGTAAGTACTGCTCTTTGGCAGAGCTAGAAGGAACCTCAGAAAAATTGTTTAGTCTTAGCTCTACTATTTAACAGACTGCAGAAACTGAAGCCCAGGGATATTAAATGATCTGCCCCAGGTGACAAAGGCAGTGAATATCAGAACTGGGATTTGAAACTACTTGACATCATCTAATTCCAGATTCAATGTTATTTTCATTATACCACCAATACTTCTCATAGATGCCCAAATAAACTCCTTAAGACTGACTTTTTTTAAAGCTCTACACAACATTCATTCATTCACTCAATAAACATTTATTAATTCTCAGTTTCAGTCTTCATTTGCAGCATTATTTCATATTACTCCACATATTCTATGTTTCAGTCAAGCTGGACTATGGATAAGCCATGTCTGTTCTTGCATCTATGTCTAAAATATCCTCCTTCCTATTTCTGCCTATTAAAATCTTATTTGTCCTTTAAGGCCTTTAATGCCACCTTTCCCATTAAGCCTTCTCTGACTTTTCCCATCCAATCCCCCAGTGGAAGTGATTTTTTTCCTCTAAGTTCTCAGACAGTAGCCTGCTGGTAAATGTTTAACAACTGGCTCTCTAAAAAAAAAGTAGGCAGACACACTTTAAAGTTTAATCTGCATTATTAACATTTTATCCATCACTTTCCTAAGTTTTAAGTTAAGACAATTTACCAATCAATCAATCCTTGATTTATAGCATTTGTCCATTTCTTTTACTTCTCTAAATTCCCAGAAAGTTGTATGCTGGTAAATGTTTAACAACTGGCTCTCAGTGGAAAAAAATAAACAGAACACACTTTTAAGTTGAATTTGCATTTGTTAATGTTTTCTCCATCACTTTCTTAAGTCTGGGGCCCAAGAGCTGACTCTAGCACAGCCCTGTTCCTGTAGTACTTTGATTTGTACTCAGGATCATAAGGTCATAAACTGGAAGAGGATTTGGAGGTCATCTAATCCAGGCCTCTAGTCTTATAGATGAAGAAATTGAGGCCCAGGGAAGTTGTGACTTGCCCAAGTTCATGAAGGTAGTGAAAAGCTGGGTAAAGAATCAAACTCAGGCTCTTTGACTCCAAATGCGATGATCTTCCCACCATACCGCTCAGTTTATACCAACAAAACATTTTTCGAAGTGCCTACTATGGGCTAGGCACTCTGTTAAACCCCTGAGATATAAAGAAAGACGAAGAACAGTCCATGCCCTTGAAGAGCCTGCAATTTAGTGGAAAGGACAACATACAAACCATTAAGTACAAACAGGATACACAGGATACATTGGAAATACTCAAAGAGACAAGGCACTTTGTATTTTAATTATTTGTGCTTATATTTTATCTCCCTTTATTTATCAAAAACTCTTTGAAGTCAAGAACTATGTGTCTTTAATCACTAAATCCTCCAAAATAACTTGTAGTGAGCTGGTTTACTAAGAGATTTTAAATTAAAGTGCTGGTAGAGATGGAGGACTCCACTCAAGGTGATTTCCACATACCTGCCATTAGATGAGTCATTTCATTTTCATGGACTTTTTCTGATTAACTGAATGACTGAGCCTCAGTTTCCTCATATGAAAAAGGAGGGGGTCCAACAAGATGACTTCTAAGGTCCTTTCTAGCTCTGTATCTATAATTTTGGGGTTCTATGGTTTGTCTTCTGGAATTTTAAGACTGAACACTAACTATAAAGACTAATCATGGAATTTCTATGGAGAGATGCTGGGACATTACTAGAGGGCAGTTAAGTTGGCAGCAAGGAAAATAGTTTTTACCTGATCTTTAAAAGGCAGCTAAGTGGCACAATGGATAGAGTGCTGGGCCTGGAGTCAGAAGACTCATCCTCCTGAGTTTGAATCTGGCCTCAGACACTTCCCAGCTGTGTGACCTTGGTCAAGTCACTTAACCCTGTTTGCCTCAGTTTCCTCATCTGTAAAATGAGCTAGAAAATGAAACAGCAAACCACTCCGGACACTAACATATTACTGAACAAAAACAAAAATAGTAACTACAACCATGGCGGGAGGCACACTGGTAGGAGCTTGTGAACTACGTAGCAATAGAAAAGATACTTCCAGGCTATTACTGGAGACCAGAGGGGACATAAATGGCCTTATTCTTGGGAACCAATGCCACTGACGTTTAGGTTAGGATGGATTAGATCATCTCAGAGGATGTACTATAAGTGTTCTGACAGCTATGGCTACGGTAAGGTTGGGACACTGCCAGGAGGGGCCAGGCTATGTATCTTAGGGGTACAACCTTTGCAGAAGAAACTCCTTTCACACCTCACCTTCTCCTGCTTTGATGCCTAGGATTGTAAAAACAGGAAGCAAAAACAGGAAACCAGCTTGGGGAACCTGTCTGAGGCCTGCCCTTTTTCATCGCTGTCTTCATACCATTTGGTTGTTATTCAATAGCTTCAGTCATATCCAATGCTTTGGGACCCCATTTGGAGTTTTCTTGGTAGAGTTACTGGAGTGCTTTGCCATTTCCTAACGGATGAGGAAACTGAGGCAAACAGGTTAAGTGACTTGCCCAGGGTCACACAGCTAGTAAGTGTCTGAGTCTGGATTCAAATTCTGGAAGACGAGTTTTCTGACTCCAGGCCCAGCACTGTGCCACTTAGCAGCTGATCTTCGTGTCATATTTTTCAAAAAAACAAATAACCACAGAATAAACAAGGAAGCACAAAACAAAATTTGGCTGAACCAAGGAATGCAAGAAACAGCACGGCATCTAGCTGGGAGGAAATGTACAATAATGTTCTTGGGTTCCAAAGGCTTCTCTAAGCATTCCTTGTGTTATTTTCATCTTTCCAGTGGGAAAACTTTAAGTACTCAGACGTTAAGAGGTTTGTTGAAGGTCATGGAATAAGACAACAATTTTCACTGGGTGCTGAACTCTCTACTAGGATTTTTCACTCTAGACTTCCAGACTCTATCTAGGAGGCACTACTGTTTGAAAGCCCTAATTTTAATTACTGAAATAGGTCACAAGTTATCAGTGAGTATGTTTTAAATTTAAATACTAAGCCACAGGGGTTAAATAAATGACGGAGATTATGTAAAGCACTGACATAAAGATAAAATTTGAGCAAGCAAAAGATAATGCAATTAAATGCCTCACTCCCAAACCATCACACAACCTTTCAAATCTATAGAGGGAGGAAAAAAACCTCGGAACTTTCAATAAAATAATAAGGAAGTTTAAATATTTATTACTTCTATTTTTAATGCACAATGCCAAAAATTCCCCAAGGAAATTGCTACCAGTATAAATTTATATCAGCATAATTAATAACAAAAATAGTAGAGCCAGCCAACAAAGATAAGGCTATAAACTCAATTAACAGCAAAGTTAAAAAAAAAAAAGAGTGGGCTGTTAATCAACTGAAGAGTCATTTGAAAACCCTGGATTTCCACTCCACATAATTTCTGCTCTCTCTTTATTCAAATACAAGTGACTTCTGAGAGTCAGAAGCTCTAAGTGGATCTGCATTTAAACTCTAAGCGGATCTGCATTTAAACTCTAAGCATAAATGAAAAATCCTCCAAGTAAAAAATGTGGGAAGTCCCCCTTCTATAATTCATCAATTTACTTCTCACTTGGGAGGAAGGCTCAGCCAGCTGTGGGTAGGACGAGAAGAGATTAGAAGATTAGGGCTGGAGTTAATCTTTTTTTTCTTTGAATTGCCAATTACCTTAGATTTGGGGGCAAATTAGATCCCTGAGGGAGGAGTCTGTCAAAGCAAAAAGTTTCTTGCTCTAATGGCAATACTATTCGAATGGGAAGAAACAAGGTGGAGTTCTGTGGAGGTGAAGTTAAAACAATCTTGGACTTGGATAACTGGTCCTAATCCTCACAGTCTATCAGTTTCCTATACCCTTTGGATGATATGATCTGTGTTTGATTGGCAGATTTTTTTTTGTTTGTTGTTAAGTCATGTCCAACTCTTCATGACCCCATTTGGGGTTTTCTTGGCAAATGGTTTGCATTTTCTTCTCCAGCTCGTTTTTACGGATGAGGAAATTGAGGCAAAGAGGGTTAAGTGACTCGCCCAGGGTCGCACGCTAGTAAGTATCTGAGGCTGGATTTGAGTTTAGGTCTTCCTGACTCCAGGTCTGGCAGCTCCATCCACTTTGCCACCTACCTGCCCTTTGATTGGTAGAAACAGAGAATTAATCCCTTAAGAAGGACTCTATGATTCTTAAGGCATTACTTGTTTTTAGTGATTTGCTTATAGATGAGAAAGCCTTTGCTTTGTCTACAATTTAAAGACTTTGTTTTAATCTATTTCCCTTTTTTCCCCTCCCTTCAAGCAAACTTCAGGTATTAGCAAGGCAAAGCCACATAGCTAACTCCTGGGCTATAGAAAAAAGTTTTTCAATAAATCATAAAAATTGCATACAGTCTTTAAAACTTGGTTGCTTTCTTTAATTATTGAAGAAGATGCAGAACTCTGGATGTTTAGTGCATCCATTTGACTCAAAACAGATGATATCTTACCTGAAAATATCTTACTGTCACTTGAAGGATGGAGGGTGAGGTGAGATGAAGAAGGAACGAGTCAGTTCTCTAACACAAGCATCTAGAGTTATGCTTCTTTGAGCTAGGTAACCTTTCTAGTACACTCATACTGTGTACTTAACTAGAAGAAATCCATGCCTTGCCATGAGTAAAGATAAAAAAAAAATCTGTGCTATTTGTTCACTGGTAGAATAATAGAAAGAACAATGAATTTGCAGTTAGAAGACCTGAAGTTTCAGGTCTGGAAAATTACTTTGCATCCCTAGCTCTCAGTTTCTGTTTGTAAAATCAAAGGGTCGGTTTTACCAAATGATTTCTTGGGTCTGTTCCAGATTTATGAATTTATTTCCCCAAAATGAAGAGATGACAAGAATCAGCTTATTATTAGCTCAACATGGAAATGATGCTTTCTGTAATTTTATAGGTGTCAAGACCTTTGCTCTCTATTCTTGACATATTTTGCTGAGGGGAAGATGCCTCAGAGGACAACTCTCAGGTGAACCTAACTGCAAATCTCCTCATAAGTGTGACACATCTAAATTGTCAGTCAATAAGCATTTATTAAACACCTACTACACGCCACGAACTGTGTTGGGGATACAAAGAAAGGCAAAGGAAAATCTTTGCTCCCAAGGAGTCACAATCTACTGGGGAAGATAAACACAAACAGGCTATCCATAAAGTAAACAGGAACTATTGGACTAAGCTCCTAGCTTGCTCCTATGACCCACAGACAAGTGAACGTTTTCTGGAGCTCTTTATTTCTAGAGAGAAAATAAATCAAGACACAATTTGTGGCTCATTTTGGAGGTAGGGAAGAAAGTCTTAGTTTTTTTTTTAAATTAAGTTATAATGATGTTTGGTTTCATGTTTATTTTTTAATATTTATTTCCCTCTCCTTCCCAGTAAGCCTTTCCGTTGTGACAAAGAAATGTAAGTGGGAGGTGGGGGTGGCCAGATGTAGTCCTCTATGAATAAGAGCCTGTTTCCAGAGAGGTATGATGATGTGTAATGGAAAGGACCTCCTCCCCACCTGGTGCAGGTACAGGTGTTGATCTGCCAATCATGTGATAAGGATATAGACTTACTTAGCTGAGGAGCCAGAATTGGGGTACATTCAAATGACATTACTGAGCCAGGGCTTTGCTCTGCTCTGGCTCTTCTCTGTCTACCTAAGACGCAAAGGACACATGGGGTGTTCAAGAAGGATTGGCACCTTGGGCTTATCGAGCCCTTTTCAGGGCTGCTCATCCACCTTTGGTATCCACCTGCCACTGGACTCTCACCTGTTCATTCAAGAAGCTGTAGCATGGGCAGCAACCACATTCTGGTAAACTATCTCAGCTGATGGACTAACCCAGGTTGAGGGTAACCTAGGCCTCAAACCCCTTAGTAAGTTAGGGGGATGTCTACCCTAAGCATGTTAAGACTTTCTCCTTCAGAATGGGTGAATAAGAATAATTTGTTCCAACAGCTGACCATGAAGGCTGAAGTGCTTAGAGCTTGGTCAGACATCAAAGACCCAAGGTCATCCTCTGCATTTCAGACCATGGCAAGTCACCCTGACTTCAGCCTTGCCACTGGACTTTGATGACTCTGGAAAAGAGAGAGAGAGTGAGGCTTATAGTTTGATGCAACTCTGACTCACTTAAATCCAATTCATGAGCAAGTCAACACATGATCCTTTAATGTCACTGGTCCTCTTCAAAAAATGAAGGATGAACAACAATAATAAGAGAGGCAAGGACTGAAGAGGAGAAAGCCTCTGTCCAGGCCCCATGTTTTACACCTTTGCTTTAAAGAATCAATATGGAAGAGGTTTGCAGAATGGGCAAGAGAAGGGAAGGAACTATACATGAAAAAAAAAATCCACAATGAGAAATCCAGGCCATAGGTATTAAGAGCCAGAACCAAGATGGTGGACCAGAAAGGAAGAAACAAATTCAAGATATCAGCGAAGGGAAGATAGGCCTTGTTCTCTGATCAGATGAGAGGAGTGAAAGAGAAAGTAGTCAGATGACTCCAAGGTTTTAAGAGTGGGAGATTAGAAGACTGATAGACTAGTGACAAGATTAAAAAAAAAAAGTGGAACAAATTTCTCTTTGATGTCTCTTGTTTTCCTATACTGACCATTAATAATTCCCTTGGCCCTGTAAGTAGCTACATTGGAAGTATGAATTTGAGGTTTATCAGACTTAAAAGAAATTCCTATGGCTAGGGAAAGGCAGATACAATTTGGGAAGTACTCAAGAATCACTCATAATACATATTAAAATGCCCAATACACCATGGGTTTGGGGATGCTTAGTCCACTGCTTGCTAAAAGTCTTCACATTATTCTATATTCTATAAGGACACCTTCTCTTTTCATGATGGAAATAAAAGGCAACTAGGATTCCTTTTTATAGATATTCTTTAGCAGGCAACTTGTGGCTCAGTGGATGGAGTGTTAGGCCTCAGAGTTAGGAAGACCTAAGACCTGAGCCTTAGACACCCTCGGGAAATCATTTAACCTCTCTGTGCCTCAGTTTCCTTATCTGTAAAATGGGGTAATAATAGTACCTACTTCTCAGGCTTGGTGGGAGGATCAAATGAAATAATATTTGTAAAATGCTTACTTAGCACAGTGCCTAGCACATAGTATAGTTGTTTTTCAGTTTTTTCAGTCGTGTCCAACTCTTCATGACCCCATTTGGGGTTTTCTTGGCAAACGTACTGGAATGGTTTGCCATTTCACAGATGAAGAACTAAGTCAAACAGGGTTAGGTGACTTGCCCAGGGTCACACATCTAGTAAGTGACTACGGCCACACTTGAACTCAGGTCTTCCTGACTTCAGACCCGGTACTCTATCCTTTGCATCAATAGTATAGCACATAGGATAGGCTCTATACAAATGATGGGTATTTTTATTCTAAAAATAAGCCATGCTTATAATCACATTTAATGAATATAGAGCATTAATATTTTTATATCACTTCACAAATATTATTATAGTTAGAATTGGTTTAGACCAACTCAGGTTCAGATCTGAGAGTTCAGCACTTTAGTCTTCAATCATCTAGTGCGGAAATGTCCTTCCCCAAAGTAAATGTCCTTCACCATTGCAACTTAGAATTATAAAGAATCTGGGGGGCTGAGAAGTTATATAACTTTCTTAGGGTCACAAAACTACTATGTATGTGTCTGAGGCAGGTCCCAAACCCAGGTCTTACTTATTCCAAAGCTGAATCTCTATTCACTACCTCTCATAAGCCTTCCAAGAATTAATTACCATGAAAAAAAGATGTTCTGCTCTCTAGGAGAGAGACCATGGATTTATTAACACAAGCAAATTAATTTGTGCTGAGATTGAAGTCAGTCTGATTCATTGGGAGTCACTATTAAGGCTTGGGAAGCTAGGTGGCTCAGTGGATAGAGCCCTGGGCTTGGAATCAAGAAGAGTCATCTTCCTGAGTTCAGATCTGGCCCAGCTGTGTGACCCTGGGCAAGTCACTTACTCTGTTTGCCTCAGTTTCCTCATCTGTAAAATGAGCTGGAGACAGAAATGGCAAACCACTCCAGCATCTTTGCCAAGAAGACCCCAAATGGGGTCATGAAGAGTCAGACACAACTGAAAATGAATAAACAACAAAACAATTAAGGCCCATATGTAAAGAATCTGGGCACTCCAGGCCCCAAACCCAGTAAGTCAATCTATTAAGCTAATTGATTCTACAGGTTTTATGTCTCTTATTCCCAGAGATCCAGGCAATGACTTCCAGAGCACAAGTTTCAGACATTCAGGCTTATATACCAACATACCAACTACATTCTTAAACTAGAATTTACATTCTGACAAGCCATAGTAAGCAATGGCATCCTAATTAAGGCTTAGATGTAATCTGCTTTGAAACGTTATAGACTTTTAAGTGAGCTCGGTAAGAGCCCTTTGTATTGTGGCATTCTCAATGTCCCCTGGAAATTTCAAAACAACATAAAGCAAAACTTTAGAGAGGGGAGGGAAGAAGGAGTTTGGTTAGAGGTTTTTAATTTAGTTTTAATTGTCCAAAATGTATAAAAAGTTTATACCTAAGTTCATGAGGCTGTGTCTTTGGGGGTTTCAGAGCCACTCAGTAAGATGAACTCTCCAAAGACTCTTTGAAGATCAAATATAAAAGCAGCAGCTAACTTATCTCAGGGGCTGAAAGCCCCCAAAGAAAACCTTCTAGACAATCTTACTGATCCTTCATAAATAAGGCAAACCCTCACTTGCTCAAAGACCCACCTGCAAACGTTGAGATAACACAACATGTTGGAGATTGGCTCCTCGATCTAGAGATGTTAATAGAAATGTTAAGGCAAAAGCCTCAGTGGGAGGCTAACGCCCTTAGCAAGGAAGAATTATTAACGAATTTACAATAAAGGTTCTGTTTTCCTTTGGTGAGAGACAGCCTGGCTAAAGCGGATAAAGAACCAGCCTTGGAAGTGGAAAGATTTAGTTCAGTTTCTCCCTTTGACAACTACTGGCTACATGACCCTGGGTAGGTCACTTAATTTCTCAGTGCCCCAGGCTGAGCAGGTGCCAATCTACACTGGCAGAATCAGTTTCCTTATCTGAATCTCTCTACACTGAATGAAATCACAGGTCTGGTACAAAAAATGGCAACAAAGTCCTTTTGACAGGACATGCATTTCCTGTCTCAGTTAAGATGCTGAACCTCGATCACTGGCAGAAATATGGAAAAACAATCTTAATACCAAAATGCAAGATATGTGAAATTCTAGTATACTTGTAAAATTTCAGTGAAATCCCTGACCCAGTTTGAGACTCTTTGGAAAGACAAAGAGGGATTTCCAAAAGGATCTAGTTCTTCCATTTAACTATTCCTTCCCTAGAATTTGAAAAAAAAAAAAAACCAACCCCCCCCCCCAAAAAAAAACAACTAGAGTTAGGCAGTACTTAGAGGTCAATTAATAACAGCTAATAAGAGCTAACATTTATATTGTACTTACTAGGCAGTAAAGTGCTTTACATTTGTTACCAAATGAGTTTGGTCTTCATAATGATCCTGGGAGGTAGATGCTATTACTGTCCCCATTTTACAGTTGAGGAAACTGAGGCAAAGGTTAAGTGACTTGTCTGGGGTCACAGAGCTATTAAGCATCTGAGACCAGATTTGAACTTGGGTCTTCCTGATTCCAGGCCCAGTGTTCTATCCACTGAGCCACCTAGCTGCCCATCAATTAGTCTAATGCCTTGGTGGAAGAATGAAACTGATCCTACAACATCTCCAAGAAATAGTCATCTAGCCACAGTAGGAACACTTTCACTGATAGGGAAATTCAGGAGGCAAAACCATTCTATTTTTTTTTTTTGGATAGGCCTAATTATTCAGAAATTCAAAATCCGACCCCTGTAAATTATCTGCTTATATGACCTTGGGTAAGTCTCTCAATTTCCTTTCCTGAATCATCATCTATGTCCTACTGCCTTTGCATAGGTGTATTCCAGTACTCTTGTCCTGTGCCATCTTTTCTTTCACTTCACTCCCTGTGTTGGTGATCTCATCAGTTCCCATGGGTTTGACTATCACCTCTATGCAGAGAACTGCAAGACTCATATTGCCAACCCAGTTTCTCCCCTGAACTCCATTCCCAAACCAACAAATACTTTTTAGCTCTCTCCAGGTGTATGTCCCACAGACATCTCAAATGCAAAGTGTCCAAAACAGAGCTCATTATTTCTGCCCCTCCCTCCAAAACTCCCTTTCTTCCTCCTAAAGGTTCCCCTAATTCTATTGAGGAGATGCTGTCCAACTGATCATACCCTTCATATCTAATGAACATCCTGTTCAGTCTACCTTTATAATGTCATTTATATCTATCTATACCCTTTTCTCTATTCTTAGCGTCATCACCCTAATTCAGGCTCTTACCATCTATCACCTGGACTATCAAAATAGCCTCCTAATTGGTCTTCTTATCTACCTATCTCTGTCTTTTCCAATCCATCTTCCACAGAGCTACCAAAGTAGCTCGATTTCTATTTTTGACAGATAGTGGTTAGGTGACCGTGTCATTTCTCTGCTCAAGAAGCTCTATTGATTATTTCTTGCCTCTAGGATAAAATACAAACTCCTCTAGCTTTTTATAAAAATATTGTTATTTATATCATTTGTTTTCATAATACCTAAGTTTTCATCTTTACCTTCTCCCCTATCTCCTCCTAGAGAACCATCTCATCTAAAAAGGAATTTTTTTTAAAAAAGAAAATGAAAAAAAGAGAAAAAAATCGTCAGAGAAAAGTTTGAAAATAGATGTAAATTTTCACAGCCATGGACCTCCTACCTCTGCAAAAGAGTACAGAGAGATGTTATCTCCTATCCGTTCTTTGGGGTCATGCTTTTTTTGAAATGTTGCAACATTCACTTCATTGTTTTGTGGTTTTTTCCATTTCCATTATTGTAGTCATTGTGTATACGGTTTTCTTGGCTCTACTTAATTTACTCTGAATCTGCTCGTGTAAATCTTACCTGAATTTATCATACTCAGCATTTCTTACAGCACAGTAACATTCCAATACAAGTATGTATTACACTTGTTCAGCCATCCCCCAATTTATGGGACTCTATTTGTTTCCTGTTCTTTCCTACCACAAAAAGGCATTCCTATAAATATGTTGGTATAGATGGACACTTTCTTCTTATCAATGACCTCTTAGAGTATGTGCCTAGCAGTGGAATCTCTGGGCAAAAGGATATGGATATTTTAGTAATTTTATTTGCTTGATTCCAAATTATTTCTCAAAATAGTTTCACTAGTTCATAGCTTCACCAACAACGCACCAGGCCAGGGCTGAAGAATCCTCAAGCGCAGCTCTTTGACTGAATCCAAATCCTTCACAGTTAGGCCAGCGGTTCCCCAGCCCTGCACTAGCGCATCTCTCTTCCTGTGACCCCTTCAACACTGCCTCCTCCCATTTTTGCCAATTTTGTGGCTGTGAGGTAAAACCTCAGGGCTGTTTTGATTTACATTTATAACATTAGTAGTGATCTGGAGCACTCTGTAATAGACTGTTAATAGTTTGCAATTCTTTTGAGAACTGTTCTTATCGTTTGACCATTTATCTATTGGGGAATGGCTTTTGGTCTTATGTACACATATACCTGTTGTCTATAGATCTTGGATACCAAACCCTCATCTAAGAAATTTGATAACAAAGATTTATTTCTCCCATTTGACCACTTCCCTTCTTATCCTACATGCACTGATTTTGTTTTTGCAGAAACTTTTCAATTTCAGGGGATCAAAATTATCTATTTAACATTTTGTAATTGCTTCCACATACCTCATTTGGTTAAGACTCCATCTCCTTCTCTACCCATGAAATATGTATAATCTGCTTCAATTCTAATTTTTTTATGGCATGACCTTTAATATTAAGGTCACAAATCCATTTTGAATTTATTGTGGAACATGTTTATTCAAGTCTAATTTCCACCAGATTGCTTTCCAGTTTTCCCAGATGTTATCATCACATGGAGAGCTCTTTCCAAAGTAATTTAAGTTTTCAGGTTTATCAAACACTTGGTTATGTGTTCCGTTATTTTTTATTCTCTTGTCTAGTCTTTCCTTCCCCTTACTGTTTGGCTTCAACCCACTTTTCCTGCATTATTCCACTTTACTCTTCATTCAATCACTCTGTGTTCCAGCCACACAATCTTCATTGCCACTTGCCTACATGGCAACCTATATTTCCTTTCTCTATGTCTTTGTATACTTTCCTTCTGCCTCACAGAATCTGTGGTTTCTTTAAATCTCATCTCAAACGCAACTTCTTACAGGAAGCTTATCCTATCTGCCCCAGTTGCTAATCCTTTCACCCCTTTCCCTCTCCCCTACCCCATTAATTTCTATCTAATGCGTACTAAGGAAACCTTGTAGCTCCCTATTGTACACATGCTATTTCCCCTCAATTGCTATAAGCTCCTTAAGCGCAGAGGCTGCTTTGTTTTTCTTTTTGTATCTCCAGGGCCTAGTAGAGTGTCTGGCCCATAGCAGGCATTTTGTAAATACTTATTGAATACTCAAGTTGGTTAACCTTGCTAGACTTCAGTTTCCCATCTTTAAAATGAGGAGTATGAATCAATGATTTCTAAGGACCTTCAAGATTGTGATCTTCAAATAGATTAAAAATAAAATCTTTTCATTGAAAAATAAAAAACATGAAACCTTTTATTGTAAGTTTTTAAAAATCTTTTAAACTAAAAAACAAAAAAAAAAAACAAAACAAAACTCTATTGTCTCTTCTTACATAACCATGGTAAGTTTACTTCATATTCACTCAGCCTTATGGCTGCTTTTAAGTAAAGTCCCTATTATTAAATACTAGGAGAACAGTTCTGTGAGGCTATGTTGCTAAGAACTATGCATTTGATGAGTGCACCCAGTAGGCATACATAGTTGATGGGCTTTCTTCCTTGTCAGTTTTCTCCTTTGCCAATAGCCTGAAGCAAATTTTTCTATGGGGGGAAAAAAAAACAACAAAAACCCTTTTAGAGCTGACAGAAGGAATTCTTCCCTATCCTTTGTAGCTGAATACCTTTTTTGTTCTCCTTATGGAATAAAATACATTTAAGCTTTGGAGCTACACTTCTGTGTTGGAGGACCGCAGTGATTTCACTGCCCTATCAACTCCTGGGTGAATGACTAAGTCAACAACTTAACTTTTTAAAGAGGCCATATTACTTTGGCCCACTAACAATATGTTATATACAGATAGACCACTTAACACATCAATTATAGGGTAAAATCTGTTTATTCACAACAGACACCAATCCCTGAAGCAAAAGCACAACTTTATTCAACAAACAGTTGGAACTGGCAAAAATTATAGGACAGGACTTCAAATAATGAATTTGTTAAATGGCTACTTCTGCTGCATTGGAGTTGGGCTTGGAATTGTAATTATACATATGATATATGCATATGTAGCTGATGATTCTGCAACACCTTTTCATCTCTGTGGAAATCCTGGGGTTGAGGATGTTTTCTATATAGAGAGATAGATGGAATAGAATTATATCACTGGATTCATTAGGTAGTGAGCTAGAGCACCAGAAATGAGCCTGTCCTGATCTCTCTAGCACAGAGAGAGGACAGAAGGAAGCCTCCAGGGAGCTTTGGGTCAGGAAGTCACACAGCAGGAGATGTGGAAATCATGTGTACACTGTCATTGCCTGGATTCCTCACAGAATCACAAAATTTGAGAGTCAGCAGGGACATCACCAGCAAGCTAGACTAACCCACAGTTGAATGCATTCCCTTTATAATACATCTAACGAGTGGCTGTCTACCTCTCCTTGAAAACCTCCAAGGAGGAGAAACCTACCATCTTCCAAGGGAGCCCGTTTTGATATCTTTTCTCCACTGACCTTGCCAAGCCAAACTTACATTAAAGAGACTGGAGTGGCTGGCTATGGTTGTGGCCACTCCAGCTGCAGCCAAACCCAAAAGCAGCCAGTGACTTGAACCACATGAGGAAGAACATGACCAGAATGGCCTTGTGGCTACAGCATCATTACTGGAGGCTGGTGCCCTGGGAGAAGTCTTGCTTCTAGAGCAAGAGGGGGATCATGGGCTTTAAGAAGACAAGATTCATAGTTTCTGAGCTGCCAGATATTATCCATTCTATTAGACTGTTGAGCTGGGAAAGGGGCTATTGATTTCATCTACCATCTTTAGGTGGCGCAGTGCATAGAGAGCTGGCCCTGGAATCACAAAGCCCTGAGTTCCAACCTGTCCTCAGACATTTACTAGCTGTGTTTCCTTGGTCAAGTCTCTTACCCTCTGTTTGCCTCAGTTTCCTCATCTGTAAAATGGAGATCATAACAGAATCTACCTCCTAGGGCTGCCATGAAGATCAAATGAGATAATATTTGTAAGGTGTTTAGCAAATCGTAACATACTATATAATTGCTAGCTATTATTATTGGTGGTAGCAAGTATTTGTTAACTGACAAATGGTTATCTAGCCTCTACTTTAAGGCCTCCTTATTTACTATCTCCTGAGACAACCCGCTTCACTCTGTAATAGTTGTAATTGTAAGGAAATGTTATAGCAGCAGCATGGGACTATAGAAATGAGGTTGGATGGGGAGTCTGAGGACCTGGATTTGAATCCCAGCTCTGTTACGTAATCCCTGTGTGACCTAGGGTAAGTCACTTCTCCGGGCTTCAGTTTCTAATTTTAAAATGAGGAGATTGGACTGGATGAACCCTTAATTCCCATCTGATTCTTAATCTATGACCCTATTGTTTCCCTAAATCGAGCTAACATCTACCTGCCCATTTTTCTTAGCTCCCTCCTCTAGGGCCAGGTAGCCCACCTTCAACACTTCTCTGAAAACATCTCTTACACCTGTCCCATTCCACCACTATTCAGTCAATAAGTACTGCATGTATTAAGCACATACTATATACCGGGCACTGTGCTAAGTACTGGGGATTTCTTTTTAAAGGCAAAAAAAATACAAACTCTAAATCAGTCCCTACTCTCCAGGAGCCCACGGTCTAAAGGAAGGAACAGCATAGGAATAGCAATGTATGACCAAGTCATGTAGAATACACAGCTTCTCCAACTTTTTCTACTTGCGACCTCTTCAGTGCTTCTTAAACTGTGGGTTGCCCTCATGGGGTTGTGACCCACAGTGTAAGAAGCACTGAATTAGAGAAGATAAATGCTCTGGCATTAAGGGGGATCAGGAAAAGCTTCTTGTACAAGGTGGAGGGGTTTAGCTGGGACCAGAAGGAAGCCAGGGAAGCTTGGTGGTACAGTGGATAGAGTCTAGAGTGAGGAAGATCTGAGTTAAAATCTGACCTTAGACACTTACTAGCTGTGTGACCCTAGGCAAGTCACTTAATTCCTATTTGCCTCAGTTCCTCATCTTGTACACTGGGGACACACTGGAGAAGAAAATGGTAAACCACTCCAGTATCTTTGCCAAGAAAACCTAATGTTCAGTGTCCGTGCGGTCATGTAGAGTTGGACATGACTTAATGACTGAACAACTATAATAACAACAGAAGGAAGCCAGGTGGGGCAGGAGATGAGGAGGAAGCGTGTTCTGGGTGTGGGAGATGGCTAGTACCAAAACACCTGTTGATTGACTTATTGACTTTTCGCTTATATCATACTGATCAATCTCAGGCATTACTGAATCAGTAGCTGCCTCATACTATCATGAATTCTTGGTTCAGCATCATCTTGGCTCTTTTGTAGGCATACATCTTGCAAGCACTATCTTGACCTAAGCTTTTATCTCAGTTGGTCATCTTCAGTGATGTGTTTAGTAGGATGGAGAAGCATCCATACAAAGGAGAATTGGATGAATTCTTCTGAGAGAAGCATAAACCATAAACAAATCATTCTTCCAGGATAAGCACGGACCTAACTCAAGTCTTAACATCCATTGTGACCTTTTATTTTTCACTAGAGAGGAGAGAAAATTTCAGCCCTAAAATCTGAGTTCCAGAAAAAAAAAACTCATAGTATTCACTAGGATTTTTCTCTGTTATAATCTGTTTTATCTATTGCTAAGGACAGCTAGGTGGTGAAGTAGAGTGCTCAGCCTGAAGTCAGGAGACTTGTCATTCTGAATTCAAATCTAGCCTCAGGCACTTACTAGCTGTGTGACCCATTCCAAGTCATTTAACCCTGTTTGACTCAGTTTCCTCATCTGTAAAATGACTAGGAAGAGGAAATGGCAAACCATTCCAGTATCTTTGCCCAAAAAAAATCCAAATGTGGTCAAAAGACCCAGAAATGACTAAAAAATGACTGCACAACAACAAATGTGTTGGCATTACCCTAGGGAGATGTAAATTCACCTTTATTCAAACTCTGCTCTAGCTTTCCCATTGCTAGAGTAAGGACTTCGTTATTCCAATCCACAGTAATTATCTGTCTCACAGAAGACATACAGAGAGGGAGGCAGAGAGAATGAGATAGTGTATGAGAAAAAGAAACACTCCCACAGTGCTTTCCAAACCTGACTGTCTGTTCAATACTACGTCTACAGGCTTATAATTTCACTAAATCTCCCCACAGCCAAGCAATGCCATATTTATAGCACACTTTAATTAATGTTTCTGTAGGACTAAGATTGTAGGCAACAGTTTGTGAACTTGATTTGTGTGTTTGCATGTCTGATGTTGGTATTTACTTATATGCATACATTAGTGACTAATTTTTAAAACATTTCATTAAACATGAAAATAAGAGATCTTCGAAGGGAAATTGCACTCTATGGGTAGAGAGCTTTATTGTTCACTCTGTTACTAAATTGAGAAGACAGAATGGTGTGGTAGCAAAGGCAATGAACCAGGAGGAAGGAGAAATGAGTTATGGCTTCAGCTCTGCCATCAACTAGCTAAAGCAACCTTGGGCAAGTTATGCCATAGATTTGGAGGAAGAAAGGACCTTAGACATCATCTATTTCAACACCATCATTTTACAGATGAGGAGACTGAGGCAAACAGGGTTAAGTGACTTGCCCAGGGTCAAACAGCTAGGAAGTGTCTGTGGCCAGATTTGAACTCAGGAAGATAAGTCTTTCTGGTTCCAAGCTTGGCATCCTATCCACTGCACCATCCAGTTACCCTGGAATTCAACTAGATGACCTCTAAGGTTGGTTTCAGCTTGAACATTCTAGGATTCTCCTTTGCATGCTCTAAATTGTCAAAATATCTATATAACTTTACCTGTATCTGTACTGATCCAGCAAGAGAAACACAGGTCCTACAACTCTACCACTGGGGTGGCTAGGTGGTGTAGCAGATAGAGTGCTAGGCCTGGAATCAGGAAGATTCATCTTCTGGAGTTCAAATCTGGCCTCAGACACTTACTCACTGTGTGACCCTGGGTGAGTCACTTAACCCTGTTTGCCTCAGTTTCCTAATCTGTAAAATGAGCTGGAAAAGGAAATGGCAAACCACTCCAGTATCCTTGCGAAGAAAACTCCAAATAGGGTCATGAAGAGTCAGACAAGACTGAATGACAACAACAAAAAGGGTGAGGAAGAAAAGCAAATTATGGACCAGTACGGGGCACTTTTGCTTTAAAAAACAAGAAAAGCAAAGAGTGTATCTTTTTTTTTTGGTGGTGGTGGTGGGGGGCGCAGCTAGATGGTGCACTGGATAAAGCACTGGGCCTGGAATCAGGAAGACTTGAGTTCAAATCCAGCCTAAGACACTTAGCCGCTGTGTGACTTTCGGCATATCACTTAACCCTGTTTGCCTCAGTTTCCTCACTATAAAATGAGCTGAAGAAGGAAATGGCAAACCACTCCAGCATCTTTGCTAAGAAAACCCCAAATGGGGTCACAAAGAGTCAGACTGGACACAACTTAAAAGGCTGAACAACCAAACTGAAGTTCCTAATCATGCCTTTAGCAGATAGCTACCTCAGACAACATTTCTCTACTCTGATTTACAGAGATGATTCAGAAGAATGGTGGCCATAGGGCTTAACCCTCTCTAAGTTTGTATTTTTTAACACGCTTCCTTCTTTCTGAGAGTTAGTTTTTTGCTGTCAAGATATTGATTCTTTATGTGATAGTTTAGGAGAAGAAATAATTCTTCTTTTTGCACAAATATAGTTTTTACCATGTGGCGTTTATGACCCTAAGGAATAGAGCTTTTTAGTGATGACGATAATGATTAACAAGAACTCTCATTCTCATTTATTCAGCCCTTGATGGTTTACAAAATATTTACTTTACAAGGATCTCAGGAGATAGGTAGGGACGGATATTATTAACCTTATTTTACTGGAAGGAAGAAAAGGAAAGAAACAAGTATTTATTACACACTTGCATGTGCTAAGCACAGTACTAAGGGCTTCACAAATATTTTCTCATTTGATCCTCACAACAATTCTGGAAAGTACTTGCTATTATTATCCCCATTTTACAGATGAGGAAACCGAGGTAAACAGGGGCTAAATGACTTGCCCAGGGGCACATGACTAGTATCTGAGGCTGGATCTTAATTTGAGTCTTCCTGTCTCCAACACCGATGCTGTAGCCACTGCATCAACTAGTTACCTGTAAGGAAACTGAAGCTCAGAGAGATAAAGTGACTTACCTGAGGTCACAGTCTGAGCTGGAATGAAACGAATGACTTCTGACTTCAGATTTAGTCCTCTACTGTACTATACTAGTACAATCCAAAACCAATGCCATAATCCAGAAATCAAACATATAAGTGGTCATGTTCAGGGTCAAAGCAGAAAATCTATCAGATATCAAATTCAGAGGCCTAGCCTAACCCAAGATTAATGGTTCCAGAATTGGTGTAGGGGTGGAATGAGAAAGATCTACACAGAGCAAGGTCAGGGAAACAAGATGGCAGGATGAGTGTTGTGTCTCTTTTCCTTCGCTCCTGTCTCAATCTACCCTGTGCCACACTTGTCTATCAGTTTTTTCTCATTAGAGTATAAGCTCCTCCGGGGTAAGCATCTAACACAAAGCCCTGCACATAGAAGTGTTCAATGAATATTGAATTGAATTCTGCTGGTGACTGACTGGCTTGGCGTACACC
Organism: Phascolarctos cinereus; assembly: GCF_003287225.1. Classification (NCBI taxonomy): domain Eukaryota; kingdom Metazoa; phylum Chordata; class Mammalia; order Diprotodontia; family Phascolarctidae; genus Phascolarctos; species Phascolarctos cinereus. The sequence continues at coordinate 230,915,001 of NW_027555736.1, forward strand.
AGAAAGTTGATGATGTCACCCCTCTGTTCGAGTATTCCCCATGCACAGAAATTCTGAGAAACTGCCATCTCAGGTTCATTCTCAAGTGGAGCCTGGTGCTACAGTTTGCCCTTGAGGTGAAAAGAACCACAGAGGCAATTTATTCCAACCCCTTCATTTTATAGGTGAGGAAATTGAGGCTCATGGTAAGGAAATAACTTGTCCAAGGCCTCATAGCCAATAAATGACTAGAGCTGGGATTCAAGCCTATGCCCTCTGTCTCCAAAGCCAGTGGTCATTCCATCACCGAACCTACCAAAAAATTGGATTAACATTTCACTGGCAAATATCCTGATACATAAAACATATAGCTTTAGAGTCTGGTATAAAGACATATCCAATCTAATCAGGATTTAGGTGTTGGCTATGTGTGTACTAGTCAGCAGTAAAATTCCATTCAATTACACATCTGTTAAGCATTTCATACACACAAGGTTCTCTATTAGGTGCTTATCCTGGAGCATACACTCTAATGGGAAAAAAGTGATATGGGTAAGTATGGCACAGAAAGAGTGAGATAGGGACAAAGGAAAAGAGATTCCAACATATAGAAGCACAGCACAACACTTATTCTGCCATCTTGTTTTCCCGACCTTGTTCTGTGTGTATCTTTCCCATTCCACCCTTATACCAGCTTTGGATCCATTAATTCTGGGCTCAGACTAGTCTTCCGGATTTAATATCTTAAGAGATTTTTGCTTAGACTTGGATTGCTTATATATTTGATCCGTGCATTGTGACATTGTTCTATGCTAAGAGCCAAGGATGAAAAGGGAAGACAAAAACCACGAATTTATATTCTACTTGGGTGGTAACAGAAATATATACACTATAACGAGAGAGTAAATACTAGCAAATAACAAGACCATGAAAGTCTATTTTTTAAAAAATAAGTAATGGCATAAGAAACTCAATCTTGAAGGCAGTTAAAGATTCTAACAGAGGTAAGGAAAAAGCACACTCCATGTTCGTTTCTGCAAAGACAAGGAAACTGGAGATGTAGGGGTAAGTTTGGGAAACAGCAAGGAGGCCGCTTTGGTTGGGGCACAGAGTGTGTGAAGGAGAGTAATGTTCAATGATTCTGGAAAGGTGGCCCCAAACCAGATAGTTAAACGCTTTGCGTGTCATGCTAAGGAAATTATATTTTATCCTAGAGGCGACAGGGAGTCATTGAAGATTCTTGAGGGAGGGTGTCATGATCAGACTTGTGTTTTAGGAAGATTATTTTGTTAGTTGTGTGTGGAACAGATTTAGAGAAGGGAATCTCCTCTTCCCCTCACCCCTGCCCCAGTCATTTCAGCTACCTATTCATCAGTTTAACTATCAATAATAAGGCAAACTCAGTTACAAGTTGTTTTTCCTGTCCATAATATCATAGTAAGTGAAAAGCAACTTGCTTGTGAAGTGTCCGATTGGCAGCTGTGTGGCAGTCCCTCACTGACATTTCTGTGCCAGTCCTAAAATGGAACAACAGGGGATGGGAGATAATGGAAACTGGGATGGAAAAAGGGAAAAACAGGATATGAAACAGACCGATTCTGAGAGGAAATCTGAAATCTCTCTTTTGAGCATTGAGATCTACATTTGTTAGATTACAGGTTGTGCTCATTGGAAGAGCTCCTTTTTCATTATGTTCTCACTGCAGTAGAGTTTAATAAATATTGACTCTGGTGTCAGCATAAAGAGCACATCTGTCAGTACCTTGATATGACTGAGAAAAAGGAATGTTCTTTATTTCTAGAGGCATGTGATGCTGCTCCTTGTAGGCATCTGATAGGGCCTGAGTCCTATAATACGTCTTCTTCCCACCCTGGACGATATTTAGACAGTATTCCTCTCTCCTAAGGAATGACCCTGTTAACATCAAGACAAATAGGTAGATATCGGTTTTAATTTTACAAGCAGCAGTGCATGGCATGCTGTTAACAGTAACTGCCTGATTGGTACAAAAATCTGACAGAATATACAAAGAAGGGCCTGAAAAGGTATTCTCTAGAAGACTATACGCACCTTGAGGCCAGGGAGTATTTTCAATTTTTTTTCCCTCTGGATTTGAATTGACTAGCATAGTAACTTGAATACAATAAGTGCTTGCTGAATTGAATTTGGATGCAGCTGGGAACACAAATTCTTCTGATGCCCCACCCCCCATACCATGACCTTTCATTTATGACAATGTAGTTATGGCCAGAATAATGGTTACAGACAGATAGAGGTAAGAATGTTAAAGTTAGAATTTTTTCAGTTACTAACCTTTTTTTTTCCCTATGAGTTGCCATTTATTTCCATGACTAGTATGAAAAATGATCCAATTTAGTAAACACTAATTAAGGACCTACCATATATAAAGTTTTATACTACAGATACAAATGTGTATCAGATCTCTATCTTCACGGAATTTACAAACAACATGGAGATGATGTACATGTATATACATGTACATATATGTGTATATATATGTGTGTACAGATACATATAGATACACACACACACACACACACACATATATTCAAATGTGGCAAAGGCATAGCAGAGGTACAATTTCTACACTATGAGTAGGGAGAACTTACCATCTGGGGATTTGAGGAAAGCTTCCTAGAGGAGGTATCTGAATCAGTCCTCAATGGAAAGACAGAGAGGATATTTCTTACATGCGAGCCTCCATAAAGACCCAGAAGAAAGGACAGATAAATGTTTGAAGAATGATGTTACACAATTTGGTAGGTATAATATGTGACAGATGGGCAGCTAACCGACACATGGATAGAACACTAAGCCTGGAGTCAGGAAGACCCGAGTTCAAATATAGCCTCAGATACTTACTAGTTGTGTGACCCTGAGTCAGTCACATCATCTGTTTCCCTTAATCCACTGGAGAAGGAAATGGCAAACCACATCAGTACTTTTGCCCAAGAAAACCCAATGGACAATACTGGTGTGCTATGGTCCACAGGGTCACAAAGAGTTGGACATGACTGAAAAACAAAATGGGACAAAGGAAGAAAAGTAGTTTGAATTTCAACTGTACAGGGACTTTAAATGATAGGATGAAGAGTTCTGACCTTAATCCATACACAATAGGGAGCCACTGAACTGATGGTTGCTTAGCAAAGAGTGATGTGATCAGAATTATACATTAGGAAACTCTCTCTTGCAGATAAAATGGATAGGGAAAGATTGAAAGCACAGATGTAAGCTGGAAACTTATTGAAACAGTCCAGGTTAAAGATAATTTGAAATACAGGAGTGCTATCAGGAATGGAAGGGAGGACAGTACATGGTCTAGAGAGTCTGTGAAGATTTGATGGTATTATTAAATCATAAAATTTAGATTTGGGAGAAACCTCAAAAATCACTTAGTCCTTCCTCACTTTGCAGATGAAGAAATTGGAAGCCAGAGGAATTAAATGACAAAGGTCACAATAACTAGCAGATCTAAGGGTTAAGCCCAAGTACCCTGACTCCAAATCTGGTCCTCTATTCGTTATTTTATCCCTATCACCACCTAAACCATCTGCAGACCAATTGCCAACATGTGCTAAGTGAGCCCAAGGGCTCCAGGAATGTCAGTTTGCCTGCCCCTCAACATTAGTTTTGCTTCTTCTCTTCCCCTACATCGACTGTCAGGTATCGATCCTTGTGGATATGCTATGTGCCAAGTGCCTGTGCAGGGGCGATAGCCCCCACCTCCTTAGCAACCATGGTTAAAGAGAAGATCCTACTGCACACCCTAGAAAGAAAGTTCACAAAACCAAAGTCCTTCGTACTATCAAACACCAGAAACCAAAACAGTTTTATTAATGGAAATGATGTTAAAAAGAAAAAAGATGCATCACTAGATGCCTTGCTGCTACCCGCTAAGGAACATCAGGGCCTTTCTATTTGACTTGCAGCTGAAGCTTCATCTAAGTGCTGTCTTCTGTAGAATGTATCTCCAGCACTTAGGACAACACTTTGCACACAGTCCTTGTTGAATTAATGCATGAATAACCAATGGAGCAAAGTCCTGGATGATACAGAAAAAAACGGGATCAGAGGTGTAGGGAAATTGGCTAGTCTCGGCAAAAAGAAGAGGTTGTTTTTTTTTTTCCTGAGACAGGAACAAAAGAGGAAAGGATGTTTAAAGTTACAGAGAAATTCTAAAGTGTAGAGAAAGGGCAATGAAGGAGTTTCCACTGGTCTCAATGCAATAAGAGTCAATTGATTAGTATTCCACCACTTAGACATTCTTTTGACTAATATTTCTGCACATCTAAAGTATATAATAATTGATGCTTACAATGATGACTATGATGCACTTGAAATGCCTTCTAAATAATAAAAAGGAATAAATTATTTTCAGCACAGTTTTATCATTAAGTATATATTTTTTTTTGGTCCAGACTTGTGACTTGGAACTTGGAAGCTCCCTCTTCTGATGAAAAAGAAGAGCAACTTAAGGCTTTAGTTGCATAGGGCCCAAGAGGTTCAGTGACTTGCCCGTGGCCTCACAACTAACATGTATCAGAGATAAGATTCAAACCCAGGCCTTCCTGTATGTCATGCTGCCTCTCAAGCATATTTAACTATATTTCAATTCTTTGAAAATTGGTTATCCATGTACGGCATATAAGTCTATAAACCAGTCAGACTATTTGGTTATTCAACCCATTTCTCTACTGCTGGGTAACAGAGAGATGTCTCTAGTAACAAAAGTTAAACCAACAAAACCTTTTTTTAAAAAGTACGTACTATGTTCAACACTTTGAGCATGTGGGAAAAGACAGAACCAATCTGAACTGATAGCAAATGAAAACTTCCCCTTATCTGCCTGAGAACTGAGAATGTTTTACCACTCACTTCTACATCGAGTCAAAGCAGCTCTCCAGGGGCAAATGACTTGGCTTAATCCTTACGTTCTTGAGAAACAGGAACCCTCAGTTCACAAGCTAAAGATATTTTGGATTTTTTTTGGCACAGAATATATATCTGTTATGTATATAGATGGATAAATATAGAGATGAGGAGGTTTCAAAATGATAAAAATGCTATACTTATTATTAACGAGTCGGTGACATATAATTGGATGTTACCCTTCCCTAGATTACTTCGGGAACAATGTATGTACAAATCAGTAGTGTAATGAGAAATGCTTAACAACCAGCTCTCTGAAAAATAAAATACACACAAAATACATTTAATCTGCATTACTACCATTTTCTCCATCACTTTCTTCAGTCAAGACAATTAGCAAAACAGTAAATCAACTCTAATTAGGGGCAGCAACATTGCCTAGAACACTGGGTGTGATCCTGGGAGATCTCCCTTCACCTCTGCCTGCCTCAGTTTCCTCAACTGTAAAATGAAGGTAATAACACTTACCTCCTAGAGTTGTTGTAAGGATCAAAGGAAATACTATTTTTAAAGTGCTTAGCACAGTGCCTGACACTTAGTGGGTGCTTAATAAAGTTATTCCACCCACTCATCTTTAATTTGTAGTGTTTGCTGATATCTGAGGCATAAAGGCTCACACTGAACATTTAACAAATTGGATCCTTCAGCACACTCCTGTTACAAACCCACCGACACAAGAGCATTTGATGCTTTGTTAATTTATACACAGAAAAACTATTTTATAGAAAAACTCCTATAGATTCTGAAAATGAGATTCTTCGTTTTGGCCACAGCAATCAGTGGTACGAGCTGGGAGTCTCTAGTATATTAACCCCATCTGTATTGTTATTTGTCCTTCGTCCTCAAAGAAGGCCATGACATAAGGAAGGTGATGCCATGACTTGCAAGTGAATTGGATTTAAGTGAGGGAGGACTGTGCAAAGTCACCAGCCCCACTCTCTCCTCCAGAGCCATCTGGACCCAATGGCAAGATATAGATCGGGACAACTGGAGATGGCCCCCACCCCATCTGTATATGAGAAACTGGGACAACTAGGGCAGAAATTCTAGGGGTGTAGGAGTGATGGAGGTGGGGTAGACATAGCCTAAGTAAAACCTCTCTTATTCTTCTCGAAAGGCTTCAACCTAGAATACGATAAACAACTCTGGGCTAGAACATTTTTTAGCAAAAGGGGTATTGAAGGGGATCCCTGTGGTCTTCAAATTGGCTTGAACCTAGTGCAATTACATCATTGCTCTCAGGACAATTATGTAACCATTACATTCTCTGGTCTTGATGGGATATGAATTTTAAGCTTTTTTGCCACTAAAGAGCCTGACTTTTGGCTGAGTAGAAAAGTAACAGAACTAAAATTCAATTCCTAATGAGCTCACAATGTTCAATACCTCAGTCTTCTCAACTTCATTCAGCACATATACTGTGGCTATTTTGCAGAGGGAAAAAGCAAGCCACTGTCATCATTATAGCTGATATTTATATAGTGCTTTATAAGCATAGTGTTTTGTTTGTAAAGTAGTTTCCAAATATGTTGATCCTTACAAGAACCTCACGAGGTAGATGATATGATTATCCTCATTTTACAAATGAAGAAACTGAGGCAGAGAGAGGTTAAGTGACTTGGCCAGGGTCACACATGATGAAATTGAACTCAGTTCTTCCTGACTCCAGGTCGAAAACTTTAGCCATTCTGCCACCTAGTGGCTTCTACATGATAGTGAAAGAAGAGAACCTGGGTCTTGAGTTTGAGCAAGTCACCTAGTCATGCTGAGCTTCAGTTTCCTCATCTGAAAAATAGACTAGATGATCTCCAAAATCCTTTCTGGCTTTAAATCCTATGAGTGCACAATCCTCCTTGCTTTTTTTTTTTTTTGGTTAGGCAATGGGGTTAAATGACTTGCCCAGGGTCACATAGCTAGTAAGTGTTAAGTGTCTGAGGCCGGATTTGAACTCAGTTCCTCCTGACTCCAGGGCTGATGCTCTATCCAGTGCACCACCTAGCTGCCCCCATTGATTCCCTTTCTAATGCTCTAATAGGTAAGAATCAAACCATAGGAGCATAGGTCAATAGCCAGAAGGCACCTTAAGAACCACTTCATCAAATCCCTTCAATTTACAGATAAGGAAATTGAGACCCACAGGTGATAAGTGACTTTTTCAAGTCACATCATATTAAGTGACAGAGCATGATTCGGGTCTTGTGACTCTAAGTCTAGTATTTATGGTGCATTTAGGTGGCACAGTGGATAAAGCATCAGCCCTGGAGTCAGGAAGACTAATCTTCCCGAGTTCAAATCTGGCCTCAGACATTTACTGACTGTGTGACTCTGGGCAAGTCACTTAACCCTGTTTGCCTCAGTTTCCTCATCTGTAAAAGGAGCTGGAGAAGGAAAGGGAAAACCACTTCAGTACCTTTGCCAAGAAAACCCCAAATGGGGTCATAAAGAGTCAGACATGACTGAAAAATGACTGCACAGCAAGCTGTCTTCAATGTTACCAATTATCTCAGGTGCTAAATCTGATAGTATTTTCTCAGTTTTCACCCTTCTTGACCTCTTCCCATTTGACACTGCTCATCACCCTGTCTTCCTCCATACTTACTTTCTCTTCACGAAGTTGTCCTGGGTCCATTCTCTTTTGGTTATCCCTCTGCCTGTCTGACTGTTTCTTCTCAGTCTTTATATCTCTCACATCTGTCCCCTTCTCTCAGACCCCATTGTCCTAGTTTAAACCCTCATCACATCTCATCTGAACCACTTCCAATGCCTCTTAATTGGTCTCCCTGACTGAAGTATCTCCTCACTCCAATCTAGCATCCATACAGCTGACAAAGTGATTCCCTTAAAGTACAGGTCTGACTATGTCACTCCCTTAGACTAGAAGTGTCAGACACATGGACATTCTCGAGTGCTGCCTGCACCAGATTAAAATGTAATTGGGAAATGTTTAACAAAATAAATAAAATATATGAAAACATAGATAATGTTAATATGTAGTTTTCTAAGTCAATATGCATCTACAAGGAAAGGCTTCAATTTGAGTTTGACACTACTGCTCTAATCCATAAATTTCATTGACTCCCTGTTGACTCTAGAATCAAATATATTTCATCTCTTAAAATGTTCATTTCTGTGTAAATTGCAGATTATAGATAATTTTTAATATAATAGCACATTAAGCAAATTATAAATAAGAAAATAAATGCACATATGTTGAGGTCCATGTATAACATTTTTTACTAATGGGTTGCATGATCAAAAAAATTTAGAGGTATCCTAAAAAAAATTAGGTGTCCTATAACATGTTGGCAGAACTAAAAAGGCTGGCAATAATTCTGTTGTCCCAAGGCTGTTCCCTGAAGTTATATGCATACCAGATGTCTTTGATTAGAGAGGACTAAGCTAGATCTGACATTGGTAGTGTTGCTATTTGATAGGCTGAGGCAACATCAGCCTCCAAGATGGCAGTTCAGATCTCCAAAATGAGAAATATTTGTTGCTGATGACATCTTCAAACCCAAACTGAATGAGCTTCCCACCCAGGAGCTGGATGGAAATGGTTATTGTTGCATCTCTCCCAAGGAGCCCCAAATCCTTTATAATAGCATATTAGACTTTACTGAGTTATTGTCCAGTAGATGGAAATCTAGTTCTTTCTTTGGCACATGGATTTTTCAGACCCAAGTCTGAAAGCGAGCAGGTCAAAGTTTCCATGTCAATCAGCAGTGGGGTTGGGCCCTCTAGTGACAGCTCTACTTCCAGACTAAATGAGACTGGGAAATAAACAAATTAAAGGAAGGAAGGAAAGAAGAAACTGAGGCAGGGAGGTTCAAGTGATTATGCCCAGGGTCATATGGCTACTATATGTCTTAAGCCAGATTTGAACTCCGGTCTTCCTGACTTTAGGCCCATTCTACGACCTAGCTGGAGGTATGGAGTATCTCTATCAGGACAGAAATCATCCAGTCTACTAGGATTCAGAATGTTCTTAGTGAGAAGGGTTGCTGGATCTGCAAATTGATAGTCATAGGTCAGAAGAGGCTCAGTTTCCTAGAAGGAACCATAGATCTACACAATGAGATAGTAGTCACCAGATGTTTCTTGCTATTATCCAAACAGAATCCCTGTCTTACAAGCTCCGGGGAAGTCTCACTGTATATAGAATATACTATGGGGTCCTCTGCTTCGTTAAGGAGACTGCGGCAAACAGTATAAGATGGAGGCTCCTGGGGCTCCTGGAAAGCTCAGAGGCTAGAGGGCTGAATACATGAATGGATGTGTGGATGGCCTGATGATTCATAATAGAGGCCTCATTAACTACTCTAATGACAGTACCATGTGCCATATTCTCCTCAGTGGGAGTGTATTAGGCATTAAAGTCTAAATCAGGTTGCCCAGTGATCCAAGGGCCAAGACTGACCCCAAGAAGATTAGACATGATAGAAGTAAGGATCCAGTGAAAGATTGTGTGTCTCTTATTTGAGGACCAGTCCAGGTAAGGTCAGAAAGCGTCAGAGCAGAAAGCTGGCTAAGTAATTCTGTTTATTTTGGCCACAACAACTAATGAAAACTGCTGAGGCACAAAGAGTGCATTCTGCATTGGCAGAGGTAGCACCCACACTTAATCAAATCAGAGATCTTCTGAAAACAACAAAACAGAAATCCTGAGATGTCCTTTTGTTCTCCAGGAAAACTGTAGCTAATCCCTTATTGTTCTAGTAGTTGCCTGGATAATTCGCAACTTAAACAATGGATGCCCCAGGAAGTAATACTGGGCTGCTGAGATATTTTGCAGTGTTTAAAAATGATGATACTTAACGGTTCCTTTACTTAGAAACTATTCTTTATACTTTGTAAGTGAATAGCTTTACTTGTTCATGGAAGAAACCTCATTTCATGATGGGAATCCTGACTCTCCAGACATTTTTAATGTTAACTCTTTCTTCAGTCGTTCAGTCATGACTGACTTCATGATCCTGTGGAACACAGTATGCCACCCCTTCTATCCTCCACTATCTTCCAAAGTCTGTCCAAACTCATGTTCATTGCTTCCATCTCATCCTCTGTCGTCCCCTTGTCCTTTACTTTCAATCTTTCCTGACATCAGGGTCTTCTCCAATGACTTCTGTCTTCTCATTATGCGGCTAAAGTATTTAAGCTTCAGTGTCAGTATTTGGCCTTCCAAAGAGTAGTCTGAATTAATTTCTTTAAGTATTGACGAATTTGATCTCCTTTCCTCTCCAGCACCACAATTTGAAAGTATTGATTCTGCGGCACTCAGCTTTTCCAGATCTTACAGCCATACATTACTATTTGAAAAACTATAACTTTGATTATACAGATCTTTGTCAGCAAGTAACATCTTTGCTTTTAGTATGCTGTCGAGATTTGCCATAGCTTTCCTTCCAAGGAACAAGTATTTTTTAATTTCATAGCTACAGTTGCTGTCTGCAGTGATCTTTGAGCCCAAGAATATAAAATCTGACACTACTTCCCTTTCTTCTCCCTCTATTTGCCAGGAAGTGATGGAACCAGTTGCCATAATCTTAGTGGTTTTTTTTTGATATTAAGCTTCAAGCCAGCTTTGACACTCTCCTCTTTTACCCTCATCAAGAGGCTTCTTAATTCTTCTGCACTTCATGCCATAAGAGTGGTATCATCTGCATATCTGAAATTGTTGATATTTCTCCCAGCATCCTTAACTCTGGCTTTTGATTCATCTAGCCTGGCATTTTGCATGATGTACTCTGTATATAAGTTAAATAAACAAGGTGATAATATACAGCATTGTTGTATTCCTTTTCCAATCTTAAATCAATCAGTTGCTTTGTGAACCACATATAGGTTCCTCAGGACACAAGTAAGATGATGTGGTACTTCCATCTCTTTGAGGATTGGCCACATTTTGTTGTGATCCACACTGTCAAAGACTTGAATATAGACAATGAAGCAGAAGTAGATGTTTTTCTGCAACTCCCTTTTCTCCTCCATAATTCAACAAATGTTGGCAATTTGGTCTCTAGCTCCTCTGCCTCTTCGAAAACCAGACTGCTTTTCTGGTAATTCTTGGTTCACATATTGCTGAAGACTGCCTTGTAGAAACTTAAACTTGCTGGCATGTAAAATGAGGGCCCTTGTTTCATAACTTGAATATCCTCTGACATTGCCCTTCTTTAGGACTGGGACATAAGCTGATCTTTTCCAATCCACTGGTCACTGTTAAGTTTTCCAAATTTTCAGGCATACTGAGTGTAAAATTTTAACAGCATCATCTTTTAGGATTTTAAATAGCTCAGCTGGAATTCCATCACTTCCACTATCCTTATTAGCAATGCTTCCTAAGGCTCACTTGACTTCATTCTCTAGATCAGCATACCAAACTGATTATCAGTGATATTAAGATCTTTATTGCATAATTCTTCTGTATATTCTTGCTACCTCTTCTTAACCTTTTCTGCTTCTGTAAAGTCCTTACCATTTTTTTGTCTTTTGTCATGTTCATTTTTGCATGAAACATTTCCTTGATATCTTTAATTTTCTTGAAGACATCTTTTGCTTTTCCCATTCCACTGTTTCCTTCTATTTCTTTGCATTGCTCATTTAAGAAAACCTTCTTACCCATCCTTGCTGTTCTCTGGAATTCTGCATTTATTTGGGTATATCTTCCCCTTCTTCTTCTTTCACTTTCCATCTTTTCTCAGCTATCTGTAATGTATCAGATAGCCATTTTGCTTTCTTGCTTTTCTTTTTCTTTGGAATGTTTGCCTCCTATACAATATTGTGAACCTCTGTCCATAGTTCTTCAGGCACTCTATGTACCAGATCTAATCTCTTAAATTTATTCATCACTTCCATTTCATATGCATAAGGGATTTAGGTCATACCTATATAGCCTGGTGGTTTTCCCTACTTTCTTCAATTTAAGTCTGAATTTTGCAATAAGAAATTCATGAGCTGAGCCACAGTCAGCTCCAGTTCTTCTTTTAAATGACTGCAAAAAGCTTCTCCACCTTTGGCTGCAAAGTATATAATCAATCAGATTTTGATATTGACCATCTAGTGAAGTCTATCTGAAGAGTTGCCTTTCTGATTGTTGAAAAAGTATTTGCTATGACCAATGAGTTATCTTGACAAAACTCTTAGTCTCTGCCCTGTTTCATTTTGTACTTCAAAACCAAACTTGCCTGTTATTCCAATTATCTTTTGATTTCCTACTTCAGCACTCCAATCCACTATGATGAATATGACATCTTTTTTTGAGGTTATTTCTAAATGTTGTAGGTCTTCATAGAACTGATCAACTTTGGCCTCGTCAGCATCAGTTGATTGGAGCATACACTTGTATTATTGTGATGTTGAGCAGTTCACCTTGGATTTGAACAGATATCATTCTGTCATTTTGAAGATTATACCCCAGTATAATTTTCTTACCCTTTTATTACCTATGAGGTCGACTCCATTTCTTCTAAGGATTCCTGCCCATAGTAGTATATGTAGCGATCACCTGAATTAAATTCACCCATTCTCATCCATTTGAGTTCAATGACACCCAAGATGTCAATGTTAAATCTTTTTATCTCCTATTTGACTTCATCCAGCTTACCTTGGTTCACAAATCTTACATTCCACATTCCTATACAGTATTGATCTTTACAGCATCAGACTTTTCTTTTATCACCTGACACATCCACAGCTGAGCTTCCTTTCAGCTTTGACTCAGCTGCTTCATTAGTATTGGAGCTATTTGTAATTGTCTCCCACTCTTTCCCAATAGTGTGTTGAACATTTTCTGATGCGAGGTACTCATCTTCCGGTGTCATATCTTTCATCAATTTGACACTATCCATAGGAGTTTCTTGGCAAAGATAATGGAGTGCTTTGCCATTTCCTTCTCCAGTGGTTCACTTTTTGTCGGAACTCTCCACTATGACCCATCCATCTTGGGTAACCCTGCACAGTATAGCTCATGGTTTCATTCCTCTGTCACAACAAGGCAGTGATCTACAAGGGGAATGTTAACACTACCAACTTGCATGTAGACTATAAAAGAACATTCAAACTGGAAGGACCTCAAAGATTATTCATTTTGCATGCAAGTAAACTGAGGCCTATAGAGGTGAAATGACTTTTTAAAGCCCACATGATAAATCTGTGGCAGATCTAAGAGTTGATACTTCCTTCATTCCTTCCTTTCTTCTTTCCACCTTAGCACTAAAATAATTTAAATCTTTGATGAATTGGGATTTAAACCAATCTTTACATGCAGGTACAGCCAGACTAGCATTATTGATTTTGTGAAACAGGACACATTGGACAAAATGATGTTGCAAGGGAAGTTGGTTCTATAGGAACAAAATAATACATCTTATAAATGGATAAAATGCAATTTTGTGACTTTATGTTGGGGTTTAATAATCATGTATTGACGTTGCAATAACAACGTATTAATGTTGAAATAATGTTGGCTTGGGTAACCTGATACATGATATGCTTATACAGACTAGGAGGCTAGGTTTAGTAAAGGTGCTACTTAGAGACAGCCAGGTGGTGCAGTGGATAAAGCATGATGCCCAGAGTCAAAAAGAATTGAATTCAAATTCGGCCTCAGACAGTTACTAGCTATGAGACCCTGGGCAAGTTCTTAACCTCTGTTCCTTCAACTGTAAAACGGTATTGTAATAGAGAAGGGAAGCAAAGAAATAAGCATTTACATAGTGCCTACTATGTGAAAGGCACTGAGCGAAGCAATTCATAAATGCTTTCTCATTTGTTCAAACAACCCTGGGAGGTATGTGCTGTTATGATGTTATGATGTTATATTTTATTATAATAATTATTAAAATAACAGCATCTACCTTGGTGCCCTATTTTAGAAAGGATGCTGACAAGTAAAGGGTCTCTGAAGGAAGCAATCAGAATGTTGACAGGTCACCAAACCATTTCATAAGAAGATCAGCTGAAGAAATTGGGATGTTTATCTGAGAGAAAACTCAGGAGGAAAGGGGGACAAAGATAGCCATCAAGTTTCTGAAGTGCTGTCTTTAAGAGATGAATCAGAGTTTGTTTGTTTTGGCCTGGCCTCCCAACTAGGAGTGATAGGTACAAATTACTGAATGTCATATTTTAGTTAGCTATCAGGAAAAAAAAAATTCTTAAGGATTATGTCCGTCCAAAGGCAGAATGGCTTACCTCTAGAGGTAGTGAACTGCCCGCTACCAGAGGACTTCCAGAGGCAAGATGACTCTTTGTCAGATATATTGTGCAGGGGATTCCTATTCGTGTATGTATAGGTTGGCCTACATGATATCTGTGATATCTTCTAACTCTGAAATTCAATAATATATCAGTGCCTGAAGTGGCATATTGGGGAAATAGTGAAATTCAGATCTGTCTTGGTGAGACATCATCACACAGATCTTTTCTTTCTTTAAAGATACTGCCACTATACATATCTTGTGTTGTGAAGAAAGTTTATGAATCATAGCCTTAATATATCCTTCTATCTCTTCTATTTTTCCCTTCTACCTCTTCTCACTATTCAGAAGCAAAATGGGTTACGTCAAGAGGTGTCTCCCCCTCTTTGAAGATCTTCAAGTTAGTTATGTTGTAGTATCATCTCTGGCATTATGGTTTTCCTGATTTCTGCAAATGCTAGTGTTCTTCCTCTCAAATTACCTTGTATCGACTACTTTTTTTTTATATTTTTGCATTTATTAACTTTATATTTATGCTGCATATCCTATGTATGCAAACTCTATCCAAGTACTTTTATACAATGAAAGTGCTTCCGGAATAAGCAATGAAAATAAAATAAAATAAAATAAAAAGACAATGACAAATTTTCAAGCATATGAAAGCAGCAAAAGAAGGATCTTTGTACACACTCATCAGTGAGGTGGCTCACAGTCGTATATATTGCTTAATGTACTTGTCTCTCATTTGAATGAAAGCTCCTTGAGAGTAGGGATTTTTTTTTTCATTTTTGTGTCCTTATATCCCAGTGCCCAGCACAATGCCTGGAGCATAACTGGTGCTTAGTACAAGTCTGCTGTTTGACTGATTGGTTCCACTGAGATATGATTTGGACTAAATGGTCACTTCCAACTCTCAAAATCTGTGATTCAGACCATCATGTGGTAATGCTGACGTCAAACTAAATGGTTTGACTGATAGCTCTGTAGATGGGAATAACAGGTGATGTGGTGAAAAGGCCAGCACTAACTCCCTTAAGTAGGACACTGGTTTGGAAACTGAGGCTACAAAACTTCTGAAAGTAGCGTCTCTCATTTTATCAGCTGTTAATGAAGATAAAGATTGCCTATACTTCTTTTAGATAACTGAATTTCGCTGACAGATGTCACTTCAAAGACCATAGCAGGTAGAGAAAATTATGTGTTCCTATAAAGATCAATAACATGGGATTGTGTTACTCTCCCATTAGTGGATATGATATGCCTTAGAACTCTTGCTGCTGTCTCTAAGCTCAGTAAGTGCATGCACACGTGCATGCATGCATGCATACACACACACACACACACACACACACACAGAACTGTGGCCAACTGACTATTATAAATTTACTGTCCTGCTACTTAGATCAATTTAGCCAGTCCTGAATCAAAGGGAGATCAGGGGAGAGACGTTTGGCTTAGAAGAACATGGAAAATGATACTTTCCAGGCTTATACCCCAGTCTATTTCTTGGAATTCTATCAACTATGTCCCTGTAGGAATAAGGTAAATGATTATTTGCTACACAAAGCTCATCCTAGATCAGGGTAACAGAACAGAGAATCTTGTCAAGTAACTCATCCCAACAGCCCACAATAAACAACCTCCCTTCAGTCCAGATCAGCAGGCACTTAATAGCAGTTGTGGGCAGCTAGGCATTTGTAACCCAAAAAGAACACAATCCTCTAGTGCCCAAATTCTGTCATATACTTGTATATAAGGGAAGGTGCTTCTGGCATAAGACAGGGGGAAAATGTAAACGGATAATGACAAATGGAAGGCACGAGAAAGCAGCAAAAGAAAGATCTTCTTACACACTTAGCAACTAGGTGGTATACATTTATACTGGCTATAAATTATACCCCTTTTAGGAGGCTGAGAAAGAGAAATATTAAGTAACTCTCTGGAAATTACAATTACCCAAGCCAGACCACAGGTCTTAATGCTTCATATCATGTGCTATTCCAATAGATTTGCTGCCTTCTGTAATACACAAATGAGAGAGTAATTTTTGTTGTTCAGTTACCCCATTTTTGTGACCCCATTTGGGGTTTTCTTGGCAAAGATACTGGAGTAGTTTGCCACTGCCTTCTCCAGCTCATTTTACAGATGAGGAAACTGAGGCAAACAGGGTTAAGTGACTTGCCCAATGTCACATGAGCTAATGTCTGTGGCCATATTTAAACTCAGGTCTTCCTGATTCCAGGCTCTATCTGGTGCCACCTAGCTTTCCTTAGGAGAGTAATACTATCCCCAAATAATCAGCCTTAGTATAGATAGGTGGCTATGCAGGTTTTCGGTTTTTTCCTTTTTTTGGACTAGACCTGTGAGTTTATTAGTATGAGGAACTCCTGATGAGGACACCGTTTAGGGGTTGATCTGAGGTTAACTGACTTATCTAAGGTCCCTACTTTCAGTGTAAGAGGCAGGAAGTGAACCCAGGTCTTTCTAACCTCAAGGCCAGTTCATCATGCCACACTCCCTCTCTATAAAGTTGATGTAATGACAATGTGCCATCATTATTAATATTTATTATCTGTGAGTTTACCCTGTACCAAACTCAGTTTTGACCCAATCTAGCCCCAGTAAACCTACCGTATTATATACATTATCAATTCCCCAAAAATACTAAACTAAAAGTTAAGGAAAAAAGGAAACAAGCATTTATTAAGTGCTTACTATATGCCAAAGCACTCTGCTAAGCATTTTCGAATATTATCTCATTTGATTCTCATAACAACTAAATGACATACAGATGAAAAGTTCAGAAAGATTTTTTTCAAAGATATGTTTTATTATATACTTATATATTTCAAAGTTATATTATATTATCATATAGGAATAATTCAGTGAGAGATGGAGGGGAAAACTTCCAATCCCTCAGCAAGTCTATTTAGCTAGGTGTTAATTTATATCCTTCCCCTGTACTATTCTGTCTTCCTAAGATTATTTGCTAAAAGTCCTTAGTCTTCATCCAAAATCTTAACCTGAAAAAAAAAAGCAATTTCTAAAAATAAAGCAGGGCATGAAGATTAGGAAAAAGAATAATGGAAGCACTATAAGAGCTTTCAACAGGAGTAACACAAAACCACTTCAAAAAAGCTTACAAAAATCCTCAGACACACAAAGGCAGAATATACAGACGGTACTGCTTCCATTACATTCAAAGTCAACTTGAAGGTTTCAAAATGCACCATTTGCTGTTAACAGCAAATGCACTGAAGCTTTATAGACAGAGCAAACTATTCTGTAGTGCCCCAAAATACTCATGTTAGGGAGGCACAATGGTAATGGGGAGGGGGGTGGGGAACTGGCCTTTAGGCTTCCAGGACAGAGATAATCTCATTACCAAAAACTGCTTATTTTTTGGATGCTGGTTGGTTTAGGAATTATGCTAGTTAGTTTCTACACTGGTCCTCATTGAGTGGAGTCATTTTTCAGTCGTGTCCAACTCTTTGTGACCCCATTTCGGGTTTTCTCTGGCAAAGACACCAGAGTGGTTTGTTATTTCCTTCTCCAAATCCTCATTACCAAATTAAAGATTGGGCTTGGGGATGACAGAAATGCGTGTTTGAGGAGCTCTCCTGTTCAGAAAAACGCTGCTTTTTAAGTTTACCTAGATGCCGAGTGTCACAAAGACATCTCCAATCCCACTCTTGAAATTTACCAGCTATGTGAGCCTGATTGTTACTCTCTGCGCGCCTTAGCTCCCTCATCTGTGAAATGGGGATAACAATAACACCGACCTCACAGGGTTGTTGTATGCATTAAAGGCAAACTGCTATATAAATGTGGGCTATCATTATTAGAAATGGTGCTTCCTTGGATAAGGACACAAATTCAGTCCCTGTGGTCTTATGAGCAGGAGGGAGAAACACATACTGTGCCCCACAAGGTATACTTGATCAGTGTGATGGAAGAGAAAACTGTGAAAAAGACCCAAAGTGATAGATATTCTGTTAACTCATATTATTAGAATTTTGTAAAACATCTATTTTCTTCTTCCTTAATTAAAATTCTGCTGTGCTCATTTGAGAGGGCCTTAATTTTCTGAACTAACTCACTTAAGAATCACCATTAGGCTTTAAAAATAAAATTTGGTGTGACAGAAATGACTGGATCACATTATAAGAAAGACAGTATTACACATTGCTCCAGTGCTTTTGCAAAGTACGTCAATAGCAAGTAAAGGGAGATGGCCCAAGAGGGAGAAGGGAAAAAAAATAAAAAGATACATAGGCTTATATAATATTTAGAATGCTTATCTTATTCAAATATCACAAACTACTGCTGGAGACCAAACCCATAATACAATTAAGAAATGTCCCTAGAGAAAAAGAAGGCATGAATAGCATGCATAATTAAAAACAAGAGTTACTGGGTAATAACCCAAATATTTGGAGTTCCTCCAGTGAAAATAATACCAAATTAGATGTAAGCACAATATGTATTTCTACCTCCTACTCATAAGACCACAAGGGACTGAATTTGTGTCCCTATCCAATTAAGCACTGTTTCTAATAATAAGAGCCCGCAGTTATATAGCAGTTTGCCTTTACTTTAATGCATACAACAACCCTGTGAGGTAGATGTTACTATTATCCCCATTTTACAGGTGAGAGAGCTGAGGCCCAGAGAGTAACAACCAGAATCACAATTTCAAGAGTGGGATTTAAAGCTAAAGTCTACCTGACTTCAAGTCTAGCACTCTGGACTCCACTAAACCATACTGTCTCTCTAAATATGGCGATTATCCTGCCTTTAAAACTCTTGACTGTATTTCAAGAGGGAAGCAGCAATATATTTTGAGAATGGGCAACAGGTCAGAACCTAGCATTAAGAAAACAAGAGACTTATTCTAATAGAATTTAAATTTCTTGATGGCAGGAATTTTTATTTTTCTTTGTATTTCCAGCTGCAAGCTAGTGTCTCATATACGATAGACACTTAATAAATATTTGTATTCTTATACAAAGAAACAACAAACGTATTTCTTGGCAACCAAAATATTATACAATGTAATAAATCTTTTTTAAAATACCTTTGATGTTCCAGGCACTATGCCAAGTACTGGGGATACAACAAGAGGCAAAACGCAGTTCCTACCCCAAGTAGTTTACAATCTAAATGGCCCAGATAAAATAAGTTCATTCCTAGAAGCAGTCAACAAATCAATAGAAACCAAAAAAAAAAAAATCACCGGGGGCGAGCTGAGGAAGTGAGGGTGCACAAAATTTCATCTGCATATAAGTAGTTCAAAACAAAATACATATAATTTCCAAACACGGGCTTTTTTTTTAAACTTTCAAGTTAGCAAAAAGCACTTTACTTTTTAACCTTCATTTAAAATTTTTTTTGAGTTCCAAATTCTCTCCCTCCCTAGAGCCTCTCCCCTACCCACTGAGAAGATAAGCAATATGATACCCATTATACATGTGAAATCATCTGAGTATAGACTTTTGACCCTTTATAGTTCTAGCTACTTGCTTACCTAAATCATTTCTATTGAGAAAGCAATCTTTTGCTCCTTTGAAAACTCTTATGAGTTTTCCTGCATCAGTCATTTGGCACTTATAGCCAAGTCAAGAAGCATTTATTAAGTGCTCACTATGTGTCAGGCACTATGTTAAAATGCTAACTAACAAATACAAGCAAAAAGAAAGATAGTCCCTGCCCTCAAGAAGTTTACATTCTGATGAAGGAAAATAATACATAAAAGGAAGCTGAAAATGGTGGTGGAGGTAGATGAAGGTACCCATGCTGGGCATTATAAAACAGGTCCAGGAGAGTCAGGATGCAGGCTAGACAGGAATGGAGACATAGCTCGCTTGAACATATTCCTAAAATGGAGGTTCTAAGGAAAACCAGCCAATCAGAGAAAGAGGCTGTAGGGGCGGAGGGTACTTCCAGTATGTGAAGTCTGACATTGGAACAAACTTCTTGAGTGAGCAGGTATTGAGGGCATTGAGAGAGTCTGGTAGAATATAATCAACATTTTCTATGGATTGTTGCAGGACCACAGAATTTCAGAACTGTGAGGGACCTTAGAGGTAATTTTATAGATGATGAGGTCCACCTCCCTCATTGTATAGAACAGAAAACTGAGTTTCAAAGAAGTTATTTGCCCATCACACTTTCCTAGCTAGTTAGTGGGATGACCGGGAATGGTGTTGATGATGATGAGAAGAAGAAGAAAAAACAATAAAAGTAGCTAATATGTATATAATTTGTTTATCATGGTTTGCATGCTGCCTATCTCATTCAACTGAGTTTTTCCAAGAACAAAGACTGTCTTTTCACTTTCTTTGTATCTCCAGTGCTCAGCACAACACCTGACATACTAGGCACTTAATAAATGTTTACTGAATGACCAATTTGAAGCACTTTACTCTCATTTGATCCTCAAACAACTGTCAGGTGGGTGTTATTATGACCCTCATTTTACAGATGAAGAAATTGAGGCACAGAGAACTTAAGCAACTTGCCTAGGGCCATATAGCTAGTAAGTATAGGAGGCAGGATTCAAATTCAAGTGCTCCTAATTCCATGTCCATCATGTTATCCACTACACCATATTGTCAGATCTCCCAGCACCACCAAATTCAGAGCTTTTCCCATGACTGTATTATGTCATATTTTCAACTGAACTAATAATTCCTTGAGGGTTTATTGGCACTGAATCTTATACTTCCTTAGAGACAGAATTTTAGTTCTATAAAGTAACTTAGGAATTATGGTCCACCTTCTTCATTTTACAGATGAAGAAACCGAGATCCAGAGTGATAAAAAAAATAAATAACTTGGCCAAAATGACACAGAGGGTGTAGTCAGGTTTTTTGGCTTCAAATAGATTGTGCTTTCTACTGTCCCCAGTGTCTCTACTATGTGAAGCTCTCTCTTCCTTTGGTTTACATGACAGTG
Source organism: Phascolarctos cinereus (assembly GCF_003287225.1). NCBI lineage: Eukaryota > Metazoa > Chordata > Mammalia > Diprotodontia > Phascolarctidae > Phascolarctos > Phascolarctos cinereus. The sequence continues at coordinate 230,936,081 of NW_027555736.1, forward strand.
AATCTGGTTTTTTCTCTTACTTCTCAGACTACTGTTTTGTTTTCCTCCACTGACTCTTCTCTGATCTCTTCCTTCTGCTCCCCCAAGCATGGTCATTCTCTAGACATCTCACTGGTTCTCTATTCTACTCCCTTTACATTCACATTTTTTTTGGTTTGCTTTTTGGTGAGACAATTGGGGTTAGGTGACTTGCCCAGGGTCACACAGCTAGTAAGTGTCATGTTTCTGAGGCTGGATTTGAACTCAGGTCCTGACTCCAAGGCTAGAACTCTATCCATTGCGCCACCTAGCTGCCCCCCCATTCACATTCTTAAGAGAGCTTGGCTACTCTCTCAAAACTTTAACAACTTAATTATGTTTCATTCCAATATTTATTTTTATCTTTATAAAATTTGATAAGAGTTTTTTTTCTTTCACATCATCTATATTTCCCAACATAAACCTACCACTTCCCCTGGCTGACAGCAATCCCTTATAACAAAGAACAATGGGAAAGGGAGAGGGAGAAGAAGAGGGAGACTTCAGCCACTTTTGGAACAAGCAAGCATCACTTCACAGATCAATAGTAAAGGCAGTAAACAGGTACACATAAGTGAATTTGTTTAATCCTCAATTAAAGAATAAGCAGTTATTAAGCATCTACTATGTCCCTGGGTTAACACACTCTACTAAGAAAGGGGGGCACAAAGGCATAAGTGAAACAGTCCCTGCACTCAAGGATCTTGTACTCTTTTTCTAAGCTTACCTTTTATTTTTTCAATTAATCAGCATTTATTTCTCCTCCTTACTACCTTTCCTCATCAACTGGAAAAAAAGGAAAAAGAGAAAACCCTTGCAATACATATGCATTGCTAAGTAAAACAAATTCCTGTACTGGCCACATCCAAAAATGTCTCATTCTACATCTCGAGTCCATCATCTCTATGTCAGGAGATCATGTTTCATCATCTTTCACAACTAAGCCATTAAGTGTCTGAGACAGGAGTCATGGGGCCTTGCTGACTCCAAGTCCGGAACTGCATCCGCTCTGTCATCTAGCTGACTAATAGTAAGATAGTGCCTTGTCCTCAGACTGTTTGTATCTAAACACTATCAGAAAATATAAGAATGAACTAATAATATTAATAATACCATATTTCAACTAAGGAGTGAACAAATGTCTGAGTCATGTATATATTTATTTATAAAAATGGAAGGGTTCATGATATCAATTTAGATGAGGTTATTGCTACCAAAAAGGCAATCCTTAAGGAGCCTGGACTTATTGATTAATTCAGGGTATGCAATGAAATGGTAGAAAACTGAGCATCATAATTACCACTATAGGTTGCAAAAAATTGAGCATCTACAAATACTTAGAAAGCCAGGGCTATGTGGCCAGAATTATATACCAGCAAAAGCTCTCTCTTTTATATAAGCTAACAGAAAATACTTTTAGTACAAATTCAGTACCTCAAATATTTTTGAGAATTCAACAAAACTGTATTAGAATCTGAGCACTATTGAAGACCGAATTCATATCTCCCATAACACTCCTTACCTCTTACGCTCTTAGCTCATGACCCTTCACCAAAAAAAAAAAAAAAAAACTGAAGCCCTTTGCTGAAAATTCCCTTTTCCATGCCTCCTCATCTCATATCATTCAGACATCTTCCCACGTGATGTCCTCCTTAACTTTGGTCTCAGATATAAAGGTGTCCCTTCTTACCAAAGCCTACCACTCTGTGCCAACTTCTCATATCCTAACTCTTCCTCCTCAAAATTTTCCTCAAATTCTACTGACTTCAAGTCTTGATTGACTCAGGGGGCTAAAAGGTCAGGCTGTTGATGATATTTTCTCATCACTTGAAGACAAAGTAGCCACAAGGAACTTCAGAAGTGCTCTGATGCTTGGCTAGGGGACCACAATGGGCATCTTGGGCAGAGGAGCTTCACTCTGCTGAATCAAATTAAGGTGTCTTTAATGCCTGTCCTTACTGAATATTCTCATCCTACTAAGCAAATCTCTTTTTTATTGTTGATCTTTGAATAGCCTACAAGTGTTTGATTTTGCTTCAATATGGAACCTAAAATATTAGAGGACTGGCCTGACGCAGGCCCAGCACAGACTGCCTTCTAAAGGCATTCCTGATCCCATTCCCTCTGTACTTCTCCTTCAATATGGAACCTAAAATATTAGAGGACTGGCCTGACACAGGCCCAGCACAGACTGCCTTCTAAAGGCATTCCTGATCCCATTCCCTCTGTACTTCTCCAGAAGACTACCCCTACTTTTATCCTTACTCTCTTATTTTTAATCTCTCCCTATCTACTATCTCCTGCTCTGCTACTTACAAACATATACATGTATTCTCCATTCTTAAAAAATATCCTCACTTGACCCTGGTTATTGTCTTGTATCTCTCTTCCCCTTCACAGCTAAACTCCAAAAACCATTTACATTAAGTGAACATCTTGTAAACCTTCTGTAATCTGGTTTCTACTATTCAACTGAAGCTGTCTTCTCCAAATTTATCATTGTTCTCAGCTTCTAAAACTAAAGGCCTTTTTTCTATCCTGATCCTTCTTGACTTCTATATAGCATCAGGCACTGTTAAATCACTTACTTCTGGATACTTTATTCTCATTAGGTTTTCATGACAATGCTTTCTCCAGGTCCTTCTGTTTGTCCAGCCACTCCATCTCAGTTTCCTTTGTTAGTTCCACATCCATATGATGTCCACGAAGTGTGGGTGTCCTTCAAGGCTGTGTCTTGAGTTCTCTTCTCTCCTCCCATATTATCTCATCATCTCCACAGAGATGTTCATCTACAGAGATGAACAATGGTTCAATGGTTGCAGTCATGTCTGATTCTTCATGACCTTTTTGGAGTTTTCTTGGAAAAGCTACTGGAGTGGTTTACCATTTTCTTCTCCAGCTCATTTTATAGATGACGAAACTGAGGCAAACAGGGTGAAGTAACTTGTCCAGGGTCACACAGCCAGTAAATGTCCGAGGCCAGATTTGAAATCATGAAGATGAATCTTCCTGATTCCAAGTCCAGTGCTCTATACACTATGCCACCCAACCGTACCCAGATCTATATATTCAAGCCTACATCATTAACTGATTTTTAAACATCTAGAATTAGATGTCCTATAGGCATCTCAAACTCAACATGTCAGAAGCAGAATTCATTATCTTTCCCTCAAACCCTCCCATCTTCTCAGTTTCTTTATTACTTTCTCTTTTTTTGTATTAAACAGAAAAAGTTTAATGATTCATTTCAGTGTGCTCATTAGTCTTTTATATTTTAATAAACAAGAAAACACCCTATGTTCTTAGGAGTAGGTGTAGGCCATAATACCACACTAAGCCATCTCTCTGTCTGGTTGTTAAGCAGTCCATGTGATGGAGGGAGCATGACACAGCAGCGTCTGGAGTCAATTAAGTGCATCAAGATACCAGCTCAATCCTTTGGCTCTTTGCTCCCTGGTCCTGAAGCCTTCGAGCAGGGAGGGATTCTCTTCCTCAATGGCCTGCTCAACTCCTAGTAAGCTCTAGAAAAGGTGCTTTTTGTTGTCATCACTGCTGCCCTCTTCTTTAATGCACTGCTCAGAGAACCCAAGGCAAGTGGCGACCATCTGGTAGAATAATCCAATGAAAACCCCAAACAAGGAAGACTGTTCCTTTTCTGGCCAATGGTGATTTTAGGGAAACTTTTGAAAAGCACCTTAAGCTTTTCCAAAAGCTGCTGCTTGTCTGAGAACCTTATCATTCATTTTCTGAACGGAATTCTGAAGAATAAGGTAGAACTCACCATCATTATTGTCCCGCTTCTAAGTTGTCTTTGGCGATCGTGGGTTGAGAGATGTGGAAACCACCACAGCTGCCTGCAGTTCAGTCCTCTGAGGCCTGCTCCAGGTTCACTGCTGCCTGCATGCCCACACCAAACTACCCTCCTCCTTTCCCAGCCCTGCATGATATACCTTCCTGAACCATCCAGGCTTTCTTGGGCTGGAAATTTGTTTTCACTCTGTCTTTAGAATTTGTTTAGAGCCACTTTTTATAGGTATTTAGAGGGGTTTGGGGGAGAGCTCAAGCAAGTCACTGCTTTCACTCCACCATCTTGGCTCCACCCCCCTCTTTATTACTTTCAAGAGCACCACCATCCTCCCAGTTAGTGAGGCTCATAAAATTAGTGTCATACTCAACTCCTCCCTCTCTCACCTATCATTCCGAATATTTTGCTAAATCCTGTCAATTCTACCTTTGCATTATCTCTCCCCTAAGCCTCCTTCTCTTTTGATACCACCCCGCCCTCATGCAGGCATTTGTCACCCCATTATTATTGCAAGAGCCTTTGGGTTGGTCTCCTTGTTTCCATTCTCTCTTATACTCCAAACTGTCTTCCATGCACTTGCTCCAAGGTGATTTTTCTAAAGGGTAACTCTTACCTCTATTTATTGAGCTCCAATGGCACCCATGTTTTGACATTAAAAAAATTTAAAAATTTGACATGAAAAACCTAGTACCTTCCTATCTTTCTAGTCTTCTTGCATATTACTCTCCCCGACAAACTCTATGTTCCAACAACCATGGACTACTTACAGAAATTCAGACACACCATCCCATCTCCCTTTTCCATGTCTTTGTACTACCTCCCATGCCTGAAATTTGCTGCCCTTCACCTCTATTTCTTAGTTTTCTTGACTTCTTTCAAGAATCAGCTAAAAGCCCACCTACTTGGTCCTGTGATTGAATACAGACCCTTAGGGGAGAGTAGCTCACTTCTTTTTCTGATTTCAGGGAACTGCAACCTATTCACTCTCCCCCTCCCAACTGAGGAAGCCCCTAATCTTTCCTCCAATTAGAAAGCAGATTACCTAATCTTGTATCCTAGTTTATATGTTGTTGTTTTCTTTTAATGCATAAAACCTGTCTCCCCCTGTATTTGGGTTCTAGTGCCAAGCTAAGGAGGCCTGGTCCTGATTTGTTATGCAATTGGTAAGCGCTGTTTAATAAATCAACATGCTCAGGAGGCTGAACCTTTGTTTCCTCAGTTATTTCACCCATCACACCTAGAATAAGAAATCAAAATCTTGTGGGAGTGAGATAAGGTACATATTACGTCCATCAACCTGTCTGCTACTGGAGTATCCCAAAGATGCTTTCACCAAGTCTATACAAGATGAATCTACATTCCAATGCTTTAATTCAATTACAAAAAAGCAATTATTTTACCCACTTGTGCAACAGACTACAAAATAATAAATATGAAAGAATGATAACAAAATAAAAATATTTAAAAAATCAACATAGCAGTCTGTCCTAGGATAACTTCTTTCTGAACTTCACAAAAAAAAAAAGATGAGAACAAGATAATAACAGCTGACATAGGAGAAATTTCAGCTGGGGAGAAGTTAGGAGAGAAGTAGTGTGCAGATTGAGAAGGCTCAGAAAGGAGATGGGGAAGGGGCTGGAAGGGGCTTAGACCATCACACTTCCACTTTAAGATTTTGCCTGAGATCATTCCTTTGTTAGGACAGAAGATTTTAGACAAAAGAATAGTGCTAACCTGACAGATCTCACTGAAAACTTTCCAAATGACATCTTCACTACAAAGCCTGTTTAGATTTTAAAGTCAAATGAGGCAGCAATAAAGAGAGGGGGGGAAATGAATGTAGATCAGCTCCATTCACTTTTGGTGAATGCTTACCAGTGCTTTGCTGGCCTTTATTTCTATTTTCGTTAATCTGTAGTGTCTGGGGCTGATTACTAAATGAACTGAGATCCAGCTGTTATCTATATTGCTCAGTTTTCATTCATGCCAGATCTTACTCATTAGCAGCCGCTCGTTTTTCACTTGATTTGGCAGCTGTAAGTAAAAGTCAATGAAGTTTCAGCTTAAAGAGGAATAAAATGACATAACAGTCTCATAGCAGGAGCATGTAGGCCACAGTGATTCTGTAAAATGAATTCTGTAGCAGATTCTCAGCTTTGATGTCTGGGTTCTGTTCTTCCATTTAATTTCATCAGGACATGTTCTATTGTATTCATTCTGGACACACCTAAGTTTATCTTGGTAATAAATAGCACCACATACATCTCAGAATTTCACAGAAACTCACTGCCCAACTCACTTTATATGCCATACATGTGAAAAAAGAAGAAAAATGAAATTATATTCAACTCTGTGTCGTAGCAATATCACAGCCATTGAGAGTTTGACTTTAGAAAAATAAATGTGCTTTCAAAAAGTCTATCTACACTGTTCATTCATCCTTATTTCTGCTGCTTTCGTCAAGTTTCTAACTTGCAAAATGAGGACGAAACTCAATGTGCTGCATAAATATTAAAGCTTTGAGACTATTATAGATGAAAAATGGAACCCTTTCTCTCACCTCCAGAAGTCTGAAATCTTCAAGTCCTTATTGATTAGAGAGAGTACACTGAGTCAGACATTTTACAGATGAGCCAACTGAGGAGAAGAGAGGTGGAGTCTCCTGTCCCCAAACCACACAGCTAATATAGCAGAGCCAAGATTTAAACCCAAAGAACTCCCATTCCAAATACGGTGTTCTTTCCACCACACCACAAAGACTCAACTGTCACCCTAAGTCCCCAGCATTCATAGAGTGATTTTTTTCTAACTCTGAATCCCTATATGAATTCTATAAGTCGCCCATATTTCTCCATTAAGAGACAAGAGAGGATGTGGCTGGCACCAGCAATGTAAACAGAGGTCTTCTGGGACTGAGGTAAAAACTCACCTTCAGAAAGCAGTGTTCTCAGGCAGCTATTGATTTACCTGGCTCTTGACTTCTCAGCTAAAATACCAGCTCCTGTAGCTATATCAATTAACAGCCTGCATTCTCAGCTGTTTGCTATCTCCTGTTCTATGGCAATTAGACTCGCTCTAACTCCCTAGTTCTGTCTGCTACTTCGCCTTCCCCCACTGGTGGCTCTGGTATTTTAACCCTCCCCACATCCCCAGTTGCAATATAGACAACTATGCCTGTCTGCCATGGACCCAGCTACAAAACTAAGCCTAACTCTTACAAGCCAATGCAGATGTTACTCCTAGACCCTCTTTATTCGGCTGTATCTCTCCTCCATTTCCCCATTCAGGAATTGAAGTCTATATATCAGCAGATTCAATGCAATAAACATTTACTAAGTGTTTGCAAAATACTGTGCTTAGGGCTAGAATTAAACTAAAAGCACTGCCTTTTTTTTTTAATAATCTTGACCATATCAAAGTCATATTTTCAAAGCATTCTACTTGAATATCCATCCATAGAAGAAACTGGTGGCTGTAGATAGTTAGGAAGTTAGGAAGACCTGAGTACAAATTTGGCCTCAGAAACTTACTGGGCAAGTCATTTAACCTCTGTTTGCCTCAATTTTCTCAACTATAAAATGGGGATAATAATAGCACCTACCTTGCAGGGTTGCCGTATCAAATGAGATAATATTTGCAAAATGTGCCTGGCACATAGTAGGTGTTCTATAAATATTTATTCCCTTCTCCCTTCTCCAAAAAAAGATGGAAACAGGAGTGCAATCCTTTCTGGAGGAATGTGCTGTGTGGTGAACTTTTTGATACTCTGGCAACACTAGACAAGTAATCTGTGACATGTGCACAAGACAGTGACTAAACTATTTGGAATCCTGGAGGAAGGGACTTCTTCCAGCTAGAACAATTGTCTCCAATTTTTTTTTTGATCATGTACCTCTTTGAGTTAAAAATTTTGAGCTTGGACCCCCAAACATGTATATTTACTTATTAACAAATTACGTGTGCATTATATGCATTATAAAGCTTACATAAAAATAGAAATTTAAAAAGAAGAGAATATAATATTTGATTTGGGAGCCACTGAAGTTTACTGAGTAGTAGAATTAGAGTTAGACCTGCCCTTCACGAAAATCACTTTGATGTCTTTGTGGAAGATGGACCAGAATGAGAAGAGACTTAAGGCAAGGAGAATTAAGTCGTTGTTGGTCAGACATGGTCAATTCTTTGTGACCCCATTTGAGGTTTTCTTAGCAAAGATACTGGAGTGGTTTGCCATTTCCTTCTCCAGGTCATTTTACAGATGAGGAAACTGAGGCAAACAGGGTTAAGTGACTTGTCACACAGCTAGTAGTGTCTGAGGCAGGATTTGAACTCAGCAACATGAGCCTTTCTGACTCTAGACCTGGTACTCTATCCACTGTGCCACCTAGCTGCTCTGTAGAATTAATAGTCCAGGTGAGAGCAAACGAGGGCTCAAACTGAAATGACGGCAGTGTGAGTAGAAAGGGTCAGATGGGAGAGATGACAAGGTAACATCTATTCCACTCTTTCTTTTGACTCCATCCCTCCTCAGAAGTGTTTGCTTCTGATTACCCCCCTAAGGTAAGTACATCTGATTGGATAAGTGGGTATGGGCAAAGGAAAGTGAGGAGTTGAAGATGATTCTCGGGTTGTGAGATCCTGTATGAATAGAAGGATGGTGGAGCTCTCCAAAGTAATAAGGAAGTTTGAAAGATGGGTGGATTTGGGGAGAAAGATAATTTAGTGATACCTATAATCCAGATCATAATTCATCCATGCCTGAGCATGACACAGATCATGATCCATTTCTGTCTACTCATACCCAATGACTCACTCTGTTCCACTCAAGATGAAAAAGGGTGAGGCTAATTCTTATTCGCCAATCAGTGTACCTCCCTCCCCACCCCCAACCCCACTCCAAGCACAAAGCTCTCAGTCACAAGGTGATCTGGGAGGCATCATTTTCTTAGTGGAACTTAATGCACTTAGCTCAAGTCATAATTGCCCTTAGCAGTTAACACCCAGCTCAGAAGGGACCTTGTACATGAGAGGGAGGAGACTGAGTAGGGGAATGTTGTGAGATAAGGGTAGGTATGACTGAGTTGTAGACAAGCCTTGTGATTGGCTATCATAGCAAAGGTGGGTCTTCTTATCCTCTGATTGGTTATCAAGTGCCATTTGAGGGCCATGCCTACAGCCTCCCTGAGGCATGGAGGAAGCTAGAAAGGTAGAAAGAAAATCTATGGTTCCAAAAACCAAGAAGTTTAATTTTGATGGAAACTTGTGGAATGCATTAAAAACTGAATAGACTTCTTCATTGCCAGAAGCATTGTCTATACGGCATGATGCCACCACCTCAAGGACACCTTGGTACCAGGCATGAGTCTACTTATAGGCCAATAGAGTCCAAAATGTAAAAATGCTGTAAAAATTCTATTAATATTAATAGCTTCCTATCTTGAGTGTCTGCTTGCTTTTCTTCCTATACAAAGGTCAAAGGGAGGTTCTGCTGCTGGCTTTTGGATTAGACTGGCCACCAGTGCCAAAATTGAAAAGTCAAATTAATAATGATGTTTTGTAAAATTTTCCTATTCTACCCATACAACTCTGGTGCATATGGGTCCCTCCCCTCCATTAAAATTAGACATATTAAAAACTGAAGCAAAGGAGTTTGATGCCAGAGAGGATCACCTAAATAAATACTGGTGGCTCCTAGAAGTGTGGGCTTAGTATTTTGTTAACAGTATTTTTTTTTTGGAGATACAGTGAGGTATAGTGAAAAGAGAACTGAAAAGAGAAACCTGGGTTCAAATCCTACCTCTAACACTTGTTAGCAATGCACATCACCTAATTAATTCAGTGGTGCCAAACTCAAATAGAAACTGTATATTGACTTAGAAAGCCATAAGTAAACATTATCTATGTTGTATTTTGTTTTTTATTTATTTTGGTAAATATTTCCAATTACATTTTAACCTGGTTCAGGATGCATTGGGGATGCAAGTTTGTCACCTCTGACCTACCTCACTGAGCCTCAGTTATCTCATCTATGTAATGGGATATCACCTAACTAATCACCTAACTAATTTCTCCTAAACTAATTTAGCAAATCTGAAAATGCTCTATAAACATCAGCTAATATTGTTGTTATCACTACTCTCATTATCTGTAGGTGGCAGAATTAAAGCACCAAATCCTCTAGTCCTACAGAGTCTATCAGATCCTCTCTGGCCCCCCACACAATTCCTTTGAAGGGGCTTAACTAAAGTCTTCCTTGCCAGATACTTGAATCCCTTGGGTTTTGAATCCATCCATACAATCAGTAAAATTCCCAAGTACAACTGAACCAAATTAAAATGTAATTAGGAAATCATTTAATAAAATAAATAAAAATACAGCATAGACAATGTTAATTAGTGGTTTCTAAATCAATATACAGCCAGCAGAAATCCATCTCTATTTGAGTTTGATGCCACAGTCATGGAAGACCCATAAGGCATGAGCAAGTCCCTCGACCAGTCCCAACAGATCTTCCATTGCACCTAATTAAAATGATTTTAATTGATTTATTGATGACTGATACCTGGGTCCCCCTGACTCCCACACACTTAGTTCCAACTTCTGGTTCAGTGAGATGAAAGCATCAGGAAACTAATTGGAGTGGGGTGATTATGCCCCTCTACCCTTACAAAGCAGTTAACTTACGAAGATGTCAACCTCCTAAATGCCTCACTTGCACATCTAGAAAAAATTCTAGAAGCAGAGAAACAAAGACTTCCTGCTACAGACAATAAATGGCTAAATACTGATGTTTAATAAGGCTGACAGGGCATTGGAGTCGACCTCTCTAAACAACATTTAAAATCAAGAACAGCCATGATGTCAGTATCACTGAGGAGAGAGGTAACCTTGGAAGAAAACTGCCTTCTGGGGGACCCTGTCGGTTTATTGTTATCTGTTCAATCCAAAAGATAACTCAGGAACCTCCTTTTGGCAAACACTCCCTATGGGGAGATGCTAGCAAATACCCAAGACAGGAAGAGATTAGTACTAATAGATTAGAATTTTCACAATGCCTCAATGTTCCGTAAGTAGAATCATACATGGCAAACAGAGCGTCACTAGCATGTCAACATGACAGCATGCAGATTCTACTTCTGGTCCTTAAACTGACAAGACTCTTCAGTTCGTACTTAACCACCATCAAGGTATCAAGTCTGACTGGAAACACCCTGTTTTAAGGCAGTTTGTCTGTACAGTGATAATGTAACTGGTTCCAATTAAGTGTATCACATTGGACTAGATTGAAAGAAAGCAAAAGCAAGAGAAAAAGAGAGAGGGGGAAATCGTTTCTCCTGAAAGGCCCCATCTTTTTACTGCTAATTACAACTATATAAAACACCCAGTAAGAGCTGAAAGGTATGAATTAGGGACTTTGAGGAGAGGTTAGAATAGAGTTTGCCAAAGATTCATTGGCAAGAAAAGTAGGAAGTTTTTAATTCCCTGTTTTCCCTATGTTAGGTTATAAAGAGAAAAAAAGAAGTTTGTATCTTGATGTCTTTTCCCTATATTCATTTCACAAAAAAATAAATAATTAAAAATAATTTCAAAGTCTCAGGACCTAAATCTCATGATCTTCCTTGATCTATGCTCTGATAATTGTACATGTTGTATATATAATATGTATGAGAATTCATATATGTATGTTAAGTATATGTATATGCATGCACACATATAAAAAGATCTGGGTTAGAATCCTGTCTCTTACTTAATAACTGTATGATTTTGTCTCTAATTCTCTGATCTCTAAGATCCCTTCTAGCTCTAATATCCTTTGGTTTATAATCCATTACAGTTTAAAAAGTGATTTTCTCACAACTCTGTGAAAGTGTCTTATTATTCCTATTTTGCAAAATAGAAAACTGAGGTTTGTCAAAGTACAGTGATTTCTATAGTTACAAGTATAGTACTGTTTCATAGGTGTAGTTATCTTCCCACCTACACTGTATACTCCTGAAAGAAAGGAAATGTCTGTTATGCTTTTATGTCTTGCTCTGTGCCTCGCTCACCATCAATCCCCTTCCTAAAGCCCTTCCCCACCCCCAGCATCATAGCATCATTTCCATGAACACAGAGCTAACTTCCAATAGATAGGTGCTAAATTCTTTTTATCTGCTCTCTCATCTCTTCAATCCATCGTTCACAAGGTTGCCAAATTAATATTTCTAAAGCAAAGATCTGACCATGTCACTCTCCAGCATATGAAGCTTCAGTGATTCCCTACTGTCTCTACAAACTCCTCTGAGAAGCACTGTATAACCTGGCTCAAAACTACCTTTTCAGATGCCCAAAACTGGCCTATTTGCTTTCCCCTCCATGTGATGTTCCAATTCCCATCTGGGCCTTTACACAGACTGATCCCCATGTCCAGAATCTCTGCTTCCCCTCCTCAGCTGTGCCTCTTAGCTTTTTTCAAGGCACAAGTTCCATCTTCTACAAAAAAATGATTACCCCAGTTAAGTGTCTTTATTTTGCCTGTGTTTCATATTTATTTATTTGTTTATGTACTGATTCCCCCCTACTGCAGAATGTAAGTTTCTTTTTTTTAAGGCATATTTCCATATTGGTCATGTTGTGAAAGAAGAAACAAACCAAACACAACACACACACACACACACACACACACACACACACACACACAAATAAAGTGAAAAAAGTATGCCACATTCTGCATTCAGACTCCACCTGTTCTTTCTCTGGTTGCGGATAGCATTTTTCATCATGAGTCCTTTGGAACTTTCTTGGACCTTTGTATTGCTGAGAAGAGGTAAGTCTATCATAGTTGATCACCATACAATGTTGTTATTACTGTGTACACCATCCTCCTGGTTCTGCTCACTTCACTTTGAATCAGTTGAGGTAAGTTTTTCCAGGTCTTTCTGAACTCCACCTACTCATCATTTCTTAGAGCACAATACTATTCCATTAGAATGTAAGTTTCTTAAGAGCAATTACTGCTTCATTTTTGTCTTGGTATCTCCAGTGCCTAGCACAGTGCCTGGCCTATAATGCTTAATAAATACTGGCTGAATTGAATGAATGAATGAATGAAGTAGCTTACTGGTTTGGGGAATAGGGTTTTCCATTAAAGGTAAAGGATTTCATGTATTCCAATAAATTCTAACATTCAATGGATGACTTTTCTTAATCACAGATTACAGGGCTTCATGAAACTTCACGAGAATCTACTCCTGTGTCTGGCCTATTCTAACACTTTCCCAGATATTTTTCTGGTCCCTTTAAAAAAATACTAAATGGAGATTCCGTGACCTTGCTTGGTATTGCTTTCTAGTATAATAAGATGCTTGAACAAGGAGGTTCCTTCCAACACCTAACTTTAGTCACTCGGGTTAAAATTTATATCGGTTCCTTTTTGCCTTGTGGGACGTAGAGACGTCATAAGTACTCAGGGGTATTACTAATAAGAGTAAGACTGGTCTAAGAATTAGATGCTAAGTTTCCAGTGGAATTAAGGTGTTTTAAATCTAGAAATATCATCTTTGGAAGTTACCTCATGTCACCTAGTTCAACTTTTAATTAAACGGAAATTCCTTGTACATTATCCCCTATTTTACCCCTACTCCCTGCCCCAGCCAAAGTGGTCATCCAGCTTTGAAATTAAGATCTCCATTGATTCACTATCTCCAGCAGTGACACTTTTATGAGCAATAGCTCTAACTGTTAGAATTTTTCTCCCCTTACATGAACTTGCCTCTCTAAAACTTTCACCCATTGTTCCTAGTTTTGTAATTGAAGGCCAAATAAAGCAAGTTAAATTCCTATGACAGACAACCCTTCAAATACCTGAAGACTGCTATCGTGGTTCTCCATCCCCCACCCCAAAGCCACCTCCAGATACTACATAGCTTGTCACTGCCCTAAATGAAATATGGCACCCAGAATTGAGCATGATCCTGCAGTTGGAATCTGACCAGCAAAAGGTGAAACTGGCTCCCTCACCTGTGCACTCTGCATTCACTAATGCAGCCTAAGAAGGCATTAGCTTTTGGGGGTTGCCATGTCCTACTGTCACCCCACCATGTCATCTTCCTCAGCTAAGAGAATTGGAGGGTTAGAATCAGGTCAAGTTATTCCTCATGACAGGAACAGGTCACTGGAAAGCCTGAATTCTCTCAGGAGAAAGTAGATCACCTTGGAACACCAGTGCCAACAAGCATTTATTCACATTAACAGCAGATGACATTTATACAGAGCTCTAAGTTTTGCAGAGCTCTTGACATATATTGCCCCATATGTACGAAGGAACTACAAGAAAGCAGGAACCATCTTTCTTTTCTATTTTTATCCCTAACACTTAACAGATTGCTTTGCACATAGTGTTTAATAAATGTTTTATTCATTGAGGTAATATAATCCTCATTTTACAAATGGGAAAACCGAGGCCTTGAGACATTAAGGAACTTGACCAGAGTCTGCATGCACAAAATCTTAAGCATAGTGAAGACCATCAGTCAATATGCTTGGTGATCAGTCAACATACAGTGGCGATTGCTCTCAAAACATATTCCAGAAATGCTGCAGAATCTCGCCTTTGCAAATATAATTGGATCCTTTTCTTGAAAAGGAGTCATATGTACAAAAATATTTATAGCAGCTCTTTCCATGTTAGCCAAAAGTTAGTTACTAAGGGACTGTCCTTTTACTGAGAAATGGCTAAACAAACTGTGGTATAGGAATGTAGTGGAACATTATTGTGCTATAAGAAATAATGAAATGGACAATTTCAGAAGAAACCTGGAAGACCTTTTTGGAACTTAAATAGAGCAAAGTGAGTAGTAGAACTGTCATTGATACAGTGATAATAGCATTATAGTGACAAACAACTGTGAAAGACTTTAGGACTCTGATGAAAACAATAATAAGCCAGGAATCCAAAAGAATGAAGATGAAATAAATCACTCACCTCCTGACAGAGAGGTGATGCAGAAAGAGGTATATGTTTTCAGACATGGCTAAAGCAGAAATTTATTTTGCTGGACTATACAAATATATATGGAAGAATTTATTTTCTTTACTTTTAAAAAAAATTGCTCAATGGGAGAAGGGTAAGTGGAAGAGACAGATTAATTTAAAAAAAAATTTGCTCCTTGAAGACAAAAAGCAGCTTATTCATGGCCAAAAATAATAGTGAAGATGTACAGAGCATAATTTCCAAGCTTTTTCACAAAACACTTCTTATAACGTGGTATAGTAGAAAGAGCACTGTTCTCAGGGACCCGAGTTTCTTTTCCGACTCTGGTCATTTATTAGTGGTGAGTCTATAAGCAAGGCTCTGAACCTCTCTGGGTTTTAGTTTTCTCATTTATAAAATGAGACTAACAATACCTGCTCTATCTACAGTGTTTCACACGACTGTGAGAAAAGTACTCCATAAACCACTTAAGTGCTGAACAAATGGGAGTTATGCCTTATCACTGGGACTTCTCAAAGGCTATGTCAGTGATAGGATTCTACGCCAAACTGGAAAGGCTTTGAACAGGCCTGACAACAGATTCTATATCTGTCATCTGAGGATCAGTAGACAGAGTGCCAGGCCTGGAGCCAGGAAGACTCCTCTTCCTGGAGTTCAAATCTGGCCTCAGACACTTCCTAGCTGTGTGACCCTGGGCAAGTCACTTAACCCTGTTTGCCTCAGTTTCCTCACCTGTGAAATGAGCTGGGGAAGGAAATAGCAAACCACTTCAGTATCTTTGCCAAGAAAACTCCAAATGAGGTCATAAAGAGTCAGACATGACTGAAACAACTGAAACAAGAGAGGCTCTGTATCAAGTTGGCCACAGGGTGATGACATTTTCAACTATAGCAACTCTTGTAAAGCAATCATAGAGGGGTTGCAATCTGTATTGATTGAAGGGGTAACTACATACTGATGAAATGACCAATTTCTGAATTACATACCACATTCTTCAAAGAATCAAAATCTTAGGTCACTGAGGGCAATGGAAAGATGCATAGTATATAACCACACTACAACATCTGTGAAAAATTATACATAGTGATGTAAAAGAGATACCCACATAATATTAAGAGACCAATAAGGAGGTCCCCAGCTAGGCAGGTGGATCCTCTGTGGAGAAGGATTTACAGCAAGCCTAGGACAAGAATTGCAGAGAATGGATAGACACAGATGGTTTGCAATCTGCACCACAGGCAGAAGTACCTACTTCTATGAGATCAGTGAGTCACTGGAGCATTGGAATATCAATTATTAATATTATATTAATATATGATAATAATTTAACTAATTTAACAAATTAACAAATATAATAATTTTACTACCATTGCTCCACTGATCTCACATGTAATTATTATTATTTATTACTACTAATAAATTGTTACTACTACTGCTAATTATTATTATTCTCATTGATAGGCAGGTTTTAATGCCTTTACTTTGGTCAAAATTCCTTAGTGTCACTTGGCATATTTTTTTAACTTAAAAGTATATTTTAATAAGCATGGCTGCCCACTTATTAGATAATACAAGTAAGTGGACATGATTGTCTACCTGAGAATATCTAGGCTGGCTACAAACAAGAAAATCTCTTAACAGGAAATTTTAGGCCCTCTGCTTTCAGGGGAGCTATTGACTCTTCCACACCATCATTCCATCAGCCTTTCTGCTTCTGGAGACAGAGAGTACACAGGCTATAATGGGAGTTCCTAGAGTCCAAGAGGCAAAGCTTGTTCCTATATTTTCACACAGTTGGTTCTAACAAACATTTTCATTACCTCATTGAATCTAGGGAGATTGTATCCATCATTTACTTAAATAGCATTTATTGTGGTAGTATCTGGGCACTCTGACAAGCTTGCTATTTTAGTATGGAAATAGAAAATTCATGTACATGCAGAAAAATAAGATTCACAAATAATTTTACCCATCCTATTCTTGGGTATATAGACCTGAAGGGTTAGAATCAGGTCGTTATTTTTAATGGCTGGTGCAGTTCATTAGAACATTCTTGCCATCCCAGAAAAGTCTACGATAAGGACACATTCTATGCTAAAGAAGAACAGACCAATGTCCTATGAAAAGGTAAGCATCCTACTGCATCCTAAGATATGCCCTAAACCCAACGACCACAGGATCACAGATTTAAAGCTGGAAGAGATCTTAGAGATTATCTAATCCAACCTCCTCATTTTATAGATGACAAAGATGAGGATCAGAAAGGTTACCATGGTCACACAGCTAGTAAGTCTCAGGGATAGGATCTGAATCCCCATCATCATCCTTGACTCCTCCCTAGCTCTCATCTTCCCATAGGCAGTCATTTGCCACGTCTTATTAATTCTACCTGCATAACATCTTTTATATTTATCCTCCCTTTCCTCCACTCATTTGGCTGCATCCCAATTCAGGTTCTCATGACCTCTAACCTAGACTACCATAATAGCTTTTGGTTTCCTTGCTTCCAGGCTCTTCCCTTATTCAGTTCATCCTCTGCACCAATGTCAAAATAAACATTCTAAAACAGAGTAGGGAACCTGGCACATTGGGTGGATCCCTTGTGAAGGATTTATGAGTGGATATGAATAAGAGTCACAAAGAATGAAAAGGCATAGTTGCAATTTTGCATATTTGGAGGTAATCCCCACATCAGTAAGCTCAAAGAACTTCGGGTCTATATGTGTACAATTCTAGTCCACCAATCTCATATGTCACTTCTTGCAAGTCTTTTCATATCATCTTACATTATTTTTTATAGCTTTATATTATTTGGTCTCATTAAGATATATCGTCACTGTTTGGACATGTAGGTTGTTTTGATTTCTTGTTAATAAAATAAATATAGCTAATGACTATTTGTTTTTACAGTTTAATCTTTTTTCCATTTCTTTTTTTTTTGTGCTAAAGTCCAGGTTAAATACATGATCAGTTTGGTGACTCACTGTATAAGACTGGTTTTCCAAAATATTTGTTGCAGGCTACGAATCAACCAACAATAATTCATCAGTACCATTCCCACCCCTATCTCCTGCCATAGCCCTGGACAAAATTAAATTTCATAATTTTTTCCTGATTTTTGTTATTCTACTTGGCATATGCTACATAATATGATTGTCAATATACTTATTGTTTAGTCATGTCTAACTCTTCATGACCCCATTTGGGGTTTTCTTGGCAAAGATACTCTAGTGGTTTGCCATTTCTTTCTCCAGCTCATTTTACAGATGAGAAAACTGAAGCAAACAGGGTTAAGTGACTTGCCCATTGTTACAAAACTAATAAGTGTCTGAGGCCAAATTTGAACTCAGGAAGATGAATCTTCCAGAGTCTGGGCTTGACACTGTATCCACTCAACCACTACCCAATACTCATTCCTTTAATTATTAGGGAATAAGTATATTTTCACTATAATTATTAACCTTTTGTATTTTCTCCTTAAAAATATTCATGTTCTTTTCTACTGAGGAATGTTTATCAGTCTTATCTGTGTGCATAGTATGCACAGTTTTTAATAGCTCCTGGGTGTTTAAAAAAAAGATCTTTATTTGCTATGTTTATTGTTAATATATTTCTCCAATTAAAATAAAAGATGCCTTACCTTTTGTTGTTCAATATTTCTTTAAATGACTTGTAGTAGAAGTAACATTTACTCCATGTAGCCTATGTTAGTTTTTCTCTTAAAAAAAAATAGCAGTGAAACCACCCTTGGGAGTTAATTGGTTTAGGGGGTTAAGACTTGAACAATGGGTTTCTCTTAACATTGCAAATATAATAATGGAGCACTCTGGCCGCCCATTGCTACCCTTCACCCTTGTCACGTGATCAGCCGCCTTCTCTTCCTATCACATAATTCTTGTTGATGTCTTCTTTTAATCATGCTCTTCAAAGTTCCTCATTGGTTATATGTTGTAGCCTGCTCATACAAACCATGTGCCTCTCTGAGAGATATTCATTTTTAATTCTTCAAAAAAGAGTTAAATTCCATCTCTCATTGCTACATAGCAATACATCGATAGTAAAAAAAAAAAAATGGCTCTTTACTTTCACCAGAAGCTTAGGATCAGTGAAGGACATCTGTAGTTTCCCAGAATTATTCACACTTGTTCTTCTCCTATTAAACTCTGGGACTGTTTGTTATGCATCTGTATCCTAAGTATATCCTAAGTGTATCCTATGTATGCATACTGTTGTATGCACTCTATAAGGTGTATATCTAAATGCAAGTTGAAATCTGGGCAATAGACATTCATCCACTTGATGTTTCCTGTGTGGATGGTTCGGCCAAACTCTTTTGAGTGAATACAGATTGTTCTTGGAAGGCTTTGCAACACTCTGGAGTTTGATACAATCAGCACAATATTATTCACAAACAAGATTATCTGAAGACCTCACTATCCACAGGGAAGTTTTCTTCACTCTATACAAGTGGTGTCAAACTCAAATAGAAATGGGGGCCACTAATCCATACATAAGGATCCCTGCAGAATGCATATTAACTTAGTTTAAAATGTAATATTATCTATGTTTTTAATTTATTTTGTTAAATATCTGTTGATTTTATTCTAATTTGGTTTGGGCTGTACTTGGGAGGGTTGTGGGCCACACACAGTCACCGGGCTGTATGTTTGACACATAGGGTCAACAATGGATCTCCACTATCCCAGTAGCAAACACCTCCAGTAAGTGCCTGATGATTATTATCAGAAGGTCACCAGATAGGGTTATTTTTGTTATTACGCCTTCCAAGGGATCTTATTTGATCTTGATACAAGAAGGGGAAACACTCTGTTGTAAAACAGCTTGTAAGGCAGTAAATACTTGTTAGTAATAAGAATAATAGGAGCTTATGTTCTCTCTATATTTCAGTTAATTGTGATGTGCTCTATGGGACAGTTAGGTGGCACAACAGAGTGCTGAGCCTGGGAGTCAGGAAGATTCATCTTCCTGAGTTCAAATCTGGCTTCAGACGCTTACTAGCTGTGTGACCCTGGGCAAGTCACTTCGCCTTTGGTTTCCTCAACTATAAAATGAGCTGGAGAAGGAAATGGCAAACTGCTCCAGTATCTTTGCCAAGAAAAACCCAAATGGGGTCATAGAGAGTCAGACACGGCTAAAAACAACTACACAAAACCAAAAATATGCTCCATTGTTGAAAGATCATTTATAAAAGCTTACTTGTCTTCTATTAGTGCCCTTGATTCAGGTACAGATGATTCTCATGAAAATTTTCTATAGATGAGAGAGTAGGCATACACTCTACTATTTATTCATATTCTCTCAGTCAGCTTTTATTTTCCACTATGAAAGAAGTCTGAAGCTTTTTTTTACATCCTTTTGGGATCTGCCCCTCCTTTAGACACCGTATATAAGACCCAGCTCTCAAAGTACTCATAATTGTTTCACCTGTGGCACAGATCTCCTCTGAATATTTCTCAGTCATCTCTTCACCACGCTGCCTATACTCTTCCTGCTACAACTGTGTACTCTGCCGTTGGGTTCCCCAGCTCTGATAGGTGAGCTTTTGCCTTGGCCTGGAAATTAGGCCTGGATGCCTCTTCTTGGTCATCTCTAAACCACGATACCTTTATTCATTCTCCTCTACCCCAGTTCAATCTTGTTCTTCACCTCTGAGTCCCCTGGCTTCCATACGTGAGCTTAAGCATCCATGCTGCTTCTTGCCATTCTCATACCATGTTGCTGTTTACATACCCCTCCTTCACTTTTCAAATCCATTTTATGTAGTATCTTCAGCATAAGAAAATAGTTGAAGACAGAGATAGTCTTATTTGCTTATATTTGTATTCCTGGTGCTTAATAGAGTGCATGTCCTATGGTAAGTGCTTAATATATGCTCTACCTACATTTACTAGTGTTAGGATCTCCATACCCTCAGCATTAAGGGATCCATGTCACGATATCTCTCCCCTTATAGAACAGCGTCCTGGTACCTCTCTCCATGGGGGCCCGATGTCTCAGGGATTCCCTCCATGCTGAACTGAATTTATATTAATTATTTATTTTGTTGTTTTCACATCATGAATCACAAATTTGATTTGTAATCATGTTTCATGCTGCTTGCTTCCAGCTTTAGAATTATTCATGATGGCTCTTATAGTCTGGAGGGCATTCTACTACCCCTCTGTGTATCTTCTAGGGACTTCAGTGGGGCCTCAAGGCTACCTGACTGATACTCTAGACCCAACTCACTGGGCTTCCTCTTTCCTATTTAATCAAAAGATATTGCTCTGCACTCTAACTCAGATATTTCCCTTGTTATTTTCTATAACTCTGTGATTTTGTGATTAAGGTTAATACAACCTACCTGACCAAGAAAAGTTATACCTGGTGGTTTTTACAGGACATCACTTGATAGTTGGACCCACTGGCCAACTTACCTATTTGGGAAAGTGAACATCATTTCTAGCTCTTGCCTTACCCACCAGAGCCCGATACTAACTTTAGTTATGCCTGCCTGCTACAACCAAGTCTACCAATTACAACTCTGTCTGCTCTATTGCCCACATCATTATTCTATGGAAAACCACTCCAGTATCTTTGCCAAGAAAACCCCAAAGGAGGTCATGAAGAGTTGCAATTACATGGAGTTTTGAATCAATCAATCAAATATTAAGTACTTACTATATTACAGGCATAATGCTACAGCTCTTCCAATATGAGACTCTGTTCTGATTACCTGATACCCCTGTTAGCAACCCATCTCCACTTCTGTTGTATCCATCTTACTCTGATATTACTAAGGAGCCCACTGCTTCCCTGACTACATGCTTCCTGCTCGCTATCATTCAAGAATATCCCTTAATGCCGTCCACCTGTCAGCTATGGGATCAGTCCAACCTGTACCGGGGATGTTGCCATAGCCCCATCTGTTGGCCAAACTCGGTCCAACTGGTGTGCCCCCTTTAGCCCTCCCTGCTCCAAACAGAGTCATACAATTTTGATTGTATTTTGATTTCGCAAATCAATATAAAAGCAGATGTTAGATGATGCTGCTGCCAACTTACCAAGACCAAATAAATACAGTCTTTCAATTACAGGGTGGAACAAGCATAAACCATCACTGCCTGCTTTTGCTTCTGGACACTACGTTATCCTGAGCAAGGTTAATGGGGGCATAAAACATGTTACGTAACGTGTCCAATGCATACTTAAGGGGAAATATAATTTAACTGTAACAACAACAAAAACCAACCCATTCTTGAAAGCAGAATATCTCCAATGGCACACAAAAGGCAAGATACAAATGCGAATCCTTCCATGAACAGCATATGTCGTCCTAAGGAGAATGCTAATGCAGTTGCAATTAAGCAAACACACACTCTTTCAATGACATAGGGATTGCTATTATGTCTTCTCTCAGACTCTGGCACTGTAGAAACTATAAAAGGTGCAAATAGTCAGCCAGTCAACAAGCATTTATTAAGCCCTTACTATTGTGTTAAGGGCTGGGGATATTAAAAAAAAAAAGCAAAATCATGGTTTATGCTCTCAAGTTACTCACTTTCTAATGGAAAAGATAACATGAAAATAACTATGTAAATAAAGATACAGACTGTGTAAATGGAAGTTGATCTCAGAGGGAAAGCCCTAGCATCTAGAGGGAGACTGGGAAATAAGCAGAAAATGTTTAAAATGCATAGCATGCTAGTAAACAATCTTCATCACAGTATGTTATTAGGCTTTCATATGTCACTCATTCACTCTGTTTACACAAAGTTAAGATACAATACAAACACATTTATCTCAGAAATCTCAAAAGATGACAGGTTAATATAGAACACACTTATTGTCCACTATTTTCCAAAAGCAAATGGTAATCACGCATATTCAGCTCAATGACAGAGAGATGGTGAGAGAAATGTTCCTATTTAAATTAAACCAGGAGTGCTCTTGCTTTGCTAGACTTTTATGTATTTTCTTCTCTCAAATTCAGCAATTTGCCTTCCCTTAACTGCTACCCCCAACCTATCCAGGTTTCATGTGCACTATTCATGCCCTTTAAACTACATTTCCCCCCTCACCATATTATAAATTGATGTGCTTTTTTGTGTCTTTCTCTGAACCTTGCATTCTATTACAGGTCTAAAAACGAATGAATGGTCTTGAGAAAGGAATGAGAAATCACTGCTATACCAGACTGATACAGAAATGTACTTGCAATTATTCCTATATGACTGTTATAATTTATAGATCTATGCTACTCATTACAGGCTAGACTCTTAGTCTATTGATCATACAAACTATTCAAGGGGATACATTTAACAGTCACTGTGGTCTTTAGCCTACCTATGTTAGAGGCATATTGCTGTGAAAATATAGAAAAGACTCATGCCAGGAAAGAAACAATTCAACCATGCTCGAACACGACAATGCAATTACCTAAGGCAGTATTAGGTCCAGGGAAGCTGAAAGCACAGCCATTGAATACTTCATATCTTGCACTACTTAGCTTGACCCCATTTTAATCTGACTTCAAAAACATACACAATAATTCTGAAACACACAATGGCCTTATCATTGTGGACTAATGGGAAATCTAAAGGTCACGATAAATGGATTTCAAAATCACATGGACCTAAACATTGTTGAAACAATTTTAGTTTTTGGCTTGGATGCCCTGGGCCAGATCTTATAGGTAAATGGACAATGAAGAATGTACATTACTCTTTCCAACTCCTGCAGCAGAAGTTAATACATAACAATGCCTTATCCTGGTCTGTGTAAAGGCGTTCTAATCTAAGAGAACTTAGTGAATTTTCAAAGTGTGTGACATGTACCTAATAACCCATTCTAATGGTTACCCAATACTATAAGGTCGATTGGTATAATGAAAAGAACACTAGGTTTAGAGTCAGAAACTCTAAGTTCAAATTCTGGTTCTGATACTTAGTACCTGTGAAACACTGGACAAATTACAGCTTTTCTGGGACTTAGTTTCCTCTTCTCTAAAATAAGGGGGCTTATATTAGATGAGCTGAGAGTTTAAGTGACTTGCCCACTCTCACTAATCTTCAGTCTTTCCCTGTCTACTAACTGTTTCTTGACTGTCTACAAATATGTCTCTCCCATCCTTAAAAATCCTGCCCTTGATCCAGTCACGTCCAGTAGCTATCATCCCATGTCTAATTTTTTATTCTTTTAACTTTGTTTTTAATCCCTCTTGTATTACTGAAATTTTTAGTTCTATTTTCTCCATTTTGTTTTTCAGGGTAGTACTACTTGGGCAAGTAGTTGTTTTTCTGTTCTAACAGGTTGATTCTCTAAGTTCTTCCTGAAGGATTCTAATTTCATTATCTCTTGCTTCAAACTGTTAGATTCAATGTGGTTAGTCTATTATTTTATTTTTCTACAGGGTGCTCCTTGTTATTATTGCGGTATTATATTCTTCTTCTGGAATTTTATCTTTGGATTCTACCAACAATTTAATAAACAATTTTTTTATTAAGCAACCAGTATGTGCCAGTCACTAAGTCAAGTTACAGAGAACCAAGACAAAAAGAAAAGTTCCTGTCATCAAGAAGCTAACATTTGTACACAATAACAGCCACGTTGTGCAATGACTAATATTGATAAACTGAACCTTTCCCAGCTACACAAGCATCTAAGACATCTCCAGAGGCCTCATGATGGAAAATGCTATCCATATCCAAAGAAAGAACTATGGAGGGGTGGAGCCAAGATGGCAGAGTGAAAGCAGTGACTTGCTTGCGCTCTCCCCCAAACCCCTCCAAATACTCACAAAAAAATGGCTCTAAACAAATTCTGAAGCAGAAGAACCCACAAAAAGACAGAGTGAAACAAATTTCCAGCCAAAGACAACCTGGATGATTGATCAGAAAGGTGTATCGCGCTGGGCTGGGAGTACAGCACAGTGAGGCGTGGGCCCGCAGGCCTTAGTGAACCTGGAGCAGGCCTCAGAGGACTGAATCACCTGCAGCTATAGAGGTTTCCAGACTCCTCAACCCACTAATGCCAAAA
Source organism: Phascolarctos cinereus (assembly GCF_003287225.1). Lineage (NCBI taxonomy): Eukaryota > Metazoa > Chordata > Mammalia > Diprotodontia > Phascolarctidae > Phascolarctos > Phascolarctos cinereus. The sequence goes on from NW_027555736.1 coordinate 230,960,914, forward strand.
ACAACTTAGAAGGTCAGTGGGAAAAGTCTGTTTCTGCGGTGCTAAGAGAGGAGGGCAGGGTCTCAGCCATTCCCCAAGAGTGTGGCCCTTGGGGGGGGGGGCAGCTGCTTCCCAGCTTCCGGCCCACAGACTGATGGGGAATCCAGTGGCTGATCAGAGGGGAATTGCAGGGATCTCTTTGCCAGTGCTGAGGCAGGAATCTCTTGCTTTGCCCATGTTTGGATCTGGGTCACAGTTCTGGGTGGCGGTGCTGGGGTGAGGAGGAACGCTGGCGTGGTGGAGCTTGTAGTGGTTGTGGAGAGAAACCCCTCCTCACAGTTACAGGACAGAAAGGAATACTTGTGGTCACATGCCAGGAAAGGAGTAAACACCTTGCCTCTTATCATACCACTTTGGAAGAACTGAAAATTTACAGGTCCCTACAAGTATCTCTGAAAACAGCTGTACAAACCCCTGAAGCTTGGGACAGTACATTCTCCACATTGGAAGCAGACTCTTACCTTAACAAAGAGTTTAATACTTAAGTAATTGGCCAGGATCATGAGCAAGCAGCACAAAAAGAGTCAGACCATAGAATCTTACTTTGGTGACAAAGAAGATCAAAATATACAACCAGAAGAAGACAACAAAGTCAAAGCTCCTACATCCAAAGCCTCCAAGAAAAATATGAATCAGTCCCAGGCCTTGGAGAGCTCAAAAGGGATTTTGAGAAGCAAGTAAGGGAAGCAGAGGAAAAACTGGGAAGAGAAATGAGAGTGATGCAAGAAAATCATGAAAAACAAGTCAACAGCTTGCTAAAGGAGACCCAAAAAAATACTGAAGAAAATAACACCTTAAAAAAGAGCCTAACCCAAATGGCAAAAGAGGTCCAAAAAGCCAATGAGGAGAAAAATGCCCTAAAAAGAAAAATTGGCCAAATGGAAAAGGAAGTCCAAAAGATTACTGAAGAAAATACTTCCTTAAAAATTAGAATAGAGCAATTGGAAGCTAGTGACTTTATGAGAAATCAAGACACTGTAAAACAATCCAAAAGAATGAAAAATTAGAAAACAATGTGAAATATCTCATTGGAAAAACAACTGACCTGGAAAATAGATCCAGGAGAGAGAATTTAAAAATTATTGGACTATCTGAAAGCCATGATCAAAAAAAGAGCCTAGACATCATCTTTCAAGAAATTATCAAGGAAAACTGCCCTGATATAGTAGAACCAGAGGGCAAAATAGAAATTGAAAGAATCCACAGATCTCCTCCTGAAAGAGATCCCCAAAGGAAAACTCCTAGGAATATTATAGCCAAATTCCAGAGTTCCCAGGTCAAGGAGAAAATATTACAAGCTGCCAGAAGGAAACAATTCAAGTACTGTGGAAACACAATCAGGATAACACAAGATTTAGCAGCTTCTACATTAAGGACCTCAGGGCATGGAATATAATATTCTGGAGGGCAAAGGAGATAGGATTACAACCAAGAATCACCTACCCAGCAAAACTGAGTATAATCCTTCAGGGGGGAAAATGGTCATTCAGTGAAATAGAGGACTTTCAAGCATTCCTGATGAAAAGACCAGAGCTGAATAGAAAATTTAACTTTCAAATACAGGACTCAAGTGAAATATGAAGAGGTAAACCGGAAAGAGAAATCCTAAGAGATTTATTAAGATTGAGCTGTTTACATTCCTGAATGGAAAGATGATTTTTATAACTCATGAGACCTTTGTCAGTATTAGGGTAGTTGGAAGAAAAAAACTGTATGTATGTATGGATAGATAGATAGATAGATAGATAGATAGATAGATAGATAGATAGATAGATAGAAGGCACAGGCTGAGGTGAAGATTAAGGGGTCATATCTAGAGAATAAAATTAAGGGATAAGGGAGGATTATACTCGGAGAAGAAGAAAGGGAGAGGTAGAATGGGGTAAATTATCTCACAAAAAAAAACAGAAAAGAAAATTCTCTTACAGTGGAGGGGAAACTGGGGAAGGTGAGAGGGAATAAGTGAATCTTATTCTCATAGGACTGGGCTTAAGGAGGGAATAACATACACATTCAATTGGGTATGGAAATCTGTCTTACCTTATAGGAAAATAAGGGGAGAAGGGGACAAGAGAGCAGGGAGATGACAGAGAGGAGGGCAGATTGGAAAAGGGTATAATCAGAAGGAAATACTTCTGAGGAGGAACAGGGTCAAAAGAAAGAACAGAATAAATGGGAGGGCAGAATAGGATTAAGGGAAATAGAGTTTGTTTTTCACAACACGTCTGCTATGGAAGGGTTTTGCATAACTGCACATGTACAACCTATATTGAGTTGCTTGCCCTTTCAATGAGGGTGGGTGGGGAGGGAGAAAGAGAGAAAATTTGAAACCTAAAGTTTTAAAAACATATGTTTAAAAAAAAAGTTTTCACATGCTATCGGGAAATAAGAAACACAGGAAATGGGGTACAGAAGTCTATCCTGCCCTACAGGAAAATAGAAGGGGAAGGGGATAAGAGAAGGGGGGAGAGAAAGAAAAGTGGACAGACTAGGGGAAGGGATATTCAGAATGCATGCCATCTTGGGGTGTCAGGAGGGTGAGATGGGTTGAAAATTTGGAACTCAAAAACTTGTGGAAATCAATGTTGAAAACTACAAATAAATAAATTTATATTAAAAAAAGAAATGATTGTTGAAAACTAAAAATTAATTAATTAATAAAAAAAATTTAAAAAAAGAACTATGAAAGTTGAATTGCTATTTTTTTTCTCTTCTGTTGAATTTTGTTTCCTTTTTCTGATAGTTCCTCCTATTGGTTTTAATTTTTACTTACAATACCACTAATGTGAAAATATGTTTAAGAGGAATATAAATGTATAGCATATATGAGATTGTGTGCCATCTTGGGGAGGTTGGTGGGGAGGAAGGGGGAGAAAAATTTTAAACTCTAAAGCATATGGAAGTGATTACTGATAAATCAAAATAAATAATTTATTTTTAAAAAAAGAAGCTAACACATATTTTTCTCATTAGTTGTTTTTTTTTTTCTCTGTTTGCTCATATATTTAGTCTTTCCACTAGAGATGGCTGGTAAAAGGTCTGCCTCCTCCTTGCTGTTTCTTTCATACTTATCTTGGCTCTGCAAATTTATTTTTCATCATTCCAGTATCTCAGTGTAAAACCCAAGATGGAATTGTAGGGCTACAAGAAAACACATTGATCTATTAGTGCTCAGCCTGGAGGAAGAAATTGAGGAAACTTGGCTGATAGAAGTTTTAGGGTCTTTCAGCAGTCTTGGTCTGAGATTATGGTCCTGAGTGTGGTGGCTGAGTCTGGGATCCTAATCACTGTGTCCAGTCCCCTCCTGAAATCCTAAGTGGGTTAGTAGAGCTAGGATGATGGTTACCTTTAGGCTCTGCATCACTGCCTCAGTCCTAGATGGGGCCACTGAACCAGAGTTGGGCCCTGCCATTTCTAGAAGTCTTAGAGATGAATGCTGAAGCTATTCTTATCCCTGGCTCTACCCCACACTCTGGATAGGTTACCCACAGATTGAGGTCTCCTAGTTAGTGATCCTTTTTTTCTGTGATCTGACCTTTTCCACAATTCTGGATGGAGCAGTGATGGAAAGTATTGGGGTTTTCTCAGTACTGGCTCATATGCAGAGCTTATAGCTTGGTCCTTTTTAGGTTTTATCTGGGGGGAGGAATCTGGGAGCAGTAAGGAAAAGGATTACCCCACTGGTTTTTCTCTTAGCTCATCTCCCCTGTTTGGGCTTTTTCATGCAGCACTGTTTTCCATTATAGTTGAGGGTCATTCTGGGGAGCTGGGCTTGGTCGGAAACTTTCACATTACCATTTGTTTTGTTGAGTCATTTCAGTCTTGTCTGACTCTTTGTGAACCCATCTGGAGTTTTCTTGGCAAAGATACTGAAATGGTTTGCCATTTCCTTCTCCAGCTCATTTTACAGATGAGGAAACTGAGGCAAATACAGAAAGTGACTTGCCCAAGGTCACACAGCTAGCATCTGAGGCCAGACTTGTATTCAGGAAGATGAGTCTTCCTGACTCAAGGCCTAGAATTCTAGTGGCCCTTTCACATCATTTTTTTGGTATTTGCTAGAAACCTCCCTTTTCATTCCTCACAGGCAAACACACTTAAGCAGCAAGAAATTTGCTCTGCTGCAGACCTCATCATATTTTAAAAAATAAAAATAAAAAGGCACGTCATCTTCAAATGAATGGAGAGGAAGCTACTGTCTGCACAAACACAAAAATTTTCTATGATATGAAAACTTGAGGTAATAGGACCTAGACTAATCTTTATGGCACATTAGATTTCCTCCAAAGAAAGTGAATTTAATCTCCTACTCATTGAGTCACCCATGAAAAGCATGGGAATTCCTCTTTCCCAAGTTAAAAAAAGACTTTGGCATTCTAAGAAATGAATTCTAGTTATACAGAGGTAAAGAAATAAAGCGAGAAGGGATTAACTGCTGTAACAATGTATAGGCACTAAAGGAATTCATTAATGTGCTGACATCCCCACTCCTTTTTGCTTTTTGCCAGTTGATTGTAGAGCATCTGAATGGCAAATGGTAACAGAGAGTCACAGGAGGCAGATGATTTGTGGTTCTTCCTTTCTTCCTTTCTTGGACTGCCATAGCTAGTCAAAACGCACTGGGAGAACTTCTAGATCATGCAGTTAATAATGACTCTAAGTACAATCCAACAGGAAGGGTTTTTGGATACTTCAAAGGGGGAAAGACAGAAAGAAACCTACTATGGGAGCCCAGAAAGGCCAAACTGAATGAAATTAAGAAGGTGGTACATGTCAGAAACAGAAATTAAATTTGTCTTTGGAGATCTTCTATTGTGTTAAATTCTGGAGCTAGAAGGGACCTTGAAAGCCATTTATTCCAATGTCCCTGCCTGATGTCTGAAAACTCTACATCTTTCTCTTTTTTCCTTCTTTCCTGATTGTGTAGAAAAAGTTGAGGAAGAAGAAAGACTGGGGCTGATTTATAAAGAGAAGGAAAATATATAGGCAGCTTAGAGGAATTTGGACTAGCAAAGTAAGTCAGATGAAGAGAGAAGAGAAATTTGGGGAGAATCAGGATCCTGAACCCAAGAGCCTTGGGAACAGCAATACTTCCATTTCAGTGTCCTCAGCCATCAGTCTGGGAAGCTACTCCTGAGGAGATGTAGCTTAGCCACTGCTCCTGCAGGTGAGACAGCCACAGCTACCAAATTCCCAGAAAGTCCTTAGCATTGTCAAATGGTTCCACATCAGCAACTGGTCCATGGAAATGGCATCAGTGAAGAGGCATTATTACCACACGCTTTGTCACTGCAACCCAAGGACCTCGGTCCATCTGACTTGAAGATGAAACCCTTCATAGCTATTGCTTCCATCATTGAATATGACCTCTTTGGGGGCAGCGATTGTTTTATTTTTTTATTTACATCCCGAGCACTTAGCACAGTAATTTACATTTAAGTAAACACTTAAGATGTGCTTCAGTCATATATTGAAATTGAGGGAAATTTGAAGGAGAACAATCTCCAGCCCCAAACTCTGTTCAAGATTACATTCCAGCACTGAAAAAGAAGCAGGACGAGAGGAAAGATTGGAGAATATAGTCTCAAAAGGAAGCCTCAAGAAAGAAAAGAAGACAGTTGATAAGGTACATAAGAAAAGTTAAATGGAATAATTGAGGATAAATGGGTAGAGTAAATTGGTGAGTGAGTTGAAACAGAAAGTTGATCCAAAACTAAATGTGGGTTATGGTTGTGGAGTTGTTGAAACTAAGGAAAGGAAGTTGAGTAGGTTGTCAAGTCCTTAAAAGGTGAGAACTGGATATAAAAGTTGTAACTGAGACTTAGGTTCAAAATGTAAATACCCACAACTCACTTTTTGTAAGTCTGAAAATCTCAAACACTATGGAAAGTTGGAGAAATTGTGAAGTGACTTACATTGAGTGTGTACTGTTTGCATTTCAATCATAGACAAGTGACCATTATCTGTGTTCCAATAAGGAGGGAAAATGGGATTTGTGTGAAGAGACTGGTGTGGATGCACAGTGAATTCACCGAACATTCACTGAGAATGCAAAGATATAAGCAAGGCCAAGTAACTGCATATAAATATAAAGGTGCTGCACAGCCCTCTAAGATAGGGTCAGAAGTGCTAAGGCTCAGAATGAACTACAGTTATAGAGGGAAACTAAGGACAAAAAGAGGCAGTTAAGCAGCATTGTAGAAAAAGCACTGGACCTGGAGTCAGGAAGACTCATCTTCCTGAGTTCAGATCTGGCTTCAGATATTTACTAGCTGTGTGACCCTGGGCAAGTCACTGACTCTGTTTGTCTCTGTAAAATGAGCTGGAACAGGAAACGGCAAACCATTATAGTATCTCTGCCAAGAAAACATCAAATTGGGGTCACAAAGAGTTGGATACAATTGAGTAACCACAAGGACAATGGACTTGTTTTTTAGCTGGTAGGAGAACTATGGAGGGATGATGATAACTGACATCTGGGACAAGACAGGGATTCTCAATGTTTGTCTTGCTTCCTTTTCCTCTGCCTGCTGAGGAGAATAGCCTTTTTTACTGGACATAAGAGAACGAAAATAGCCAAGAACGATGTGATAACAAAGAGAAGTAAGGAGTTAATAAGAGAGCAGCTAGTGGCCCTTGGAGAATTCAACTTACCTGGCCCAGGTGAACTATATCCTCAAGTCCTGAAACCTGGCTTAGTGATTACCAAGCTGCCAATAATATTTGAAAGATGGTAGGAAATGGGATAAGTAACATATAGGATAGTAACATAACACTAAGATTGAAAAAGGGCAAATGTCTCAATTTTCAAAGAAAAGAGAACAGAATCCAAAAATTATAGGCCAGTGAGATTGACTCAGAAGGTATAGCGGATGGAGTGCCAGACTTGGAGTCAAGAAGACCAGGTCAAATCCAGCCTCAGACACTCACTACTTGTGTTATCTAGAGGAAATCACTTAATTTTTGTTTGCCTCAGTTTCCTCATCTATAAAAGGAGGATAATAATAGCAATTATATCCTACCTAGGGTTGTTGTAAGAATCAAATGAGGTAATAATTGTTAAGTGCTTAGCACGGTGCCTGGCACATAGTAAGCACTACAGTAACACTATATATAAACACTATTAACAGTAGCAGTAGCAGTAGCAGTAGTAGTAGTAGTAGTAGTAGTAGTAGTAGTAGTAGTAGTAGTAGTAGTAGTAGTAGTAGTTTCCTGGGAAAATTAGAACATATAATTAAAAAGATGATTAATAAGAATCTAGAAAGGAAAGGAATGATTACAAAGAATTATCATGGCTTTATCAAGAAACTTTAATCTGACAAGAGGGAGGGAGGAAGGAATATATATATATATATATATATACATATATATATATATATATATGTATATATATATATATATAGAGAGAGAGAGAGAGAGAGAGAGATATCAAATTACCAAATGAAAGACAAAGCACAACAGATGAATGGAAAACAAAGGAAGTTGTTAGAAATTATTTTCCCAATTATATGCTAACAATGCATAACTTTAATGAAGTAAAAAACTATCAATATAACCTATCACAAAATAACCCCTAAATCATATATCCAGAAAAATTTTATAAAAAATACGTTAAAAAAAAACCACTGGACAATATAGAAATAGAGAATTCGTGAGGTGGAGTGAACAGCTCAGCTTTCACATATAACTACTGAAATAGTAAAATACCAACAGAAAAGAAATATGATGTAGGTGGTTGCCCAAGACAAAAATTCCATAACCTCAACATGTCAAGGCTTCAAACGAAAACAAGGCACTACTAGGATTCCTGGAAGAAATAAAGCTGGAGTTTAAAAAATGGTATTACAAATTAAGTGAGAGCTATAAAGGAGAAATTTGTAAGGAAAATAAACAGCTTATTTCAGGAGGTGCAAAACCTTAAATAAGCAAAAGATTCCTTAAAAATTAGATTGGACCACCAAACATAAATCAGTAACTCAATGAGATGTTGAAAAGTACCAGAACAAAACTGAAAGGCTGAAAAAAATAGAAGAAAATGTAAAGCATACACTATTAAAGTCAAATGATATGGAATAAAGATCAAGTAAAGATAATTTAGGGATCATTGGACTACCTGAAAATCATGACCAAAAAAAGTCTATATTCTGTATTCCAAAAATTCATGGATGAAAACTTCCCAGATCTATTAGAGTTAGAGAGCAAAGTGAAAATAGCAATAACCTACCCATCACATAAAAGAAACCTCAAAATGAAAAATCCCTAGAAATGTCACATCCAAAATCCAGAGTTTCCAAGTAAAATATTTATTAAGCACATAGTACATGCCAGACACTGTGCTAAAGTGTTAGATACAAAGAAAGGCAAAAACAGCCTCTTCTAAAGGATCGCAGTCTAATGGGAGGAACAACACATTAACAGCTAAGTACAAACAAGACATAAATAGGATAAATTGGAGATAATCTGAGAGGGAAGGCAATAACATTAAGGGAAGTGAGTCAAAGAAAAAACTAATATAACCAATCAGAAAAATAGAGTTCAAATACTAAGGAGCCATACCTAGAATCATGTAAGACCTAGCTAGCACTTACCACAATAAAGGAGAGGAGAACAAAAGATAAAGGTTTATGCCCAGGAATACTTTACACATCAAAACAGTTAAAAAATTATACAGAAAGGAAAAGGGAGAAAAAAAGGATATATTAGGGAATAAGGAAGAAGGATGGGTAGAACTTACTGTTTCGAATAATCAGGGTGATCAGAAGACTATAAAAATATGGAGGAGGAGGTGGGAAAGTAGGCTGCCAATGAACTTCACTTTCATGTGAACTTGACAAAGGAAGGTTGATGGAGAAGCACACACACACAAAGAGTTTGGTGTTGAAATACATTAAACTCAACAGGGAAACAGATTGGAACAGGGATATAGGGATATTAAGAGGGCAGATAGATTCAGGGTGGGATTATATTAGGAACATCAAATATTATTTCCACCTGACTGAATTTCTTTGGACTTCTTTATCATTCCCACTGAATCTCTTTATCCTGGAACTCAAACTTCATCAGCACCCTCTGCCCCTAGGGCCCCCTCTCTCTGATTAGAGGGTGGAGGCTCCTCTCAGAGTCTCCATGTAAGAAGAGAAGAGCAGCCAGGCATCCCTTTATTTCCTACCTGGTTGCCCTTCTCTGTACTTCTCCATCATGCCCCCATGCTAGGTATCTTCTTCTGCTCCTTTTCAGCTTCCTTTTGTGTACTGTCTTCCTGAATCAGAATGAAAGCCCCACTGAGGGCCAGAACTTTCTTTTCCATATTCATATCCCTAACACTTAGAACAATGCCTGGCACATAGCAGGCACTCAATAAATGTTAATTAACTGACCGAGATATGATAGCTCTCTAATGATTATTCAGTGAAAATAGAAAGATGTATACACATTTCTCAGTTATATCATGATAGAGACCTGTAGGAAAGGAGCTTTAGAGGACAGAGCAGAAGAAAGGTATAGGGAGAAGTTAGATAGCATTGTCCCTATATGTATCACAGGGAAGAAGGAATTGGAAAGGAATTAGAAGCACTGTCTATACATTTTTAAGGGGCTTCCACCTTACTGGCTGCTGATTCTATTTACTAGTCAGGCTCACTAGATATAGCTATGGCCAGTGTGGGGGCGACCCATAAAACCCAAACTGATTCCATGAGTCTGGTAGTCCCCGTCTTAGAAGTGATTATGGTTTTCATTATGGTGCTGGTCATTTGTATTTCATTAGCTCTAACACTAGCTATTAATATGGCAAATGGAACGCAAATAATAAACAGATTAGAGTGAGAGATTCTAAGAATACTAAAATGTAAGTTCCTTGAGGTCAAGGACTGGTTCTTTGTATTTTATGCAGTGACTTCCACATAGGAGGAGCTCAGTAAATGTTTATTACAAGGAAGAGCAGCATAACACATTAAAAAAAAACACAAAAAAACTATCTGTGTGCTACTACTTCTGACACAACCAACTTGCCATTATATTCCGATCAAACCATTTTCTGGTTTGTGATGGCACTGGAACATTACAAGTGGAAGGGATGATTTTCTGCTGGTAAGGAATGTTTAAATATAATAATTATGAGGAGTCTACACTAAAATATCTCGGTTTATTACTTGGCGTGATATTGCTGTCATTCTGAGTCCACTCCTGCAGTCAACCTTCAAGGGTTATTCAGATGGCTTTTAAGGGCCTTTGAGTTTTTCATTGCTGATCTTAATATTGCTTATCTATTCAGTCAATTTTGTAACTCAGGCATGCTACCATTAGGTGGCAGTAATGTCCTAAGTCTGATTAGTGAGAAAACCAATGATCTCTGCTAAAGTACAACTGACTCAAATGTGAATTTTCTTTATTAAAAAAAGAAAAAGAACTCTTTAGTAAAAGAGCTAAACCTAGAAAAAACCATTAAATGACCATTTAAAACTATTTTATGCCAAATTTTAAAGAAATGCTAGGTAAGTTTCAAATCACATAAGTTTGGGCCTGAGAGGAATCTTTTGACTATCTAGTCAAGGGGTTCTTAAACTAGAGGCTACAGACTTTTTTTTCTTAATATTTTGATAAATATATTTCAATATAATTGGTTTTCTTTATAATCCTATGCATTTTATTTTATTCATTTAAAAACATTATCCTGAAAAGGAGTCCACAGGCTTCCCCAGACTGCCAAAGGGGTCCAAGACAAACATTCTAGTCCAACATCCTTAACTTAAAGATGTGGAAATTTAGATTTAGAGAGGCTCAGGAACTTACTGGAGGCCACACAACCAGTCAAGGCTTAAATCTAGAGCTTCTATCTTTTGGCTTCTATTCAATGCCATTTCATTTAGCATCTTTCTAATACATACTTAACTCTTCATGTATTAGCTTACCCTGAATCATACCTTATGGTCAAAAGCCCTTCTAGATGTCCTCAAGCACTTGGATTAGCCAGAAACTATTCTCTGGGCTATGTATCTCTCAACAGCTGTTACTCTCTGCCTAGGAATGTTCAACTTAATTACAGGTAAGGCTTTCCTTTTGCTTCTTTCAGCTCTCTAGGGAATCCCGGGCCTCAGACACTTACTAGTTGTGTGACTCTGGGCAAGTCACTTAAGCCTGTTTGTCTCAGTTTCCTCATCTGTAAAATGACCTGGAGAATGAAATGGGAAACCCCTCCAATATATCTGCCAAGAAAAGCCCACAAGGGGTCATGAAGAGTAGGACACCACTGAAACAACCCAACAAACACAAGGATAATCACATCTCATTTGCATATGATGCTTTAAGGTTTACAAAAGTACTTCTCTTAAAACAAAAGGATGAAGTGAAATAGTAACATAGGGTCCCCATTTAACCAATGAAAAAACTGAGGTTCAGAGAACGTTTAAAAAAGTAAAGTAATAAAAAAGTAAAATTTAAAAATTTTTCAAAAAAAAGTAAAGTAATTTACATAGTGCCACACAGCTCAGAATCAGAATGCAAACCCACAACTCTTGGGGCTCCACATCTGTTGCCTTTTTCATATTATCATGTTACCCTCTGCTATCTCAGAGCCCATATTTCCCTTGCATACAAGAAGTACAAGAAAATGTAGGGTCTTTCTGCTAACCGAATCACAGAGATTCTCCCCACCCCCAAGCCGACCCCCAATATGCAAACTTTGTCAGTGCTTGGGTACTCTTTTTTTTTTTTTTGGCTAGGCAATGGGGTTAAGTGACTTGCCCAAGGGCCACACAGCTAGTGAGTGTTTATGTGTCTGAGGCTGGATTTGAACTCAGGTCCTCCTGACTCCAGTGCCAGTGCTCTATCCACTATGCCACCTAGCTGTCCCCAAAAGAAGTCTTATGGTGATCCTTGTTGGGGAATCGAACCCCATCTTCCACGTGATGCTTGGGTACTTTCAAAAAAACTCCAATTCACCACTCCCACCAGTTCCTAAGCTGGGATCGTAGGATCTTGGATTTAGAGGAGATGTGAGAGGTCACTAAGTCCATTTGCTTCGTTTTATAGAGGACAAAATTAAGGGCCAGAGAGAAGGAAGTGCCAGTTTCTTACAAGTCCAAGTATTTTTTTTTAAGTAGTAAGTAACAAAGCCAGGATTTTAACCAATCTTCTCATTCTAAATTCAAATTTCTTTCTACTGTACCCAGCTGCCTGAAGTTCAAATGTTTTACATATAACACTTGTTGGGGGGGTAGGGGGGGAGAACACCTGTAAGGTGACTATCTATTTAAAAAAAAAGTTTCAAAACTGCTTCAGCCCTATCCTTGAAAGTGAAGTTTAAAGGCCTTTTCTGTCTTTGAGGAAACATTCCAGCCCACAGTTTGCTCCCCTCCATCTTCTAAGCTCCTGTAGCACTTGGTGACTACATTATGAAATGGACAGTCAGGCAATGCTTTGGGAATTAGAGATAGAGTCAGAGGAGAACTTGAGGTATCATCTAATCCAACCCTCTTATTTTACGGAGGAGGAATCTGAAATACAGAGAAGGGACTCAGTAAGTCTGAGGTCACACAAGTAGAAAGTAGCAGGGGCTAGATTCAATCCACCCAGGTCTTCTGACTCCAAATTCAATGCCTTTGCCTACATTTCCACTATCATTGTCCCATTTTGTTATTTGATTCTGTCATTTAATTTCTCATGTATTTATGACACCAAAGTTTTGGGCACTGTTCGATGGTTCAGCATCAGAAACGGATATGATTTTGTCAGTGAAAATAACATTAAAACATTCCTGTCTATGTTGCCATTGCTCCCTGAGGACCACGGGACTTTTTCATAAGACTTGCCTCTGTGTTGTCTCTCCCATTAGAATGGGAGCTCTTTGAAAAAAGGGACAAAGGGGATAGCTAGGTGGTGCAGTGGATAGAGCTCCGGCCTTGGAATCAGGAGGACCTGAGTTCAAATGTGACCTCAGACACTTGATACATACTAGCTGTGTGACCCTGAGCAAGACACTTAACCCAGACTGCCTCACCAAAAAGCAAAAAAAAAAAAAGACAAAAAAAGGAAAAAGGGACTAAGTCTTGGTTTTCTTTGTGTATCCCCAGTAATTTATATATGGTAAACACATAATAAATTATTCATTCATTCTCTCCCTAACTAGATTCAATATGTACTTGTTTGTGTCCCATATAACACCTAGAAAGGTGAATAATAATAATAACATAATTATAATGATAAAATAACTTAGATTTGGCAACTAGGAGGTATAGTGGATAGAGTACTGGTCTTGGAGTCAGGAAGACCTGAGCTCAAATCCAGCCTCAGACACTTACTAGCTATATGACCCTGGACAAATCACTTTACCTTGTTTGCCTCAGTTTCCTTATCTGTAAAACGAGCTAGATAAGGACATGACAAACCACTCCAGTATCTTTACTAAGAACCCCCCAAATGGGGTCACAAAGAATCAGACATAACTGAAAGGACTGAACAACAACAAAAATAACTTACATTTATATAATGCATTAGGATTGGAAAAGAACTTTACGTACATGATTGTATTTAACCCTCACAACAAGTCTGTGAGGTGTTAGAGTGATTATCCCCATTTTAAAGATGAACAAACTCACTCCAAATCTAGCCTCAGACACATAACACTTACTAGCTGTGTGACTCTGGGCAAGTCACTTAACTCCAGTTGCCTCACCAAAAACCAACCAAACAAACAAAAGAAAATGAAGAAACTGAATCCAACCCACAATCGACTACACCAAGCTACCTCTTTTTATACAAAGAGGGGTGCAATGTACTTGTATATTTATATATAATTTCACACAGTTTCCTTGAAGGGCCTTCATTCCTTACACAAAATATATCAATTAAAAATCTTTTCTGAATGGAGTGTTTGAAGAAAGATTTTAACTGCTTTTATTGCAGCTGGCTACCTGGGAAATCAATCTCCAGCAGTTTAAATGGCAGAAGTTGTAAATGACCTTCTCAAAGAGAATTGGGACATTTCCTGAGGCAGAACACAGGATTGACACTGAGAAGGAAGTAGCCAATTTTGTCTTCTCAAAATGAAGCACAACTTTTTCTGCATCATTACAAGAAAACCAGGGAACAGGATGAGGAAGGGAAACAGGTCTCCTGGGGTTTGAGCCAGCTTTATGAGACTGCACAGGCCAAGGGGCTTTGGAGTTCTATAACCCCACATGGCACGCAGCAGCAAAACATACATAGGTTGGAAAATGTCTACAGGGCACAAAATAATGGCTAAACCAGGAATTCTGAGGTTTTGGAAAGGGGTTGGGGGAAATCACAAGAAGAATGGGTTAGGGGGTGGGTGTGACAAGGCTGGTGATAGATTTCTATTGCCAAACCAAAAAAGCATCCCTTGTCGGGTGGGAGATCATAAAACACAAGGGCAGCTTGTAATAAAATGTTAGTAGTCCTGCGTGCAAATAGGTACGGCCATGCAATAGGACAAGTAGTCAGGTTGTGGGGAGCTTTTATACAGAATCTGAGAGTTGAAAGAGTCCTCCGAGGCCTCTCTGGTTTAACTCATATCTTAACAAGAATCCTCCCTACAATCTACCTGAAAGCTGGTCATTCAGCATTTATTTGCCTGAATTTCTCCAGTGAGGGGGACCTGCTGCTTTCTTAAGATAGCCCACTCCATTTTTGGATGGCTCTAAATGTGGGGCAATTTTTCCTTGCATCATGTCTAAATTTGCCCACTGCAACTTCCACCCACTGTTTCTAGTTGTGTCCTTTGGGGCCAAGCAGAACACTTTGAATCCCTCTTTCATGAGACCACACTTTGAAGATATACATACATACATACATACATACATACACATATACATATATATATATATATACATATATATATATACACACATATACCTATGTGTATATACTTGTATATATACATATGTGTTTGTGTATATGTATATGCACACATAGAGAGAGAGCTGTATCTATCTATTACCCTATCAGTCTAAGCATCTCCCTTAAGGCTTTTCTTCTCCAAGTTAAAAAAGCCAGTTTCTTCAGCTAATCCCCACATGGCATGATTTCACAGCACTTTCACCATCCTGGTGACCCCCTCCTATAAACCCTTTATAGCTGTCCCTTCCTAAAGTCTGGTGACTAGAGTTGAACACAACAGGTTATGTTCTAGTACTCTGACCAAGGCATAGAACAAAGGACTGAAACTTGTGGGAATTCTTACAAGGATGGGGAGCATGCTTTTAAAATCCCTTTGTTCATAGCAAAGATGGTGCCCTTCTCACAGTAATCGAAGCCTACAATGACAGAAAGATCCCAACTTAGTACATGACCACACAGCACAGACAAAACAATCAATCCTCTAATTTATACCTCAGAGAACAGGCCTGGCTGGGGCCACTGCAAAGAAGAATTACTGGATAGTCTGGCTTTTTTTTTCCCTATTTAGCTACCTCTGTTACTGCAGCATTGTCTCTCACTTCCTATCTAGCCAATGTAAAGGGTGGGCTGGCTGTCAGGGGTCCAAGTTCTCAGAGAATGTTCAAGATATCTGCCTGCTACCAACCCACGTGGAGGGGGTTGGGGGGTTGGTGACCCTGCTTTCTGGAATTGTGTGAGAATGCCTATAATGGAGGGGTCCTCCCTGCTCATCACTCCACTACTCTAAGAATGCAGAGCAATTTTATGATTACCTCCTGTCCCCTTACTGTGTTGTGAAGATAAACATTTTAATCAGCTGATAAGTTGGAAGTAAGTGCATATACAAAAGACTCTAAAAGAGAGACAACTCCCTTTTCTAGTGGCAAATAATGGAAGAATTACTATCAGCCTCAGAGAGAAGGGCAAGGGGAGGGAGAGAGGGGAAGGGGAGAGAAGAGAGAGATGGGGAGACAGAGAGAAACAAAGAGACTGAGAAGAATGGAGGGAAGAGAGGGAAAGAAAAAGGAAGGGAAGAGAGGGAAAGAAAAAGGAAGGGAAGAGAGGGAAAGAAAAAGGAAGGGAGAGAGAGAGAGAAGAGAGAGAGAGAGAGAGAGAGAGAGAGAGAGAGAGAAAGTGGGGGTGGTAGAGTCAAGATGGCAGAGAAAAGCCAGGAAGTTGCCTGAGCTCTCCCTAGATTCCCTTAGAAACAATGTTACATCAAGCCTCTAGAAGAATTCTGGAGCAACAAAATCTACAAATAGATGGAATGAAACAATTTTCCAGACACTTGGGTAAAAGGGGAAAAGAGCCCAGCACAGGTGATGTCTCAACAAGCCCGCGGGAGGCTCTTAGCCACAGCACAGATCAGCAACTGAGGCATCTTGGTTCTGGCCGAGCAGGCCAGCTAGGAGGCTTCCAGCCTCAGTGCAGAAGACAAACTGCTAGCTCCAGAACCCAGGACACAACAGGCAGAACTAGGCTAGGCCACCCTAGCATAGTGGGCAAGTTGCCAGTCCCAGAGGCCCCAGTGCAGAAAGCCAGTGACCAGACCCCTGGCCCCCAGTGCAAGAAGCTTGGGACAGTGCCCTCTGTACTCCAGGAGCAGAGCTCAACTTTTGAAAATATGCAAAAAACAAACAGATCTCTGACCATAGAAAGCTACTGTGGGGAAGGAGAAGATACAAACACAAACTCAGAAGAGGACGACAATGTCAAAATACCCACATGTGAAGCATCAAAAGGGAGTATGAATTGGTCTTAAGACCAAAGAGTTCTCTTGGAAGAGCTCAAAAAGACTTTTTAAAATCAAGTAAGAGATATAGAAGAAAAAAATGGGAAAAGAAATGACAATTATTTAAAAGAATTATGAAACAGGAATCAACAGCTTGGAAAAGGAAGCACAAAAAGGGACAAAAGAAAACAACTCCTTTAAAAGTAGAATTGGCCAAATGGAAAAGGAGGTACAAAATCTAACTGAAGAAAATAATTCCTTAAAAATTAGAATTGGAGGGGGGCAGAGCCAAGATGGCAGAGTGAAAGCAGTGACTTGCTTGAGCTCTCTCCCAAACCCCTCCAAATACTCATAAAAAATGGCTCTAAACAAATTCTGAAGCAGCAGAACCCACAAAAAGACAGAGTGAAATAAATTTCCAGCCCAAGACAACCTGGATGATTGATCAGAAAGGTGTATCACACCGGGCTGGGAGCGCAGGCCGCAGCGAACCTGGAGCAGGCCTCAGAGGACTGAATCACAGCAGTTGTGGAGTTGTCCAGACTCCTCAACCCACTAATGCCAAAGACAACTTAGGAGGTCAGTGGGAAAAGTATGTTTCTGTCGGTGCTGAGAAAGGAAGGTGGGGTCTCAGCTTCATTCCCCAAAAGTATGGCACTGGAGGGGGCAGCTGCTTCCTGATCTTCCAGCCCACAGACTGAGGGGGAATCCACTGGCTGATCAGAGAGGAATTGCAGGGATCTCTTTGCCAGTGCTGAGGCAGGAATCTCTTGCTTTGTCCGTGTTTGGATCTGGGTCACAGTTCTGGGTGGCGGTGCTGGGGTGAGGAGGAACGCTGGCGTGGTGGAGCTTGTAGTGGCTGTGGAGAGAAACCCCTCCTCACAGTTACAGGACAGAAAGGAATACTTGTGGTCACATGCCAGGAAAGGAGTAAACACCTCGCCCCTTATCATACCACCTTGTGAGAACTGGAAATTTACAAGTCCCTACAAGTATCTCTGAAAACAGCTGTACAAACCCTTGAAGCTTGGGACAGTACATTCTCCACATTGGAAGCAGACTCTTACCTTAACAAAGAGTTTAATACTCAAGTAATTGGCCGGGATCATGAGCAAGCAGCGCAAAAAGAGTCAGACTATATTATCTTACTTTGGTGACAAAGAAGATCAAAATATACAGCCAGAAGAAGACAACAAAGTCAAAGCTCCTACATCCAAAGCCTCCAAGAAAAATATGAATCACTCCCAGGCCTTGGAAGAGCTCAAAAGGGATTTTGAGAAGCAAGTAAGGGAAGCAGAGGAAAAACTGGGAAGAGAAATGAGAGTGATGCAAGAAAATCATGAAAAACAAGTCAACAGCTTGCTAAAGGAGACCCAAAAAAATACTGAAAAATAACACCTTAAAAAATAGCCTAACCCAAATGGCAAAAGAGGTCCAAAAAGCCAATGAGGAGAAAAATGCCCTAAAAAGAAAAATTGGCCAAATGGAAAAGGAAGTCCAAAAGACTGCTGAAGAAAATACTTCCTTAAAAATTAGAATAGAGCAATTGGAAGCTAGTGACTTTATGAGAAATCAAGACACTGTAAAACAAGTCCAATAGAATGAAAAATTAGAAAACAATGTGAAATATCTCATTGGAAAAACAACTGACCTGGAAAATAGATCCAGGAGAGAGAATTTAAAAATTATTGGACTATCTGAAAGCCATGATCAAAAAAAGAGCCTAGACATCATCTTTCAAGAAATTATCAAGGAAAACTGCCCTGATATTTAGAACCAGAGGGCAAAATAGAAATTGAAAGAATCCACAGATCTCCTCCTGAAAGAGATCCCCAAAGGAAAACTCCTAGGAATATAGCCAAATTCCAGAGTTCCCAGGTCAAGGAGAAAATATTACAAGCTGCCAGAAGGAAACAATTCAAGTACTGTGGAAACACAATCAGGATAACACAAGATTTAGCAGCTTCTACATTAAAGGACCAGGGCATGGAATATAATATTCCAGAGGGCAAAGGAGATAGGATTACAACCAAGAATCACCTACCCAGCAAAACTGAGTATAATCCTTCAGGGGAAAAAATGGTCATTCAGTGAAATAGAGGACTTTCAAGCATTCTGATGAAAAGACCAGAGCTGAATAGAAAATTTGACTTTCAAATACAGGACTCAAGTGGAACATGAAGAGGTAAACAGGAAAGAGAAATCATAAGAGACTTATTAAGATTGAACTGTTTACATTCCTGCATGGAAAGATGATATTTATAACTCATGAGACCTTTGTCAGTATTAGGGTAGTTGGAGGAAAAAAATTATATGTATGATATAGATAGATAGATAGATAGATAGATAGATAGATAGATAGATAGAGCACAGGGTGAGTTGAAGATTAAGGGGTCATATCTGGAGAATAAAATTAAGGGATGAGGAGGATTATACTGGAGAAGAAGAAAGGGAGAGGTAGAATGGGGTAAATTATCTCACAAAAAACAAAACAGAAAAGAAAAGTCTCTTACAGTGGAGGGGAAGCAGGGAAGGTGAGAGGGAATGAGTGAATCTTATTCTCATAGGATTTGGCTTAAGGAGGGAATAACATACACATTCAATTGGGTATGGAAATTGTCTTACCCTACAAGAAAATAGGGGAGAAGGGGACAAGAAGCAGGGATGATAGAGAGGAGGGCAGATTGGAAAAGGGTGTAATCAGAAGAAATACTTCTGAGGAGGAACAGGGTCAAAAGAAAGAATAGAATAAATGGGAGGGCAGAATAGGATTAAGGGAAACAGAGTTAGTTTTTCACAACATGTCTACTATGGAAGTGTTTTGCATAACTGCACAGGTACAACCTATATTGAGTTGCTTGCCTTTTCAGTGAGGATGGGTGGGTGGGGAGGGAGGAAGAGAGAAAATTTGAAACCTAAAGTTTTAAAAACATATGTTTAAAAAAATGTTTTCTCATGCTACTGGGAAACAAGAAGTACAGGAAATGGGGTACAGAAGTCTATCCTGCCCTATAGGAAAATCGAAGCGGAAAGGGATGAAAGAAGGGGGGAGAGAAAGAAAAGCGGACAGACTAGGGGAAGGGATATTCAGAATGCATGCCATCTTGGGGTGGGGGGAGGGTGAGACAGGGTGAAAATTTGGAACTCAAAAACTTCTGGAAATGAATGTTGAAAACCACAAATAAATAAATTTATATTAAAAAAACAAAAAACAAACAAAAAAACCCCCCACTATATTTGCCGAGAACCCAAGGGGAAGGGATGCTGTATAAAAGGGGCTATTTTGTTTGTTCCAAACCAACAGCACCTAAGAAGGTACTATATTTCTATATCTGTATTTCAAGTTAATTGTATTTGATTGAAACATTAAAAATTTGACATTTTGAAAAAAAATTAGAATTGGAGGAGCTAATGACTCTGTGTAACATCAAGAATCAGTCAAACAAAATCAAAAGAATGAAAAAAAATAGAAGAAAATGTAAAATTCCTCATTGGAAAAACAACTGACATGGAAAATAAATCCAGGAGAGAGAATTCTGAAAGCCATGAGTAAAAAAAGAGCCTGAACAGCATCTTTCAAGAAATTGCTAAGGAAAACTGCCCTGATATCCAGCATCGGTAGATAAAATTCTCATTGAAAGAATCCGCCAATCACCTCCTGAAAGATATCCCAAAATGAAAACTCGAAGTAATATTGTAGCCAAATTCCAGAATTATCAGGTCAAGGAAAAAATACTGCAAGCAGACAGAAAGAAATAATTCAAATATCAAGGAGCCGCAGTCAGGGTTACTTGGGACTTAGCAGCTTCTACATTAAAGGATTAGAGGAATTGGAATATGATATTCTGGAACGCAAAAGAGCTTGGATCACAACCAAGAATCAAGTACCCAGCAAAATTGAGCATAATCTTTCAGCAGAGGAGACGGACGTTCAGGGTAAAACAAGGATGCCCACTGTCACCACTAGTATTCAATATTGTACTAGAAATGTTAGTTTTAGCAATAAGAGAAGAAAAAGAAATTGAAGGAATTAGAATAGGCAATGAGGAAACAACGCTACCACTCTTTGCAGATGATATGATGATATACTTAGCCATACCAGATCTAAAACTATATTATAAAGGAGTAATCATCAAAACTAGTTGGTATGGGCTAAGAAATAGAGTGGTGGATCAGTGGAATAGATCAGGTATACAAGACACAGTAGTAAATAGAGTAATCTACTATGATAAACCTAAAGACTCCAGCTTCTTAGATAAGAACTCACTATTTGACAAAAACTACTGGGAAAACTGGAAAAGTATGGCAGAAAGTAGGCATAGACCAGCATCTCACACCACATACGGGTAAAGTCAAAGGGTGATAACTATAAGAAAATTAGGAGAGCAAGAAATAGTTTACCTGTCAAATATATGGAGAAGGGAAACATATATGATGAAATGACACATAGAGAACATTATGAAATACAAAATGGATAATTTTGATTACATTAAATTAAAAAGTTTTTTGCACTAAAAAAACCAATGCAATCAATATTAGAAGGAAAGCAGAAAATGGGAAACAATTTTTATAGCCAATGTGTCTGATAAAGGCCTCATTTCTCAAATATATAGAGAACTGAGTCAATTTTATAAGAATACAAGTCATCCCACAATTGATAAATGGTCAAAGGATACGAACAGGCAGTTTTCAGATAAAGAAATTAAAGATTTCTATAGTCATGTGAAAAAATGCTCTAAATCACTTTTGATTAGAGAAATGCAAACTAAAATGACTATAAGGTACCACACCACACCGATCAGATTGGCTAATATGACAGAAAAGGAAAATGATAAATGTTGGAGAAGATATGGGAAAACTGGGACACTAATGCATTGCTGGAGGAATTGTGAACTGATCTAACCATCTTGGAGAACAATTTGGAACTATGTACAAATTGCTATAAAATTGTGCATATCCTTTGATCCACAAAAACCACTACTAGGTCTGTATCCCAAAGAGATCATAAAAAAAGGGAAAAGGACGCACACGTACAAAAATTTGTATAGCAGTTCTTTTTGTTGTGGCAAAGAATTAGAATCTGAAGGGATATTCATCAATTGGGAAGTTACTGAACAAGTTGTGGTAGATGAATGTAATGGAATATTATTGTGCTATAAGAAATGATAAGCAAGAGGATTCCAGAAAAACCTGGAAAGATTTACATGAACTGATGCTGAGTGAAGTGAGCAGAACCAGGAGAACGTTGTATACAGTAACAGCACCACTGTGCAATGATCAACTATGATCGATCAACTTAGCTCTTCTCAGCAATACAATGATCCAAGACAATTCCAAAAGACTCATGACAGAAAATTCTATCCACATCCAGAGAAAGAACTACGGAGCATACTATTTTCTCTCTTTTTCTTTCTCATGGTTTTTCCCTTTTGTTCTGAATCTTCTTTCACAACATGACTAATGTGGAAAATGTTTACATGATTGCACATGTATAACCTCTACTAGATTGCTTGCCCTCTTGGGGAGGGGGAGTTCAGCAAGAGGGAAGGAGAAAAAATTGCAACTCAAAACTTCTAAAATAATGAATGTTGAAAAGTATCTTTACATGTAATTAGAAAAAATACTATTTACAAAAAAAGAGGCAGAGTGACAGAAAGACATAGAGACAGAGAGATGGAAGAGAAACAGAGAGAGACAGAGAATGAGAAGAAGGGGGAAGGGGAAAAACAGAGATAGAAGGGAGAGAGAGACAGGAGGGAAAGAAAAAGGGAGAGAGACAGAGACAGAGAGACAGAGAGAGAGAGAATAAGCAGCAGTGACCTACTCTCTCAACCCAGGCTGACACGTGGCCTTGAACTCATCCTTCTACTGTTTCTTCTGTCCCTGTTGTATTTCTTCTTTTCTGTTCTTAGAGGAATGAATATCAGAAGCCAAATGAACCAGTATGTGACCTTATGAACTTCAAAAGAGTGGCCAAAGGTCCAGCAGCTAAACCTGGTAAGGAGCCAGCCCTGAGGAGCAACCTGTTTGACCCAGCCCAGCAGTGGACTGACCCAACATCTAAGATGCTGTGACTTGCCAGCAAGACAGTGACACGTCCATTGACTATGCTGTGCCCTAAAATGAACTCAGTGGTTAAACATTTCCTAGTCACCACTTTTAAGTTTGAATCTGTTCTCCCCCAGGGACAAATGGCTATATAGAAGCGAGAGATCATTCACAATCTTGGAGTGGTTATACTTTGGTTCTTGCTATAACTTTTTTGCTGTTGTTAAAACATCCTCCATTTACAAAAAGTTATTTGATATTAATTGGTTATCAGTGATACTTAAGAGATACCAATGGGTGAAGTGATATTGGGGCACTAATTACTGGTGATGATATTGGGGGCATAACAGAGGGGGATTGAGCTGATGGCACTAGAACTCCAATGCCCCTCCTGGGTATCCCTAGAAGTCCAAGCAGGAGATGAGCCATTTGTGTTTTCTGATCCCAACCTAGCACGCACAGTTTGGGGGGAGGAAAGAAAAGTCTTGAGTCTTGCTGCACTAGGAAAGGTGACCATTCCTCCAGTGTATGGGAAGGAAGTGTGGTAGAATGCAAAGTGAATTGCGATAAAACAATCTAGAAGACTAGAGTGTAAGTCAAGCCAAGTTCTGTGGGATCCTGGGCAATTCCTTTAGGTTCTATGAGTCTCAGTTTCCTCATCTGTAAAGTAGAAATCATATAATTTGCTCTTGTCTTATAAGATTGTTGTTAAGGATTAAATGAGATAATGTAGGGAAACTGTTTTGTAAAGAGAAAGCCTTATATAAATGTCACTGATTATTTTCACCGATTATTAGAAGAGTGAAAAGTAGCTGAAAAGAGACCCAAGCTATATTTCTTATCAAGGTTGTTTTAGTTATTTTAATTCTACTAGAAGTAGAAAGCTGGACTAGATTGCTTTTGAGGATCTCTTCCTGGACCATCCAGATTCATAGCCAGTTAGCCAAATAGTTTATCATCCTAGTGGGCACAGTAAATAGAGAGCAGGGCTCAGAGTTAGGAAGACTTGAGTTCAAATCCAGCCTCAGATACTTACTAGCTTTGTGACTCTGGGCAAGTCACTTACCCTCATTTGTCTCAGTTTCCTCATTTGTAAAACAGGTGTGATAATAGACCCACTTCCCAGAGTTGTTATGAAAATAAAATGAGCTAATATTTATAAAGTGCTTAACACAGGTTCTTTATAAATGTTAGTTATGATATTATTATTGTCATTAATCAGGTATGTACGCAAAGCACTAGGCATTTCCAAACTCTACATCAGTTTCAGGAGATTGAAGGGAACTAGATCAGCACTGGCGGAGGGGGGGGGTGTTTTGCAAGAATCCAGCCTAAAGTGATAACAGTCAGACCAATGGGCATTGTATGCCTGGAGAACAGCCTGTACACCAAGGCAAAGAGATGAGAGATGGAATGTTGTACAGGAGAAAAAGCAAATAGACCAATCTGGTTAAAATGCAGAGTTTATGAAGGGAGTAATGTCAGGGGCAGCTAGGTGGTGCAGCGGATAGAGCACTGGCCCTGAAGTCAGGAGGACCTGAGTTCAAATCCAGCCTCAGACCAAACACTTGACACTTATTAGCTGTGTGACCCTGGGCAAGTCACTTAACCCCAATTGCCTAAAAAAAAAAATTAAATTAAAAAAGGAATATTAATGAAGGGAGTAATATCTAATGAGCCTGGAAAGGTAGCCCTAGCCAAGCTTCTCAGAACCAGAATGACCAAAGGACCCTCCAGTTGAAACAGTATTTTCCATGGAGCCAGAAAATCTGGGTGTGAGTCTTGGCTCTCTAGTTCATTAGCCGTGTGACCACAGTCAAGTCCATAACCTTTCCATCCTCCATTTTCTCATTTGAAATGGGAATTAAAATATTTGTACTACTTTCCTCTGCCGGTAGTCAAGAGCAAAGCACACCTTAAAATTTAAAGTACTGTAAAGTAAATGTAATTCTCATCTAGCACTTAACACAGTGCCTGGCACATAGTAGGCACTTAATAAATGTTTCTTGATTGATACTGATTGATAGATCATGAGGGAATATCAGAAGTCCAGATCAAATATTTCTGAGACGCTCCTGAGCTGATTAGAATTCCCAGTTTGGAACTCCCAAGTTCCCTTGCCTTATATCCAGAACACTCAGAGTCCCTGGCAAGAGTGAATAAAGAGCAGCTCTTGGGTTCTGGGTTCCCTTTCATTCATGGGCTTCAGGAGGCATTTAATATCCCAGCAGTATTTTACTGAGGCTAACTGGCAGGAAAGTATCCCTAGGAAAGGCCAATGTGCTGTTAACCATCTTTTTGTTCCCTCCCTATTACAGGTCACGGAACCAGACACAATCAATTAACACAAGTTTAAGGGCTTAAACATGTGGCCCTGACTTGAGGGCTTAAAAAAACCCTAAACACTTTAAACAGTCCTAGCTCTCAAGGAGTTTACATTCCACTGGGGAAAATAACATTTGCAGGTATAAGTAATTAAAATATGTATACAAAGTAAATGCAAAGTGATGTGGTGGGCACAAAAGGGGGGGGGTGTCAGGAAAGATCTCATGTGCATGGTGGCACTCGATTTGAGCTCTGAAGGGAGAGCTAAGGATTCTAAGAAGAGGAGGGGAGGAAGTAGTACATTTCAGGCCTGGGGGACAGCCATTGCAAAAGCATGGATTACTGTGCATGAAGAATAGCAAGTTGGCTAGTTTGGCTAAAATAAAGAGCGTATACAGGGGAATAATGTCTAATAAGACTGGAAATATAGGCCAATGACATTGTGAAAGATGTCAAATGACAAACAACGAAGTTTCTAGTTTATCCTAGAAAGAATCATGGGAGCCCTACGAGCAGGGGAGTGATGTGGTTATACTTGTGCTTTAGGAATGCTGTACTGTGGGATGATTCCAGGGAAACCTGGGAAGACTTGCCTGAACTGATACAGATTGAAGCAAGTAGAACCAGAAGGATAACCTATGGAATAACAATGCCACTGTAAATTTTGAAAAACATAAGAAATCTGATGGAAGCAATGGCTAACTGCTTGATTCCAGATTACTCGTTGCTGTTGTATCTGACTCTCTGTGACCCCATTTGGGGTTTTCTTAGCAGAGATACTAAAATGGTTTGCCATCTCCTTCTCTGGCTCATTTTACAGATAAGGAAACTGAGGCAAACAGGGTTAAATGACTTGCCCAGAGTCACACAGCTAGTAAGTGACTGAGGCCAGATTTGAACTCAGAAAGATAAGTCTTTCTGACTCCAGGCCTGGCACTCTATCTATTATGCCATCCAGTTGCCCTTCACACTATCTACCTCCTAACGGAGAAGGGATAGATGAACTCAATATACAGAATAGGGCATTTTTGGACATAGCTGATGTAGTAATTTGTTTTTGCCTATGCTCATTTGTTATGAAAGCTTTTCTTTTTTTCTTTTCTTTTACTTTTTTCCAGTGTGCATGCAGAGGAAGGGATGTAGGAGGGAGCAAAAATAGACTTTTTAAAAGTGAAAAAAAAAATCTTTTTAAAAAGGAATTTTACTTAGACATCTGTGTGGAAGATGGATTGGAAAGAGGAGCCCCCTTAGGAGATTATTTACAATAGTCCAGGCAAGAGGTAATTAAGGGCTGCATTCATTTCATTCTATTTCAGCCATGTTGCTTGAGGCTATGAGGGAGGAAACTTAATTTGGGGTTTTTCTCTTGCAGATGGAGTTGAGACCTCTCTCAAACTACCCTGTGGTAGTCTGTGGGTGAGAAATTTTGGTGGCAAGCTCTAATCTACTAACAAACGGGAAGAAAGGAAAAATAATTTGAATATAGGAGCTAATCCCTTAGCTTCTTAGGAGCAGTAGCTATAATGATCAGCTTGTTAAAACCATGTTGTACTTCAAGGATAGGTTCCTTGATCTATAAGGTTTTAAGCTTATTGTTGTTTTCCTAAAAAAATAAAACGAATGAGGAAAACTCCCAACCTAGACATCACCACTGTTTAAAGGTGAGTCACTGATTCAAGGTCTGAGACTTATGGCTAGGAGGGAAATCATACCCTACTGTGATGATGCTCTCAGTACAAGTGTACTTTATCAGTGAGTTTTCTTGGTTTCTACAATGTGCAAGAAGCTCCTTGCTAACAATAAAGACTGGTACTGCATAAGGAAAAACAACCTACAGTTGAGAGGTACAAGCAGTCTAGAGAGACCAGAAAAAAATGGACCAGAACAAAAGAGGATCAGAGATATAGAGGAAGCTGGATCTCTCTTTCCATTTCTACTTCCATCAGAATATCATTGCTTAGAGTTTTTGTTTATCACAACTTAAAACTCAACTTTTTTTAGCAACGTAATATCATCAGGTCTAGTGTTGTAATAAGAAGCATCTGGGAGTGGCATGTCTTGGAATTTATTCTTAATTCCATCATTTAACTCGTTACTTGATTCTGCATAATTTGGTGTCTCCAATCAAGTCTCTAAGTATTATAGTAACAGTATGCATGTCAAAATACTGGAAATTCCAGGGTATTTCTGTAGTTTATGGGAATCAGAGAATAGAATATTTAAATCAAGGCAGGATGTTTGATTGTAACAGAGGTCTAGAACTGCAGAAGAGGCCCTTGGAAAGAGCTACAGCTGCTCCACTATTTTGATCTCAACTATATTCCTGTTTTTAGAAGATGGAACTTCTAGGGTATTCCAAGGGTTTCTGTCCCAAAGAACCCAATCTGCTTCAAGATATAGGAAATCTCTGGAAGAACTTCCCTTATCCAACTCATTATTCCTTCAGATCTCTGGGAAACAAATGACTCCTTAGTAGTGAGTGAACTGAGAAAAGTTCATACCCAGCTATGTCCCCAAAAGCTGATTTGGCTAAATGAGCCAGCAGGTCAGGGACACTGTATGCTCCTGGGCATATATTTATTTAGCATATCTCTGTGTGTGTGTGTGTGTGTGTGTGTGTGTGTGTGTGTGTGTGTGTGTGTAGATCCTTTAGGGATACCCTTGATGTTATAGTTCTCCAAATGGGATCTATAATAACACCTTCTTAAGCCTTAAATATTTACCTGTAAGGGTTAATAAGACTCTTGCAATCATTTTTGGCCCCGCTGAAAGATATTCTAAAATTTTGGAAGAATTACACTTTGTGCCTCATACAGATCAATGAACTGAGGTTCTGTTGAAATCCAAAATAGTACAAATGTATCTTAAGTCACCATTGTCCTTGATTTTTGCAAAACTGCAGACCATTAGAGAGGGAATTTAATTGATCCCTGTGGAAGCCACAGACCAGCAATCAGCTAGTGTCCTGACACTGAAGCCCAATTCCACTTAAACTTCCAAATTAAGTGAGTCAGTCACAATGGTAGCACAATAAACAATCCTTAGGGAACTACTCATCAGCTATTTAGATTTCAATACAAACGCCTTTCAAACTGTCAAAAAGGTAGGAAAGGTTACCTCAAAAAAACTCTAAATTCTGGTATATCAGTGAATAAAGGCATTTACTGTCTGTTGTAGCTACATATAGAATTTAAGTAATTTAAACTGCCTTTCAACTAAAGATCTAATTAATTAAAAGTTTTATTCAATTATCTGCCTCTTCTTTCCCACTTAATAAGAAGAGGAAAATGTCAAGTTTCATTATCTGTCCCAGAAACTCCAGAAGAAAAACAGATTCAAAACAAAGGACAAGCATCTCTTCACATCATTGCTTCAGAGTTCATTTACAGAAAAGTATCTGTAAATCAGTATCACTTCTCTCTCGAGATAGTCCCTGTAAAGAGAAAAGCCTCCATTTTAAGGAGGACACCCAGGACAGTTATGTCTGCACTCCTTTCCAGGCTGCACTTCTGACTGTCTGGACTTTCTCTACCATGCCTGCTGTGGGTACACCCTCTGCTCCCCAACTTTTCATCTCCCTTTTGTGTCTTGTCTTCCCCAATTGAAAGACCTTAGCTTAAAAAAGCCAGGGTTCCCTACGGCATCTGGGGCCATTGCCAGTAGACCTAACCCTATATCTTGCCACTGGACTCGGATGACTCTGGAGGAAAGAGTGAGGCTTTGCACAGCCCTGCCTCACTGAAATCCAATTCACTTGCAAGTCAAGACATCACCCTCCTGGTGTCATTGGTCCTCTTCCAGAGCAAAGGACAAACAACAACAGTTTTCCCTAATTAGAATGTAAATTCCTTCCTCGAGGACAGGGACTGCCTTCCTTTCTGCCTGCATTTGTATTCCCAGAATTTAGCACAATATTGGCATATAGGAAGCACTTAATAAATGCTTTTTGACTTGACTTGAAGTATAAGAAGGTTAAATTGGAAGGAAAGCTTATATTACATACTGATCCTTATTCATACTATTTCTAGCCTAGACAATTATCAAAGTCCTCAGAATCATCCTTCTCCCCCTTGTAATTTATATTTTCCTGCCTCTGGTATCTAGTTCACCAATGGGAGTTCTCAATCCTATTAACAATGACTCCTTTGTTATAACTGTTTTGTCCTTCATTATATTAATGCCACACCAAGTAGATGAACAGAGATTTTCCTATCCTTCTCTTTTCCATCCTTCTGGGTTCTCTCTTACCTCTGATTTCTTTTTTCCTTCTCAAGTAAAGTTTTTGATTGATGTTTTATTGTTTATTTGCGGGTGGGTTTTCTTTTTGGTCCTGCTTTTATTCCATGTTTCTCCTTAACTTTTGACTTTTACCTTCAGTAGCTGATAAGAGGAATCTAAAATTTCTCAAAGGCTTTTGTTTTCTGGATCTTTTCCATGTATTTCTTTTTTTATTGCCTTTACTTGAACAATATGGCATTCAAGTTTTCTACTTATTTACTGATAATAACAATAACAATCTCCTCAAAGTCCAACCCCATCATCCATGCTTTGAAGGGGGGGGTTGGGCAATGGCAAATTAGAGGACTGACAGAGTGTGGAGCACAGCCAGGTCTACATGTGCCCTGAGATTATTATAACAGCTGGGAAGTCCTGGCATGTATCCTAAAACAATAGCAAATTGGGTTTTAGCGATATGCTTGAGTTAGCACCCTGGTCAGTGTGATGCAACTGCTCCTAAGAGTTAAAGAAGCAGATGTGGTGGCAAAGAATTCCAGACTAGCCCTATTCAAAGCTGTCATGACCATTAACTTAACACACAGCATAGTGGAGTCAATGAAATAGTTCTGGAACCACAAGAAAGCAAGATACCTTGGAACATATTAGAAATACCAATCTCTCACATTCAGGAAATGCTTCCGACCACAAAAGTGGGCAAACCATTCATGCACATGAAAGGGAGTGAAGACATGAATACATTCTCTCACAACAAAATTGGAAACAGATCAAATCAACCATAAGCAAAGGTCTCAACTGTGTTTTGTCAGGAAATCCCTCAGCTCCAGGTCATACAACAATATATTGTAGACCAGTACAGGAAATTCATTTTTTAAAAATTGGAATCTTAAATTCGGATGAGATCAAATAAGACATGAAATTAAGGAAGGGTGAATGAAAATCTAACTACTCTGCAAAACTGGAAAGTGGTCGGGCTAGATAAGATTCATAATTACCAGCTTAAATGCTTCACAGGGGCTTATGAATTACGAGTAAGGTATTTTCCCAACTTCTTTTCTAATGAAAGCCTGACTCTACCTTTCTTAATGGAAGGCACCACATATCTATTAGCATAGAGTGAGAAGAAGCTTAGTGACTTCCTCTCAATATAGGTCCATTATATGTTTATGTACTTTATACAAAGCATTCACAGTTTGTATCACTAACAGAACATATAAACACTTACAAGAAAATAATATATTGGCTGAAGACCAAAAAGAGTGGGCCAAAAAGTCCCAGTTGCTTAAAATCCAACTTATTGTTTTGGTGATTACTGAACAAGCTGCCTCAAAGCCATGTAACATATATACATATATATGCACATATAAGCACATATATATGCATATATATATATATACATATACACACACCACACACACACACACACACACACACACACATTGCCTTTGTTGATTATCCCAAAGGCTTTGATTCAGTTCTATACTCATGGCAGAATGAATGTCACTATTCACATAAAGCAAATTTATAAAATAGACTCAAGTATAGTGAGAATAATTGAGTATTTGATGTCCACATAGAAAGGTATTATGTACTTAAAACACGCCACCAAAACAATAATGGCAAAAGTCATTAAAAAACATGTGGCATATTTTTCAGGGAATAAGTTTAAGCACCTTAGGGATTTGTCTAGCCTTAAATTTATCATTTCTCCCAAACAGAGCTAAGTATAGCATCCAAATGAAAGAGGTTGAATCAGAACACCTTATTAATCATCTATAGCTAATAGTTTATCATATCTAGGTTTCCCTAAAAAGGGGAGGGAGGGAGTACAAAGGCATTCAACATACAAGGTAAATCAGGTGTGAGACAGTTATTTTTTTTAATACATGAAAGAAATACGATAGCACACAACAGACTCATAACATACATACACAGGAAGAACAACTTTAAAAGGATTCAGAGACAACTTATTAATAAAGTTATCCTTTTTAGGAGGCTAATATATACATTTCATCACAATATAAAGTAGTTTGTGGGGTTATCAAATAGTTATTCCATATTTCATCTCAATCCTACACTGTATTAACAACTCCTGGTTGTTAAATGGGCCAGTAGCATCAGAACTGTCCTCTTGATAGTAGTTATCATCTCCAAAGAGTTCTGGGGTAGTTACTGGGGACTCATCCAGAAGCTCCAACCAAAAGAACTCAGGATCTCTAGACTTCTCAAACTCACAAGGTTACCTCCAAGCCTCAAAACATCCATCTTGAGACAGATATGAATTCACCTAAGATCAGGAAAGAAATAAAGAGCAGAACAGGCAGCCAGAGGCCCAGGCATAAGCTACCCTGGTTTGTGAGCGGTCATGGGTTTCAGGGAAAAAATACCACTCATCTCCTGATATCTCTCATGGAAAGTTGAGTGGCAGAAAGTGTTATTTCCTATATGTGAGAGTTGAAGGACAAAAAATGAGTTAGAAGTCTTTTTTTTAAAATTTTTTAAAGACTCTGAATCATTAACTCTTCTGGACCAGTAGCCAATAAGGGAATTGCTTTCATCATTTCAAAGTGCTCAGATTCTTCAATGCTGAGTTATCTACAACTTTATATACATCTTTAGATCATCCCCAACATATCCAAGTGCTGAGTCAGCAGATATGGTAGACTGGAGTTAAGAAGGGCAACTGAGCATGGTCCATGACATAGCCCTTGTTACATATGGACTAGATAATCTCTAAAATCTCTTTAATTCTAGGTTTTTGTCACCAACACATGAATTTTTAAAGTTATTTTACTTTTACTGAAGAAAGTGGGCAGTATAGTGGTTAGAAATTCATTTCCAGACACAATGTGGTAGGGCTAGATGAGATTCATAATTATCAGCTTAAATGCTTCACAGGGGTTTATGAATTACTAGCAAGGCATTTGCCCAACTTCTTTTCTAATAAAAGCCTGACTCTACCTTTCTTAATGGAAGATATTACTTCCTGGGTTCAGGTCCAGCATCTGACAGGTACTAGCTGTGTGACCCTGGGCAAGTCATTTATTCTTCAATACCTTAGGAAACTTTCATAGATTATAAATTTCAGGAGTCTGCATTTACAAGGCTCCCCTGCTTTGTCCTATATGCATGTCCATAAACTGGCTTCTGCTCTACTCAGAGGTCTATGTGTCTGAAGGTCTGTCCTGGCCCTTCCTAGGGGTCTATGTATCTGTAGGCCCCACCAGTCTGATTTCCCAGGACTCTCAGCCTCCCTCTGCCCAGAGGTCTATATGTGTGGAACCCTGGTTCTAATTACTTTAAGTATGATTACTTTAAGTATGGACAAGTCACTTCACTACAGGCTTCTCAATACTCTAATCTCTGCCTCTCAGGGATTTAGGTGTCTGCAGGTCTTCTTCCTATTGTCTCAGAACCACAACAGCCTCCTGTTGCCCAGAGGTCTCAGTATCTTTTAGGCTTTCCTGCTGCTAAACCCTAAGCTCTCCTTTCCTTGTTCTTCCTTCAGGCCAATTACCTGCTCCTTCCTACTATTTCATGATGATTTCACTAAGCTTCATATCCTATCCAGACACCTACCAGAAAGCTAGGACCTTCCTGGGCAACTATCCATCTGAATTCCAGGATCCCTTTCTCAGCCACAGTCAGACACAATGTAACTTGACTCTAACATAGTGCTGCCATTTTGGTCCTCTTCAACTTTCAACCAACTTTCCACCTGGAACAATGATCCTCTGAACAGCAGCAGACCTTCAGAAACCATGCCCCCTTACCTGAAGTGATAAACCCCCTCAACTTTAGCACTCCACTTGACTCAGCTTTCCTGATTGGTCGGTGAGTGGGTACAGTTCATCTAGCCATGTAGAACTAGCTAACACCAGACATGCTTCACATCCTAGCTACATATACGTATGTATATGTATATGTGTGTTTATGTGTACACACATACACACACACACACCAGTAAACTGGTACCAACCCGGACATCTCTCCATCAGCCCTGCTTCCATTCACATAAGCCCTTCCCATGCCCTTACCACATCTTCATCTGGGAATGATAACCAAATTAATACTATCAGTTACTGGAAAGGGTATGTCAACAGGATTACCCTATTAAGATCCCTGTGCCTCCTTTCCAAGACCAGTATGTTTGTTACAATATAATCTCCTTGAGGACAAGGGCTGTCTCACTTTTCTCTTTGTATACTAGGGGCTTAGCACAGTGCCTGGTATACAGTAGACACAAATTTTTTTTTTCTATTCATCCATCAATCCATTCATTCATTCAGAAGAGCTGTTGATTTGCATTAATAGAAGGAGTTTCCTCACTGGGAATTTCCTATACAATGAATTGCAGGTCTCGGGGAAAATTGCATTTAGTATTCACTTGCCAATTTCTTTTTAGTCAGTCAGTCAGTTAGCATCCATGAAGCCTTTATTATGCGTCAAGCCCTGTGTCAAGTGCTGGGGATGCAAAAAAAAAAAAGGGAGAGAGAAAGAAAAATGCAACAATTCTTGCCTTCAATATAGTAATCATCTAATAGAGGAAACAAACATGAAAATAAATTCATATATACAGTAGATGGAAGATACTCTCTGAGGGCAGAGAGGCCCTGGCAGATGGGGAGGTCCAAGAAAGGCCTTCTCCAGAAGGTAGGATTTCTGAAGAGTCCTGAAGGAAGCCAGGAAAACTAAGGCAGAGGTGAGGGAAAGAGAACACTCCAGGCATAGTGTGATACTTTTATTTTTAATTAAGAAAATGCTGCAAAATGACAAGAGCATAGACAAAAGCAGAAGGGAGGATTTTCTAGGAAGGCAACAGAAAAGAATGTGAAAACAATCCCGTTTGACACGGTTTCTTGTAATGAGAAAGCACTAGCTTTCGATTCAGCAGAAAGCATGGGAGCCCAGGCAAGTTATTTAACTTGCCTTTCAGTTTTCTCATCTATAAAATGGGGACCTTAAAACTTGAGCTACCTACCTCACAGAGTCAGTGTGAACAAAGTCATTTGTAAACTATATGGTGATATCACCAATTTTTTTGTTCAGTCCTTTCGGTTGTGTCTGACTCTTTGTGACCCCATTTGGGGTTTTCTTGGCAAAGATACTGGAGCAATTTGCCATTTCCTTCTCCAGCTCATTTGACAGATGAGGAAGCTGAAGCAAGGAGAGTTAAGTGACCTGCCTAGGGTCACACAGCTAGAAAGTATCTGAGGCTGGATTTGAACTCAGGAAGATGAGTCTTCCTGACTCCAGGCCCGGAGCTCTATCTACTCTGCCACCCATCGATATTATCAGATTAACTGTATGCAGGGATGTGCTGGAGTCACCAGGCACAGCTCCCAAGAAGTGATTGTTAAATTTTCAATGTAAGCATTTAGACCTCTAATACTGGCAAGCACTACAAAGCAGGGCTCAAGTTGTTTTGTTGTTGACTGTCTAGAGATGGTTACACATTTACTGACACATCCCTGACTGCCTAGCTCAGTTCTATTACCTTGTATGTTCTCATATATATGAGCATGAATATACAAAAGAAATGGAATGTGAATAATGTCAACTTGCTTATACAGAGACAGAATGACACTTGTGAAGAAAATGTGATACTTCTGAGACAAGGGGAAGGAAGGGAAGGGGGAGTGAGTGATCTGGCACAAAAAACAGCCTAACTTTGTCTCCACTGAGATTCATTCTTTTTTTCCCTTGCTCAAGACTGCCATAGAACAATTCCCAGGAAATTGTGGTAAATGTAAAATTCAGTTTATAAAAAGGCTACATCTGATGTGAGTTAAGAACTCAGTTTATAATTCGTGTGAGTCACCTTCAAACAGGAATTAAATCCAAAGTCCTCCTTCTAACCCTCCTTCCCCAAATCTGTTTCCACTCCCCCTTCCTTGCCTTTCCTTGTAGGGTCTCAGTCAAACTGGACTACACAGACTTTTTCAAAAAGTGTCTCAAACTTTTCTGCCTCTACACACCTTCTCATACTAGCTCTTCTGCCTGGAATTCTTTCCTCCTCATTTTTACCTGTTGACATTTTATCCAGCTTTAAGGACTCCAATTATATCTACTTTTTGAATCCCTTCCTGAGCCCATAATTGATTATGATCTCTCTTTCCTTTGAACCACCCAGAAACTTTGAGTATATCTTTCTCATGGCACCTGTAATATTTTGTCTTGTAAAAAAAAATCTATCAAAACATTTGCTATGTAGTTATTTGTACATGTAAGAAGTTGTAACTAGAGTGGAGAGACTGGGACTTAGCGCCTGCTTACAAAATGTTCCCCCAAATTTAAAGTGGGATGACTACTTGTAATCCTTCTGGAGCAGCCAAACAATGTAGTATAACATCTCATTAGCAAGAATAATTAATTCAAGTTAGAAAAGCTATCAGAGTTTTACCTGGTGAGTAACTCCCCTGTCCTGCCCCTCTTCCCAGCTGAGTAAAATACTGGAATCTTTGCTTCCTCAGACCCTAGTGATGGTACCTTTTATGCCATGTGCCCATTGTATGGTTTTGGGTCCTTGTTCTGCAGACAAAATGTTCTAGTTACACTTGTATGTATGTGTATGTCTTATACCCCACTTTCTAAACTTATTTTTGTTGTTTATCCTTCATTCTTGAAGAACACCGATGACAACAGCAGGGTGATGTCTTGACTTGCAAGTGAATTGGATTTAAATGAGGCAGAGCTGTGCAAAGTCATCAGCCTCACTCTCTCCTCCAGAGTCATCAGTCCAGTGGCACGACATAGGTCAGGCTAACTTGATGATGACCCCGGTACAGTTGGAGAGCTTGGCTTTTTTAAGCTAAGGTCTTTCCCAGGTCCCAGTTTGTGTGAGGCAACACACATTCAGTAGTTAAAGGCTAGAATTGAGGCAAAAGATGGCCTAGTTTGCCTTCACAGAAGAATCAGTCTGGGAGAAGGTACCCAATAAACATCTGCCTATAAATATAACAGGTGCTCAACAAATAAACAAATATCTGTGGATTCAAACAAGACCATGGCTCTATTCAGCACCAGTGCAATGAAAATAAGGAGGTATCGCTGCAAATAAGATATGCATGATCACTGAGGGGTTTCAACTGAGAATGATTTCTAAGTAGTTTGAAGAGGACTAGCTAGGTGATGCAGGGGATACAGTGCTAGACCAGATGTCAGGAAGACTCATCTTCCTGAGTTCAAATTTGACCTTAGCCACTTTAGTATGTGTCACTTAACCCTGTTTGCCTCAGTTTCCTCATCTGTAAAATGAGCTGGACAAGGAAATGGCAAACCACTCCAGTTGTCAAGAAAACTCCAAATAGGATCACAGAGTCAGACGCGGCTGAACAACCACCAAAGTTTGAAGAGAAACCAGCTTCACTTTCATTTATGAAGAGAATCCAAACATGCATAAACATTACAAAGAATAATTCTGAACAGAGATTGCAATGAAAGTAGAGAGAATACCAATGCTTGGCTAACTTGGTATTCTCTAAGGACCATCAAAAGATGGAAACACACACATCTGTAAACTGCAAGTTAAGCAATTGTCAATGGCTCTTGTCATACTGCTCATTTCACTTATAAGGCGCAGCTGCTCTATTCAACAGTATCTTCCTTTCTAATACTCACAGGCAAAGCATTTGTAAGCATGCCACTTGGGTGGAAGGATGCTCATCCACAAAATAAAGTACATAAACCAGACTAGCACATTTTGCCAGGATAAATTACAATGAATAAAAACAGGGCTCCAAAGGGAAGCCTACAGATGCTCTTTGTAAACAGAGGTTAAATAAAGAAATGAGGCATTTGAAATTAAACACAACTGCTAGCAGCCAACATCAAAACCACCTTAAACACAGCAGAAGAGTGACAGCTTGAGATATCTCCCACCAAATTTCTCAGCTGTAATAAAATTATGTTCTATCTTTATCTTGTTTCCTTCCAGTCACTTCTCCTTGTAATCAAACTGCCATTTTTCATAACCATTGTCAAAGTCTTTAAGTACCCCTTGGACCAAAGAGGTTGCCAGTAGCAGGGATGTATACCGATTAGAAACTTTTACCATTCCATGTCTCTGGAAACTTATTAGTAACCATCAACTAGCTGTCATGCCAACCTTCTTTTATACACTTCCAAATTAGCCAACAGTTCAGAAAGAGATTAACAACACTGATGGCAAAAAAAAAAAAGAAAAAGAAAAGAAAAGAAAAGAAAAACTCATTGATAAAACTAAGCGCTTTTATTATTTTGGATAAAAACTAACCTGTTTGTACAACTTGTTCATATCAAAAACGAACAAAGGAGAAGCCACAATAATTACGGAAGAAATAAAGAAGGCCCTTATCCTATCTATCACATCACACTGCCTTAGAAATAATACATAGCTACTAAGAGTGATTGTTCCGGTAGCTGTTTCCATTTCCATCTTATACTGATTGTGAATTTTGTTTTCTCAGCTCTGCTTATTTCTCTCCGTATCAGTTCATGAACATCTTTCCATGCTTTTCTGTATTCATCATACTCATTATTTCTTATACACTGTAATATTATATTATATTCATATATCACATTCATTTAGCTATTCCCCAATTAATGGGTATCTACTTTATTTCCAATTCTTTACTACCAAAAAAAAAATGCCACTATAAATATTTTGATACATATGGGAACTTTCTTCTTACTAATGGGCCTCCTTTTGGTATAAGCATAGTAACAGAACCTCGGGGTCAAAGGGTAAGTACATGTTAGTCACTTTATTTGCAAAATCTAAGTTGCTTTCCAAAATTGTTGTATCAGCCCATATATGTGTGTTTACATACACATACACATAGGTATATTATATAGATATATATCGCCAAAACCAATTCCCCACTAGATAAGTGGTCAAAAGATATGTGTAATAGTGATATACATAATGCACACTATACATGTATATGCCACACATACGTGTATATAAACAATATACCTGTAAGCCACACATATATGCATACATGTACACACATACATGTGCACAAATGTATATACATATAATGTATATGTGCGTACATTGTACGTGTGTGCATATATATATATATGTATATACACATATATACATACATAAAATACATTTATGGGGTAAGGGTTTAGAATCTATAATAAAAACATGTTATAGATTCCAAACCCTCATCAACGAAATTTGTTACAAAGATTTCTTCCTATTCAAACACTTTCAAATGGGGTATTTTGTTCTTTTGTATCTTCCTTCCCCCTCCAAAATAAAAAAATAAAATAAAAAAGAGGTCCTAAACCAGCATTGAGACTTTCTCAAAATGATTTTTTATATTGGAGCTCTCTCTCTCTCTCTCCTCTCTCTCTCTCTCTCTCTCTCTCTCTCTGTGTCTCTCTCTCTCTCTCTCTGTCTCTTCCCCTCCCCCACTGCCACCCGCACCCCAGTCTGGAAGTGAAGTGGTCACTAACAGACTTAATCCCACTGCTGACTGATTGGCATATATTGCCAATCAACTGATTTCTGACTCCAATCTGATTTTGACCTGAACCAGTTTACCCCTCTTTAGACAGCCTGGAAGCCTGGTAACTCCCACTGTATGGAGCTTATCATATAGTTGGTGGACTGTAGGTGTACATCCAATCAAATTTAGCCCTACTAGAGCTCATATCCGAGGCCACATGTGGCCCTCTAGGTCCTCAAATACAGCCCTTTGAATCCAAACTTCACAGAACTCCCCAAACTCAAGTGATCCGCCAGCCTCAGGCTCCCTCATAGCAGTGATTTCAGGTGTATGCCACCATGGCCAGCCCAAATGACTTTCGAATGAAATTATTTTCTTCTTGTACCTCTACAGTAGAGGCCATAGAATCATAGAGGGCTACAAACCCCCATAGAGGCAATTTTACAGATCAGGAAACTGAGGCCAAAAGGTGAAATGTTTTGCTCAAGGTAATATAACTATTAAGTAGCAGAGCCAGGATCCAATTCTGACTCCAAATCTAATGCTTTTTCTCCAATAATCTCGATATTCTTTTTTTGTTCCTTAATATATGTAAAGTAACACTGCCAAATGTATTCTTCAAAAAAAAAAAGATATAGATGTAAGACAAAGCCTTACTTTAAATTCTTGCAATTTTGGCAAAGAATCCATGTCTCTTGAATTCCAGCATATGGTCCTACCCTGTTATTAATCTTACCCTGCTGTCTTCGATGAAATAGCTATGCAAAAGATGTGGTGGGGGGAGATGAGATAAATTAAAATCAGAAACCCTCAATAAAATCCCTCATTTTCCCTTGCATAGTCAGACCCATGGGTTTCCTACTAGAATCTAAAAATATAAAGAATGGGAAAGGGGGAAAAGGGAAAACACTATTCCCCTTCTACCGCAGTTATTTTCACTTAAGCAGAACTGTCCTCAGTCCAAATTGTATTGGGAGAGAATTTACCCTCAGTGTTCCTGTGGGTCCATAACTCAACAATATTCTGACCTCTATTCTATAGTTGCAAATGGAAGTCTAAAGAGAGTATGCCTATGACAAGCAACTATCTCCCATATGCCTCTGGGCTTCTCTACTCCAGAGTGTAGGTTAGAAATGTATGCTAAAAATAAGCTTCATAAAAACAAAATCCAACCACCATCCAAGCCTTTTGTCTCCTTGTACTCTGTGCAAGCACACATACAGCCCACTCCTTGGTTTGGGATTTAGGAAACTTTGCCAGGTACCCTGGGAGATTTCATTCCACTCGATTGCCACAGTTTCTTACAGCACAAATTCACAGATTATGTTCATGGTTCACTTCAATATTTCTATGAAAACAAACCACCATTCCTGGGACGATTACCATCAGTTATTTATTTTTCACATCCTCTACTTAGCTGATTCTTCTGATTCTGTAAAGATACATGAAATCAATAATTTATGAAATGGAAATGTGCCCCTCTTCACCTGGTTCTATTTCTGCACCCTGCCCCTCCCTAACACATGCAATTATACAATGTTGAGTAAGTCTCAATCTCAAGGGCCTCTTTTTTTAATGGTGATTCTAATTACTTTTCTTGGCTTCTGATTTTATAACCCAACTTGATTTTGGAAGGAAAAGAAAGTTGCTGATGGTCTCCTCCTCACCAAGCAGTATCACCATTTGATAAAAGCATAATTTTATCCTATTCTGCAACCTCAAGCTAGTGCATGCCTATCACTATGAATAGTTATCCCCATCAATACAGTAGAGAGGTACAGACATCACATAAGTTTTAGCCAAAGCAATTAAGTTATATATACAGCCTCTGATTTAGCAAACTTGCCACTTCCTATGGAATAGAATGGAAGTGAAGGAGATGTAGTTTATTGTTAGAAGTCCACTACATTCTCAAAATTACTTTCATAGCCAAATATCTTAATGGAGTCTTATTCCCTATCACCAAAAGAGGAAAGCAAAAATATAAGTTTAATTTCTTCCCATTTATTTTATGTAGCTATGCTTAAGGACCCTAGATTTAGTTGGCCATAAAGGTAAGACATTTCTTCTTCTTTTAAAATGTAATTTTGTTACTTTTCCCAGTTAACAAGCATTTATTTTCCCTCTTGCCCATTTCCCCAACTCCCAATTAATAAATCACAATAAAAAGTATTCATCCCCCCCCATGACAAATAGGCACAATTAAGCAAAATAAATCCCCACACTGGCTATATCCAAAAACGCATGTCTTATTTTGAATTTTAAAATGTAAACTCGGGAAATCATTTCATCTCAGCAAGCTGACAAGACTATAAGAAACCCAGGAGAAAGCCATCTAAGAACCTCATAATGAGCATTCTGAAAACACACCTGGGAAGGAATGATGAGCCATTTAATTTGAGAGGATTTGTACAGTGTTGGGGACTAATTCATATCATTTCCATAAATATTTATGCCTGTGCCTACTAGGTGAAATTCAAT
This sequence comes from Phascolarctos cinereus, assembly GCF_003287225.1. Taxonomy (NCBI): domain Eukaryota; kingdom Metazoa; phylum Chordata; class Mammalia; order Diprotodontia; family Phascolarctidae; genus Phascolarctos; species Phascolarctos cinereus. The sequence continues at coordinate 231,002,110 of NW_027555736.1, forward strand.
TTAACAAATATTTATCATTGTGCTATATGCTGGTGAATGTTGATGATGACCTTAAGTAGTTTCAGTCACATCCAAGTCTTCATGACCCCATTTGGGGTTTTCTTGGAAAAGATATTGTAGTGGTTTGCCATTTCCTTCTCCGGCTCTTTTTACAGATGAGGAAACTGAGGCAAACAGGGTTAAGTGCTGTGTCTGAGGCTAGATTTGAACTCGGGAAGATGAGTTTTTGTGACTTCAGGCTCAGCACTCTTATCTATTGTCTTGCCCAGTGTTACCCAGCTAGTAAATATCTGAGGCAACATTTGAACTCAAGACTTTCTGACTCCAGGCCTGGCACTCAATCCACTGCACCACCTAGCTGCCCAGTCTCCAAGTTATTTTGCATATACTGTGTGCATAGTTGTTTTCATTGTGTCCCCCATTAGACTGCAAGCTCCTTGAGGGCAGGGGTTGTTTTTTGCCTTTCTTTGTATCCTTAGCACTTTAGCACAATGCCTGGTATACAATAGCACTTAATTATATGTGTGTGTGTGTGTGTGTGTGTGTGTGTGTGTGTGTGTAGAGAGATACATATTACAGACATGCACACAACAGACATGTTTCTATATCTGTACATACGTATATGTATACGTACTGTGTTCATACATAAACATATACATACACACATATACGTGCATGTATGTATGTGTATGTATGTACATATATATTTATACACACACACACACACACAATACGACATAAGGCTGCTGTGCAGTCTATATGCCTTTCCCTTCTTTCTTTCTTTCGCCTGAGCTACATTTTCCAACATATTTTTCACTCTTCTTCTCTTTATACTTAAATCTCCTAATATTAGAGTAAATGAAATTTAATTTCAAGGGTCTTATCAAGTTCTATACTCAAAAACCTTCTGGCACGGTAGGGCCTGACTGAACTTGTGTTCCATTGGTATTGGCTACCCTTATTACATGCTGTTTCCCTTCAAAAACTCTACATTCTCACTATAATGGATTACTTGACGTTCCCTCTTCTAGTTTTGCATTTCCCTGCTTTCATGAATTTATGGATGGTTATCCCCCATGCCAGGAACATACTACCTTCTCATCTGTGTTTGTTGAAATTCTTTTCTTCTTTCAGAATCCAGTTCATGTACTACCTCCTCCCTGAAACCTGACCTATTCCCAACCTTCTCCTACCCCCTTACCCCAATGGGAAGCTCTTTTTTTTTTTCAGAGCACTCTAAGACAGCCATGTCAAACTCAAATAGCACAGGGGGCTGCTAATCTTTACATAAAGATCCTTGCAGGCTGTATAGTGACTGAGTTTTTAAATGAAATCATATCTATGTCTTATTGTATTTTTATTTATTTAAATATCTTCCATTTATATTTTAATCTTGTTCAGGAGTATTATGGGCAGCAGGAGGCCTGCCATGTTTGACACCTCTGGTCACCAGCATTTTGTCTGAATTTTCTTTTTTTTGCTTCATAATGCTGGTCTTGCATCATACTTTTTAAAAAATGTGTGTATCTTTTATGCCCACAACAAATGTAAGCCCTTTGAGGGCAAAGGCTGTCATTTTACAGCTCCACTTTTCCCAGCACTTGGGCAGCTAGGTGGCACAGCGGATAGAGTGCCAGGTCTGGAGTCAGGAAGACTCCTTTACATGAGTTCTAATATGGCCTCAGACATGTACTACCTGTATGACCCAGGGCAAGTCACTTAACTCTGTTTGCCTCAGTTTCCTCATATGGAGAATGAGCCAGAAGGAATTGACAAATCACTCCAGTATGTTTGTCAAGAAAACCCCAAATGGGGTCATGAAGAATCAGATACAACTGAAATGACTGAACAACAACTTGGAGATAATTATCTCAGATGGAAGACATTAACAATACGGTGAACTGAGAAAGACTTCTTCCAGAAGGTGAGATTTTAGCTGAGACCTGAAGGAGACCAGGGATGCCAGGAGGTGGAGGTGAAGAGGAAGAAAATTCTAAGCATGGGCGGGGGCACCTGTGAAAATACATGAAGTCGGGAATTTGAGCGTCTTGTGTGACAAACAGCAAGGCATATTTCTATTGATCCAAAGGGATTCCACTTTTTCATTTCAAAAGGATGCATCCAATGGAAGGTGGGCTATGTGACCCCTGCCACTCCACAACTCCTGATTGTAGGCATTGGATTCTTAGAGTGCTGCTGAGCCAGAGTGGTAGGAGGAATAGTTCCTGCTTGGCCTCAGCCACCATTTCCTTCCACACAACTAAACCAGGTCAGGGGAAAATTAAAAGACTCTTCCAGTTCAGTTAATAACACAGTCTGGAGCTGGCTCTTGTTGCAAGATCTTAACTAGCTGGAGACATTATGGTTTTGCTGACAACTAAGACTGTCTCAAGTGACAGCCCTAAAGGATTCTGTGCATGAGAGGGGTGTCCACAATCAAGGAGGAAATAATGCCTTTCTCTATACATTTCTTTGGGGCAGCTAGTGGCACAGTAGATAGGGTGATAGGCCTAGAGTCCGGAAGACTCATCTTCCTGAGTTCAAACTGAGCCTCAGACACTTAACTACATGACCCTGGGAAAGTCATTTTTAGCCTGTTTGCCTCAGTTTCCTCATCTATAAGCTGGAGAAGGAAATGGAAAATCACTCTGGTATCCTTGCCAAAAAAAAAAAAATCCCAAATAAACAAAAATGGGGTCACAAAGAGTCAGATCCAACTAAAATGACGACAGCAACCACATGGAAGTCTTAATTTAAGCACTGGAGTTGGACACCTTGGAGTGATCTTGAACTTTCTCTCTTCCTCCTCTCCCCTCCTCTCCCCTCCCTCCCCAGATCCAATCATTTGACAAGTCTGCTCTCCACAACATCTCTCCCACGAATCTTTGTATTTTCACTGGAATATCCAGCACCCTTAGACCAGTCCTTATCACCTCTCCCTTAGAATGCTGAAATAGCCTCCAAATTGAGTCCCCCGTTTCAAGTCTCTCTTCTTTGCATTCTAGCATCATAAAACTATTAAATTAATATTTCTTATGAACCGATGCTGAGTGAAATGCGCAGAACCAAGAGAACATTGTAAACAGTTAACAGCCACACTGTGCAATGACTGACTTTGATAGACTTAGCTCTTCTCAGCAATGCACAGATGTAAGACAACTCCAAAAGACTAATGATGAAAAATGCTATCCACATCCAAAGAAAGAACTTTGGAGTCTGAATGCAGATGGAAGCATACTATTTGCTCTCCTTTTCTTTTGTTGTTTTGTTTCTTCTTTCTCATGGTTCCTCCCATTAGTTTTAATTCTTCTTTACGTCATGACTAATGTGAAAATATGTTGAATATGAATGTATAAGTAGAGCCTATATCAGATTACATGCTGTCTTGGGGAGGAGGGAGGAGAGGGAGGAGGAGAAAATTTTAAACCCAAAATGTTATGGAAGTGAATGTCGAAAACTAAAAATAAATTAATTATAAAAAATAATTAATATTTCTTAAACATGGATCTAACCATGTCATTCCCCTACCCAAAAATCTTTAGTAGCTTCCTCCTGTCTCTAGGAATATAAACTCCTCAGCCTTCCATTGACAACTCCCCACAATCTGGCTCCTTCCTATCTTTCTGGACCTTTTGTATTACTCCTCTTCATTCAATGTTCCAGCTAATTTGGCCTGCTGGCTGTCTCCTGAATCTTGAATTCCAAAAACCACTTCTGTGCCCTTGCACAGGATGCCCTAGGTATCTGAGCACTCCTTCCTTACTTCTGCCTTTTAGACTATCTAGTTTTCCTTGAGGGCTCAGCTCCCATGTCTCCTCCTCTGTTTCTACAGTCGTTACTGCTCTCATCTCAAATTTTCTTCTATTTACTTATCTACATACCGGTTATAACCTCTAGTAGAATATAAATTCCTCAACTGTAGGGATTGGTTATTTATTCCCAGGACCTAGCCTAGCAACAAATTAGATGCTTAATAAACATTTGCTGAATTGTTGTTAAATTGATTACAGAAACTGCTGTAACAAGGGAAATGATCTTTCAGCTCTCCTCAACTTTAATGTTCTGTTAACAATAAACAGCCTGAGACAAGAATTTGCAACTACAGTAGTTAAAGGTGGGGGGAAAAAATGTAGTCTTGGCTTTGCTCTGAACTCATTGTGAAACTTGGGGCAAGTTATTTAACTTCTCTGGGACTCAGTTTCCCTATCTATAAAAAATGCAATTGTGCATGACCTTGAAAATCCCATCTAGTTCCAACCATGGAATCCTACAAGTATTTATTAAGCACCTAGTATGTAGAAGGCGCTATATTTGGTGTCAGGGATTCAAAGGTAGGAGAAAAATAGCCTTTATCCTTAATGAGTTTACATTCAATTGGACTGATATTTCGTAATTACATTAGCATGTTTATGAATTTGATACTTAAGTCACAAAGGTCTATATACAAATTTATTTGAGAATTATTATTATTAAAAAATCTACCCCCAGATGGTAGGAAGCCAGGGACACAAATATCCCGTTTTAGAGTTTTATTTTGGTCCAATCCTTCTGGAAATCAGTTTAGAGTTATGCTAAGAAAGTGATTAAAATGTTAACCTTCGACAGAAATTCTACAACTAGGAAGTTACCTACAGGTGATCAGCAGAAAGAAAGACCCATATAGAGAAAAATATTTATGGTAGCATGTTTTGTGGTAGCAAAGAACTAGAAACGACATAGACACCCATCAACTGGAGAGTGGTTAAATAAACTGCAGTGTGTTCATACAATAGAATATTACTATGACATAAAAAATTAATGTGAAGAATACAGAAAAACATGGGAAAATTTATTTGAACTGATAAAGTGAAGTAAGCAGAACCAGGAAAATACACACACAAAGACTACAACAATGTAAATGGAAATAATACCAACGACAAAAATCAAAGCAATTCTATGAAATTAAAATGACCAATCTCGGCCTGAAGGAGAAGATCTGAAAATGTATCTCTCTCCTTTCTTTGCAAACATGAAGGACCATGGGTATTTAATACTGTCTATAATATTTTACTTGGTTTACATGTTATAACCCAGAGCTTAAGCTCATAAGATTCTTTATATCATGGATATTGATTACTAAGTGGAATTGAGAAGAGCTGGGAAGAGAAGAGATCTTGGCACTTCTGGCTTCCACATTCAGAGAAGGGAAAGATCCCTGAAGCAAGAGAAAGACTTTGGGAAGAAGCTAATATGCAGAGGACTAGTGTCTCCATCATGTTCTTATTCTCAGCTTACCACACTAGAGACTTTGGAGAATTTCCCCTTGGGTGAAAACAGGTACTCTCTTTTATGTATCACTTTCAATGGGAGACCTCATTCATTATAGCAATATAATAATGATAATGAAAGTAGCATTTATATAGCGCTTTAAGGTTTGCAAAGCACTTTGCACATATTATCTCATTTTATCCTCACAATAATCTGGAAGGTAGGTGATATCATAACTCCCATCTAACAGATGAAGAAACTGAAGTAGAGACTTTCCCAGAGTCACACAGCTAGGAAGTGTCGGAGGCTAGATTTGAACTCATAGGTCTTCCACCCACTGTTCCATCCAATATTCTAATCTGTATAACTTCTCTGACCTGTGTTTACTATTTGCTTGGATAAATGGGCTTATTTGCTATTTACTAGGTATTTTTGTGTAAATGGCATTTGGGGGAAAGGAAATCAAGCCTTTGGACAACTAGCTTAAGGCAGTATTTTCCTGCTAAAGGGATGAGAGACAAGGAATGCAGCTTAAACCTAAAAATTGTTTCTTCTAGACTAACAATATTTAGGGGGGCAGAGAGAGATCTAATTCTAGCTCAGTACCACCCTCCCACTCTAACAAGATCAGAGTGATCAGTCTCATGGCTCCAATCTCCTGGTCCCCTTCTGGCAAGAATCAAAGTCTTCCTTGAGGTAGGAGAGGCAGAAAGACTCTTGAGATACAGTCACATTTAGATAGACCCATATGGACGTACGTAACCTACCTGAGTAGAACACACAGCTCACGTGCCCAAATGCACACACACAGAGACACATATAGTGTTAATTTTTGATAGCACTGCTGAAGGCAATGGGTTTAGCAGTCCCATTCCTGAATTGAAAACCTAACACATTATTTAAATGCAAGGCTTTCATCTCCCATTGGCCCTTGCCTTTGGGGTTATATTTTCTTGCATCAACATTTCCACCCCTAAAATCGCCAAAGAAGATCTGAATGAGGGTGATTCACTTTCCCTCCCACTACTGAAGGCTCTCTATATCAGCTACTTAATTCTGAGGGTTTTTTTCCTTCTGTTTCTTTCCTCCCTCACTAGGCTTCATGGAGCACAGCTCTTGAAGCCAATTAAAATTAAACAGTGCCCTAATTTCAGTCTTCCTATGAACTATGCTGAATATTTTCCCCTTTAAAAAAATTAAGTTTTAATTAAGTTTTTTTCATCAAAACACTAGTCCTGCTGATAATGTCAGGAAGGTCTTAGAAAGTAATTACGTGCCCAATCTGTTTCTGACACACTTCATTCTCTACTGGGGCTCTTCTTATGCCTCTATTGCTTCATTAAAACCCCAGCCTCCCCTCCTCCTGACCCTGTACCCCACCAAAACTTGATTTCTTTTCTATTTACCATGATACAAACAAAAGAATTCAAGTTTTGCCCTCTGGTGCATAAGCACAGAACCCACAGAATTAAATGGACAATGAAAACTACTTATGTTACAAATCTGTACCTTAAGTATATACTTCCATAGGTCATGAGCGGCAATGTGTTACAGGTATTAGACTAGAAGCAAGGGCTAAAATAAGTTTTAGCCCATAGACCCTGTCTGGGTTAGAGCAGCTAGGTGATACAGTGGATAAAGTGCCACACCTGGAGCCAGGAAGACTCATCTTCCTGAATTCAAATCTAGCCTCAGATATATACTAGCTGTGTGACCCCGGGCAAGTCACTTAACCCTGTTTGCCTTCGTTTCCTCATTTGTAAAAATGAGCTAGAGAAGGAAATGGCAAACTACTCCAGTATCTTTGCCAATAAAACCCCAAATGGAGTCTCCAAGAGTGAGACATGATTGAAACAACTGAAAAACAGTTTGGATTGCTTTACCTCAAATCTCTGTAGTCTATCCCAAATCTATCTCCTCTTCCTCAGTGACAGGAACTCAAGAGTAATTAAATTTGTCTTGGTCCTGCTCACTCTAGTTTCAGATCAAATTTGCTCTGGTTTCTACTACTAGAATAAACAATATTCTTTATCCCTGGACAACAGCTCATAGATATATTAATATTTAAAGCCAGAGGGTACCATATGATCTTCCAGTCTAACTTCTTTCATTTAACAGACAAAAATGAAAATTTTATGGACAGTTTAAGTGACTTGACCAAAGTCACACAGTTAATGAGTAGCAAAAGCAGTGTACTTTCCGCCATACCAAAATTCCTCCTAGATGCCTCTTCAAAAGGGACTTAAAGTCAGTCGGTCACTACTTCTGACTCTTGGGTGACTGGAACTACAACTCTCTGCTGCCTTCCCGATACGGACTTCAGGCCGGCCCAGACTACACCTCCAGGGGAACCCTGCAAAGGAAACCTGCAGCTGGTGGTCAGAACACAACAGTGTGACTTAGGCAAATCACTTAATTTTTCTATCCCTCATTTCCTTATCAAGAGATAATGAGGGTCTTGGATTAAATAATTTCTAAAGTCCTTTAAAATCTAAAAAGCCATATATAATTTTAATGGTCTCCCTATTTCACAGCTATAAAGTGGCCAAAATACTTCAGAAAAGTGGTGTCAAACTCAAACAGAAATGGATCCCTCCTAGTAGCATACTGACTTAGAAAACTGGAAATTAACTTCATTTACATTGCATGTATTTTTATTTACTTTGTTAAACATTTCCCAATTACATTTTAATTTGAGTCCCCATTCCATCCCAGACTTCAGGAGTTTTTCTGTGCTACTTATGACCTGTGGGCTTTGAATCTGACCCCTCTGCTCTAGAACCTACCTCACAATATTGTTTTGATTCAATTTAACTCAACAAGCATTTCTTAAGTTCCTAACAAGCCAGGCACTGAGCCAGGTGGTGAGGATCCAAAGGTGAAACAAAAGAGTGTCAAACAAAACCATTTCCCACGTTGGTCATGTTCAAAAATGTGCATCTCATTCTGCACATTTTTAGTCTTTCATCTCTGTCGGAGGAATCTGGGTCTTCTTATTTTGCCCCACATCTTAGAAGAAGAAGTTTAATTACAATGCAAAAGGGAAGAGCTCTGAAAGCATTGACCTTTGGGATTTATATTATATAATCCTACATTTGTAGGCTACAGCGAGAGAATTGGAAGGGACCTGAAGAAGCCCCACAGCCCAGTCCTTCAATATGAAGTCAAGCTGCATGTAAATCATATCAAAGGGATGTCAGTCTTAGTCTTTAATATATTTAATAAAGAATATCCTAATTCTCATCTGGCAACATGTTTCAGCATCCAACAGTATGGTAACTACTGTGTCTGCCTTCTGTCTACCTGGCAGGGTAAAAGCTTCTAGGGAAGACTCTCAGGATAGTTGAAAAGATTTCTACAGCCTAGACTCCTCAGTGAAAAAAAAAATCTAGCAATTATCATACTTATAATTCTTAACCAAGCACTTATCATGAAGTCTTGACAGGTGTGGATCTACTCCTCTGACAACTTTTTTTTCTTGGGGACCCAGAATCTAAACTTTAATAGTGGCACCACCTACAAATTTTAAAATATTCCTAGGCTTTGAGAATATAAATACTTAACTGACAGCAACAAAAATTCAAAAGTTAAAAGAAAATGCACCACTAATTCAGGTCAGTACAGCTCATTTAAACACTGACCCAAAGGCATTTCTAAAGTGGGTCTAATTTCCTTTACTTTTGCTGAGGTATTCCCAGTCTTTATCACAAAGGAGGGAGTGATGGGTATTTATGTTACTAGAAAGGGTTTGGACCAATGGTCTAGGTATGGGAGTCAGAAGGAAGAGGATTTCATTTGATTTCTTCTGTTTTGCTATTTACTCAACATAAGATTTTGTGATAAGTAGCAAAGTGGCAGTCTTCTGCTAGCTTACCACAAGTCTTCTTTCCCTATACCTCTCTCTCTCTCTCTCTCTCTCTCTCTCTCTCTCTCTCTCTCTCTCTCTCTCTCTTTCCTTCCCTCCGTTTCCTTCTTTTTTCCCTTTCCCTCTCTCCTTTTTCCTCTCTCTTCCTCACTCTTGATCTCTTCTCTTACCTTCACCTACTCCCTCTGCCTCACGATCCTTTTGAAGGAAAAATATGTAATTATATTTTCATGAGTCACATGGGGGCCCTTCAGATTTCTGATGTTTGCCTGGGGAAGATTTGATAGCATAAAAAGCCATTAACATATTGCTAAAAAAAAAAAAGCATTGGATTTTTGCATTTATATATATATATACATATATGTATATGTATAGAGGTATGTATATATGTGTATATACATATGTGTACACATATATATGCATTTTTTTTACTTTATATGCCCAAATGAAAACATAATTAGGATTTAAATAAGCAACAACTTATCCCTTCAGTATCTTGAAAATGAATAAATGCTCTCTGATTACCTGCCCATTTGCCCAGGGTTGCCATGAAAATGAACTCCATGCAGTATACACCAGATAAACCTATGACAGAGGCCAGAGATCTGGACTAATTAAATCTAGTCACATTGATCACAGATTTTCTTGGAAAGTGTTTTAGGTTGGAGCTGACAATCAAGTCCTGGTCAAGGAGATATCTGAGGGAGTTATCCTCAGAGTCAAGACAACTGATTCTACTTTGCTAAAGAGTTCACACTGTTTTGCCCTTGAGATTAACCATCGTCTTCACAGGGTCTAGGACTGGGCCTGTGATTTAATTAATATAAAAATTTCTTGGATAAGAAAACTCTCCCTACCAAGGAAGGTCAGCACTTCTTCTGTGACACAGAGTCTTAGAGAGTTGCTTAAAGCACTTAAGTGATTCACCCATGATCTGCAGTCAGAGAGGGACCTGGAACATAGGCCTTTCTGACTCCAAGGCTACATCCACTATGCTACATTGTTCTCTGGATATTTCTTAAATTCTGTGATTTTCAGAGAGGAATGAAGGTAGAAGAATAGAGTAAGGGGTCAATGAATGGCTGGCAAAATAAGCCACTACAGAAGAAGTTATCAAAGATGCTTTGAAATTCGGTTTTTCAAAATGAATAAAAGGTCAACAACCTCTTGCGAACAGTTCTCCAATTTGGTTCACTGTACTTAGTGGCCAGGAGATTAGAGAAGAAAGGGAAAGAGAAAGAATTCAAGAGAAGGAAGAGTGAAGTGTATGGGCAGCTAGGTGGCACAGTGGATAGAGTGCCCAGCGTAGAGTTAGGAAGACCTGAGTTCAAATCTGACCTCAGACACTTACTAGCTGTGTGACCTTGGGCAAGTCATTTCACCCTCTTTGCCTCATTTCCTCATCTGCAAAATGAGCTGGAGAAGGAAATGGCAAACCAACCCAGGATTTTTGCCAAGAAAACCCCAAATGGGGTCACAAAGTGTTAGATACAACTGAAATGAATAAACAACAAGAAAAAGGGTAAGAACATAGAAGGAAAGATGATAACTTTTCCCTCAACCCTTTCCATTTGCCCTTTTTTTTGTCCTTTAATATTTCCAGAATGGTCTTTATCTGCTATTTCCTTTCAATTAACATTATGCAGATGGTGTTACCCTACTGGTATGGGGTACATTACAGGTTATAGGAATAGGATGCAAGGATTACTATGAGGCTGTTCTATCCATCTGATGAAATATCAGACATGGAGAACATCTTGAAATATAAAAGTAGGGTTTTTCAAACTTCTCCAGTCTGTGAGCCATTTCAGTGGGGCAAAGGACTGGCTGCAAGGGATAACCACCCCACGACAAATTACCTTGATGCCAAAACATGCCAATAAAACCCTTACTGACTTCAAGGGGAAAAACCTGAATGATTTTTTTGGTGGTACACCAATGTGGATATGTATTTTCTATATAATAGGAGGTAAAAATATTTATCTATTCCAAGTCAGCAACAAACATTTATTGAGTATTTGCTACGTCAGTCCCTGTGCTAAGCACTGCACGTGTTAAACAAAAAGGCAAAAACAATACCTGTTCTCAAGGAGTTCACAGTTTAACGGTGGGTACAATATGCAATCAACCGCTTACAACATACTGTTGCTATTGCTGTTGCTGAGTTGTTTCAGTAGCGTCTGACTCTTTGTGACTCCATTTGAGGTCGTCTTGGCAATGATACTGGAGTGGTTTGCCATTTCCTTCAGTTCATTTTACAGAAGAGGAAACTGAGGCAAACATGGTTAAAGGACTTGCCCAACTCCACCTAGCTCGTAAGTGAGTACTTACTACTGCTTACCACTGCCCCCAACAATCTAAGGACAAGATAAATTAAATTTAGAATGAATTCCCTAGATAGGTAAGGCTCCTTGATGAAGGCAGAATTTTATTTGAGACTCAAAGGGAGCTAGGAAAGCCAGGAGGGAGAGATGCGGGAAGAGAGAATTTCAGGCATAAGGGATGGCCAGTGAAAATGCCCAGAGCTGGAAAATGGATTGTCTTGTTCAAGGAACGGCAAGGATGTCAATGTCACTGGATGGTAGAGCATGTGAAGGGGAGTAAAGTCTAAGAAAGATAGAATGGCAAGAAGGGGTCAAGACTTTATAGAAACAAATCTCCTATTATAAACATTATCACTAGAACAAGCAGCTCAAGGACCACCTAGAGGGCCTAGAATGACCTCAAGATGTCTGCTCTAAAGGAAAGCACAGCCCATTAGCCTGAACCTGCCCGGACATGGTTCCCCTGGATTCTCTATGATTTAAATCAGAGAAACTCATGAAACAGATGGAAATGATCTCAGGGACCCCTGGGACTTCCTCAGAGTGTTTTTCGTGCAGGTCTGGCTGAAGTAGTGACTCAGAAAGGGCACTGCATCATCATATTTATTTTAATCACTGGAAAGTTTTCATTTATAATTCATAGGCACTTAGACTGCTTGGGATGCCTTATTAAAAAGGATGTCATCTTTTGCCTCGTTTTATGACCACAGGAAAAAAAAAAGCCCTCTTCAATGTGGTACAAGAATAAACTGTTACTAGAATAGAAACCAGTGCCCATTAATTACAGCGTGACCAAACCAGTATTTATAAAATCATCATCATCCCATGGAGAGGGAATCATGTCATTTAGCCTGTAGTTAGTGCAATTCTCATTTTTTTAAAAAAAATTGGCACTATAGCAATCACTATGTGAGGGGTGACTCCTGAATATATCTGTAGAAGGCTTTATGAGAACTAGCCACTGGGAGAGTAGCTTCTCAAACAGTGAAGTGAATTGTAGAGACAAAAATGGCATCAGGTCAGCAGAGGTTAATTCCATTCAATAAGCATTAATTGAGAGTGTCCTATCACTAAATCTTTATTGAATTTTCAGGATTGTATTCTGGGCTATATTGACAGCTAGGTGGCACAGTGGATAGAGCATTGGGTTTGGAGCCAGGAAAACTCATCTTCCTGAGTGGAAATCTGGCCTCAGACACTTACTAGCTGGGTGACCCTGGGCAAGTCACTTAACTATGTTTGCCTCAGTTTCCTCATCTGTAAAATGAGCTAGAGAAGCAAATGGCAAACCACTCCAGTATCTTTGCCAAGAAAACTTCAAATAGAGTTATGATGAATCAGACACAACTGGAAAACAACTGAACAACAAGAAATTCTGTGCTATATGCAATTCATGAATATAAGCTGTGTAACCCCAAAGTGGTCTCAGAGTCACTTCATATATTTACTTTGGGGAGCTATGGGACACCTGTGGCTATTCTCAAGACTTGACTTGCATATGTCCACCCCCACCCTTTGGGGAACATATACATTAGTCAATGGATCTATGGTGATTTCTTTAGTGTGGGAACTTCCTTCAATATGACAGCTCACCTACAGGTTGAGCACTGGGTCCAGAATCAGGAAGACCGAAGTTCAAATTTGGCCTCAGATATTTCCTATCTGTGTGACCTTGGGCAAGTCACTTAACCCAGTTTGCCTCAGTTTCCTGAACTGTATAATGAGGATAATAACAGCAGCTATCTGCCAAGGTTGTGAAGATTAAATGAAATAATTTGTAAAACACTTAACATAGTTGTTTGCCACATAGCAGACATTATATAAATAGCTATTAGTTAGTAGGTGATAGATTCTATACACTCTCTATATAAAACACTCTAGAAGTATACTTTGGAGGATATCCTGTGCCCAGCCTCATCACACAGCACAGATGGATCCAGAAGACAACTGAGAGAGGATTTGCTTTGTTTTGTTTTGTTTTGTTTTGTGTTTTTGGTAGGCAATCGGGGTTAAGTGACTTGCCCAGGGTCACACAGCTATTAAGTGTCATGTGTCTGAGGCTAGATTTGAACTCAGGTCCTCCTGACTCCAAGGCTGGAGCTCTATCCACTGCACCACCTAGCTGCCCTGAGGATTTGTTTTTAAAGCAACTCCAGAGAGCTAAGAGAACTAGATCCTAAAAGGTATGTTACCATGGAGTTTGCCCCTAGAGAGCTGAGAAGAGGTACTGTTAATAACAGCTTAGCAATTCACAGTTTATGAATGAATTTCCGCACCACAGCCCTAGGGAATAGAGAGTATAAAATTATTCCCATTTTACAGATGAATGTACTAAAGGTGAAGATGTTAAATGATTTGACCAAGGTTACAGAGTTAGTAAGCATCAAATATCAGGACTGGAACTAGAACATATGACTTTTAGATCTAAACTACTGACCAGCCTCTTGAAGAGCTAGGAGGAAGAGAGCTCAGAGATATCATCTACCTATTATATAGCTATTATATTATTATATCCAGCTATATGAGAAATGGAGAAATGAGGAGTTTTACTGGGAACAGCTGATGAATATAAAATTATAATAAAGTTTTACAGTTAAGTGACACAGGGGATGGAGCACTGGAAATCAGGAAGACATGACTTCATATTCAGCCTCAGACCTTACTAACTGTGTGACCCTGGGAAAGTCATTTTACCTAAGTTTGCCTCATTTTCTTCAATTATTATCTATCTTCTAGAGTTGCTGTGAGGATCAAATGAGATAAAGTTTTTAGCAAAGTGTCTATCATGTAGGTGCTCAATAATTTCTTCCTTCCTTCCTTCCTTCCTTCCTTCCTTCCTTCCTTCCTTCCTTCCTTCCTTCCTTCCTTCCTTCCTTCTTCTTCCTTCCTTCCTTTCCTCCTTCCTTCCTTTTCTCCTATGTCCTATGAAATTAGCATTCCAGACAATAGTCTAGTCAGAAACAGAAGCCAATGGTACATGTGTATATATGAATACATATGTATATATATATACATAAATATATATGTATAAACCGTAAACTGGCATTCATATGTTTCCATCACAATGTCCTACCACAATGCCTCATTGTGGCATGGGGGCAGGGGTATGCTGATAAATATTTAACAACCATCTCTCCAGAAAAAAAAATCTATATGACACACTTTTAAGTTAATATGCATGACTAACATTTTCCCTATCACTTTCTTAAGTTTAGGCAATCAACAAAATGATATATCAGCCCTGATTTGTAGAATATCACAATTTCAGAGGTGTAAATGCTTATACTTAAATTTTCACTGTCAACTTCAGAGCTGTAAATGCTCCCATTTAAAACTTAAGCATCAGCTCCCCTGAGCCAGTGTGAACTGGCACACTCTTGCATGGCGGGAATACTAAGTTCTTGAATGCCATACCAGTGTAACACAATCTCTGGTAGGTTCTACCATGCTAGAGAGGCTTGTAGAATAGACGCAGTAACAAGAGTCTGTTTTCTGGAGTCTAATCTACTTAATTACCAGGGATTGCCCTTTTTGAAGCTATTAAAAATAATAAAACAAAGAAAAATTTCAAAATGGCCCTCAATGCCGTGTGATTCCTCCAGTTCTACAATAATGATAGCAAAGTGGTGGGAAAGTAAGAATCATAGTTCTTAGAAGGTTTGACTACATATGAGACGCTTGTCCAATGACCCATGAAAAGACATACGGCTGGAGGAGATGGGTCATTTCAATCTTGACATTTTTTCAATCAACAAAACCAGGAGATGGAAATTGTAGCTAAATGGAAAGATGATTTACAGTTACTTGTTGAAGAAGAAAAGAAAGACGTTGGAGTGGATTCTACCAAATACCCAAGAAACAACAAGACACATTACTTCCCAGGATATTTAATCATCACATATGGAGGTGTTAATGATAAGTATCTACAAAAATACCATCAAGGAAATAATTAAAACTTATATTCAAGCATCAGTTATCAAAGATGAAGAAGTAAAACGACCCTCCAAATCAACATATACTTTGACATTTGATGACTTCAATGTAAAGTTGAGGAAAGATGAGGATCAGGAAAAATATGTAGGAAAGCATGATTCAGGAAGAAGCAATTAGAGAGACTGAAGTCTTGAAGCCTCACTCCTCCATATCATAAACACCTTCTTGGAATAAAGAAATGGTAGGCACTGGGCATTGTGAACACCCATGACCACCATAAAGAGTGAAGTAGATTACCTTTTAACAGACAAAAAAAGACATTATTATTGATGTAACTGATATCTATAAGCTCTCTGTGTACAGTCAGACCATTAACTTATCAGAGCTAAGGTCAGAATTAGTGGGAAAACCCCCCCAAAAAACAGAAAGAAAAAGAAAATGATATGGTATACAATTAAAAATACTTGTCTATGATTTAAATAAGCAAATGAAAATTTAAAATGGGAAGTGGACAACAGAACAAACATTGACTATAATAATTTAATCAAGCTCCAAAGCATTAGAGAGTTTCCCAAAAGAGGAGAGCAATCACTTTAAGTTTTCCCTGACCATTCACACAAGAAAGACCAAATGGATGATTAAAATTTTGACCAGATTTCAACATATAATTGGTCTGACCCCCTATAGAACTTGTACAACCATATGTATATTTGTGACAGACAGTATAGATGGACAGTGAACTGTACCCAGAGTTCAAAAGGAAGAGAAGGATGAACTGGATTATTTTTGGAAAATTCCAAAGCTTTTTTATTGTCCCCAAGCTTTCCATAAAAGCAAAAGCCCATATTTTCAATACTAACATATATCATTAGAAGGACCTCCCAAATCACTGAGATCATAGATTCATTTTAATCTTATAGAAAAAAATTCTGAGGCTAGTTGAGGAAATGATAATGGCTAGTCTCTTTAGATTTACTATTTCTTCAAGGGACAATAACATATCTTGAAAAAAAAGAACCAAAATATCAAATTCAGCTGCCACAAAAATTAAACACTCAATACCAGCCTTCCTCACTAATGTAACTAGAGCTTATAATACAATAAGGCAGAATGTGATTGCCAGATCAATATATCATATAACTTGTCTTCTTTTTTAAAAAATTTAATTAAATGAATTTTTGTTACATTTTAAGGTCTAACCTGTCTCCCTCCCTCCCCAACCTGTACTAGAGAAGAACACAATTTGACACAGATTTTACATGTGTGTGTATGTATGTGTGTGTATATATATATATAATTACATTCTATGTAAGACCATATCATGCATGCTTCTATTTATTAGTTCTTTGTCTGGAAGTGGGTATCATCTTCCTTCATAAGTCCTTTGAAGTTGATTTTAATATTTAAAATACTCAAAATAGCTTAGCTGTTCACAGTTGTTCTTTGAACAATATTGCTGCTACTGTATACAAGCTACTCATTTTTTACAACACAGTAGTATTCCATCATACCACAGAGCCTTTCAAGCAAATGGTGACAGTAGTCAGTAACCAAGACTTGGTAGTCTACTGCAGAGTCCCACAAAACCCTGAGCCATGGCCATGTTTTTTCTATCCTCACATCTATGTCCTATACTACACCAGACCACAAATTCTAAATGTCCAACTAAGACTTGTATAAACTCGGGAATCTGCCACCACCCATCTCAGCAAAAACTGAAATAAAGTCGACCCTATGTGAGTATTCTAGAACCATTTTCTTCAGATAAAGGATGTGAATAGTCCTGCTTTTTTTCTGTCAAGTATTTTCAATTCTATATTTCCTTATATTTTAAGAAAGATCATTTCCACAGACAAAATAGGTTAAAAATAGAGGATTGTATGTGAAAACGTCAATCTCTATTATGTAGAGCTTGCTTTTTAAAAAGTATGTAATAAATTCCACATGTTACTTTCTTCTTTTTTTTTTCTTTTTGCTTTTTTTGGTGAGGCTATAGGGGTTAAGTGACTTGCCCAGGGTCACACAGCTAGTAAGTGTTAAGTGTCTGAGGCTGGATTTGAACTCAGGTCCTCCTGACTCCAAAGCCAGAGCTCTATTCACTGTGCCACCTAGCTGCCCCTTACACGTTACTTTCAAAGCTGTCCTATTTGTCTGTGTTTCCTTCTGAATTTCCTTCTTTTCTCTTCACTCCCCTGAATTGTAAATACAAAGCCAAAATAAGAGAATTCCATGTTTGGAAGTAACTTTAGGAGTCAGAGTACCATAGGATTCTTGATTTAGAACCGGTACGGGTCATCTAATCCAACCCTCTTATTGTAACAGATGAAGAAGCGGAGGATGACAAAAGTTAATTGTCTTCTTCTAGGTCACACTGGTTGAAAATACCAGGGCTAAGATTTAAGCAAATCTAGCAACCTTTCCAACTTGTACACTACCATTGTTTTGCATTTTTGTATCTCAAGTGCCTCAAACAGAGTAGTTGCTATTTAAAGACTTACTGACATGAATTGAGATGGTGATACAGATGTCATGAGGTATATATGCTAGCAAACTAAACCCATGGAAGGAAGAAAGACAATACTTATTAGCTGTGGTTTTGCTTGAAGATGAAGGAATAGACATTATCAGTGATGTATGGTTAAATCTTATCATTCACTAAAGTATAGTATATTCATCATCACTGATCTGAGTTACAATAGTCACTCTATGCGTTCTGTGACAGTTAGGGGAGGTGCTGGAGAGAACAGTCAACATTAACAAAATCAGGCAAAAGGAGAGTCAACTTTGATTTTTGCTGTTCAGTAGTTTTTTCAGCTGTGTCTGACACTTCATGACCCCATTTGGGGTTTTCTTGGCAAAGATACTGGAGTGGCTTGCCATTTCCTTCTCCAGTTCATTTTACAGATGAGGAAACTGAGGCAGACAGAGTTAAGTGATTCACCCAGGGTCACCCAGCTATCAACTATCTGAGGCCCAATTTGAACTCGAGAGATGAGTCTTCCTGATTTCCAGGCCCAGGTGCTCTACCCACTGTGACACCTAGCTGCCCAACTTTGCTAGAAGGAAGAATAAGAAAGCATGAGTGTTGGCCCATGGTAACGCTGGCACTTGCTGATATTCATTCATAATGGAGAATAAGCTAATTCTGGGTAGCTGGCCAATTTTCCACATATGGCAAATAGCAGGTATGGAACGACCCTGAAGTAGAAGATTTGTTAAGGTCCCCTTTCGCTCCATAATTAGAGGATAGATGCCTAAAGAGCCCTTGGGAAAGTAGGAATTTAAAAAATATATATGCTGGGACTGAGTTAGGCTTGGGAAATATAAGGAAAGTCAAAGGGCAGAAATACAGGGATGTGGAAGCAATAGAATGAATACAGGAAATTTTGCAACTTAGGATTCAAGGTAACTCAACAAATCTATAAAGCTGCAGAGGAAATTACAAAATGGAACAGACATAGGCAGATGGATAGACTAATTATCTCCGCTACTGTGACATCTCTTTGGTCCCACACGTCTTTCTTTTCCAAAGGAAACCATTCCATACTATTTACAATAAATCTGTCACTTCAATTTTTTTCTGAAAACACCATGGCTCTAAATCATATGCACATGTTTGCAATAAACCTTAGTTTATTTTTTTTAAGTAAGAACATTGGAAATAATGATCCATAGGAAATAATGATCCATAGGAACGTAAGCTCTCAGCAAATCATGTTTTCATTCACTCATTTAACAAACATCTAGTATGTATCATCTATTTGTAAGGTACTGGGGGAGAGAGAAAAATGTATAATACAGGGTTCTTGCCTCAAGGATCTTATAATGTTCTAAGGCAGTAATAAGTCCAGTCCCTGGAGTGGGACCAAATTAAAAAGAAAGCATGACATAAATTTCTAAGCCTTGGGAGAGTTAAATGTTGTCTCTCCAATTAGAAAGCAAACTCCTTGTGAACACTGATAATAGTTTATCTTCTATGTGGTGTGACTATAAACTACCATAATATTAAATAAATACATCAGAGAGACAGTGTGTTAGAATGACACAGTAGAGAGAAGGCTGGTCTCAGAATCAGGAAAACCTGAGGTTCGAGTTTCACTTCTTTTACATACTGGCTAGGTGACCCTGTGTAAAATACTTACACTCTCTGTTGTTGTAATTGCTGTTAAGTCATGTCCGATTCTTTGTGACCCTGTTTGGGGTTTCCTGGCAAAGAGACTAGAGTGGTTTGCCATTTCCTTCTGCAACTTGTTTTACAGATGAGGAAAATGAGGCAAACAGAATTAAATGACTTGCCCACAGTCACACAGCAGGTAAGCATCTGCGGCCAGATTTGAACTCATGAAGAGGAGTTTTCCTGATTCCATGTCTGGCACTCTATCCACTGCAACACCTAACCTCCCCCAAACTCTCTATACCTTCGGTTACTCTAAGCCTCTAAATCGCAGAGAAAGTGCATTATTTTGTTTTTACTGTTGTTGTCACTCTCTGTGACCCCATTGGGGATTTTCTTGAAAAGATACTGGACTGGTTTGCCACTTCCTTCTCCAGCTCATTTTACAGGTGAGGAAACTGAGGCAAACAGTTAAGTGATTTGCCCAGGGTCATACAGCTTGTAAACGTCTGAGGCTGAATTTGAATCAGGTACCACCTACCTGACCAGTTTCTCACTGAGACTCCCCTAACTCGATGAAATCAGTAATCTGGTTTTTTTTTCTAAGTTATAGTCTACACATTGAAAGAAGTGTTTTTCTTCAAAGCCATCAGCTTCAGAGACTTTTTCACTTATGCTAACACTGCTCCCAAAAAAAAATTTTTTTTTCTAGAACCAACTCCCCTTTGGGGATTCAAATCCAGTCTCAGATACTTACAACTTGTGTGCCTCTGGGCAAGTTACTTAACCTTTGTCTGCCTCAGTTTACTCAACTGTAAAATGATGATGATAATAATAGCACCTAACTCACAGGGTTGTTGTGAGGATCAAATGAGGTTTTTTTTTTACATTTACATACCCATTAAACATATTTTCACATTAGTGAAGTTGTAAGTAAAAATTAAAACCAATAGGAGGAACCATCAGAAAGATGAAACAAAACTCAACTTAAGGTAAAATTAAGTGAGAGCGATTCGACTTCCATAGTTCTTTCTTTGGATGTGGATAGCATTTTCCATCCCGAGGCCTCTGGAGATGTCTTAGATCCTCGTAATGCTGAGAAGGGTTCAGTTTAACATTCTTAGTCATTGCATAACGTGGCTGCTATTGTATACAAAGTCCTCTGGGTTCTACTCACTTCACCCAGCATCAGACCATATAAGTCTTCCCAGGTTTTTCTGAAGTCAGCCTGTTCATCATTTCTTATAGAACAATAGTGTTCCATTACATTCATATACCACAACTTGCTCAGCCATTCCCCAATTGATGGGCATCCTCAAATGAGGTATTTTTTAAAGTACCTGACACATAACAGGCATAATATAAATGTTTATTCCCTTTCCCTGAAAAAAATCAGTCTTAATACTACATAGTGACTTCATTTTGACCCCAAACTATATTGCAGTTTGAACACCCACTTTAATCATTAGCTATGTTCCCAAGTGATTCTTAGCAATTTTGAAAAATCATATCCATTTTCAAAGGATGAAGATTTTCCATCACTAAAGATATTCAAAAGAGACACCAAAGGCAATTTCCAGAGAAGTTCTAAAAGCATTTTGATCTATGCTTATGTCTTGGGACTAAGTTTAGAGCTTCCCAAGGTGACTACTTTGAAGTGGACAACGTTCCTTCAGATACAGTATTTATGTGTTGGATTTTTAAAAAATCTGTCACATTACTTCATAGTCACATATCATACTTTTAAAAAAATCTCCCACAGCACTTATCATAATGCTGTGGACATGGTAGGAAATCAAGAAACCCTTGCTGAACTGAACTCTGTGAGATATACAGCACAGTACTGCTTAACTAGAAGGACTGGGCTTTTTGGTGTGACTGTTGAGAAATTTTGTTTAAGGAAGGTTGGAGTGAGGAGGAAAAGAAGTGTGCTTTTATACTGACACAAGAAACTCTATTCTTTATGTAATTTATGAAAACAGACTTCTAAATTATTCACTCTTCCCTAATTAACTCTCCAGAGAGATTTCTTCAAGGCACAGTAGGTTGATGCTTAGGGCGAATCTCGGTAAAAGCCCGGGAGCATAGGAGGCATACACAAGTTTCTTTGCACTTGTGGATTTTAGTACAATAAACTTAAGTTTGAAAGAGAAGGGGCAAACGAGGATAAGACCTCCTCACAAAAGTAACTGCCATGCAGGAAGGGCCATATAGACTTGCACCATCGAAGGGTTTCTACAGGTAGCTTATCATGAGAAGACACTCCCCCTGCCACCTCCAAAAGTGACTCTGTCTTGGAAGGCATCCCAAGGTGGATGGAGTAAAACATAAATGTGAGGCCTTACACACTTTTGAAATGTATTAGGTATTACAAAAAGATACTTTCCATAATTAAATTATTATGGTCTTTCACATGCCTGAGGCCCAATCTTTCAGACCCACTGTGTTTGTTGATTATTTTTTTAAAAGCTTTTGATTTGGTAGAACAAAGAGCTACTTTACAGACTCTCATACCATGAGGTGATATCATATATCCCTAATAATAGCTAGTATTCAGATAGTGCTTTAAAGTTTGCAAAGTGCTTCACAGACAACAAGATATAGAACACTGTAGAGAATGGAGAATACAGTCTGCTTCAAAGATGTATATATGAAGAACTGGGGATTTTAAAATTAATGATGGGGGGAAATGCAGACATTAGAATTCTTTTATGATTATGGTACAAATGTCATTTCCCTAATTATAGACAGAAGTTGAGAATTTGGTTACTAAATCATAAGCTAAGGTGGGGTTGCTCATAGAGAACATCTAGCTGCCAAACCAAGAAATATTACAACAAGAGAAGAGAGAAAGAGGAAAGAACAGATTTCAGAACCGTACCAAAGGGAGAGCATAATTCCCTCTCTCTCTGCATTGTTACTTGTTACTGGGTACAACTGGCTGGCCCCAGTGAGTGGCTGGAGTTCACTCTACTGTTACTTGCTACTGAGAAAAAGATTAAGAAAAAGGAATGGGGAAAATATATTTTGTTCCTTATTATGACTTTATGCTGAGAAGAAGTAGAGAAAATATATACTGCATTCTCTATTAAGATTCGCTGCTAAGAAGAATAGACGATACAATATATGTCTCTATATTGGCACCTGTTGCTGCTGAAAGACAAAAGAGAAGAAAAATCCTGCAAAGAAGCAGTCAGAGAGGCTTCTGACCACCTTGGGACAAAAGTCATTCATTACCTTTTCCTAAAAGAGCACAGGACTGAAGAGATTAGCAAGCCACAAATTAGAAGTGATGGATACTACAGAGGCTGCCAGGGAATAAGTCCTGCTGAGCATAGTAGCAGCTTGGGAGGAGAGAATTATAGAAGTCATCCATTGGATTGATTATCTGAGAAGTCATGTCCAGTAAGGTTATTAATCAAACACAGTGTGGATAAATTCAGCTTAACAGAGGAAATACCTCTTCAACATAGAAGCTACCTTCATCAGAAAACTTTCATGGGGGGCAGCTAGGCAGTGCAGTAGAGAGAACACAGGCTCTGAAGTCAGGAGGACCTGAGTTCAAATCCAGTCTCAGACCAAACACTTGACACTTAGTCTCAAGTAAGTGTGTGACCTTGGGCAAGTCACAACCCCAATTGCCTAAAAAATACATACATACATACATACATACATACATACATACATTAATACATAAATAAAAATTAAAAAAAAAACTTTCATGGATAGTTCCTGAGACAGATAGTTTATATTTCCAGAATTTTGACTTGCCTTAGCCATATGTATTACCAACAGGTGTGTTTTATGATCCTGGTAGTTTAGATGTGTGCCCACTCTTCTGATGGACACTGTGTCTATTGGTGGGAGAACGCATTTGAGTTTTATGGATTGAATGGTTAAATATTATATGTTGATTTTTAGTTTCAGCAAACGCTTTGGTTATGGTCAAATGAGTATTAGTGGCTGATTTGCTAATGAGAAGAGCATCACTTGAGGCTCATGAACATAATAAAGTCCATGATAAAATGTACCTGGTAGTTTCAAAACTGTCTGGCTTGTCTGTGTCTCTGTATTTCCTTCTGCTCCCTTCTGTGAACTGTTTAATTGTTTCACTGATGTTTTCCTTCTTTTCTTCTTTTTTTGGTATCCTTATCACTAACCCCATTTTCCTCTCCCAACGGGACCACCCCCTTAAAAAAAAGCTTTATCTCACATGACAAAGAGAGTCTCCTTTTGAGAAACCACAGGAGCTAGATAAACCCTCAGGTGATTCCAGGATACTGAAGCCCTTGGTGACTTCTTTCTGGCCGTGTGCATTGAAGCGTGTTCTGAAGAGGATGAAGCAAACCCCTAATTGGCCATTGAGCGAGAAAATTCAATGAATATGTGGATCTTTCAAAGGGAATGACTCTCTCAGTTTCTTTTCTTTTCCCTACTGCACAGTATGAAAGGATGCTTCATGTATCTTTCTATAGTTCACCATCCCCTACCCTGACTTATGTGGTCACTGCTTTCACAAGACAGAGCAAAGGGATTCCATCAGGCAAGTCTGAACCAGGGCCTCTGGCTGCCTCTTTTGCTTTGCGTTTGACTGATCATAGGTGAGCAAATGGTTATCCTGAGATAGGCATGTTCAGTTTTGGAAGCAATTTTGTGAGTTCAAAACATTGGAGAACCTGGGTCCATTTTTGGAGATAACTGGCAGCAAGGGAATTTCTTCTTCTTCTTCTTCTTCTTCTTCTTCTTCTTCTTCTTTTCTTCTTCTTCTTTTTTTTTTGGCTAGGCAATGGGGTGAAGTGACTTGCCCAGGGTCACACAGCTAGTAAGTGTTATGTGTCTGAGGCCAGATTTGAACTCAGGTCATCCTGAATCCAGGGCCGGTGCTCTCTCCACTGCACCACCTAGCTGCCCCTGCAAGGGAAATTTCTGTCGGAGAAGATAACCACTGACATGATACTGAGCTCAAGCTGTGGCCAGGTTTGCCAGAAGTCATGGACTTTGAGTTATTTGAACAGAGCAGAACCAGAGTGATATGGAACAATGCCTACTCAGCAATCCTTCCAACTGTTTCATGCTGTGACAAAGTTTTAGTCTCAACTACCTAGGAAAGTATGATAGCAGTTACAAGTTGTTAACAGATCTTGTCCAGATAGTCTTTCAATCACTATGTGCATGAGTTTTGGGCTTAGCATACCTTTTATGTGTAGGAAATAAATACCAGTCCCATACCTGATTCATAACATGCATGAAGTATCTTTCTGCCCCTCTTTGAGGAGATCCTAGAAATGAGCCAAATACATGCCGCTAGTGATTTCCCTTGGGCCTACAAGGCTGGATGATGTGAAAAGTCAAAGAGTAGGAGAAAAAGAGCTTAACTCTCTCATTAGAAGCTAGATCCCCCCTAGAACTGAACCTAGTCTGAACCCATTAGGATAGGATGGGAGCAAATAAATCCCTTACTGGAAAGACAGAGGAAGCAGTGGCCTGGCCCCTTAAATCCACTAGTGATTGCAAAAAATAAATATTACCAATTAAAACAAATTTACATCGTTGGCCCTATCTGAAAATGCATGTCTCATTTCCCACTTCTAGTCATTATTTCTCTGTTAAAGAGGTGGGAAACTTCATCAATCTTCCGAAACTGTGATCGGTCATTGAATGGATCATAGTTCTTTCACAATGGTTTTCCTTTACAATACTGTAGTCATTGTATAAATTGTTCTTCTGTTTCAACTCACTTCACTCTGCATCAGTCCACAGCAGTCTTCCCATGTTTTCACTTGTCTTGCCATTTTTACAGTACAATGATATCCTATTACATTCATATGCCATAATTTGTTTTAATTATTTGATAGCATGAAAAGAGCTACTATAAATATTTTTGAACTCATCGTTTCCTTTCCCACGTTCTCTGTTCTCTTTGGTGGACCTAGGAGTGGTATCACTCAGTCAAAGGATATATACAGTTTAGTGACCTATTCGCTACAGCTCCAAATTGCTTTCCAGAGTTACTGGACCAATTTAGGAAATTCTGGTGTTACCTTCACACACAGTGCATCAATGTACCAGTCCTCCTGCATCCCCCATAACAATTGTCATTTTCCTTTTTTCATCTGTGCCAATCTGGTAGATCAGGTGGGCTGTTTTCATTTGTATTTCTCTAATTATTAGGGATTTGGAATATTTTTATGTGGCTTTTGACAGGTTACATTTTTTCTTTTGAAAACTGTCCATAACTTTTAGTCATTTATCTATTGGGAAATCACTCTTTGCATATATGGCAAGGAAATTCTTGATGATGAAAGTTTTATGGAACAGGACAGGTAAAATAGGCACATAACAATAGGGGAGAATGAAAGAACCAAAGACAGTTGTTTTATTTAAAGGACAGAACTTTTGGACAACTGGATGTTTGGTCTATTCTCAAAGAGAAAAGATTTTAAGTAGTTTAATTGACTTTGAAGTAGGAATATCTTCCCCCACCTAATTCCTGTGGCCAATTTCACTTTCTGATCTAAAGTAGTCAATGTGCCACAATCAAGTACTTTTTATAATCATCGGACCATAGGTATAGGCTGTAAGAGATGTTAGATGCCATATAATCCAACACCATCATTTTACAGATGAGGAAACTGAAACTAAGTGACCTGCCCTAACTTACTTGTTAGTCATAGTAAGTGACTGAGCCAGACTTGGAACCCAAGCCTTCTGGCACTAATCCTATCTTTGGGAAAAAAAAAAATTGAAACCCATGAATTTTCACCCATAATGACCTTTCCTCTATATATCTGAATCCTACCAATTCTTTCAAGCCCAATTCAATTCCAATATTCTCTAAGAAGCATTTTCTGACTACAACAAAAAGGGGGTCTCCTTCCCATGAATTCTAAGATCCAAGTTTGAGTTAGGGTTTTGGACAAATAGAATAAAATGATATGGCAGAACTAAACGGATACAGTTTAACTGGATAAATTCTAAAGTCCCTTTAAGCTTTGGCACTCAATGGTCCTTTAAGCCTAAGAAGGGAGGTGCTTTAGAAGAAATCCAGACTTTTAAAAAACTTGGAGGCAGGAATGAAGAAAATAAGGAGGAAGGAAAAGATATTGGTATGCCTCTCTGAAATTTCTCTCCAGTGGTCTGACCCACTTTGTTTTGTAGAGGGAGTTCATTATATACACAATCTGTTTATGTTCATTTGATAGGACGATGGTGTATTACAAATGTGAATTGCTATATACACTGCCATACATGGTCATCGTACCCATTGGTTTTTCTTAACTGCCTTTCTTCTTTACAAAGAAATGTAAGAGATGTGGAGGTTGAGAAAGGGTAGTGTACCCCTGCTTAGTGATAACACAAAAAGCATCAACATGACATTAAAAGAAAACTTCTTTAGATTTCTAAATTGGGGAATAGCATGAGCAAAACGATGCTTCAAGATGCCAACAAATCACTGACATAATAAACTAGGAGTCAGAAGATCTGAGCTGCAGTCCTGAATCCTCTATTTACCAGCCACACAGCCTAGGACAAGTTGCTTAGCCACTCTGATCCTCAATTTCCATAGATAAGGAATAAAATAAATAATAAGCAATGGCTGTTGCACAAATGCATATCTTCAGACTAAATGTTCCTAAACTGTTTGATTTCTGTTCAATCCATAGACAACATGAATAAAATCTTTACTAGAGTTACCTGTGGAATAAAAAAAATCAATCGCATAGCATACCGTTGTAAGAAGGAAACAAGATAATGTTATTTGAAAACTGTAAAGCACCATACAAATGCAAGATGCTATTAGTAATAATAGGTATTAACATTGACAATAATAATAATAATAATATTCTTAGAAGCTTTATCCAGCATAACAGAAGTTATTAAATGTCATGTTTATCTGTAAGACGTACAGTATGCTACTAGAACATCATCTATTTGTGTAAAACTAAACACTCGCAGTCACTCCCTTGGTTCCACCAATTATATAAAATTAATCCACTTTTAAAAAAGTACTTTGGCCTCTGCATCTTTAAAATGAAGTCGATTATTGTGAGACTAATGGAGTATATGAATGAATGAGCATTTACTAAGCACTTTTTATATGCCAGACACTATACTAAGCTCTGAACATTCAAAAACAGGAGAAGAGATAGGGCTGGCCTTTAAGGAGCTTCCATTCTAACAGAGGAAAACAATGCATGCTGTTTTGTTGAGCGGTAGTACGAGAAGAGGGATGCTGGCATAGGACCTCCCAGCATGGCGTGCTCCTATCAAAGAAGGGGCTGTGCTCTATGAATAAAGCAGCACAAAGGAAACATGAGATGCATAAATTTAGAGACATAGCCATCGCAAATATTCAAATGGACTATTTGTGCAGTAGAGCCTTTTAAGCTCATACTGTATATGCATTGTACCCTGACCCCAGCATCATGATGTCATTGGCCCTTTTGGAGTATGAAAGACAAACAATGACAAGGGAAGGGAGTTTTGGCTTAGGGAGTCACAGGGATCATGAGTTGGTATATACAGCAATCAATACACCCTCTTTCCAGAAGCAATGGTACTATGGGTTTTGGTTAATGTGCTCAGAGCAAGAGAGCTTAAGACATGAAGGAGAACAGGAAGGAACTAAGAGGTACATGCAGAGTGGCAGTCACATAGCAAGGTGGTCTGGGTGGACAGCTGGACAGGACGTGAAAGGGAAGCACGGTCTAGAATGATGGTGCAGTTTGATTTAATGGGCTAACTTGTTTGCATTCAGTCACCAACCAACATGGCACAGCCCCTGGAGTACGAGTCCCAGAGATGAGTGGATGTCATGTAGTCAGCTCTTTGCTTTTCAGGAAAAGCCATTCAATGAGATTTTGTCAGTCCTAAAAAGCAGCTTCTAGGGATTTCATGATTCATATTTAAAAACAACATCAATGAGCCACAGTTACTGAGCATGTTTGTCATGCTGCTAAAAACGTGGGTCATTTTGCTTTTCCCAAGTGTTTGCCATAACAATCATGTAGTGTGGCAATGGGCACACATCACCTTTCTGGTATTAATAAGGGAGCAGGAGTTCTTATCTTTCTTCTTAAGGACCTTGCCCGAGAGTGTCCATATGCTTTCCAAAGAACTTATCGTTTGCATAAACACCAGATGTACATGAAGAAGTACGATGATCACTTACTGGGAATGCTGTAGAAGGGAGCCATGTATCAGGTAGGACCACCACACATACACACACACACACACACACACACACACACACACACACATATTCTCAGACCCCTTCCAGTGTTAAGATTCTGCTTCCATACATCTATCAAGCATCCAGTAGTTAACATTTATACGGCACCCTAAGGTATGCAAAGAGCTTTTCCAATGTTATCTCATTTGAGCCTTACAACAGTCCTGTGAGGTAGGTGCCCTAATTATCCCCATTTCACAGGTGAAGAAACTGAGGTCGCAGAGGTAAAGTGATTTGCCTAGGGTCGCATACCTAATAAGTATCTGAGATTGGATTTGAACTCTGATCTTCCTGACTCATAGCACTCTATCCCCTGCACTACCTAGCAGGCTTTTCTGATACCCTCCAACTACTAGTGCCTTCTCCCAGAAATTACCTTATATTTCTTTCGTGTGTACTTCTCTGTGTTCATGCCATCTTCCCCAGCAAGAATGTAAGCTCCTTAATGGAAGAGACTCCTTCTGTCTTTGTATCCTCATTGTGGAGCATGCTGCCTGGTATAAAGTAGCTGCTTAATAAATGGTTGTTGACTATATTAATTCATTGAATGTGGTATTTTTCCTTTCTCAATACAAACGATTTCTTGAACTTTCTAAGTGGGAAGAGGCTCCGAGTGTTGCATGTAGAAGTGTTATTGCTTGGGTGTTAATTGTTCAGTTCTCCTATCCTTTGTGAATCCATTTGGGATTTTCTTGGCAAAGATACTGGAATGGTTTGTCATTTCTTTCTCCAGCTCATTTGACAGATGAGGAAACTTAGGCCAATAGGGTTAAGCGACTTGCCTAGGGTCACATAACTAGTAAGTGTCTGAGGTCGAATCTGAACTCATATCTTCCTGACTCCATGTCTGGCACTCTACCCAATGTACCTCCTAGCTAGCTTCTTGGCTGTTTTAAAATTTAATTATTTTCTTTTCTCCTTCAATTGACTTGGTAACAACAAAAGCTCTCCTCTGATATCTCTGATCATGGCAATGAGAGTTTGATTCTGACTGGATCTACGAAGCTAGAAAGGTTCAGAGGATGGTTCTGACGCTATCTGATATCTGATGACAAAATTCATTAATAGTAGCAAATTCACTGAGACAGCTATGCAGCAAAATGGATAGAAGGCTGGGCCTTAGAGAAGCAGCAATTCCTAATTTTAATGATCTCACCAAGCTTTTTACTATTCTCACACCACCATAATTCTCATACAGTCAGGAGTCAGGAAGACCTGAATTCAAATCCTCCTTTAGACACTTTACTATGTGATCCTGGGCAAGTAATTTTACCTCTCTCTACTCAGTTTCTTTATCTGTAAAATGAAGATAATAATAATATTATAAATTTTTACACAATATAATTATATAAAATACTATATATTATATAATTGTAACATTATATTAATGTGTTGATATGATTGTGATATAATATTAATATAACATATAATGCTAATATGTTAATATAAAATTATAGCATTATATAATAATAGCCACATCTATACACAATATTGTGAGGATAAAATGAGACATTGTTTTCAGTGTTCTGTATCCTTAAAGTACTTAAAATGCTAACTTTAGTGTTTATCAAGAGCTGAATTTTATGTCATGAATTCTCTGGCCACAACTAGCAATGAAAAGTTCGAAAAGTAAATTATCCCAAGGCCACACATTCTTTAGAGGTAGTAGGGTCCAAAAAAGCTATTTTCTTGTTTTTTTAAACGAATTTTATTAGTATCTTTTTTGTATCCCCACGATTTTTCCTACTATCATTACTCCTCCCTTCTAAAAGAGACCCATCCTATATAACACATTTTTTTAAAGGAAGAAAAAGAGGTAAAAAAATCGTCAACACTGATCAAAACATTGAAAAAAGTCTGAAAATACATGTAATGAACCAAACCTATTGACCTCTCACCTCTGCAAAGGAGTGGGGGGAGGGGATCTCATTTCTTTTCATTAGAGCCATGCTTGTTCTTTGTAATTTTGCAATTCATGTTTAATTGTTTTCTAGTTGTTCCTTTCATTTACCTTATTGTAGTAATTGTGTATATTGTTTTTTCAGCTCTGATGGCTTTGCATCAGAGCGTATAAATCTTTCCATATTCCATAATATTCTAGTAATACGCCATTACATTCATGTAACATAATCTATTGAGCTAATTGCCAAAGGAAGGGCATCTATGTGGTTTCCAATCCTTAGCTACCACAAAAAGTGTGGCAATAAATATTTTGGTGAATACAGGTACTTTTTTCTTATCAATGGCCTCCTTGAGTATAATTCTAGAAGAGGAAACTCTGGGGCAAAGAAAATAGACATTTTAGTAACTTTATTTTCATAATTGTCCTTAGAAATTATTAACCATAATACTAAACCTTTCTTGGCTTTGGTTTTCTCATCATATAGTTTAAGGGCTTTGTTTTAGAGATGAGGCAACTGAGCCCTAGAGAAGCTAAATAACTTTAAGGTTATTTAAGGTCTTAGAACTAGGAAAGAGCAGAATAGGAAGGAAATTCAAGTCTTTATCCCTATGCAGTTCTCTAATCACAAAAAGCATTGCATATTTCAAATTTTGTTAAGTCCAAATTTCCCATAGATTCCTATCGTAAAATCATGGAAGTATTTTCTTCAAAAACATTTGTGTTTTGGGAAGTAATGAAATTTCATATAAAAAGGTATAATAATAATAATAATAATTTTATATAAATCAAAAAAAATTTTTTTGTGAGGCAATGGGGTAAAGTGACTTACCCAGGGTCACACAGCTAGTAAGTGTCAAGTGTCTGAGGCCAGATTTGAACTTCTGTCTTCCTGAATCCCAGGCCAGTGCTCTATCCACTGCACCATCTAGCTCCCCCATAAATCAAATATTTCAAGAAGAAAAAAAAATTCTTAAAACAAATCACTAAATGTGACTCAAAATAACTACACTGTGTTAAAAATAAATCAAAATTTAAAAATATTAAAGAATCAGTGCTATAACAATCTCAACAATCATTTGCCTAACTCAAACATTTCTCTCAGAGAGGTGGAAATTCCTAATTTTTCATGATTTTACTAAGCGTTTTACTATTCTCACACCACCAGGACGCTCATATAGCAACTTTTGGTAAAACTTTATAGAATACTAAAAATGATCATTGACATTTATGTAATGTTTTAAGGGTTATAAAATGCTTTCTTCATAGCAACCCTGAGAGGTTAATAGTATAAGACTCATGTTTTCTATTTTACAGATGCGGACCATGAAGCTCATATAACTAACTTTAAAGCCAAAAAATTATTTTCCCTCTAGGGAAAATCTTAAATCACCTGAAAAAAAAAATTCATCTAGTTACACTACACAGCTTATTATATTGCCCTTAAACAGGAGAAGGCAGAATCACCCCTAACCAAGGACTGATAAGCTCAATAACTTGGTTGGTGATGCAGGGATTGGAGCATAAACTCAAAGTCTGGAAGGAATTTGAGGCTGAAATTGTGAAACAGCTGGCCAAAAACATATAACCTCTTCCAAAATTCAGTGTTCCTGAGATCTAAGGAATCACCCATGGGCTATGCATGGTGTACTCACTGGAACCTACAGACTGATGAAAGCCATTTTTATAGCTGGCAAAGTAGTGATAACTCAAATAAGTGAAAGGATCAGTGTGCACATAAGCCTGTGTAGGCATGGAGGCAACCTAATGGACAGAGGGCTGAACTTGACATTAGGAAGACCAGGACTCAAACCCTGCCTTAAACACTTACAATGAGATCCTCAGCAAGTCACTTAATCTCTCTACTCCTCTTATCCTCAGTTTTCTTATCTGCAAAATGGAGGTAATAATAGCACCTACCTTGGAGGGCTGTTCTGATATTATTTGATCTGTACAATAATCATATATGTATGTATGCGTATACATATATATATACACATATATACATATATGCTGTTCAGTCATTTCAATCATGTCTAACCTCTTCATGACCCCATTTGGGTTTTTTTTGACAAACATACTACAGTGATTTTGCCATTTCCTTCTCCAGATCATTTTAAAGATGAGGAAACTAAGGCAAACAGGATTAAGTGACTTGCCTAGGGTCATACAGCTAGTAAATGTCTGAGGATGGAGTTGAACTCAGGTTTTCCTGACTCCAGGCCTGGTGCTCTGTCCACTGTACCAACCAGCTGCCCCATACTTATATACATATACATAATTATGTAATGTATTATGTGAATATATACACACACACACACACACACAAATACATTTTCTTTACATATACACATATATTCACAAAACTGTACATACATATGCATAAATATGTATCTGCAAAGCTTCGCAAATATTAGTGTTTTAGAAGGACTTGCAATTATTAATTATTTTGTTCTGCAGTGCTTGGTGCACCGGCTTGAGGAGCCTGTACTATTTCTGACATTCAAACACAGCTGCAGTTTACAAACATGAACCAGAGATGCCCAGGGGTCCCAACAGGAAATGGTCCCTGCTCACAGGGAAAATCCACATAACAATTCAGTCTCCACTGGCAAATCTGAAAGCATCTTCTTTCACTTCACAAGGTGGCAACTAGGTGATACAGAGGACAGAATGCAGGACTTGGGTTCAAACCCAGCCTCAGACACCTCATGTGCCCCTAGACAAGTCATCCAGCCGCTATGTCTCAGTTGCTTCAATTGTAAAATGGGCATCATAATAACACCCACCTTAGAGGGTTGTTCTGAGGATCAATCAATAAACATTTATTTAGCAAATGAGATAATATCTGTAAAGTGTTTAGGACAGTGCTTACATACAGCAGGCACTTAATAAATGCTTGTTCCAACCCTTGGTGTGTATTTCAGACCCTTCAACACTAGGCTCCTACCTATCTTTCATATTTCTTATTTCTTCTTATTTATTTATACTTATTACTATTTTATATTGCCACCTTTCATAGATTTGATGTCTCAACCAAATGGGAGTACTCAATATCCATTGATCTCACCTTGTCCTCTCTCACCTTTGTGTATTCTTACGTGCCTGGAATGGACTACTAGTTTCCTTGTACTTGCCTTTTGAAATCCTCTTCCTTCAAAGACCAAATTATTTGCCCTTCCTCTAAGATACTTTCTCTAATTTTCTTGCTCAAAGTGAGCTCTCCCTTTTCAAATTTTTCTGGTGTGTTTCATGTCTCTCATTTGTCCCTATCACCTTCTATATTATATTGTACTTACTTGTAAATGTCCCATTCTCCCTAGTTGACTACAAATTCCCTGAGGGCAGGGACAATGCAGCTTTTTCCTCTTTGTGTCTTCCTGCCTATACACTGTCTTGCTCAGATTGAACACTTGAATAAGTTTGTTGAATTGAATAAGTCATGGTATAGGGGGGTGGAGGTGGTGAGGATGGGAAAATATAAAATTTCCCCTCATGTGGAAAGAGCTGAGATAAAATCTAAGCAACTTCAATCCACTTCCATCATTGAGGAAACTAAAGAACATTTTTGAATTCTGTCTCCTCTCTCCCTCCCTCCCTCTACCTCTCTCCCTAGCAGACCTCTTATAGTTAGGGAATAAGACTAATTATTGTCAAACCTTCATCACAGTGCCTCCCTAGTTCTAAAATACAGAGCTTGATAATATAAGTATTAGCATTTAAATATTATTACTAAGGAAGCATAAGCCTCCTAATTAACCCTGCACTGGGTAACAGTAATCTAGAACATCTCTCTGTTCAGCACCCGGAAAGGTGGGAAACCTCCTTTGACGTTTCCTTTTGAAGTCAGACAAAATTAGCTTTCCCCTGGAACTTCCAATGACTCATGTCTTATGGCGTCAAAGAGGTCTTCCCTCTTAGGAAATCTGGAGGAACAGGATTCTAGCTATTTCTAATTCTGTTATAAACATTTGGAGCCCAGAGTGGGTCAGTATATATTTCACAGAATTGCAGAATCAAAATTTCAGAGTTGGGATGAATGAATAGAGCATTTCTATGTGCCAAGCACTGTGCTCAGTGCCAGGAGTACAAACACAATTAGGCAGTCCCCACTCTCAAAGGAGGATATCCTAATGGGGTAGACAAAACATATGGAGGGTTTCAGCTTCAAGTCAGATGGAAAAGTCCCATGGCCCTTAGGGTACAGCAAAGCAGATGGTAATGTCTCTTCTTTAATGTCATTTACCCTACTAAAATCATATCAGTTTATGATGTTGAACTATTTGACGGTAACAAGGACTTTAATGACAAAGAACTTTCTTTTCTAGGGATTCAGTAGCTAAGGTTGTAGCACCTGCTGGAGCAGCTGCTAGCCTGCATCTCCAGAGGGGTTGCTTCCCATGATGATGGCTGAGGGTACTGGGCTGGCACTCACTCCAAAGTCTCTTGGGTTCAAGATCCTGAGCTGTCTCCATCAAGACCCCAAGGGGAAATGGTGGTTCAGGTGATGGTAGTGTTTGGCTTCCCTGGCACATGCTGCCTCCTTTCTGTCCCTCTGGGTCCCTGCTCTGTTTTAGCAAGGCTGGCTTGCCCATCCTCTGTGTGACAGTTGGTTGACAGTTAAGGCTCTCCAGACTCTTCTTTTCAGGAATTGCTCACCTGCAAGGAATGAACCTTAGTGGTCATAGATCAAATCCCTTCACCCAATATATGGGTGGCTAGGACGGCTTGGAAATGAAGGCTTGGAAAAATGACTATAATTGATTTTTAACTATTTGGGGATGGGCCCTGTTCTGAATTCCCTTCTCTCCTCCACTTAGTCTACATTTTGGGATGCTCAGGAAGAGGGAGTAGAGTCCAACGCTGGCCCTTTCACGTCTTGCTTCACAAGTCTCACTCTGGACACATTTTTTTCCAACATTGTGTGCAACACAATGTAAAAAAACATACATATATGTATATTTAAACTCTGTAAGAAAAGTTATTTTAAGAAAAATTCTTACAGTTAAAAACTAATATTATCCTGGAGGAAAACATTTTTATCTTGGTACAACTCTAATGACGACCATTTATTATAAATGCCATCATATGTCCTTTCTCAGCTTCCTATTAGATATCACCCTCTGGATTCTGCTTTGGCACCTCAAATTCAATTTTTCAAAACTGAACTCATTGTCAAGGCTCTCCAGAATTTGGCTCCAATCTACCTTTCCAGCCTTATTTCATTTTACTGTCCTCTACATACTTCTCTTTCGCCTAAAAGGCCTGTTCTCTAGTTCCTATTTTCATCCATCACTCTCCCATTGCCATGCCTTCTCTAAAATAAACTTCCATGCCTGAAATCTTCTGAAATGCCCATCTCTGTCTGTTGATATCCTTCCCAGTCTTTAAAGCCAGAATTAGGTCAGGACTTTTAAAAAACAAGTCCTCCATAAAGCCAACTGAATGTGATCTCTTCCACTTCAATTTCTAGAAAGAAATGCTAATAGTTTTTTCCTATTAACACTTTTTATTTCTTATCTTCATTAACAAATACTGAAATTCACAAGCAAGGACAAAATAAAGTCAAATAACACACATAAAAATGAACAGAAAGAGTAATTATAAAATATGATGGTACATGCATGTGTTGTAAACTATTACCAAATTATTAAAAATATGAAAAAAATCCATAAAATATCAGTGTATTAAGAATTGAACAGGATATACTTGGTCCTGGTTTTCCTGCTTCCATAGATCACATGTGTATAACACAATACTTGGGGTCTAAGCACTTTGGAATGACAGTAAACCCTAGGTAGGGGAGGGTTCCTTGTTCCTCCTCCCCCAACCTCCTAGTGACAGCAGCAAGGATGACACATGAGTTACTAAGGAGATGTGGTTTCCAGCTCATCTCTTCCTTGATTCTCCTGCACGTCAAGTAGTGTCCTTTGTCACTAGACTTCCAGTGAAGGGGTAAAGCAGATTGACATCTCTCTTTTCCTTTACATCACAGCCATTCCTAAGGGAGGTTATCTTTTGTCTGGGCCCCTGCCAACTTACTCCACTTTGTATTTCCTTTCTTGTGTAGGTCACAGAAAATTATTTTCAAAATGAACTTGTCTTTTCACATATGTAATTGATAAGCTGCTTGCCTTCTCAAAGGGTAAGGGACAGGTGGGAGGGAGAGATTTTGGAACTCAAAAAAAATTTTTAAATGAATGTGAAAATTTTAAAGGGAACTGGGAAAAATATTTAACATAATAAATAAAAAACATATTTAAAAATGAACTTGTCTAGGATTGGAGGTGACTTTATGAATTCCAGAAGCCCGGGGTCCATTGAGTAGAGTTAACTTACAGCAAGAGGATTCTCTTCACTCGATCTGAACAGAGATAAGAGAATGTCCAAGAGTTGTTTGAACATACAGAAGGCAAAATGTGATCAAATTGCCTATTCAATGTTTTGTGAAATAGTTGCTTAGCAGACTATAACAATATTCTTAAGCTACTGATTATAAGTTATATTATGTTATATTATAACTTATATTACTTATAAGTTACTGATAACATATAGCTAATGTGTTCTGGGAGTCTTTGGCATCTTCTTGCATTTCTCTTGTATATATGAAATAAATACCACCATTCTCCCTCCCCCTACCCCCAGCCCATATCTGACTCACTGAATACCTTTTTTTTTTATCATGAGTGAAGACCTAGCAAATCTTTACTGAGTACCTTAAAGTAAGGGATTCAGTAAGGCAAATGTGTGAGAATAAGGAGGCTAATCCTGCTTATTAGAAGTCAGGGTCTCCAGGATTGAATGCAGTCCAGGTCACAAGCACGGGTCTAGTGACTACTCGACTGTTACTCAGTCAATAAACATTTAATAAGCACCTGCTATGTTTCAGGCACTGTATTAAGCTCTGAGGTTACAAAAAGAGACAAAAGACAGTCCTTGACCTCAAGGAGTTTACAACGAACAGGAGAGTGTCTAGCTTAGTTCATAAAACAGTAAGGAGACCAGTGTCACTGAATCAAAGAGTATGTGTTGAGGAGCAAGACTGGAAAGGTAGGAGGGGGCCAGGTTATGAATGGCTTTGAATAACAGAGGATTTGGTATTTAATTCTGAAGGAGATAGGAAGCTACTAGAGTTTATTGAGTAGGGGGTGACCTTTGAGTAGGGGTCAGATCTATGCATTAATTAAATCACATTGGTGGCTGATTGGAGGATACATTGGAGTAGGGGGAGCTAAGGCAGTCACCAGCAGGTTATTGTGATAGTCCAAGTGTGAGGTGATGAGTGTCTACACCAGAACAAAGGGGCGGGGCCCTTAGCAGAGAAGATATTAGGCAAAGTGCCCCAACTCCTTAGGTATACCAGTGGTCCCTTAATGTTGGATCTATACCCAATGTGTTTTAAAAGAAAATATATATTGACTGTTAAGACCCAATTATTCACACAGGAAAAATCAAGTGGATGAAGAAGATTTATTATCCAAATGATGATATGTAGAATGGACAACTTATTGAAGTGGTCCAACATTAAGTACATGTACCTTAGACACTGCAGATGGAAAATGACCTGGACCTGAAATTGAAGGGTGCAGAGAGCACAGACTGGATTATATTGAGGAAATCATGCAGCACTATCATCGATACCAAGATTCTGCCTAAAATAAAGACTCATCTTTTCCTGAAAATATTCTTCTAGTGAGGGTATATCTAATAAACCATGGAATACTACAATCTCTAGAGAATAATAATAGCAGATCACGAAAAAGGCAATGAAGTCTGTACCTGGTGGGTTTAAATAGCCATAATACCAACAATGAACTGTGCCTTAAAAGGTAGCATAAAAGATATCCTCAAAGAGACATATGAATGAAAAAAGAGGTGGGCTAGTCATGTAGTAGAAGTGAGGGATAACATAAATAGTCTATTATTCTATATTGGTACCAAGGTAATGTTTAGAGACCTAGAGGTTGGCTCTCATCATGATGGGTGGACCACCTATAAAAGACTTGTGGTAGGACACAGGTAAAAGTAACACAAGATGAGAAGGCATGGATGAGTTGTCAACTGTACTACTAAGGAGAATACCTGTCCTTGAAACCACACATCCATTGAAATACTGAAATCAACCATACAAGCATTTATTAAGTACCTACTATGTGTCAAACACTGTGCTAAGGTATGGGGATAAAAATAATGCTAAATACAGCCCCTGCTCTCAAGAAGCTCATAGTCTAATAATTATAAATAATTTTGGATAAACAAGATATTTACAAAATATAGTAGAGATGATCAACAGACAAAAGGCACCAGCATTGAGGCAAATCAGGAAAGGCTTCTTATAGAAGGTGAAATTTTAGCAGATATGAATGAAGAAAGTAGATCAGAAGACAGAGGTGAGGAAGGAAAGAATTCTAGGCATACGACATAGCCAGTGAAAATGCAAGGAGTTGGAAGATAGAGCTTCTTCTGAGAGGAAAAGCAAGGCATACTTTTATTGATCCAAAGTGATTATTTCGAAGTGATAATTTCAAAATGATGAAACAGTAGTCTACATGACCTCCCCAGTCCATTCCATGTCACAGACATATATTAAGTCCATCACCTCTATATCAAAAATATTTTAGCAGTTCTATGGCAAAGAATGGAAAACTTAAAGGGGTACCCATTGATTGGAGAAATGGTTGAACAAATCACGGTATTTTAATATAAATTAATACCACTATACTTTAAGACATATTAAAGGAACCATTTCAGAGATACCCAGAAAGACTTACATAAACTGATGCAGAGTAAAGTGAGCAGAACAACTTCTATGATAACAACAACACTGTAAAAATAAATAACTTTGAAAGATTTAAGAAATTGGATCAATGTAATGACCAGCCATGATTGTAGAAGACTGAAGATGAAGAATGCTATCTTCCTCTTAATTGGGTTGCTCTTAATGAAGTTTAATAGCATTGAGTTTCTGGCTGCCATATTTACTCTTTAATAATATTGACCTTGAAGTCTACCAAAACCTCCAGATTTTTTTAGACAAGCATCTGAATGATCTCCATGGGTTTCTATGGTTGGAAAAAAATGTATCACCTACAGAAGAAATTTTCTAGTAAGGAATCTCTAGTAGTTGTTGGTCCTCAGATGATAGACACTGGACTCAAACTTGAAGCATCTCCAATCCAGTAATTCAAGAAACAGTTAACATTTGTCACATTCCTATAGGGGCAGATCATTTTTCTTCATGCTGACGACACAATAAGAAACAGTCCTTGTCCCATAAAGAGCCCACATTCTAGTAGAAATCTACTTGGGGGCACTTGTCAGAGGTCTGTTGAACTAGATTAGCCTTTGAGCACCCAGCATCATCTCTACAAAACAATGACATATAGTAAAAAGACTTTAATGGTGGACCTTGCACATAGGTGCTTACTAACTGTTGAACGAATTAATGAATAAGCTGTATGGGTATGTCTTCCTTTATATAATAGTAGTATTCCTAAAAACTCCTATAAATTATGCTTTTAAAAATTCAACATTACATTTTTAATTCATGATGAAGACATGTGCTTCAGTGGACTCCTGTAATTCTTTGTTCAGTTGACTGACCCTTTTGTAAAAGGAATTAATCACTCTCTAACTTCTCTTTTATAAATCTGGGTTTTTATAAGATGATATTTTTACAGAAGTTCATTAGTTGTAATTATTACTAATAGTTTTCTTACGTAGTGGTTTAAAGTTCACAATGTACTCATTCGCTGCTCACAATAACCTTGTGAGGTGGGTGCTATTATTACCACCATTTTATAAATAAAGAAGGACAGGTAGGTGGCACAGTAGATAAAGGGCCACTCCTGGAGTCAGGAAGACTCATCTTCCTGAGTTTAAATCTGGCCTCAGAAACTTACTTACTTCCTTGGTAACCCTAGGCAAGACACTTAACCCTCTTTGCCTCAGTTCCTCCTCTATAAAATGAGAAAGAGAAGCAAATGGCAAACCACTCCAGTGTCTTTCCCAAGAAAACCCCCAATAGGGTCATGAAGAATTGGACACAATTGTGAAACAATTGGACAACAACAATAAATGAAGAAACAGATTCACAGAGGTGATATGTCTAGGTTAGTATAGTTGGTAAGTACCTGAGAAAGGGTTTGAACCCAGGTCTTGCTGACTCCAGCTCTAACTACATTCCTGTTTGATTTATATTTGTGGCAACTGACAAGTACTGTTTTTATCATTACCATGGGGAAAAAAAACTGTAATGTAACACAGTAGATACTCCATTATTCAAGTTAAAGTGATATGATCCCTTCCCTCTACACATTTTAAAACCAAGACAGACAACACTGATATAAAGAAAGCAAAGAACAGACAACTTAACTCTGGACAAGCACATAGATAAAATGAACAGTATAATCAAAGGGGAATGTTATAACCATGGAGGTTAAGTGCATGAGGAAGTCGTAAGTGGAATAGTCCTTTTGGGACCTGAATGTTGATAAGGGAGGAAGCCTCAGGGAATTTGCTTCTCATCATCAGAATCTACACCAAATGCATGTAACTTAGCAGTATAAAAGGAAATTTTAAGCAAATGCTTTGAATTAAGGGCTCTGGTTATGCATGCAAATCATAGGATCTCAGAATTGCAGGATTTCTCAAAAACAACCCTCCAACTTCATTTCTAACCCAACTCGATTTTTTTGTTGTTGTTCAGTGGTCTCAGTCATGTCCAACTCTTTGTGACCCCATTTGGGGTTTTCTTGGGAAAGAACTGGAATGGTTTGCCATTTCCTTCTCCAGCTCAGTTTACAGATGAAGAAACTGAGGCAAACAAGGTTAAGTGACTTTCCAGGACCACTCAGCTAGTAAGTGCCTGAGGTCAGATTTGAACTCAGGAAGATAAGTCTTCCTAACTCCACGCCCAGTGGTCTATACACTGCACCACCTAGCTGCCTCATTTTACAGATAAGGAAAATGAGGCCCAGAGACTTGCCCGGGGTCACACAGATGTTAGAGGTGGGAGTTGAACGCAAGTTTCAGCAAAGTTATTA
This sequence comes from Phascolarctos cinereus, assembly GCF_003287225.1. Classification (NCBI taxonomy): domain Eukaryota; kingdom Metazoa; phylum Chordata; class Mammalia; order Diprotodontia; family Phascolarctidae; genus Phascolarctos; species Phascolarctos cinereus. The sequence goes on from NW_027555736.1 coordinate 231,043,770, forward strand.
TCTCCACTTATCCAGTCATAGGAAGAAGGGCAGAAGGAACCCTAACCAGAGATTATGAATAATTATCCAAGTCACCAGTTCTACTACTGACCTAATGTGTGACACTTTTTCTGAGTCTCTGATTCCTTATCTGCAGATGAAATAAACCCAAATAGAAACAGAGTCACTCATCCATCCAGAAGGATCCCTGGTAGCTCCCATATTGACTTAGGAAACCACTTAGAAATCTATATTTTATTGTATTTTTATTTATTTTGTTCAATATTTCCCAATGACATTTTAATATGGTTCCTCTGCAGTCCATAGTGCTGGGTCAGATGTTTAACACCTCTAAAACTGATCATCCCTAAGGTTCCTTTCTGTTTTCAACTCCTATAAGTCTTTGAAATTAGGTTTTCTTTGATCTTGAGGATTTGGGATAAACATAGTACTCGTCAAATCTAGGGAGGAGTTAGAGCTGTTAAAAAGTTAACTAAACAGCATATTAATTTGGATAATTTTTATTTTATGGATATGGATGCTTTACAAAGTACTGCACAAAAATAATTTATTTCTCAATCCAGGTATATCCTGAATTACAATAATAAATAGGCTCATGGAAAGTTTTCACAGGAGAAAGATGGTATAGTGGGTAAAGAACTGGCTTCAGGGCCACAAAGACCTGGGTTCAAGTCCTGCCTGTGACACATACTGGTTATGTGACCTGGAACAAATCACTTAAGCTCTCAGCGTCTTAGGAAACCATATACATTTTAAAGAAGGTTCCAACCTGCATTAGAAGAGGGAATTTCCTCCCCTGGGAGTTCCCTATAATGTTAATAATAGCATTTACATAGTCCTTTGAGATTTGCAAAGTGCTTTACAAATATTATCTCATTTGATCCTCACAATTCTGACAGGTAGGTGCTATTATTGATCCCATTTAGCAGTAGATAAAACTGAAGCTGAGAGAAGTTAAGTGACTTGTCCAGGGTCACACAGCTATTAAGCAACCAAGACACAACATCTCTTTCTGATTCCAAGTCCAACACTGTATCACTTAGCTACTCCTATATCAGTGAAATCACAAGTTCAGTCCCTGCCCTACAACAAGTTTTGTATAAACTAAATTCTTCTATCAAATACTCTAAAATGCATCACAAAAACTCATTATTTAAAGAAACCCTGTGGCAAATATTTTTTAGAAAGTAAAAAAAAATTCCTTTATATTTTGAAAACAAACAAAACAAATTATTTCTTTTCTAACTTTGGACTTTTGCACATAAAACTCATAATTATATAGAAATTAAATTAAGCCTCTCAAAAATTCGTTTTCCTAACAGTAAGAAATAGAGTTGGGGAAAGCCAGCAATTTTCTAAGAGCCTATGGCACAATCCAGAATGGAATTAATTCATGTATTCTGATCCCCAATTACCATTTTACATCATAAAATCTTAGACCTGGAAAGAACCTTAGAGAAAACTGAGTACATCTCCTTCATTTTACAGGTGAGGAAACAAAAGCCAGGAGGGATTAAGATGCTTGCTCAAAGTCAAACAGATTAGCAGCAGAGCCAAACTCTGTTACTTTCGGTTCAATTACAGGTTTTTGTTTTTGTTTCTGTTTCTTTTTTTCCACATTGCTATTTTTAATTTAAAGCTATTCTGAGACAGCACATTCACAAAACAATTGCAAAGACATAGTTATTTCTGCATTAGTCTTCTGATCCAGACCCAAGGCCAGGCAAATTGGAATCACAGTTTCAAAGGTTGGGGCAGCTGTTGTTATTCAATCATATCAGTTGTCTGATGCTTTGTGACCCTATGTTGGGGTTTTCTTGACAAGGATATTGGAATGGTTTGCCATTCCCTAAACCGGTTCATTTTACACATGAGGAAGGGAGGCAAAGAGGATTAAGTGAGTTGCCCAAGGTCACACAGCTAAAAAGTGTCTGATATCAGATTTGATCTCATGAATATGATTCTTCCTGATTTCAAGCCCAGTGCTCTAACCATTGCATCACCTAGTTGACCTGAATAAATTTAAGAGCCTCCACAAATGCAGGCTCTTAAATTTATGCATTAAATGCACACAGACCAAGTTGCAAAAGAAGCTAAATGCATTGGGGAAGAGGGGGTTAAGGAAAGACAAAATTAGAAATAGTCTTTCCACACTTAACGGGGGATTTGACAAGTTGGAACACGCTCAAAGGGAGATGGACCAGACCAAGGAAAGAATTGAGACAATGTTACATGAGGATCAGTCAAAGGTAGCAAGTTTGTTTGACCTGGAGAAGAGAAGACTTGAGTGGGCTTTGGGTACAGGATTTCTCTCTTCTGATATCTGAGGAGCTATCATATGAAAGGATTAGATACAAGTCATTCTTCCATTGATAAATGGTCAAAGGATATAAATAGGCAGTTTTCAGATGAAGAAATTAGAGCTATCTATAAACATATGAAAAAATGCTCTAAATCACTACTGATTAGAGAAATTGAAATTAAAACAGCTCTGAGGTACCACCTCACACCTATAAGGTTGGCTAATATAACAGAAAAGGAAAATAATACATGTTGGAGAAGGTGTGGGAAAATTGGAACACTAACACATTGTTGGTGGAATTGTGAACTGATCCAACCATTCTGGAGAACAATTTGGAACTATGCCCAAAGGGTAATCAGACTGTGCATACCCTTTGATTCAGCAATACCACTACTAGGTCTGTATCCCAAAGAGATCATAAAAAGGGAAAAGGACCCACATGTATAAAATATTTATAGCAGCTCTTTTTATAGTGGCAAAGAATTGGACATTGAGGGTATGTCCATCAATTGACGAATAGCTGAACAAGTTGTGGCATATGAACATAATGGAATACTACTGTCCTATAAGATATGATGAGCTGGTGGATTTCAGAAAAAACCTAGAAAGACTTACATGAACTGATGCTGAGTGAAGCGAGCAGAACCAGGAGAACATGGTATATAATAACAGCAAAATTGTATGATGATCAACTATGACAGACTTAGCTCTTCTCAGCAAGACAATGAACAAAAACAAATTGCAAAAGACTTGTGATGGAAAATGTTAATCACATCCAGATAAAGAACTATGAAGTCTGAATGCAGATCGAAGCATCCTATTTTCACTTTTTTTCTTTCTTGTGGTTCTTCCCTTTTGTTCCGATTCTTCTTTCACAACATGACTAATGTGGAAATATGTTTAACATGATTATATGTATAACCTATATCGGATTGCTTCTTGTCTTGGAGAAGTGGAAGGTAAGACAGGGAGGAATGCTGAATGTTGAAAACCATCTTTACATGTAATTGGAAGAAAATAAAATACTATTCAGTTTAAAAAATACGAAAGAAGGATTAGATTTGGTTTTAGGAAAGGAGGGTAGGAATTAGGAGCAATGGATTAAAGTTACAAGGAGAAAGTCCTAAATACCAAAGTGGATTTTTAAACATTTCATCAATACGAGAACTCCCTCCATCAATGTAGGTCACATATCTCCACGATGGTCTCTTCTTGACTTTTGTTCATATTGTCCCATCAGCTGAGCTTAGGGAGTCTACCCAATATTCATTCTTTGTGACTTCTTGGCATCCCTAACCAGTTCATTTTTTCCCACTCATGCAATTCCTTATTGATATTCTTTCTCCCTCTCCTCCATAACTATGACTACCTAATGTGTTGCAGCCTTCTCACACTTATCATGCACCTCTCCATTGGGGGTGATTTTCAATTTCAAATCATCAGTGCTTACAGTCTTTTACAACTCACAGCCAGACATCAAGGCCAGAAGGATATAGGCATTTAAAAGGTGGACCTTTGTTTCAGGTAGAAGATTGGGATAATTTAAAAAAAAAAACTTGCAGTTACCCAAAGGTAATCCAACCTGTTCTCTTTCAAGACTTCAATTTTGGGCCTGCTCTATTGTCACTTATAAATGTCCTTGATTTTTGCACAAATGAGTGAATTCTAAAACCAGATTTCTTTTTTTTTAATTTAAATTTTTTTAAATTTTATTAATTTATTTTGATTTATCAAAATCACTTTCATATGCTTTTAAGTTTAACATTTTTCTCCCCTTCTTCCCCACCACCTCCCCAAGACGGTGCACAATCTGATATAGGCTATACATTTACATTCCTATTAAACATATTTTCACATTAGTGTGTTGTAAGTAAAAACTAAAACCAATAGGTGGAACCATCAGAAAGAGGAAACAAAACTCAACAGAAGAGAAAAAAATAGCAATTCAAATTCCATAGTTCTTTCTTTGGATGTGGATAGCATTTTCCATCACGAGGCCTCTGAAGATGTCTTAGATCCTTGTATTGCTGGGAAGGGTTAAGTTTATCAATATTAGTCATCGCACAATGTGGCTATTATTGTGTACGTTTTCTTGGTTCTACTCATTTCACTCAGCATCAGACCATACAAGTCTTTTCAGGTTTTTCTGAAGTCAGCATGTTCATCATTTCTTATAGCACAATAGTATTCCATTACATTCATATACCACAACTTGCTCAGCCATTCCCCAAATGATGGGCATCCTCTCAATTTCCAATTCTTTGCCACCACAAAAACAGCTGCTATGAATATTTTTGTACATATGGATCCTTTTCCCATTTGTATGCTCTCTTTGGGATATAGCCCTGGAAGTGCTGTTGCTGGGTCAAAGGGTATGCACATTTTTATAGCCCTTTGGGTATAGTTCTAAATTGTTCTCCAAAATGGTTGAATCATTTCACAATTCCACCAACAATGCATTAGTGTTCCAATTTTCCCACATGTCCTCCAACATTTATCATTTTCCTGTTTTGTCATGTTGGCCAATCTGATAGGTGTGATGTGGTACCTCAGAGTTGTTTTGATTTGCATTTCTCTAATCAATAATGATTTAGAGCATTTTTTCATATGACTATATATGGCTTTAATTTCTTCATCTGAGAACTGTCTGTTCATATCCTTTGATCATTTATCAATTGTGGAATGGCTTGTATTCTTATAGATTTGACTTAATTCTCTATATATTTTAGAAATAAGGCCTTTATCAGAGAGACTGGTTGTAAAAATTCTTTCCCAATTTTCTACCTTCCTTCTAATTTTAGTTGCATTGGTTTTGTTTGTACAAAAACTTTTCAATTTAATGTAATCAAAATTATCCATTTTGCTTCTCGTAATGTTCTCTATCTCTTTGTTTGGTCAAGAATTCTGTTCTCCATAGATCTGATAAACTATTCCTTGCTCTCCCAGTTTGCTTATAGTAGCAGCCTTTATATCTAAGTTATGAACCCATTTTGACTTTATTTTGGTATATGGTGTGAGATTTGGGTCTATTCCTAGTTTCTGCCACGCTCTTTTCCAGTTTTCCTAGCAGTTTTTTTCAAAGAGTGGGTTCTTATCCCAGAAGCTGGGGTCTTTGGGTATATCAAATAATAGATTACTATAGTCATTGACTACTGTGTCTTGCATATTTAACCTATTCCGCTGATCCACCACTCTATTTCTTAGCCAGTACCAAGCAGTAAAACCAGATTTCTTAACATGTGTGTGTGTGTGTGTGTGTGTGTGTGTGTCTGTGTGTCTGTGTGTTGTGAAGCCCTTGAAGTCTAGGGAAGCCGATGGATGCCTCAGAATAATTTTGTAAAACTAAGAATTGGAGAGGGGCAGAGCCAAGATGGCAGAGTGAAAGCAGTGACTTGCTTGAGCTCTCCTCCAAACCCCTCCAAATACTCATAAAAACTGGCTCTAAACAAATTCTGAAGCAGCAGAACCCACAAAAAGACAGAGTAAAACTAATTTCCAGCCCAAGACAACCTGGATGATTGATCAGAAAGGTATATAATGCCAGGCTGGGAGTGCAGTGTGGCGTGGGCTCGCAAGCCGCAGCAAACCTGGAGCAGGCCTCAGAGGACTGAATCTCGGGCAGCTGTGGCGGTTTCCAGACTCCTCAATCCACGAATGCCAAAGACAACTTAGAAGGTCAGTGGGAAAAGTCTGTTTCTGTCAGCCCTGAGACAGGAAGGTGGGGTTTCAGCTCCATTCCCCAAGAGTGTGGCCCTGGCGGGGCAGCTGCTTCCTGAGCTTCCAGCCCACAGACTGAGGGGGAATCCACTGGCTGATCAGAGAGGGATTGCAGGGATCTCTTTGCCAGTGCTGAGGCAGGAATCTCTTGCTTTGCCCGTGTGTGGATCTGGGTCACAGTTCTGGGTGGCAGTGCTGGGGTGAGGAGGAACGCTGGCGTGGTAGAGCTTGGAGTGGCTGTGGAGAGGAACCCCTCCTCACAGTTACAGGACAGAAAGGAATACTTGTGGTCATAGGCCAGGAAAGGAGTAAACACCTCGCCCCTTATCATACCACCTTGGAAGAACTGAAAATTTACAGGTCCCTACAAGTATCTCTGAAAACAGCTACACAAACCCCTGAAGCTTGGGACAACACATTCTCCACACTGGAAGCAGACTTTTACCTTAACAAAGAGTTTAAAACTCAAGTAATTGGCTGGGATCATGAGCAAGCAGTGCAAAAAGAGTCAGACCATAGAATCTTACTTTGGTGAAAAGAAGTTCAAAATATACAACCAGAAGAAGACAACAAAGTCAAAGCTCCTACATCCAAAGTCTCCAAGAAAAATATGAATCACTCCCAGACCTCGGAAGAGCTCAAAAGGGATTTTGAGAAGCAAGTAAGGGAAGCAGAGGAAAAACTGAGAGTGATGCAAGAAAATTACGAAAAACTAGTCAACAGCCTGCTAAAGGAGACCCAAAAAAATACTGAAGAAAATAACACCTTAAAAAACAGCCTAACCCAAATGGTAAAAGAGGTCCAAAAAGCCAATGAGGAGAAGAATGCCCTAAAAAGCAAAATTGGCCAAATGGAAAAGGAAAACACTTCCTTAAAAATTAGAATAGAGCAATTGGAAGATAATGACTTTATGAGAAATCATGACTCAGTAGAACAATGAAGAGGTAAACATATGTTTAAAAAAATGTTTTCACATGCTACTGGGAAATAAGAAATACAGGAAATGGGGTACAGAAGTCTATCCTGCCCTACAGGAAAATAGAAGGGGAAGGGGATAAGAGAAGGGGAGAGAGACAGAAGAGGAGACAGACTAGGGTAAGGGATATTCAGAATGCATGCCATCTTGGGGTAGGAGGAAGGGGGAGATGGGGTATAAATCCAGAATTCAAAAACTTATGGGAGTGAATGTTGAAAGCTCAAAATAAATAAATTTCTATTAAAAAACAAAAACAAAACAAAAACTAAGAATTGAAGGAAATGCTAAATTTCAGTTAAAGGATATTGAAAATAAAGATTTTTTTTTCCATCCAAGGTCATGGATTCCCTGAAATATACCCACAGACCTGGTTAAGAAGAACCCTGTTCTAGAGGCTAGCCATGTAACTGTATATAACATAAACAGAAAATAAACAGCCCTCATTCACTTGGTTTTTCTTTTGTGGATAGGCTTCTGATTGGTGCGACTTCACTATCTCTAGCCTGATCCAGACCCTCAGTTGCAGTTACTCAGCCCTCCTCACACTATATTTCTGCTCTCCAGTCTCCATCTCTAACATGGCACTGCAGCTTCCACCATGGGACTCTGGGCTTCTGATTAGTGAGATTCCACCATTTCTGGCCCAATCCAGACTCTTCAGCTGCTGTTCCCTTGCAATTCACCTCACACTTTCTACCTCTAGCTCTAGGCACATAATCAAAACAACATTATCATTTACAACAATCTACAGCAATCTAATTGCAACAATCTATGATGCCACCCAAACTCCCTGCGTCTTCCCTGATCAAAGCCCCGGATCACCATTCTCCTATATATGTTATCTTACTCTGCTAGAATGTAACTCCTTGAGGAAAGGAACAGTCTTGCTTTTTGTATTTTTAATCCCAGCACCTAACATAGTACCTGGAACATATTAACACTAAGAAATGCTTTTTTCCATTCATTTCATTTGTTTTTTCCTTCTTTTCTGGGCCTTGATCTAATAAACCAAAGTCAAATGCAAATAGGAACATCTAGAAACCTCAGACCATCAATGCGGACTCCCTCTTCAACGCAAACTCTGCACTGGACTGCCTCCATGAAAATAGTGAACACACACGTTCCCATGTCTACTTCTCATTTGATATCAATAATATCTAATTAATTTCAAACTAATTTAATTAATATTTTAATTAATAATCAGGAGAAAAGTGAACAAATTTCTCTCTGTTGTTATATTTTTCAAAGAATCTTAAATGACTCTGACATGCAGGACACCCACAACAGATCAGCTGACCTCTTAAAAATCTCTGGTTTCCTACAAGATTAAACTCCACATGATCTTCTACATGAAGACTGCTGATTCCTGATTCCTCCCCACTTTCCTCTCTCCCCAGACTACCTTGTATTCACTTGGTATATATCTTTATATTTGTTGTTGCTATTCATTCATTCAGTTGTATCCAACTCTTCATGACCCCATATGGAGTTTTTCTTGGTGAAGTTATTAGAGTAGCTTGCCATTTACTTCTCCAGTTCATTACACACATGAAGAAATTGAGGCAAACACGGTTAAATGACTTGCCCAGGGTCATACAGCTAATAAGTGTCTAAGGCTGGATTTGAACTCAGGTCTTTCTGACTCCAGACCTAGTCTTCTTTTCACTTAGCTGCCTCCGCATCTTCATATAACTATATATGTATATGTTGTTTTCCTCTTTAGAATGCCATATGCATCAAATATGTATAAATTTTATGTATTTCTACAAATATATAGATATGTTTACATATTATGCATATAAATGTGTATATTTATATGTATATGTCTCCTTCTTTAGAATGTAAACTCTTCGTACTTCTGGCAGCTAGGTAGCACCGTGGATAGACTGTTGGGCCTGGAGTCAGGAAGACTCATCTTCTTGAGTTTAAATCTGGCCTCAGACACTTATTAGCTGGGTGACCCTGGGCAAGTCACTTAACGCTGTTCGCCTCAGTTTCCTCATCTGCAAAATGAGCTGGAGAAGGAAATGGCAAACCACTCCGGTATCTTTGCCAAGAAAGCCCCAAATAGGGTCACTAAGAGTCAGACAGGACTGAAACAACTGAACAACAAAAAAATCTCTGGCAGTTTGCACAGTGAACAGCACACAGGAATAAAGATAAGGACTAGACCTGTGATTTTACTAATACCGGAACTCCTGAATCAGGGAAATCTCTCAACAAAAGCAGGTCGGCACCTTCTCTGATACTCATAGTATTAAAGAGATGCAAGAGCACCAAGAAACTACGTGATTTAGTCCAGGGCCACACAGTCATATGATTTGAACTCAGATCTTCCTAGTTCTGAGGGCAGCTCTCTATCCATCTTGCCATGCTGCTGGCACAACTTAGGGGCTTAATAAGAGCTAGGTGACTGCCTGATTGACATAATGTATGGGAAACAGAAGAAAGCCTTTAAGGTGTTGTTTATCTCTAATGAATTATATTTTTTAATGATTAAAAAAAAATCAAGAGTAGGATCTTAACACAGTGCCTGATGCATAGTAGGCAGACAGAGCTCTGACCTTGGGGTCAGGAGGACCTGAGTTCAAATCCAACCTCAGACACTTAACACTTACTAGCTGGGTGACCTTGGGCAAGTCACTTAACCCCAATTGCCTAAGCAAAATAAATAAACACATACATACACACATAAATAAATAAATGCGCAAACAAGCAAATAAATAAATAGATAAGTAAATAAATAAATGAACAAATAAATAAATAGATAAAATGTTTACTGAATTGAATTGAATTGATCTTGCTTTCTCTACATCTTCAGTAAATGACAAAATGATATGGTAGAATATAACTGCTTCCCCCTTCTGATGCTCTCATTGAGAATGTCCTTGTAGACTGATTTTTTATCTGGACCTATGATTTCATTCATGTAGGGAGTTCCTGCTGAGTAGTTTCCTCTACCAATGCAGATTGGGAACTCTTTGTAAGAGAATTATAGGGGCAGTGAGAGGTTAGGTAATTTGCTCAGAATCAGCTTGTGTTAACGTCTGAACTTGAACTCAGGTCATCCTTGCTTTGGGCCTGGTTTTCTACACTTTGTGTCTTTCTGCCTCTGTGGAAATTATTCTCATAAAAATTGCATATAGGTAGAAGAGAAGGCATATGGAGCAGTAATTATTCATGTTCTACTGGCTCTCTTTTTTGATAATAAAAATGTCCTCGATTTGTTTTCCAGACTTTTGTGTCTTTTCCTTCAGATACTTTGAAAAATCAATCCCTAAATAATGTTCCCAAATTATGTCACCTTTAGCATGTTTCTCTGAATTTACAATGAGAAAAGCTGAGTTTGAATCGGCTCTACTCTCAACTATTTGTGTGAACAGAAGAAAGTCACTTAAAACTCTCTAGAACTTGGTTTATTTATCTATAAAATGTAAAGATTGGACAAGATGACCTCTTAAAGAGGATTCACTTTAGGTGACCTTTTTCTAGTACCAATTATCCTTTGGATTACAAGGACTCCCTGTCCAAAATTTAGATAATACCTGGTCTTTACCTTCACTGAGCTTACTATAGTATTGTAGACAGATATGACCTCTCCACATACAAATATCCATAATATAAAATAATATATAATTACATATTAAAGAGATGTAAATGAAGAGATATGTAAAACCCAAAGCAGTGGAAGGTGATTACCAAGTAGTTCAAAAAGAAGTCTTTCTGGAGAAACATGTATGTGTGTGTATATACATTTTATATACATACACATACATACATACATATATATACATACACATATGCACACATTATATAGATACCCGTATATAGAGACATATTGTGTGTGTGTGTGTGTGTGTGTATATATATATATATATATAATATAATGTGTGTATGTGTATGTGTGTATACACACACATACACACACACACACACACACACACACACACACACACAGTTGTTAAGCTTTAAAGGATGGGCAAAAATTCAACCGTTAGAGGTGGGAAAGGGCAAAACATGGGGGGAAAGCTTTCCAAGGATAGGGAACAGCATTGCCTAAAGTACACTGCAGGAGAGTACAAAGCATCTACAGGGGTGGCCAGAAGGACTAAAGCACAGAGCAGAGAGAAGGAAGGTTGTAAAGATAAGACAGTTCCATATACCTGGACCTTGAATGCCAGACAAAAGAGCTCAAATTTTAGCTGATGGCGAATAGGGATCCTCTTAAAGATAGGATTAGACAACAATATTTTTGACATCTATTTGAACTGACTGCTTTGCTCCAGAGCTTTGAATGTTTGCTGATCTTTGCTTTTCTCCACTGTCACAACAGACCGTCTAACTAACAATGAACTTATTCATTGCTTTAAAGAGTCCTTAGACCACATAAGTGACCTGAACTGTTTGTTCAGTTGTTACTCATATATTTAAATGTATTAGAAGAGCCTTAATAAACCAGAGTCAATCTGCTTCAATTTTCCTCAAAATATTCCTTTTTTGGGTGCTCAAAATTATATATTTAAATTTCTTCATGTGTAGTTATTTACAAGCTCATCAAAAAGTCAGGCCCAATGAGTATTCCACTGGGAAGCATCTGCCCATCACCCCTTTTCAATACGCAGCAGAGAGAACCGGGGCAAACTGTTTTCCTGGCAAACTCCCCACTGTTTGGCCATTTATCTACATTGCCTTCATTATAATATGCACCAAAAAGAGTTAAAGTGACCTCTGTGAAAGCTCACTGTTCAGGAAAGAAAATGAGCTGCTCTGGTAGAAGGTATGAATCTCAGCAGGATTCAGAGACTCCCTCAAGAGGGTTTTCAGCAAGTCAGGGCTCAGAGCAAGGTGGCATTGATGTCACAGAAGCAACACACCAAGGAGGCTGTTAGGCATCAGGGGACAGAGGAAGCGCAGTCACCTGATCTAAACTTTGGGGAATAGCATAAGAGCAAAAGGCAAAGACAGCACTAAATACTATGACAGAACACATCTTAGAGTTGAGGCTAGAATGAAGCTCTGTAAGGCTAACTAGAGGATATAGTTCCACCAAGATGGGCATTTGGTGGCTATCTGCTCCTTGGCTGCTTTACAGAAACTCCTACTGAACCTTCTCCCAATGGGCAGGAACATTTCAGCTTCAGGCAACATGGGAAGTGAGAAATGATGCTAGCAGAGAAGCTGCCAGCCCTGCCACGGAACGTGCTGCAGGCAGATGCATCTTTGTTTGGAACGTGCTAAGGAAAAGGTGATTGTGACATCTCCCTTTTGCACAGGGACACTTCCTAGGCAGCACTCCTGCCATGACAACTGAGGGAGCCAGAAGTTGCAAAAGAGGAAGAAAATAAAAGTCTGTTCAACCCATCTGTCTGTCTTCTTTTCTTCCCCTTCTTTCACGCGTTTCCTAATTGTTTATGCGCAAGTAAACATGCTGGACATGGATAAGAGTGGAAAGACTACTAGTCTTATATATAATGTCAGCTCAAATGTAAGCTCTAACATTTATTAGCTGCCTGGTCATGAGTAAATAAATCTCTCTACTTCTTTTAGATTAACTTTTCTCATCTGTAAAAAGGAGATAATAGTATTGTGAAGAAAACAATTTGTAAACTTTCAATAGACAGCCAGGTAGTGTAGTGGATAGAAGTGGACCAGGAGTCGGGAAGATCTGAGTTCAAATCTAATCTCAGACAGTTACTAGTTGTGTGACCCTGGGCAAATCACTTAGAGTCTATCTGCCACAGTTTACTCATCTGTTAAATGGGGAAAATAATAGCACCAATCTACTAGAGTTGTTTTGAGGCTTGGATGAGAGATCATAATTGTAAAGCACTTAGCATAGTGCCTGGCACATGGCTGGCTGTTTGTCCTTCATTCTAGACGAGGACCAAAATGACATCACTATGCTGGGGGCAAGGTACAGTGTGTCTGACTGCAACTGGTCAGACCAATATAAGCACAGAGGGCTCTACCACAGGTCGGCACAAATAGCCCATATGAACATTTGGAGTGGAGATGTCTCTAAATGTGCACATCTCACACTTCTTTTGAACTACTGAAATTCTGCTTTGCTCATAGAACACAGCAGCATGCCAAGCTGGGTGGTCCTCTGCCAGTGCCTCCCATGTCTCATAATCAATTCCAAAGTTCTTCACAGAGATCTTGAGAGTGTTCTTATATTGCTTTTTTTGACCTCTGTGTGAGCTCTCCGAAAAACAGTCTTTTAGGCAAATATCTGTTTGGCATTCAAACAATGAGCTCCTTTAGGGCAATGATTATGTTTTTGTTTTTCTCCATATCCCCAGCATTCAGCACTGTGCCTGACAAACAGTAAGCACTTAATAAATGTCTGCTGACTGATGACCAGTTCAGTCTGTGATAATGTTCTAGTTCAAATAATTTATTTGACAAAGTTCTCCAGGATGTTTTGAGATCTACATTAGTACATGGAGATTTGTCATCTGTCAGTCCATGAAAGAGATGTGGTTTCTCATGTATAATTCTAGCTATTAGATCATATCTTGCTAAGTATTCAGTAGGTATTAAACTTTTACAGTCTCTAGTGTTGTTTTATCCTTCTTCTACTGCATCTTTGCATTATCTACATTGGTCATTAAATTCAGGGTCCTTGAGGATATCTCTTTCATAATTTCTGGCACCAATGGTCTGGTTCTGAGTTATTCAGGAAGGTGATGTCTTGACTTGAACTGGATTTAAACAACTATTTATGAGTAGTAGTAGGTGTCCCAATGGGGATCCTACTGGCCAGTTCCAGTTGGGCAATGTTTCTCCTTCCTTTTCTTCCTTCCTTCCTTCCTTCCCTTCCTTCCTTCCTTCCTTCCTTCCTTCCTTCCTTCCTTCCTTCCTTCCTTCCTTCCTTCCTTCCCTCCTTCCCTCTTCCTTCCCTTCCTTCCTCCTTCCTCCTTCCTTCTTCCTTCTTCCCTCCTCCTCCCTCCTTCCTTCCTTCTTTCCTCTGGCCACATGGGGAATTATGCACTTACATGTGGGTGTTCTGCCCAGAGGAAAGTGGATTTCTTTAAAAAGAGCTGGGTAAGATCCATTGGGATTCAAATGGAGCTACTTGAGTATGCCTTAAACCCAAATCATTCTGACTCTTATTGATTGGCCAACAATAGGTCCCAGCCCAAGCCTCATTTGGTCATTGTTTGGGTTTTGATGGTTTAGACTGAGAGTAAATAGCAGTTGTGACTGTTTTGGTCAGAATCCTTGAGAGTCTCCACATCTTAGACTGATTTTTTTTAGGAGGTAAAAGAGACCACTCTTTGCCTCATTGCTTACCTAGTCTTAATCACTGAATAGGTGCTTCCTCAGACAAACTGAGACCTGGGAAAGACCTTAGTTTAAAAAGGCTAAGGTCTCCTACTGCACCTGTGGCCATCACCAATCGTCCAGATCCAAATCTTGCCACTGGACCCAGATGGCTCTGGAGGAGAGAGAGAGGCTGGTGACTCTGCACAGCCCTGTCTCACTTAAATCCAATTTACTTGCAAGTCAAGACATCACCTTCTCATGTCATTGGTCCTCTTCAAGAATGAAGGACAAGAGGAGCAGCTAGGTGGCACAGTGGATAGAGCACCAGCCCTGAAATCAGGAGGACCTGAGTTCAAATGTGACCTCAGACCAAACACTTGATACTTACTAGCTGTGTGACCCTGGGCAAGTCACTTAACCCCAATTGCCTAACAAACAAACAAAAAAAAAAGAATGAAGGACAAATAACAACAACCTGAATTATTATTGGAAACCTCTGTTTTCCCATAAACAAATCCACATGACTCAATCATTTGTTTGAGGTTTCTTTATCAACATATTACGGACTGAATTCCCTTGGGGATTTCCCATGGAGGGCATCTTGATTCAACCCTGAGATAATAAAAGGCTCTATTCAGAAGATATTTTCAGTTACAATCAAAACATTCAATAGTGATTATTTGTTATCAGCCTTTACTATTGTTCAGTGAAACAATGTCTACATATTTCAAAAGCATTTCTATAGAGTTTTTACCTGTTTATCAGGCACTCTAAAAAATAAATCTATCAATCTTCTTCCTCCTTTTTAGGCACAGAAGTATTAATCTTTCTTTAGCTGCTTCAGGCTGATAGATGTGCCCTGTATTTCATTAATATTTTATGAGGTTTTACAGGGGATATTTCCAAAATCTGTTATGATCCATTTTACAATTCTGAATGTGTACATTAAGCCTTATGTTGTATAGGTATTAACTGCTTTAAACATGTTCTTCCCTTTCCGCTTTGATCTCAGGATGCTGGCAAATCTCTTAACACATTTAATCATATGTTAATGTTCTAACTTTATGCTCAATGTGTCTTACCTAGAAGAGTACAAGGTATTTGGATATATTACCTTCACCCACTAGTTCAATGTGACTTCTAGATTCAAAGATGAAACTTTCCATGTCTATCTTTCCTTAATGTATGTTAAGAATTTTACAGAGTCTAAATACTATTTTGACATCACTGGAGAAAGATTCTACAAGATGAAGGAGCAATTATTAATTTGTTTTTAGTGAAGCTATATAGTTTGACATCATTCCTATATATCAAGTGGTTAATATGGTCAACTAATTAACCAATAAGCAGTTAGGTGGTACAGTAGACAGAGCTCCAAGGCTGGAGTCAAGAAGACTCATCATCCCGAGTTCAAATCTGGCTTCAGACACTTACTAGCTGTGCAACCCTGCGCAAGACACTTAAGCTTGTTTACCTCAGTTCCTTACCTGTAAAATTAGCTAAAGAAGGAAACAGCAAATTATTTCAGCATCTTTGCCAAGAAAACCCCAAATGGGGACACAAAGAGTTGGACACAGCTGAAACAACTGAACAAAAACAACATATATTAAGCAGCTACCATGTCCCAGGCATAGTGCTAAGTGTGAGGGATATAAATGCAATGCAACAATCTCTATTTCCAGGAAGTTTATAATGTATGAGAAAGACAATGAGCATATACAGAGGATATATTGAAGAATAAATGCTAACAAATAAAAAGTAGCTAAACATCATAAGGTAGTTTGAGAAGAAAGGTACGTGCGTTTGAGGGACCTGGAAATAGTGTCATGAAGCTTGAGCTGCATCTTGAAGAAGGAGAAAGGGGAGAGAAGATGGGAAGGAAGTACATTCCAGGCACAGGGGACAGATGATAGAGTTAGGAGATGGAGTGCTGTGTGTGAAGAACAGAGAGAAGGGAAATGTGGCTAGACTGAAGATTAGAGGAAGGGGAGTAACATACAGTGAGGCTAGAAAGATAGGTTTGGACCAGGCTGTGAACAGTTTTAAAACTATATGGAGAAGTTTGTATTTTATCCTAGAAGCAGTAGGGAGCTGCGGGAGTTTACTGAATAGACGAGTAACACGGTCAGATAAGTCCTTAAGAAATAGTGGAGAAAATGGACTAAACTGGGGAGAAACTTGAATCAGGGAGACTAATTGGGAAACTGTTGCAATTATCTAGGCAAGTGGGGTTGATGGCCTGAACTAAGATGGCATCTGTGTAAGTAGAAGAAAGAGTCCAATGTAAAAGATGTTTTCCAATAGAAATGACCAGGTTTGGCAACTGGTTGTACATGTGGAGTGATGGGAGCGAGGAATTGAGTATAAAACCAAGGTTACAAATCTGAGAGACTAGAAGGATACAGGCGCCTTCAACAGAAACAGGGAGGTTTGGAAGAGGAATGGCTTTGTGGGGAAAATATAATAATTTCTGTTTTGGATATGTTAAGTTTGAGATATTTTCAGGATATCAAGTTTGAAATGCCCAGCTGGCAGCTAATGACGTGGATTAAGCTCAGGGCTGCTACCACGGATCTGGGAGTCACTGGCACAGGGATGATAATTAAACCCATAGGTGCTGATGAGGTCACCGAGAGTGTATGGAAAGCAAAAACCACTCTCGATAAGGGACCACGGTACCTATAATGAACCAGCAAAGGAAACTAGCAAGGAGTAACTAAATAGGAAGGAGAAGCAGCAGAGAGTAGCCTCACAAAAGTCATGAGAGGTGAGAATATCCAAAAGAAGAGAGTGGTCAACTGTGTTTGATGCAATAAATCAGCCAAGATGTAAGAGGACTGAACGAAGGCCATTAGATCTGGCAATTTTTCTTTTTCTTTTTAAATTAAATTAACCAAAGGTTTATCTACTTTATTGTGGGGTTTTTTTTTCATAAAACCAGCTCCAAGTTTTATTTATTAGTTCAATGGTTTTCTCAGTTTCAATTTTATAGTCTCTCCTTTGGTTTTCAGAATTTTTAATTTGGTATTTAATTTGGGATTTTTAATTTGTTCTTTTTCTAACTTTTTTAGTTTCATGCCCAATTCATTGATCTCTTCTTTCTCTATTTTATTCATGTAAGCAGTGAGAGATATAAAACTTTCCCTAAGGACCATTTTCGCTGCATCCCATAAGTTTTGGTATGTTGTCTCATTATTGTAATTCTCTTAGATGAAGTTATTGATTGTTTCTATGATTTGTTGTTTGACCCATTCATTCTTTAGGATTAGATTATTTAGTTTCCAATTAATTTTTAATCTGTCTTTCCATGGCCCTTTATCAAATGTAATTTTTATTGCATCATGATCTGAAAAGGGTGCATTTAATATTTCTGCCTTTCTGCAATGGATTGTGAGGTTTTTATGCCCCAATACATGGCCAATTTTTGTGTAGGTGCCATGTACTGCTGAGAAAAAGGTATATTCCTTTCAATCCCCATTTAATTTTCTCCAGAGGTCAACCATATCTAACTTTTCTAAAATTCTATTCATCTCCTTAACTTCTTTCTTGTTTATTTTGTGGTTGGATTTTTCTAGTTCTGAGAGGGAAAGGTTGAGGTCTCCCACTAATGTAGCTTTGTTTTCTATTTTTTCCTGTAATTCCCTTAACTTCTCCTCTAAGAATCTGGATGCTATACCACTTGGTGCATATATGTTTAGTAATGATATTACTTCATTATCTATGGTACCTTTTAGCAGGATGTAGTTTCCTTCCTTATCTCCTTTAATTAGATTTATTTTTGTTTTTGCTTTGTCTGAGATCAGGATTGCTACCTCTGCTTTTTTTACTTCAGCTGAAGCATAATATATTCTACTCCAGCCTTTTACCTTTACTCTGTGTGTATGTCTCTGCTTCAAATGTGTTTCTTGTAAACAACATATTGTAGGATTATGGTTTTGAGTCTACTCTGCTATCTACTTCTGTTTTATGGGAGAGTTCATCCTATTCACATTCACAGTTATGATTACTATCTGTGTCGTTCTCTCCATCCTATTTCCCTCCAAATATTTATGCTTTTCTCTTTCCTTTCTCCCTTTCCCTCCTCACCAGAAGTTTGTCTTTGACCACCTCTGTGGGTTTTTTTTTTAATATTTAAATTGAGAGATCGGCAACATAAAATGTGTGGTATAATAAATCTATCACAAACAGGAAAAAAGAAGCACAGAAAGCGTTAAAACTAAGGTCTAGAAAGGTGAGTGAATGCTTTTCTATGTATCTGTTCTCTCTTTATCACTTCCTACTTTTTCAATCTCATTATCCAACTCTAGATGAGGATTCTGAAGTTAACCTCCATGTGTCCAAGACAAAGTAAATGTCACCATGTGCCCGCCATGACATTTGCCATCCTAAGAAAGTTTGTTCTCAGCCATTTATCTATAAAGACCTGGAGGCCTTTTTAGAGGAGTCTATATCATGAGGGGAGTATCACATCAGAGAGCCAGGCAGCCCTGGAATAAAGGAGAGACAGCAGGAATTACCAAAGGGAGACAGCCAACCCAGCTCTCCCTATGTTTTTAAGAGCATCCTGGAAGCAGGTAAACTGTCTGATCAATAGCTATGGCTGTTCAGCCTGCCATGTCTATGGGACTAGCAATGATTTAAGTAGGTTAACTGAAAGCTCTTCTGCTTTTCATTGCTGTTGCTTCTTTATGTGCCTTTTGGGGTCTTTGCTGAAATACCATTTTGAAATTTACTCAAACAATGCATGTCCTAACTGAAACCAAAAGTGTGCACACACATGCATACACCCACAGGGTTCCATATAAGTCACCTCACTCCACTGGAGGAAATGAACGTGTGTGTGTGTGTGTGTGTGTGTGTGTGTGTTGAAAGGTCTAAGAAAATGCTGCTGCTTCTTAGATGATAGGCAGTTGAGAGCTCTATTAATTTGGCTTTCAAAACCTACTTGAAACAGGTAGAAGAGAGGAAAATCTACCTGGAGTGACACTCATGTATGTCTAAATTCAAGATTCTGTTTAATTAGATGTGTTCCTTTGTTGTTGTTTTACAAAGGGCAAATCTTTCTGAAATGTTATTCATACTTAAAGTAGTCTGCTGGGTGGCATAGTGGAAGAAGCCTAGGACTTGGAGTCAGGAAAACTTGAATTCAAATATGGCCTTAGACACTAGCAGGGCAAACCTGGCCAAATCACTTAACTTGTCTGTGCCTCAGTTTCCCCATTTGTAAAATGAAGGTAATAATGGCATCCACCTCACATGGGTTGTTATGAGATCAAATGAGTAATATGCAATAGGTTTTGTAACCCTTCAAGTGCTACATAAATGCTAGATTTTATTAGCTATTATTAATAAAGGAAAGCAAACAGCTTGGGACAGGAGAAAGTTTCCTTTTTGTACTGCTTATTTCAAGACACTTTGTTCACCTTTGATCAATTCAAGTCCACTTCCCTTCCTCCTGGAACATCATCTTATCGGTTAAATTTGTTCCCTTTTTGCTCCTGGAATGAAGACATGATCAGCATCTACTCTGGAGACAGCGCCTGTCAGCACTTTGCCTCTTTTTTTCCCATGCAATGGGAGCCGGAATGGAATTTGCTTTAGCTATGAAGGTATTGATTTCTTTTTACAGTAACAGTGGAAAAGAAAATGATGCTTGGTAGAAATGAAGGGCGGAACGCTAGAGAAAGGGAAAGGCAGAGAGGAGGGAGGTAGGAAGAAGCAGGATTCTAATTCGGAGCTACAATCTCAAGGAGTGGGGAAGCTAGGTGGCACAGTGTATAGAGCACTGGCCTTGGAGCCAGGAGGATCTGAGTTCAAATACGACCTCAGACACATAACACTCACTAGCTGTGTGGCTCTGGGCAAGTCACTTAACCCCAACTGCCTCACCAAAAAAACACAAAAGCAAAAAAATACAATCTCAAGGAGTGGCAGCTCTGTACCTGGAGTCAAAGACTTGGGTTGGCAAGTCACTCAACCCTTTTTGCCTCAGTTTCTTCATCTGTAAAATGAGCTGAAGACGGAAATGGTAAACTGCTCCAGTATCTTTGCCAAGAAAACCCCGAATGTGGTCGTGAAGAGTCAGACACAACAGAAACAACTGAACAACAAAAAAATTTCAAGGAGTTTGATTGCTTGTGGAGGCAAAACTGTGGAGACACATATGAAACCGCTCCACAGCAATACAAAGCAGTAGATGAGCATGTGCCAAGCTGACCATTACAGATAAAGTGTTACAGCCGTTCAAAGAAAGGAACTATCAACTCAGTCCAAAGCAGTCAGGAAAGGCTTCACGGAGGGTCCCATGAATTAGCTTTCTCATTTCACAGTAACGATATTGTTATCGGATGCAACTGCCAAAGAAATTACTGTTAAACAGACATGGTATCTTTCCTTGCCACTTGGATCTCACACAGGACTTGTAGTGTAACTCTGGAGCAGTGGATAGGCAGCCAGACCTAGAAGGCAGGAAGGACAGAGTTCAAATCCTGCCTCAGACACTAACTAGCTGGGTGACACTAGGCAAGTCATTCAACCTCTATCTGCCTCAGTTTTCTCATCTGTAAGATGAGGATAATAATAGCACCGATCTTCCAGGGTTACTGGACCAAAAGTTATTAGGATCAAATGAGATAATATATCTAAAGGTCCTTGAAAACTTTAAAAGCACAATATCTTGTTGTTGTGTGATTATTTCAGTTGTGTCCAACTCATCATGACCCCATTTTGGGTTTTTTTGGAAAAGATACTAAAGTGGTTTGTCATTTCCTTCTCTAGCTCATTTTACAGATGAGGAAACCGAGGCAAACAGGGTGAAGTGACTTGCCCAGGGTCACACAGCTAGTAAGTATCTAAGCCGGATTTGAACTCAGAAGATGAGTCTTCCTAACTCCAGGCCTGGTGTTCTTCTCCACTGCGCCACCTAGCTTCCCATAAAGCACCATATCAATATAAGCTATTACAGTTGTATCATAGCTAGTTATCTACATTTGTGGGCTAACTCTCTTACTAGATTACAAATTCCATGAGGGCAGCGACTATATTTCATCTAAACTTGCTCTCTTCCCAAGTGTCTACACAAAGTAGGCCCCTAATAAATGTTTGCTGAATCTCAAAAAAACTAACAGAGCTTTACATAGGGTGAAACCTATCAACTGCAATAGCATCTCCATTTCTGACTATATCAAGGTCTTGACAGGAAAAAGGACAAGAAAGGAAAAATACTTGCCTCCCTTTTGTGAGTCCCTTGCATAAAGGTCACAATACATCTTCCTGTGACAAACACCAAAGATGCCAAACCACTGGGACGCCAAGTTTCACATGGAGAATGGGTACGGGGAAGAGTACTGGAATAGGAGACTGAATCTATCCTGCTGCAATGTTCTATAATCTAGGGCAGTGGTATCAAACTCAAATAGAAACAGGTCCCTACAGGCCACAAAGTGACTTAGAAAACCACAAATTAACATTATCTATGTTGAATTGTAGTTTTATTTATTTTACTAAACATCTCCCAATTACATTTTAATCTGGTTCAGGCTTAGCTCCAGAGTTTGTGAGCTGCATATGGCCTGTGGGCAGCTAGTTTGACAACTCTGATCTAGAGTACTTTAAAAGATGGGGGCTGGGGAAGTGGGGAAAGGAGTCAAACTTTAATTCCGTAAGAACTCTGCTTTGATTGGGCTCAGCCTGCTTCCAGCAAGAATCTGAATGCAGAGAAGTGGGTGGTCAGGAAAACAGGTTTGTTGCTTCTAAAAAAAAAAATGTTAAGCCTGAACTAAACAATTCCAGACCAAGCTGTAATTATGCTATCAGTCTTCAATAAGGAGATTCCATAAACCTCCTCCATAACTCATTTATTCTAGTGCCTAACAAACCTTTCTGTATATAGTCCTGTTTCTGTTTACCCTATTATAGCGTTTCTTCCTTCCTTCCTTTTTTGTTTTTTCTTCCTTCAGCTCTTTTTCTCCCTTCCTTCCTTTCTTTTTTCTTCCTTCCTTCCTTTCTTTTTCTTTCTTTCCTTCCTTTCTTTCTTTATCACAACTTAGTTTATTGTTTAGCTAATTGTCTAGACTCAAGAAAGTGATGGAGAAAATGTTAATGATGCACAATAAACTTAAAAGTGTGTTTTGAGTACATTTCATTCATTCATTTAACTAACTATTTATTAATTTGGGGAGACTGGTTTTTAAACATTTACCAGCACATCCTCGAGTGGAAATATTTAAGAAAAGTCTATTGGTAAGTTTACTGAGGGGATTCATAAACTAGATTAGACCAGGTAATGTCCTGAGTCCCTTTTAGGTCTGATTCTTTGATTCTAGAAGGCAACAAGTCTTTTGTCCAAAGCAAAAACAAAAAACAAACAAAAGAAACCTAATTCTTGTCACATTTCTTTATAAAAATGCTTCTGATAATTTCTCTTTTTTTAACCTGTCCACAAACATTCTTCTGCTCTCAAGTTACAAAGCCTCAAAATGGACTATCATAACCATTAACAAATACTCTTATTAGAATAAAAAATCATTTAAGTATATTCAGTAAACGCTATGCTAAGTCCTGGTGATACAAGTATAATGAATGAAACAGTCCCTCTTCACAAGGGCTATGGAATAGTTATCTACCTCACTGCTTGGAGGTTACATACAGTGTAAAGTGAGTCAACTTGGACTGAAGAGTTATACAGCTAATTCATAAATTCAGTGTGTAGTCTGCTGTGAACTCTGGATCGTTCCTTGTCCTTACGCATATTTAATCATCATCTGGCAGGCATTTCATCTAAAGAAATGAGATGGAGTGCAATTGACAACCACATCAGGTGCACTTGGAAAATTTGTTTATAAGGAACATTATTATGATATATTTACATAAAAGATGTTATAAAAGTAAACACCTATGTTATATCCTTAGGTGTCCCTTCACATTTTTATTTTAATTTTGAAAAAAAATAAAATAAGTACTTTCTGCCTGGACAGCTATAAAATGTCTGAGACTGGATCTGAATTCAGATATTCATGACTCCAGGCACAGAGCTCTATCCACTACATCACCTGGCTGCCCTAGTACCTACATACCAAGTATCTTTGGCAGTGTTGAGTACTGAAATCACAGGGCAAGGAAGGGATGAGGTTAGCACTTTATAGCCTAGACTGGCTCTATCTATCATCACAGAATTAAACACCCTCCCCAAAGTAAAAGAATTGTCATGATGGCTAGTAGACATAGCATTCATAGAAAGTTGTTGTTCCTTTCTCATGTCCCTTAAAACAAAACAAAAGGGGCAGCTAGGTGGCTCAGTGGATAGAGTACTGGCCCTGGATTCAGGAGGACCTGAGTTCAAATCCAGCCTCAGACACATAACACTTACTAGCTGTGTGACCCTGGGCAAGTCACTTAACCCCATTGCCTAACCAAAAAAAAAAATCGCAAAGTACAGTACAGATTACCTCATAGGCCATTAGAGAAATGTTTCCAGTGCTCTCTGTTATTTTACAATTCTGAATCAAAAGGACTTTGAAACTATTTCTAAGACCAAAATCTCAGCTTAAAGAAATGCTTTAGTAGTTTGGGTTTTTTGTTGTTGCTGCTGTCCACAGATACAATATAACAAATCATATAACAGCCTCTTCACAAAGAAACAAGAAGGTAAGAGAAATACAGACTGTCAGGATTCAGGTCTAGGGAGGAAGGTGGACCCCTAGGGGAAAAAAACATAATGAGGAGTTGTCTCTTTCTGGTCTATTTATATTAATTTTACAGAAAACACATTAAAAAAAAGTTACATTACCCTGGCAGTAACTTTCCACCAAAGAAGTAATCCTAGGAGATATTTAAATTTTTGTTCACTATATATGCACATATCTCAAACTAAAGAATATTTTTAAGGCAATCCAAGTTTAGAACGCTCCTGGAAAGAACAGCATGGAAGGCACTGGGATAGAATCTGAAAGACAGTGCCATATGTATGTGTAAACACTTCGATGTTGTCATAAGCAAATGGGTAGAATGGTAGGGGGCAGGGGTAGGGCTTAAGGAAAATTCTTCCCTGAAATGATATTGGTATATTTTGTTTTCATACCACCAAGATTTCTTTCAGTATCCCTCTCCCTTCCTCCTTCCAGAGAGCTATCTTACAGAATAAAGAATATTTTTAAAGGAAAAAAAGGTGAGGGAGAGGAAGAGGGAAATCAGTGAAAACATTCATCAAGTACATCATCATTAAGTATATCAAAAAAGTTTAATTATACTGAGTGTTCCAAAAATTTAATGAAGTTGGGGTTTTTTTGTTGTTTTTTAAGCCCTAATATCCTAAAACTTCACTAAGACTTTCAGGATACCCTGCATATGCAATGTTCCACATTATGGACCTTTTGCTTCTGCACAGGAGTAGGTTGGGGGTATCTTCTCATATTTCTTCTTTGGGGGTCATGCTTGTCCTTTGAAATCTTGCCACATTCATATTTTACTTTTATTATATATTACATATAAATTATATTATATATTAATATATTATATTTACTATCTTTCCATTTACGTGTGTAGTCATTGCGTGTATCGTTTTGCTGGCTCTGTTTTTCCTGCATCAGTTCATGAAAATCTCATCATGCTTCTCCATATTGTCTTTTCTTATAGTACAGTAATATTTCATTACATGCATGTACCACAGTTTGCTTATCCATGCCCCAATCAAAGGGAATCTACTTTGTTTCCAGTTCTTTACTACTACAAAAAGTACCCCTATACATAAATACTGGGGAATATATAGAGGCTTCCTTCTTATCAATGACCTCCTTGGAATATATGCTTTTCCCTGAGTTTCAAATCATAGAGTAATTATAATCCATTTAAGAGAATGGATAGTAGAAAGAACCCTGGATTTGGAGTAATGACACTGGACTCAAATCCCTGTATGTGTACCCTGGTTCATATCCTTACTTATTAACTGGGGGAACGTGGGCCAACCAAGGTCTCTCGTCAAATGGGAACCATAACATTTACTATCAACAGATTGTAAATTCCTAGAGGGCAGCAGAAGCCACTGTTCATTTTTCTTCTGTAACCACAGCATCTATCACAATTCTTTGCATATGCAGGAACTTTTACAAATGGGGAATATGCATTTACATACCATCTACAATGGTGTCAGGCACGATGCTAAGCACTTTTTTTTTTACAATTTTTTTTCATTTGACCTTCATCACAACTTTAAGAGATAGGTATTATAATTATCCCCACTTTACAGGTGAGGAAACTCAGGTAAACAGAGGTTAAGTGACTGGCCCAGGGTCACACAACTAGGAAGTATCTGAGGCCTGATTTTGAACTCAGGTCTTCCTGACTCTAGGCCTAGTGCTCTAACCACTGTGACACCAGCTGCCTTACTGAGTATCTATCTCATGGGAGTTGTGAGAAATGTACCTTATAAACTGTAAAATGCTACAGATACAAGAACTATCATTATTTTATAAAGCCTTCAATCCTGAACACCAAGTCTGATATTTGATTCTATAACCTATCTGTTTTCTTCCTATCCACTCACAGCCTTTAGCTCTAACTAGGTAGTCACTTAAATAGTTATTCATGAATCAATCCCTTCCCCCCATCCCACTACAAACTCCTTTGCTTTTCCTTTTATTAATTTTTAATGCTGCTGCTCAGGCTTCCTGTGTGTCCACTCAATATTACTCCAGTAAACTCCTGCTTCAGGGAAAATGACAAAGGGAAATACATTAGGCAAGTCTTAGTTGAAAATAAGAAAACAGCAGCTTGAAAATGAGATTTCTCCCAAATCACAAAGGAACCTTTCTAAGGAAATAGAGCTTAACTAAAGAGCACATGCCCAAGAGAAAGATATGGGGAGATACCTGCTCAGTGACAAATGTAGAATTAAGGAAGTCTCAGCTCTTCTGTCAGTTCCAAGTTAGAGAAGGGAAAGGAAGTGAAGGGAAGAAGCATTTGGTAAACCCTGCCATGTGCCAGGCATTCTACTAAGCTCTTTACAAATATATAACTTGATTATCACAAGAACCTTGAGAGGTAGGTGCCATTATCGCCCCATTTTATAATTGGGGAAACTGAGACAGACAGAGATTAAGTGACTTACCCAAGGTTACTTAGCTAGTAAGTATCTGAGGCCAGATTTGAACTCAGGTCTTTCTGACTCCAGGCCCAGTGCAATGTCTACTGCAATTATAAAGTCCAATAACCTGTCATTTAAATTAAATGTAAAAATTCCAGAAAAAATATTTTCAAATACACCAAACTGAGTCATTTTGAGATTTATCAAAAGAAGAAAAAAAAACCTCAAGAAACGTAGCAAATGACAAAAAAAAAAGATGAGAGGGAAAGAAATATGGTGCCCAAATAACCTAGAAATTTCCACTGGAATAATCAAAATGGACTTTAAACACTCAAGTCACTAATTCAAGTCTATTATTTGTTCCCAAACATGACAACTATGTACAAGGATCTCACCATCCTTCTCATGGTGTGGCAGGTGGGGTGATGGTGGGAGGAGGGGCAGGGTCATATCCTTTTGCTGGACACTCTCAGTTGAGGTTCTTGCCTAAAAAAAACCTGAAGCCATCTTTCCACTAACTTCCTATTCTCTCCCCTCATTTTACAGCTCCTCAATAATATCCTCCACTATTTCTTCCTTTATGCCAGTCTCTAATAAAGACATGCTACACCTCCTTAAAGCCAACCTACTGTACAAATATACTTGACTCCATCTCCTCACATCATCTCGAGCAGATTACTACACAGTAGATTCTTTGACTCTTTCTAATCCTCTGTCTCCCTCTCAACTAGTTCTTTCTCTGCTGCCTATAAACATGCCCAAGTCTCCCATGTCCAATCGATCAGTGCTAGTCATCTTGACTTTTGTCTTGCCACTGAACTTCAATGACTCTGGAAAACAGAGTGAGGCTGCCAACTTTGCACAACGCTGCCCCAATTAAATCCAATTGCATGTGAGAGTCAAGACGTCACCCCATGATGTCACTGGTCCTCTTCAAAAATGAAGGATGAACAATAGCCATTTATTAACTGTCTACTATGTGCGAGACTCAGCACTGGACATATAAAACAATGCAAAAGACAGCCCTGACTTCAAGGATCTCACAATCTAACATAATATCCTTTTTTTTTTCAGGCAATTGGGGGTTAGGTGACTTGCCCAGGGTCACACAGCTAGTAAGTGTCAAGTGTTTGGTCTGAGGCTGCATTTGAACTCCTGACTTCAGGGCCGGTGCTCTATCCAGTGCACCACCTAGCAGCCCCTCTAACATAATATCCTAAGGAAAAAAAAAACCCTCACCAGATTCCACCATTCCTACTGGCAATGATCTTATATATCTCTCTCCCCTTTCTCCACTCAACTACTCGGAAAGCAGCCTATCATCTGTACCTCACTCATCCCATATCTCCAAGCAGTTACTAAATCCTGTCCTTTCTCTCTCCACAATATGTTTCAGACAGCGTCCCTCTCCATTCACATTTCTACCCTCCTATTTTCAGCCCCTCCATATCTCTGCTTGGATTATGATAGCAGGTTCCATTTTAGTTTCTCTACCTCAGATCTCTCCCCATTCCAACGCAAACTTCATGCAGCTAACAAATGGATTTGCCTAAAGCACAGGCCTGCCTATGTCACCCCTAACTCAAATTATAGTGCTATTACCTCTACCAGGTATTACACATGACATGGGGCAAACAATAATTTTAATATGGTGTCATTTCATAGTAACTATGGTCATACGTGTCTATTGACACTTGGCTAGCTCAAAACCTCTGACCTTGACCAGAGGACACAGGATTAAGTTGTTTTCTCTAAGTTTGTCTAATTCTCTGTTAGGAAAGTACTGGAATCCATGCTATACACTACACTGCATTGTTCTCTGTTGTATTTTCAATTCCATGGTTTTTAAGAATGAATATTACTACATGTAAACATGAAAGAGTTGTGGCTCTTAAAAAGCGCACTTCAATAACTGTTTGAGGTATTGCAATGGACGGCGATATAGAGGAGTCAACCATTTCAAGGTTCATTCATGTTCACAACAAAACAAGATCAGCTGCAATGAAGCACAAAAGAAAATGCAATTGAATTTACAAAAAATCTCAAACTCACTAATTACTGTTTCAAAATGGCCTAATTAATTCTCAGAAAGGAAAAAAAAAAAGCAAAGGCCTTCAGAGAGACCAAAAGGCTAGAAGAGTTGTTATTGATTACTCCACGGTGGAACAGGCTTCTTGAATTTGGAAAAATAGCTAAAAGACCATTTTTTAAAAAACCAGCTATTACCATTGCCATTATTAAAAATGGGACAGCTGGGTGGGACAGTGGATAGAATGCTGGCCTTGGAGTCAGGAAGACCTAAGTTCAAATCCAACCTCAAACACTTAGTAGCTGTGTGACCCTGGGTAAGTCACTTAACATTGTTTGCCTCTGGCTCCTCATCTGTAAAATGAGCTGGAGAAGAAAATGGCAAACCACTCCAGTGTCTTTGCCTAGAAAATACCAAATGGCATCACAAAGAGTTGGACACAACTGAAAAGTATGAACAACAACAATGACATTATTATGGAAAAATGTTCAACACAGGCAAGATAATAAGACTATAGTGGAGAAGACTGTAAGAAGGTAGTGACCTAATTTTTCAATTCAAGGCTATACCAAAACTATTATCAGCAGTCCATGTGAACCTGTAAGACCTAGGCATGTTCATTAGATTGTAAAACATCACAGTGATATTTTTTCCTCCCAATAGGCTTGTCCTCATTGAAAAAGTGATTAACTCTGAAAATATATTTATATACTGAGAACAAAATTGTTCCAGAATTACAGAATTCCCAAATGGAGACTGCAACACTGCTTGGCACAATGCCACAAATGATAAAATGTTAAGAAATTTATACAAGAGATGAAAATAATAAAGATACTTCAATGGCCTGGGAACTCACCTGATTTAAACTCCTCAGAAAACCTAGGTGCTAAAAGCAAAGCTGGACTTTGAAAAATGGACTGTTTGCCAAGTTCCACTTAATATCCAATGTGACAAAAGAAGGTTTCATAACAAACAATTAAAGAATATGCATGAAGAGAGGCTACAATACCTGTAATATTTAACAAATCTAAAGGTTTTTTATGTAAAAAGTTCAATTTATTAAATCAGTAAATTTAATCATTTTATCTTCTCCCCAATAATTGTATATACCATTGTATTATTAAATGTTAACCTTATTTTTGTTTATTAAATATAAACCATATATTATTAAATGTAAATGTTTGGCATTTAAAGGTTGAAAATGATATGTTTCCCCATTCCTTTGCAGAGGTGTGGGGGTCCATGAGTGTTAAATACACATATAACATTAGATTGTTTCAATGTTTTGCTGATTTTTTTTTCTCTTTTTAAAAAAATTCTTTGTTTTACAGGATGGCTCTATAAGAGAAGGAAAAGGAAAGACAGAGCAAAAAATCCAGGTAATCCATGGTTCCCCACACCTGAGCACCTCCTCTTGTCTCCATGCTTTTGAAATAGTTGGCCTCCATGCCTGCAATGCACCCCCTCCTCACTTCTGCCTCTTGGACAACTCAGTTGCTTTCAAGATTCAGCTCAAGTGCCAACTTCTACATGAATCCTTTCCCGATGTCTGTTGTTTGTGCCCTCTCTCTCCAAACTAGCTTGTATTCATTGTCATATACATTCTGTATATACTTAGATAGCTAGATATTGTCTCTCTAGAACAGATTCTTGAATGCAGTTTTTCATTTCTGTTTTATATCCCCAAACCTTAGCACAGTAGCACATAGTAGGCCCTTAATAAAACTCTCCTTGACCAAAGAAAGCCTAACCAATTGATGGCTCCCAGAGCTACTCAGTAAATGCCATTTTTCATCAAGAGGTGCTACTTCAGTATGGCTCTTGGATGCCTAAGAAACTACACTTGGCTTCCTTTGGCAATTCCCAATCCAATCACCTTCCAATGGTGTTAAGAGTCATCCCACCTCTCTCCACCATCTAATCCCGTAGGCTCACCCAAGGCAAATAAAAATGCTGATACCAACATCAAGCCACAGAGCTCTTTTAGGGCCATCACAGTTCAAATCTGTGCCCTGGGGAAGACCCAAGAAACAACCAGAGATTCCTTAAAGAGAGAGATCTGAGGGGCACCTGAATGTCAGCTTGAAGTTCTGGGTATGGACTCTTCAGCTATGAGTTAGTCCTCCAAGTCCCACGCCACTAACCTGTGCTAGGATATTAGGCTCAACTGGGTAATTCCTCAATCATTATAAGAAAACAACCAAGTTTAAATCTGTGAGGGAGTTGAGACTGAAAACATTGCTTAGAGGCAGTCCAAAGATGTGAATGAACTAAATGATCTCTAAGGTTCCTTCCAGTTCTAATGTCCTAAGAGTCTGGCCTCACATTAGGAAAGGGACAATGGCTGTAGATAATCTAAAATTAGGCACATTTCACTTTGGTATGTAAGGAATGATGCTATACTGAAACTGATATTAAACTACATGAACTTACATTCATTAAGTACATTGTCAATGGATTCTAGGAGAGGATAACCTGGGATTATCCTATACTATGAAAAATTCACTTGCCAATAATTAATTGACACTACAGATAATTTTATTTTGTGTATATGCATACATACAACACCACACTCAACTCCCAATTCAATTCAATAAACATTTAGCAAGTAGTGATGCACTGGGTTGACAGGGATATACACAAAAATTAAATAACCTCTGCCTTGAAGGGGTTTATATTCTTCTTTAATAATAATTGATATTTACCCAGTACTTTAAAGTTCACGAAGTATTTTTGCAAACATTATCTCAAGATAAGCAGATTGAAAAGTATACATTTCTAAAAATTATACTCACTGCTGCCCCTAAAGGGCACTGGGGCACTGTGCTTTCTCCGCTAAGTGGCCCCTTTCCTCTGAAACCATGAACATGGGAACCAGACTAGGTTCAGTACTTCAGGGAAGTCCAGCTTCTAAGGAGAAGGGCTAGGTTCCTATTGTCATCCTCTTTGCCTAGTGAAAGACACACCTACCCCAGCAGCCTAGGGGAAAATTAATGAAGACATATATTCCTGTTTAGGGTCTGCCCAAAAGGGTAGAGTATAAAGGTAATCAATGTACAATGTAAATCAAGTATGGGATATGTTTTTATTTCCTACACACTAAATGAATGTTATACAAAGAAGATTCTAGCAGCCAGTTCACACTGAGAGAAACTTAAAACAAGATTCAGTAACAGAATTACTATTAATCTCTGGCAGGAAGTTGAGACTTAAACATCAGAATGTAATACAGTAAGCAAAACTGTTGAATATGTATTGTTACATTTCACCTCAGCTCTGCACTGTCCAAACAACTCCAGGCAAGCCAGGTCAGAGCTGAGGTTCAGTTTCTTGCAGATTGTCTCTCCAATCCAAAAACCACCTTAGCCATGAATCAATTCTAAAGAAAAGATCCTGGATCTTCAATCTCTGGAACTCATGAGGTTCATGAGGAACTCCAAGCATTGTTTCTGAGTTACCTAAGATCAGGCAAAGAAATAGAGAAAGGAAGACAGCGGTCTGGATTTAAGTTCACCTAGTTAAGTCTTCCTGCTAGAGCAGGACTTCTAGAGAAGTCTCATGGGGGAGGGGAGGGAGTGAAGGAGACCAGCATCTGCCTCTACCACTCCAGTAAGAGGCACAGAGGGTATTCACATATTCTGTAGCCAGAAGCAAAAAACAGATATCAGAGAGCAAAAAAAAAAAAACCTGTGAGCAAGGTACCCCCATTTAAAAGTCTACTGAGTCACTATTCCTGTTCAGTGGCCAATGAAGGAATTGCTTTATCCCCAGTGGAAGTGGCCAGGGACTTCATCAGTGAGCAGAAAAGCTCTGTGCCACCTCTGGTTACACATTATTTCACATTTTGTCTCTCTGCTCACTTCCCTTTGCACAGATAAGTGAAAGCTACATATACAAGTTACTATTTCCTTAGAAAAAACAATTATATTAAGATACCGAACCACTCAACTTCTAGAATTTATTTATAGTTATCATGAAACCCTACTATTTGATGTATTTAAAAGTATGTTACATTCAAATCCCATCTGTATCCAACAGATTGAACTTTAGGCTATTGCAAAACAAAAATTCTTTCAAAGAAAAGAAAAAAACCCACATTTCATTAGTCTGTGATATCTATAGTTCTTGTCAGTGACTTGCTAATTCATCTTCACATTCAATAAGTTTATTTCTGTTGCCCCTATCTATTTCACTAATTAACAGTTTGGCTACAGGCTATAACTTCCTGAGAACATTAAATATACTCTTTGCAAAGAGTACTTTGAATAGCAATAGCATTTATATAAGCACTTTAAGATTTGCAAAGCATTTTTACAGGTACTACCTCATTTGGTACTCAAAATGATTTTGTGAAGTAGATGCTATTATTATCTCCATTTTACAGATAAGGAAACTGAGGCTGAGAAAGGCTGACTTGACTAGCACTACACTTCTGGTAAATGTCTAATGCAGGATTTAAACTCAGGTCTTCCTGGCTCTTAGTCCAGGATTCTATCCACTGTGGTACCCAGCTACCAAGACAAGGACACACTTTTCCCAGAAATAAAAGTAAAGGACTCATGCCTTTAAGTGAAAAGAAAATCAAATTTACTCCAATATAAAATTTATTAGTAGGAATTATAGTATTAGGTTTCATTGCCCACTTTGAGGATTATTGGTGATGTTGGCAGCTAGATTAATTTTGCTGTTCAATAATAAGACAAGCATAAACTTGATTAAATTAATAGGTGCACTGGGTCCTTTGTTCTCTGCTGCCTCTAAGCAGTACTTTTAGGATTGACAAGAAGCTAATTCTAACAGCCAAAGTTCTCTTAACCTGTAGGAAGTTCAAACAATAAAGAGCTCTTGAGACTTGGATATCCCCAAGAGATTATCTATAATTATGATATTGCACCCACAGACAGAAAGAAGAGCATATTTCTAGCAAACAAAAACTTTCCACCAAGTCCTGCAGCACACGTGTTGCAGTTACTGCTGGGAAAAAAAAAAGTAGATGGGAACAACATTCTCGTATTCAGCACCAGGACTGGGTCTCACAGTAGAATGTAGAATCTAACTGATTATAATTTTAAAGCAGGGAGTCACAACCCTTTCTGGTGATGCCTATGGACTCCTCAGAATACTATTCATAAAGGCGAAATATAAAATATATAGGACTATGAAGGAAACCAATTATATTGAAACACAGTTACCAACATCTTTAAAAAAAACCAACAAATTTATGGCCCCCCAGGTTAAGAACCCCTAGAGGAAAGTAAGGAAGATCTTGATGACCATCTAATCTTCCCTTACCTATTGGAAAATGTCAAGAATTCCATTTTTAGCTTACATCTTTCATAATATCCATAGGATAATCAATTTAAAACTATAAGAGGCATCAGAAGCCAACTAACCTTTTTTTTTTTTTTTACATATTAAGAAACTGAGGCCAAAAATAATAAATGATTTCCCTAAGGTCACAAATAGGATATAACAACTCTAGATACTGAATCCAGTCTTTCTAATTCCAGATCCAAAACTCTTTTCTCCTCACCAGACTAAAAGAGTAAACAGTCAAAATGGTAACAGTTGGAGACATTCCTTTCATCTCAGAGGGAAGGAATGGGTGGGAGGTTCTACATAAAAAGCACTGGGGCAAATAGGGGAGTAAGTGGGCTTGAGGAGAGAGGGCTTCTATCAAGGAGAGAAAAGGGCACAACAAACTGGGCCAACTTTCACAATTTTGCTTAAGACCAGTCCTATTTATCATTTCTCTCTTCCTTACTTCCCTTAGCTAAAAAGATGGATACGTATTCCCTGCATGCATACAAATTTATGTGTAGCCCTTGCATATATTGATTATGCTATGTAAACATTTCAGTCAGTCAAATAGCATTTATTAAATACCTACTATGCGTCAAGCACTGTGCTAAGCACTAGGAATACAAAGAAAGGCAAAAAATATTTCTATTACACTTGCAACTTTTTTTTCCAGTTCTATCAAAATGTGTTTATGATTAACAGGCAGTCATAAAGAGAGCTCCAAAGTTAATTAAACCTAAAGAACAGGTGCAATGTGAGCCTCCTGCAAAGAGTTTTCTCATTATTTTTTTTTCCAACATAAAACCTAATAAATGAAAAACTCAATTTACAATTTGTCCTTACAGGTATGCCACTCTTCACACAACAGGCTCATTCCTCATAATCTATGACAACTGGATTTTTGTAAACAATCATATTTTTTTAATGCACAAAGCTTTCTTTAAAAAAAAACTCTGGACCAAATATTTTTTGTAATACAAAACTTCTGTTTTGCTAGCATTACAGTCTGAATTGTAAATTTAGATTTTTAAAAATTAGGCTTTCTTAAAGTAGAGCATATTGATGCTATACCTCAGTATGTTATAGTCTGTAGAAAATAAAATGCGTATACTTAGGCTTGTTCCAATCTGAGCTGGAATTAATGAAACTAATCCCCACCCTATCCCTTTAATGAAACAATAATTGCTAAGTTAGTCCCCTCTCTGATCTTCGTGATTGTTGCTCAGTCATTTAGTCATGTCTGACTCCTTGTGACCCTATTTTGGGGCTTTCTTGGCAAAGATACTGGAATGGTTTGCCATTTCCTTCTCCAGTGGATTAAGGCAAACAAAGGCTAAGCAACTAGCCTTGGGTTACTCAGTTAGGGTCTGAACTCAGGTCTTTCTGATTCCAGGCCCTAGTGTTCTATCCACTGCACCACCTAGCTCTCTCTCTCTCTGAATTTCAGTTTCCTGTAAAATGAAAAAGTTGGACTAGTTGATCTTCAAGGTTCCACTATAGAAAAAGTGTTATGGTTATAATGCTAAAATCCTAGAATAATCTAAGCCTGATTAACCAGAAGTGTATTTATCAAATGTCTGTTAAATCATTTTCACCATACTGGGAACCATGGAACATACTGAAAAAAATCTAACACCTTTCTGTTTGGAATTTAAACTGGTTTGAGCCTCCCTCTCGAGACATATTTCATATTAATCACCAACATGTACCATATGTTTCAGACAAACTGACCTCCTCACTTTTCCCCTCAATATAATATTTCATCTCCCAATACCATGCTTTTGCAAAGGTTGTCCACCATCTTGGAATACTCTCCATTCTCATCCCCAGCCACTAGAATCTGTAATTTCTTTTAAGGCTTAGGATCCTTCAAAGGTTCAGCTCAGGTACCATCTCCTACACAGAAGAGTCTTTTCCCATCCCCACTGGGATTTCCTACCCTTCCGTCTCCTCAACTTGCTTTATACATACTTGCATATACTTTGAATGTATTCCCTTGCGTACATGTTCTATCCTCACCACTGCCAGTGGAACATAAGTTCTTCAAGCACAGGGATTGTTTCATTTTTGTCTTTGTACCTCTAGCACCTTGCCCAGAGACTTGAACATAGCAGTTACTTAATAATTGCTTATTGAATTGGCCCCAGCCTGAAAGAGCTAAAATCAATTTAGGGAGACAACCTTAATAAATGTGAAAGAGCAACAAACAATACAAGAGAGTTTATAACTAAGTGCCACCTTGTGTGATAGATGCTGAGTGTCAGAGAACATCACTGCTGTATTCATGGAAGTTTCCATGGAAGAAGTAGGACTTGGATTGGTCTGATCTGAAAGGATGCTTAGGACACAGAGACATTAAGGGGAAAGGGAAGGCAGTGCAGGTGAAGGGAACAACAAGGGCCAACATAAACACAAGGAAATACATTAGTGTCTGTCAACTAAATGGATCAGGCCACTGAAGATAGTTATGAGATGGACTATCTCTTTTTTTTATATATAAATTTATTTATTTTTAGTTTTCAACATTCACTTCCACAAGTTTTTGAGTTCCAAATTTTCACCCCATGTCCCCCCCCCCCACCCCAAGATGGCATACACTCTGAATATCCCTTCCCCTAGTCTGTCCTCTCTTCTATCAGTCCCCCCTTCTCTTATCCCTTCCCCTTCTATTTTCCTGTAGGGCAGGATAGACTTCTGTATCCCATTTCCTGTATTTCTTATTTCCCAGTTGCATGTGAAAACATTTTTTTAAACATGTTTTTAAAACTTTACGTTTCAAATTTTCTCTCTTCCTCCCTCCCCACCCACCCTCATTGAAAAGGCAAGCTACTCAATATAGGTTGTACATGTGCAGTTATGTAAAACACGTCCATAGTAGACATGTTGTGAAAAACTAACTCTATTTCCCTTAATCCTGCCCTCCCATTTATTCTATTCTTTCTTTTGACCCTGTCCCTCCTCAGAAGTATTTACGTCTGATTACACCCTTTCCCAATCTGCCCTCCTCTCTATCATCTCCCTGCTCTCTTGTCCCCTTCTCCCCTTATTTTCCTGTAGGGTAAGACAGATTTCCATACCCAATTGAATGTGTATGTTACTCCCTCCTTAAGCCCAATCCTATGAGAGTAAGATTCACTCATTCCCTCTCACCTTCCCCCGTTTCCCCTCCACTGTAAGAGACTTTTCTTTTCTGTTTTTTTTTTGTGAGAAAATTTACCCCATGCTACCTCTCCCTTTCTTCTTCTCCAAGTACAATCCTCCCTCATCCCTTAATTTTATTCTTCAGATATGACCCCTTAATCTTCAACTCAGCCTGTGCCTTCTATCTATCCATCTATCTATCCATACATAAATATAATTTTTTTCCTCCAATTACCCTAATACTGACAAAGGTCTCATTAGTTATAAATATCATCTTTCCATGCAGGAATGTAAACAGTTCAATCTTAATAAGTCTCTTATGATTTCTCTTTCCGTTCCTGTTCCTCTCATGTTCCACTTGAGTCCTGTATTTGAAAGTCAAAATTTCTATTCAGCTCTGGTCTTTTCATCAGGTATGCTTGAAAGTCCTCTATTTCACTGAATGACCATTTTTTCCCCTGAAGGATTATACTCAGTTTTCCTGGGTAGGCGATTCTTGGTTCTAATCCTATCTCCTTTGCCCTCCAGAATATTGTATTCCATGTCCTGAGGTCCTTTAATGTAGAAGCTGCTAAATCTTGTGTTACTCTGATTGTGTTTCCACAGTACTTGAATTGTTTCCTTCTGGCAGCTTGTAATATTTTCTCCTTGACCTGGGAACTCTGGAATTTGGCTATAAAATTCCTAGGAGATTTCCTTTGGGGATCTCTTTCAGGAGGAGATCGGTGGATTCTTTCAATTTCTATTTTGCCCTCTGGTTCTAATATATCAGGGCAGTTTTCCTTGATAATTTCTTGAAAGATGATGTCTAGGCTCTTTTTTTGATCATGGCTTTCAGATAGTCCAATAATTTTTAAATTCTCTCTCCTGGATCTATTTTCCAGGTCAGTTGTTTTTCCAATGAGATATTTCACATTGTTTTCTAATTTTTCATTCTTTTGGATTTGTTCTACTGTGTCGTGATTTCTCATAAAGTCACTGTCTTCCAATTGCTCTATTCTAATTTTTAAGGAAGTATTTTCTTCAGTAGGCTTTTGGACTTCCTTTTCCATTTGGCCAATTTTTCTTTTTAGGGCATTTTTCTCCTCATTGGCTTTTTGGACCTCTTTTGCCATTTGGGTTAGGCTATTTTTTAAGGTGTTATTTTCTTCAGTATTTTTTTGGGTCTCCTTTAGCAAGCTGTTGACTTGTTTTTCATGATTTTCTTGCACCACTCTCAGTTTTTCCTCTGCTTCCCTTACTTGCTTCTCAAAATCCCTTTTGAGCTCTTCCAAGGCCTGGGACTGATTCATATTTTTCTTGGAGGCTTTGGATGTAGGAGCTTTGACTTTGTTGTCTTCTTCTGGTTGTATATTTTGATCTTCTTTGTCACCAAAGTAAGATAATATAGTCTGACTCTTTTTGCACTGCTTGCTCATGATCCTGGCCAATTACTTGAGTTTTAAACTCTTTGTTAAGGTAAGAGTCTGCTTCCAATATGGAGAATGTGTTGTCCCAAGCTTCAGGGGTTTGTACAACTGTTTTCAGAGATACTTGTAGGTACCTGTAAATTTTCAGTTCTTCCAAGGTGGTATGATAAAGGGCGGGTGTGTACTCCTTTCCTGGCATGTGACCACGAGTATTCCTTTCTGTCCTGTAACTGTGAGGAGGGGTTCTTCTCCACAGCCACTACAAGCTCCACCACAGCAGTGTTCCTCCTTACCCCAGGACTGCTGCCCAGAACTGTGACCCAGATCCAAGCATGGGCAAAGCAAGAGATTCCTCCTCAGCACTGGCAAAGAGATCCCTGCAATTCCCCTCTGACCAGCCACTGGATTCCTCCTCAGTCTGTGGGCTGGAAGCTCAGGAAGCAGCTGCCCCCCCAGGGCTACACTCTTGGGGAATGGAACTGAGACCCTGCCTTCCTCTCTTAGCACCGCAGAAACAGACTTTTCCCACTGACCTTCTAAGTTGTTTTTGGCATTCGTGGATTGAGGAGTCTGGAAACCTCTACAGCTGCCAGCAATTCAGTCCTCTGAGGCCTGCTCCAGGTTTGCTGCGGCCTGAGCTCCCAGCCCGGTGCGATACACCTTTCTGATCAATCATCCAGGTTGTCTTGGGCTGGAAATTTGTTTCACTCTATCTTTTTGTGGGTTCTGCTGCTTCAGAATTTGTTTAGAGCCATTTTTTATGAGTATTTGGAGGGGTTTGGGAGAGAGCGCAAGCAAGTCACTGCTTTCACTCCGCCGTCTTCGCTCCGCCTCCTCAAGAAGCTGAGATGGACTATCTCAGCCGTTGTTGTCATTGTTGTTGTTCACCCTTCATTCTCAAAGACGATCAAGGACAGAATGAGGCTGATGTCTTGACTACCAGCATTTGTTTGTCAGAGGAAGAGGAGAGGTAACTGCCATATACAAAATGAAACACAATATAGTTGCTATTGATACCTTGAGATACACGAGTCAGTATTTTTACCAATTTAAAGAAAGACTATACAAACCCTAGTCTGTGATGGAAAAAAAAAAGAAAGAAAAAAAGCAGATGTCTTCTACCTTTGCTTTTACCTACACACACTTTGTTAACTTAATACTGGGCTAGAAGACCTCTGTAGAACCTGAAGGACCCTCATAACTTTTATTCTGTCGTGGCCATTGTTACAAGAATAGGATAATATAGAAAAGAATAAAGGAGCAAGGGAGAGAATGATTTTTAAAATGCATACCAGCACATTCTGATTTACCAACGGTTCTGTAGCCCTTGAATGTGACTATACCTATTTTAAGTTTCTTGGCTCCAAGTAAGTTATACTTGGGGAAAAAATCCATATTAACCCCATTTATTTTCAGATGAAATTTTTCCTGCTTAGGTTCTTCTACAAAGAGAAATGTTTACACATATAAAACAGTACATGCAACTTTTTCCTATACAGAGAACTAAATAGCATCTCATTTTCATTAAAAAAGATACCTATTTGATATTTCATACAGAAAAAATTAAAGAATATTGCAAATCACCAATAACATAAGAAACTCAAATCAAAGCAATTCTGCAGTTTTCCTCAAATGAAAAACTGGCAACGGTAACACAAGATAGGAATGAACAATATTGGAGGGGTCGCAGGAGCTGTTGGTAGAGCTGCAAATTGGTTCAACCATTATGAAAAACAATTTAGAATTATGTGAAGAACGTGACTAAAAATGTCCATATCCTTTCCCCTGTGATTCCACTGCTAGGCATATGCCCAAAGGAAATCAGTGATAAAAACAAAGGTCCCAAACATATCAAAACACCAATAGCAGCATGTTTTAAAATTAAATTTTTATTAGAAAATATTTTTAACATTACCTACACTTCCCATTATGTCCTTACTTCCAACCCTCCCAGGGAACTAGAATGAAAAAATGTTTAGCAAAATTAACCAATATATTGGAAAATGTCTGCAATTATTTACATTGTTACACATCCATGTTCCCCACCTCTACAAAGATGTGGAAGGTGGTGTCTTCTGATATTTCTTTTTTGACGTCAATATAATTTCCCATACTTTCGTTTCCACAGTTTCCTTCTTGATGTCATTCTTTCCATTTACATTAATTTAGTCACTATGAATATTGTTTTCCTAGTTATGTTTACTATACTTTGTATTGGTACACGTGTGTCTTTTTATGCTTCTTTAAATGCACTACATTTACTAATTTTTACATCACACTAATAATTCATTATTATAGTTTGTTTAGCCATTCCCCAAATCATTAGTCAACCACTTTGTTGTCACAAAAAATATTCTGCTAGAGATACATAGGAAGCCATCCCTTTTGTCACTGGTCTCTTTAGAGGACATACCTAGGAGTAGAATCTGTGGTCCAATAGGTATGGATATTTTAGTCACTCTCTTGGAAATGAACTGCTAACCAGAATGGTCAGACCAATTGATAGCTGGTCTATAGTTTCTCCACTTTTCTCTATCTTTACTGGTTTAATAGTCTTTCATGAATATAATGGAATATTACAGAGATATAAGAAATGATGAATATGATCCACATAAAGATGCCAAGTTAAATGAGGAGAACAAAGAAAACAATCTATACAATAACAACTACAATGTAAATGGAAAGAACAAAACAATCAAAACCAAACGTTACTAAATCCTAAAAAGCCTCACTAGCTCCTGTCAAGGAGTGGAAGACTATGGGTGGGCAACACTGCCTATCTTTTGGTTTTGGCTGGTAATGACTAGTTTTACCGAACTGATTTTTTTCTCCTTTTCTCCTTTGTAATAAGGGATGAATCTCTAGGAGAAAAGAGAAGGAAGTATATATTAAAAAATCTAGGTGTTATAAAGATAAACAATATCAATAATAATTATAAAATAAAAATGAATTTTAGGTGCTTTTTTTTAGTTCAAAAAATTAAATGAGATTAGAAATCCAGAACACTGAATATTTTAATGCAGACATAACTAAATCATGTTTCAAATGCCATTATGAATGTGGAACTAAATTACACACATACTGGATCCTAGGTCAATTTTTTGCTGTCATGCTTCTAAAGCCTGGTATTAATGTAAGGGAGTATCACTAGGTATCGCTATGAGAAAAATTTTCCCCATGGCAAACCTTCCTGCCCTCACACAGACCAACAGTAGTACTTATGAAACTACCTGTACCTTAAATATCCCCTCCACCCCACAAAAAGTACAACTGCTAAGCCACAAAGTCATATTGTAACACATAAGCCTCCATTATTTCACCTACTTCCTGAGTTCAAATCAAACCTTAGTTACTACCTATGTGACCCTGCGCAAGTCACTTAACCCTGTTTACCTCAGTTTCCTCATCTGTAAAATGAGGTGGAGAAGGAAATGGCAAAGCACTGCAGTAATTTGCCAAGAAAACCTCAAATGGGGTCACAAACAGCTGGACAGGATTGAAAAACAACAAAATCAATCTCCCAACTCTAGACCCCTCCATTAATCTTATTAAGTCTTGCTTGATTTTTTTCTTCATAACGTATTAAAATGTGTAACTTCACACAATTTGGAGAAAAAAACTTCTTTCTAGCACATATATTTGTGTTGAATGTTCTTCCTTATATCCATAAGAAATAAAGCTAAAATGATTAAAAACTATGTTTTGATTAAATTAAAAATTATAGTTTTTTTCTATTTTCTTCTAGTTCCAATTTTGTTTACATAAAAAAAAAAACTAAGAAACCTTGGTTTCATTCCACATGAGCATTACAAATGGCAAAATACAGAATTGTACAAAATTGTGGCGATCTTATCTTTAATAATCTATGACTAATGCTTCAATTGTCATCTCAACTTGCATGTCCCGGCATCACCTCCCCGGTGTCATGGTCCTCTTTGAGAGCAAAGGACAAACAACAACCATGTTAAAGGAAAGCACTGAAATAAAAATCAAACAAATTGATTAACTTTAAAAAATTAAAATTACTATACTGAGTTAATTCTTCAGCATAAGGATACAGACCAAATTTTGTACACTAAGTTTTCAAAGAATTGAGGTAGTCCAAGTCTAATCATCAAATGGGTTCTTCTCTTTCTAGCTGTTTGCATCACCAAAAGTGGCAAGGGAAATGGGAGGAGGAACTGAAATTCAAAGAGAAACAATAATTCTCTTTCCCAGAGTAGAAGCGAATGATAAAAGGATTTTACGTATCCTAGAGGTCTCTATGGGCCTCTTCTCCTCTACCAGGCATCCAGGGAATGGCTGGGTGAAATCAGATGTAAATTGTATCAGCAATTCTGAAGGGGAATGTATTAACAAGGGCATTTGAGCAAGTCAACTATGAGACATACAGACAGTCTATAAAGGAGACGGGCAGCTTTGTGGTGCTCTCTACCTGAGAGAACATGAGAGCAAAAAGTAAGAGTTAAGACTAGCAATGCAATAATCCCTCAGCTGTGAGGCCATGTTACACGAGGGACCCAGCCACCAGTCTTCTGAGAGCATCAGCAAGGACACCATGCAGACAGCCGGCTGTCCCTTGGTCTGCTTGTATGGATTTAGAGTCAAGTCCTGTACTGCTCTAGAATTTGGAACCCATATAAGAGGAAAAGTTCATCAAAAGGGAGACTCAGGCCTGAGAGAGTCATATACAGCTATCAACTACTGAGCTCGTTTCTGCTATCCCTAAGGAAGGCGCACTCCGTGCAACAGACTATTGTTGGTTCACTTGTTTCAGTTGTGTCTGATTCTTCATGACCCCAATTGGAGTTTTCTTGGCAAAGATGCTGGAGTGGCTTACCATTTTCTTCTCCAGCTAATTTTACAGATGAGGAAACTGAGGTAGAGCTAAGTGACTTGCCCGGGTCATACAGTTAATTAATTTCTGAGGCCAGATTTAACTCAGGTCTGTTCTCAGGTCAAGTAATATATAAATGTCGAATAATATTATTATTATTACATGGCCATTTTTATACCAGAAGGCTAACTACCTGACTCGCTAAATACATACACGCATATGGCACAAAAGAATCCATTTCTTACAGTTCCCTTTTTGAGTCATGCATCTCAGAATTCTATTAGTCCTCTGTTTTCTCTTATCATTTCTGCTGGCAGTTTTCTTTGTTTAAAATTGAGGATGTAACCATAGTACTATGATACGTGACA
Organism: Phascolarctos cinereus; assembly: GCF_003287225.1. Classification (NCBI taxonomy): domain Eukaryota; kingdom Metazoa; phylum Chordata; class Mammalia; order Diprotodontia; family Phascolarctidae; genus Phascolarctos; species Phascolarctos cinereus. The sequence goes on from NW_027555736.1 coordinate 231,087,198, forward strand.
TACTACACAGAGGAGTAAATATTAAAAGCTAATGCAGCAAGGTAAAACCATGCCCAACATACAAAGCAAAGACAAGCACAGTGGTCTGCTTCAGTGTAAATGATTTCCCCTCCCCCAACCACCCCCTCAACACCAAGGGAGCTCCAGTGGAGCTGCTGTGACCAGTCCCATTTACTTTCAAACTACCCAGATAGCTCCTTTGAAACGGGTATCATATTTACATCACCTCCACTGAAGTGATGCCTCAGCACAGCACAGAGCTGACTGCAGCTTCTTGAAGGGTTTGTCAGTAGAGTGCAAACCCTAGAAGTTTCCACCAAATTTGAAAGGATGTGTGAAAGAAAGGGTATTAAAAAAGTGACTTCAAGTCACTCCGCAGACTTTTTGTGCATTTTGTCTGAGGAGCAGCCTCCCTAAATTCAGAGAATTTCATCATAAAGTCAGCCGCAGGGTGATGAATTATTTTTGGCCACAACAATTCTGGAATCAGTCAGTCAGTAAGCCTTTATTAAGCACCTAGCATGTGCCAAGCATTGTGCTAGCTTGTTGTTTAGTCACTTTTCACTTGTGTCCAACTCTTCACGACCCCATTTGGGATTTTCTTGTCAAAGATACTAGAGTGGTTTCTCCAGCTCATTTTACAGATAGGAAACTGAGGCAAACAGGGGTAAGTGATTTGTCCAACGTTACATAGATAGTAAGTGTCTGAGGCCAAATTTGAACTCAGGTCTTCCTGATTCCAGGCCCAGCACTCTATCCACTGCACTGCCTAGGTGCCCCAGTGTGCTAACCAGCTGGGAATGAAAAAGAAAGGCAAAAGACAAACCTTCTCCTGGAGAAGCTCACATTTTAATGAATCTAGAAGCTCATTTAGGTTACAGAGGACAAGCTTTGCATTGACTTGAGAGTATCCCTGTTTTTTGTTTTGTTTTGTTCTCTGAGTGGAAGAATGACATGATCATAACTATGAAAATGATTCTGGCATCTGAGTGCAAAATATATTAGAGGAAGGAGACCCTAATGGCAGTAAGAACAGTTAGGAGGTTATTACATTAATCTGGACAAAATATGGTCAACACAGGCTGTCCCAAAAGTCTTACTGCAGTTTGATGCTATTAAAGCTTAATATTTAGAATGCCTTAAGGTGGTATCATTGACGCTTGAAGCATGGTAATAAGAAGTAATCATATCAAGAGTCTGCTATTTCGTATTCTAAGGGAGAAAGCAGCAGTGGAAAGGCCACTAGACTGGGAGGCAGGCCACTTCGATTCTCATCACAGCTCTAACCATGTGACCTTGGGCACACTGCTCTGAGTTCTATTTTCTTCAGTGAGGAATTAAGGAATCATTAATACGGGATCCTGGATTTAGAACAGGAGGCATCTTAGAAGTTCTAGTCTAGCTCTCTCATGAAGATGCTAACATGCAGAAAGATGCTAAGATGCAGAAAGACGCAGAAAGGACAAGTGATTTTTCCAGTGTCACACAGAGAATAAGTATCAGAGCTATGATTTGAATCTACTTTCCTCTGACTCTAAATCTCGATGTTCTTCTCTCTCAGTGCCACACACTGTGTTGGATTAGATAACTTCTAATCTTCTATAATTATAATGAGATCCCCAAAAATTTATGGGAAAGAAACTATCTATCTATCTATCTATCTATCTATCTATATATATATATATATATTTATTTATTTATGGGCAAAGAAATATATATATACATATATATATATATATATATTTATAACACAGTAGTTAAGAAAAGCACTAGGGTGGCTCGTGAGTGGGTAACTCTTTTTCTCTCTTGTTGCATAAGAGGAATAATAATCATCTCTTCACTGTGTATTTTCAATAATAAGAATTTTTGGTTATCAAACATCTGTGTTTTAGCACTTTATCACCCACAAAACTCCATTATCAGCTTTCCTCCTCTCCATAGTTATCACCAACCCATAATTAAAGTATAATGAAAGTAAACAGTGTCACAGGAAACTCAATTCATTTACATGGAGAATGTTTAAGGAATGCCATACTTACTAAAGATAACAACAATGGCCCAGTAGAGCTGCTAAATTCTGTCCTTGTATGGCTGTATGTACATGTACACATGTGTGTGTTGTTAATCTAGGTATCTGGAAGATAAAACTATTGATGGGTAATAAAATTAACTTAAAGAAGTTAAAACAGTATACAAAAGAGCCCAGCGATACAAGATTACTACCCCAAGTACCTTGGGGAGTCAGTAATGTAACACTTCAGTCACATCCCACAAATCTTAAATAGGGATGGATCAAGAGCTTTTCACCATCTGACTCACATCAGAAAAGAATCCTTAAGGAATAAAAGCCCACAGCAAAATATTTATGAAATGAACCATACTCTCTTGGACCAGTTGTCTCAGGGTAACTCCTGAGGAAACTGCAAACTACTTAAATTCCAATTGTAGACAGAGCCATGTCACTTTGAATTCTAATAAATAAAAGGTAAAGAAGAAAAATCTTCTTCAAGTCACTCAGCCAACATATGATCCGAGAGAGACCTTAGATACCATGTAGTCCAATCATGTCAATTTTATATGCACATGGAGGAAATTAGAACCTAGAAAGGAAAACAGACTTGATTTTACAAGGTCATATGACCAGCAAGTGGTAGAACTAAATTTGAAATCCAGTTCTCAACTCTCAATCTAGAAGCAAGATAAAATAGAAAGAATACTGGACCTGGAGTCAAAACTAGGCTGGAATTCTACTTCTGACACTTACCAGATAGCTGATTAACCATGGGCAAGCCACTAAAGCTCTCTGAGGCTCTGTTTTCTTATCTGTAAAATGGGGTAATAATACCTCCACAAGTATTTATTGTATTTACTATGTGTCAAGCAGCTGAGGATGTGCTAAGAGATGAGGATACACAGAGAGTCAAAAGTATGGTCCTTGTCCTCCAGGAAGACAAGGTAGAAGGCTTTTTCAGTAGCAGTCTAGGCATGAGGTGATGAAAGCCTGTAGGAGAGTGGAGGCTGAGTAGAAAGAAGAGGGTAAAAAGACAAAACAAAATAAAATAAAACAAAAAAAACAAAAAAAAAGAAAGGGGATATATATGAAAGATAATACTCTGTGAAGCTAGAAATGAGAAGACTTGGCAATAGTTTGTATATATGGGGTGAATATGAGAGAGGAATTGAAAATAACAGTGAGGTTGAAAATAGGTGTCTGGGAGAATGTGAACAGTAATAAGGACATCGGGAAGAGGAGGGTTTGGGAAATGTTAATGATGAGTGCCATTTTGGACATTTTGAGATTGAGTTGCTTATAGGACATCCAATTCAACATATATAAGAAGCAGGGAGTCAGGAGAGAGGTTAGTCTAGATACACAGAGCTAGGAATCATCTGCATAGAGATGATAATTAAACCTATGAGAGCTGAGGAGATCACCAAGGAAGAAGAGAAGAGGCCCCAGAACAGAGCCTTGGGGGCACCCACACTTAGTGAGTATGACCAGGATGAAGGACCAGCAAAAAAGACTGAGCAGAAGTGGTCAAATAGGTAGAAGGTAAATCAGGAGAAAGCAGGGTCACAAAAACCTGGAGAGGAGAAAGCCACCAGGAGAAGGGGATAATTAACAACGCAAAGGTCTGCAGAGAGGTCAAAGGCCTACCTCCTTAAGGAATTCTAAATATTATTAGCAAAAAAACTAAGACTTTTAGAACAGCCTATATTTGCCACATTTTGCCCATGTGAATGTAATAATGTCCTGACTGGTCTCACTGCCTGTAGTCTCTCCCCTTTCTAATTCATCCTCCACCCAACTGCCAAAATCACAGTTATAGTATTTTCAAAGTTATGGTTATATCATTCTCCCTGCTCAAAAAACAAAACAACAGAAAACACAAGCTTTAGGGTCCTCTATATACTTTAGTGTAAACTCTTTAATCTGACATTTATGACCCTAAATTTGGCACCATGGACTTTTCAGTCCTATTTCACATTATTCCCCCTCAAGTTCCAGCAAAAATGAACTACAGCTGTTGCTCAGTTATTTTTAGTAGTGTCCAATTCTTCATGACCCCATTTGGGGTTTTCTTAGCAAAGATACTATGGTGGTTTGCCATTTCCTTCTCTAGCTCATTTCACAGATAAGAAAACTGAGGCAAACAGGGGCAAGCGACTTTCCCAGGGTCACACAGCTAATAAGTCTCTGAGGCCAGATTTGAAGTTAGGAAGATGAGTCTTCTTGACTCCAGGTCTGGCACTTAACATACCATCTTCTACTTCAATAAATCCATATGAACGATCTCCCATGCATATGGAGGCTCATTTCCACCTTTCAAAATTTTCCTTCAAGGCTCAGGTCCAGTGATCCTTTTTCCACAAAACCTTCCCTGATCACATCTACCTCCTCTATCCAACTGAATTATCTTACAGCAGTTTATCTGGGTTTCTCCCTTACTTGCACCTCACTATATTATACTTACAGCATGGCTCTGCTCCTGATTTTCCAGACTTCTCCATCATTCCCCAGCAGTCTTCTTACCCTGGAAGATGGCACTGCCCCTGCAGCCCCCTCCTCATTAGTGAACTGCTCCTTGGTACCTCCCTTTGAGAAGTACCCAAGCCTTTACTCATTCCTTTACTCCTCTCCTGGCTCCAGATCTCTGGACTTCACCATGCCCTACGGGCTGGTAATTTCTGCACCTTACTCCCTACTTTTCAGTTTGCTTTAATGTGTTGTCCTTGCCTATTAGAAAGTAAATACCTTGAAGACAGGGACTATCTTTCTTTTTGCTTGTGCATGTATTCCCAGGATTAAACCCTGGGCCTGGAAACAGTAAGCACTTTAAAAATGTTTTGGCCAGCTAATGGGTGTACGTGACATCCTCTTGACTCTCTAGTGGAATGCAAATTCTTTAGAGTTGATACTATGTACCATCATTGCTTCCATATCATCTAACACAACACCTTGCACACATATAAATATATCAAGGATTGGTGATTTCTGCCAGTGTGGGAATTTCCTCCACACAGATCACAGTTCATCTTTAGCTTAGTAGCCTCGCTTGACTATCGAAAAGGGTAACTGACCTTGCCAATTGTCACAAAGCAATTAAGTAACAAAGATAAAATTTTATATTTGAACTCACATCCTCCTGGCTCCTAGACAGTACTCTGTTGCCACAATATGTGCCTGTAACTATCACATGTTTGGAACTTCATAAATATGTATTGAATTGCTTGAATAAGATCATGCCCAGCTCTAGGATTCCATGATTTCTCTTATCTTGCTCCTGTGGAGCTGGGAAAGCCAACTGTTATTTCCCCATAATGCATTAGTCTTCTTTTCTCTTGGTCAAATGATTCCTGAGCCACTGGGATTATATACTCAATTTACTTCCCTATCTCTAGTGGAAACTGAAATGGCAGTTCTTATTGAAGTGAATTAGAAATCCCAACATTCTTCTTGGTCCCTGAAGACCAAACTAGCACTGAGGAGAGGAGATTTTGGTCGATGTTAAGGGGAAAAAAATGACAATTGAAAGTTTCTCAGAGTGAAGTAGGGTACCTCAGAGCAGTGACTTCTCCATCACTAACGGTCTTCCAGAAGTAGATGGATGATCATTACTAATTAGGGATATTATTGGGGACAATCTTTTTTTCAGATACTACTTGGAGTGGGTGATATCTGAGGTCCTTTTTAACCATGAGAATCTGTGATTCTCGCTACTTCGGTCAATTGGGAGTGGGTTCTACTCTCAGCAGGATTTCCATCTTCCCTCTTCTGACACTCCTCCAGGCACTGGTAACCCAGCCAGAACTTGACAGTAGGGAGGATGGAGAGAGGGTTCCCTTGTGTAGAAGAAAGGTTCTAGTTCTCCAACTCCAATTCAAGAAAGCACTAATGAAAAGGGCAGCTAGGTGACACAGCGGATAGAGCACCGGCCCTGAAGTCAGGAGGACCTGAGTTCAAAACCAACCTCAGACCAAACACTTGACACTTACTACCTATGTGACCCTGGTCAAGTCACTTAACCCCAATTACCAAAAAAGAAAGAAAGGGAGAGACAGAAAAAGAGAGAGTGAGAGAGAGAGAGAGAGAGAGAGAGAGAGAGAGAGAGAGAGAGAGAAAGAAAGAAAGAAAGAAAGAAAGAAAGAAAGAAAGAAAGAAAGCACTGAGATAGGAAGAGGTAGAAGGTGGCTCCATTCCTAATCTGAGACACGTAATAGGAGACTGAACTATATGATCTCTTTACTCCCCTTTCATACCTAGGATTCTATAATGACTCTACTAACTTTAAAGTGGTTATTATGAGGGCAAATTTACTCAGTTCAAGGGCTTCTTCTAACAATATATCACTCTTTCAGTGGCAAATTAAGACCTTCTCTGACACTTCTATGCACCAAAAGCTCAATGGATGTCCAATCCCCATCCACCAACTAAGTTTCTGACTGAGCTATCTAGCAAGACCACTGTGAGTGTTTGGAGGGGAATTCCATTTTATTCTTAGAAGGTTATCAGAGAGGCACAAATAAACATAAAGCTTCTGTTTGTCCTCCTCCATTTTGTTCTCATTTCTGGATCACATAAGTATCCCAGACAGAGGGTCTGTGTCCTCTTCCTGATTTTACCCAACTGGCCTTCGATAGTCCCTCACCACTCTCTCCTTGCTAGGGGTAACAAGGACACAGTTTCAGGGCTACGTGGAGGAAGGGGCTACTGCTCTGTGGGCTCCATTCTCCAAACTCAACAGCCTCAGACCATAAAAGAGTATGTACTTCATCTGAGTGTGGAAGCACCCACGATACCCACTTTATCTTTGCTAACTTTGGAGGTCTACATACCATGAGGGCCTCTAGGCACAAACCAAGTAAATAGTTTGCCACTATTCTTTTTCATTTTTCCTTGTTAAACGATTTCCGTGTTAACTGTTTATTTCAATGTAATTGGTTTGCTTTGTGATCCTATGTATTTTGTTTCATGCATTTAAAATGTTATTATGAGAAGGGGTCCAAAGGCTTCACCAGACTACCAAACGAGTTGATGACACAAAAAGTTAGGAACTCCAGCACTAGAGCATCTGGAGTATCGCCTCACTTGAAGAATTACAGGCATTCAGAACCGGAAAAAGTCTCAGAGGTCATCTAGTTGGTTGTACAATAAAATACATACATATCTCTGTAATATCTCTAGGTGCCAACTAGAAATTTTCTGCCTCTATTTATTTACATCTAACTTGTCACATAATTTTTCTTGTTACTCATCTTTCATTTTCAAAGGAGCAACGCCTTGACTCTCATGTGAATTGAATTTGAGGGAAGCAGAGTTGCACAGTCATCAGCCTCACTCTCTCTTCCAGAGCCATCAAAGTCCAGAGGCAAGATAAAAGTCAAGATGACTGATTATGGCCCAGGATGCAGTGGATGACCTTGGCATCTTTGATGTCTGAACAAGCTCTAAACATTCTACAGTGTCTGCTTTATCTGCTTTCATGGCTGGCTGTTGGAATAAATTATTTTCATCTGCCCATTCCACTCAGAGAAGTCTTCACATGCTTGTATAGACAGACCTTAACCTAACTCACCAATAGGCTGAAGGCTTGCTGGTTACCCTCAACCTGGTTTAGCCTGTCTGCTGAGATGGTTCTACCAGGATGTGGTTGTTGCACATGCTTTCTAGGTTTATGGCCTCCTTCAATTTTTCTTATACATAAATAAAAAATTCCTGCATGTGACTTTGCTTCACATGGTATCAAGGAAGGTCAGGTGAGTGGGCAAGAAGCTCCAAGCCCAGCTGAGGGAGATGGAAGGTTAGTGAGATAAAAGGCTACTTCTACTCCCAGATATCTCTTGTGATATGTGACCTATGATGTTATTACTTAAAAGTATTAGAGCTGCCATCACTCCAACAAATGCTTCCCTACTTAAAATGTTGCTGTTTGTCATTGCTGTTTGTCCTTCATTGTTGAAGAGTACCAATAACACCAGGATGGTCATGTCTTGATTTGCAAGTGACTTGGATTTAAGTGAGGCAGGGCTGTGCAAAGTTATCAGCTTCACCCTCTCCTCCAGAGTCATTGGAGTTTAGTGGCAACACACAGGTCAGGATGAATGGAAATGGCCCTGGATGCAGTGGGAGACCTTGGCCTTAAATTATGTTTGACTTCACTGATGTGGCTATTTTCAACATCCATGCAGATCATAGACTCTCTGCTCCTTGGTAGAAGGCCATCAAAAACTGCTGTGATTAGGGGGGAAAACAAACAAACAAACAAACAAATATCTTATGGTCAATATGGTTCTGAGCTTCTGAATTTAGCTAGGCTGGTCCTCTGACAACAGACACAGTGGGTATCTTTGTCCCTGAACTCAAAGTCTTTTTAATCTGATATTGTTTGCCTGGTAGATCTTGCATTCCACTGGCATAAAATTCAAGAACCCGGGATCAACACCACACCACAAGGAGACAAATCAATGAATTTTTTAAATAATTTAACAGAAATGTCTTGATGACCATTTTCCTACATTCCCTGGTCACTTCAAACAGGTTAAACAACATATGTAATTTCTGGGACCCATAAGTGAGTTATCATTTGAGGAAGAGCTTAACGAACAATTAATTAGGTCAAACATCCCTGCAAGTTAGAAGCAAAGTAGAATTAGTAACTTTAATCACAGAATCTTATAGCTGGAAGCTACCTTAGAGACCATCTAATAATACAGGGGTTATTAACCTTTTGAGTCATAGACCCCTTTGGCAAGCTGGCAGAATCTATGGACCTCTTCTAAGAATAGTATTTTTAAAACACATTGAATAAAATACATAGGATTATGAAGAAAACCAATTATGCCAATTTTTTAAAATAAGTTCACAGACCCCATGGTAAAAACTCTTGATTTCTAATCCAACCTTCTTTATTTGATAGACGTGAAAATAGAGGCCTAGATACGTAAAATAACTCGCCCAAAGTCACATAGTAACTTAGTGGCAAAGCTAGAACAGGAATTTCTTGTCTAGAATTCCTTCCACCATACTAACTAGCCTTAAGAATACAGAGAGAGAAGAGAACTCAGCCCATGTCCAACAAGTAGATCAGCAACAGGGAAAGAATGTAAGTTATAACATGTGTGTGTTTGCAAACATTAAACAAATGCCAAGGTGGTGGGGTGCAGAAGTAATTATATACAAGACACACTGTTGAGTTCAATCTGAGTTATTAACATTTTCTCCATCACTTTCTTAAGTCCGGACAAACAGCAAACCAATAAGTCAAGCCTTGATTGGCTTTTGTCAATTTCTGAGGTGTCAATTCTCATGCTGAAAATTTATCAATTACAGTCTCTCTGGGGAGCTCATGAAAGCAGGTTCCAACATGCCCCTGTTTATAATCTAAATTTATTCTAACTGATCCTGGTTTTTTTTTATACTATCCTCATTTTTCTACTACTATTTGATTTTATCTTGACAGGTTTTGTATTAAATTCCCTACTCTGATGCATCATGGGGATTCTATGCCAGGGAGCTCTAACAATACTAAAAACAATTGGAAAGCTTCAAGTATGGGCCTCAGCCACAGCCTGTATTTTCTTTCCAATGACCAGTCCAGTTAAGTTTGTACCAGAGACCCATCATCAAAAACTTGGCCACCAAGGGATGAACTTTGAGGGATGTCACAACTCATAAATCTGCCTACTGAAACATGAAGCAGTTGTGACATGAACTGGTAGAGAGTGCCCATGTTGGAAAAATCATGGAGCTTTTGGAATATTTAAATATTAGTTGGCCCCTTAAGTTTTCAAGTTATCAGCTGTGTACCTCGTTGGTTCCTTTTGCAAAAAGGCTAGATACGGCTTTAGGAAGGAGAAAGTTTTCCTTTATCTTCTCTAGACTCTGTGTTCTATTTCGGTTACAGATTTGGCAGGCCATCTGTAGCAGCAAAGAGTTCCAATTGTGAAGGAGAGAAAGGATACAGTCCAGAGAAACTGTCAAGTAAATTATCATCAAGGTTTTTCCCTACCCCACTTCATGGCACATGAGGACAGAATCTGACAAAGGGAAAAAATATTTAGAGGATGCTAAGAAAGAGGCTTTCTTACCAATTTATAAGCAAGTAACAGGGATAAAAATCCATCTATTTTTTCTAAATATGGTGTAAAGATACGGAAAAAATATAGACTAGACATAGATGAAACCAGATCACCTTGGAGGTCTAATATCAAAAATCTTTTGGGAGTAATGGCTAGAGTGGTAGGATTGCTGGATGAAGGCTCAGGTGACCAAGGTTCAAATATCAGCTATGCTACGTCCTATCTGTAGGACATTACACAAGTCATTTAAGTTTTTGGAAGACTTAATTTTGCAATCTGTAAAACAAAGGGGTTGGACAAAATGACCTCTCCTTCTGGATATTCTCTACTCTCAAATGAGATAACTGTAAAGTGCTTAGCACAGTTCTTGGCACACAGCAGGCACTTAAATCCTTTTTCCCTTCTCTTTCTCCCATCTAGGTTTTCATCACAAAGCTTTCACTTGGTTCTCTTCCTTCATGTTTCCAGCTGAGTCTCCTCTGGTGAATCATAATCTACGTCACTTCCACTAATTTAATGTATATTAAAAGGAATGCGTTTCATGTAGTGGATTCACAGTCTCACACATAATATGCGCACTTATATAAAAGAAATGTTTAAAAGCAACCCTTCGTTGTTCTCCCAGCTGCTGAGGAACTTGCCTATCCACAGACCTGACTCTGGGCCTCAAATCTTTTATTTTTAGGTATAGCTGTGTACAGAAAAACCAAAGCTTACAATAAAAAAGGAGTTCATCACTCCAAAACAATTTAAGTGACAATAGCAAATATTCAGCAGTGTCTGACTGCCAGCGGTTTCAGTTTAGATTCAAATGAGTCACATACATATTTATTTATTACATACAAAATGTGCACTGAACACTGCTGATAAGCAAAGAACTCTATTTGATAAACAATCTGTCAATCTTGTGCCCTCAGACTGTTGGCTGGCTGGGCAAACAAAAGGGAGAACACTAAATTTTATTTTTTAAAAAAGTGTTATCTTGGGGGTGGGGAACAAGGGGAAGGGGCTATTGATCAAACTGATGCTGTTTCTTTTTGATCCCTAACTCAAGACTGAACTTCATATATTCCTGATCTTCTGACTGCCCATACACTTCTAGCACAGTTAGCAGCATCTCCTAGACCCTTACTGATACCCTTAATAACATAAAAAAATGATGCTTGGGACTAACCATTACAAAATCTTTCAACAAAGGGGAAGAATGGGAATACAAAGGAAAAAATAAAAACAGAATATTGACCTAATGTTAAAAATGTATTTATATATTCAGAAAGAAAAAAACACTCAGAGCCAAGATTCTAGAATGTTAGTGCTTAATGATACCTAAGAGGTCAAACCCTAGCCAGCTGGCTGCATAACACTCCTGAGTGTTGCCCAAACCACATTAAGATGCAATTGGCAAATATTTAACAAAATAAACATAAAAACAATAGAACGTAGTTAATGCTATATGGTTCAATATGCAGTCAATACGCAGTATGTTAAGATCCTTATGTACGATTTAATTGCCCTGTTTTTATTCTATCAGTGGTTTGACGTCACCGACCTAAACCAACCCCCCAATTTTACAGGTATGGAAACTGAGGCAAAGAGCAGTACAATAACTTAAGAATACATAATTAGCAAGTGACAGCTCCGAGTTTCTGTGATTCATGGTCAGAAATACAAAAATCCATTTTTCTATAGATTTGGGCTCTAAAGACATATGGTATAACTAGCTAGACAAAATATGTGTGAGCTTGTTATTTGGTCCTCAAATGACTTTAATGCCCGTTTTCTTTTCTCTTCTTAAAATAGTACATTTTATTATTATTTGTCATCTATATTTTTCTGCTCTATGCTTCTTTCCCCTTCCCAAAGAGCCAATCTTTAGAGCAAAGAATATTTTAAAAAGAAGAAAAAAATCAGTAAAACTGGTCAATAAATTGAAGTAGTCCTATATGCAATACTGTATCTCCCTGGACCCCAGCATCTAAGGAGGAGTGGCTGAAGTCATCTTCTCATACTTCTTTTTCAAGACTGAGCTTGTTCTTTGAAATCTTGCAACATTCATTTTTGATTATCTTTCCACTCACATTGTTGTAGTCATGTATGTCATTTTCTCAGTTCTGCTTACTTCACTCTACCTCAGTTCATATTGTAAATCCACACTATATTCATCATTTTATCATTTGTTACAACACAGTAAGGGCAGTGAGGTGGTGCAGTGGATGGAGCACCAGGAGTCAGGAAGACTCACCTCCCTGAGTTCAAATATGGCATTAGACTCTTAGCTGTGTGACCCTGGGAAAGTCACTTAACTCTGTTTCAGTACCCTGATCTGTCAAATGAGCTGGAGAAGGAAATGGAAAACCACTCCAGCATGTTTGCTAAGAAAACTCCAAATGGAGTCACAAAGAGTCAGACAAACTGAACAAAAAAACAAAACAAAACTTCCTAGTAGTATTGAAATACAATTACATACCACATTTGTTTATTCATTCTCCAATTGATAGATATCTACTTTATTTCCAGTTCTTTGTTACCACAAAAAATGCTACTATGAATATTTTGGTATATATGGGATCTTTCTTCTTATCAATGACCTCCTTGGAGTATATGCTTAGTAGAGGGATCTCTGGGTCAAAGGGCATGGACAGTTTTGCCACTTTAATTGCATAATTCCAAACTGGTTTCTAGAATGCTTATACTAATTCATTATGATATCAACAATGTATTAGTATGCCTGTCTTTCCACAATCTTTCCAACATAGCTAGAACTATTTTCCAAGAAAGTCATGTTTTTCATCCTATTTTCACAGATGGTTATATGCATAGAAGCTGTAGTATGTCTAACTTTGAGTCAGAAGCTCTTGTCATATAAAGATGCTGATAATTATTACTGACAGGTCTTTTCACTTCTGTTAACACCTAAGGATTTTCTCTCTCTCTTCCCCTATTCTGAACACTGCCACTGCCCCTACAGAGGTCTTTGATTTCACCAGAATGAATTGTTTTCTTTCTTTTTTCTTTTTTTTTTTAATTCTTTAAATTTTTTTTTTACATTTTCATATTAGCCATGTTGCAAAAGAGAACACAGACCAAAAACAAGAAAAAGAAAGCAAAAAAAAATGTTTTGACCTGCATTCAGACTCCATTAGTTCTTTCTCTGAAGATGGATAGCTCTTTTCATTATAAGTCTTTCAGGAATATCTTGTATTATTGTATTGCTGAGAATAGCTAAATCATTCACAGTTGATCATCCTATGTACAATGATCTGGCTCTGTTCACTTCACTTTGCATTAGTTCATGTAAGTCTTCTCAGGTTTTTCTGAAACCATCCTGCTTATCATTTCTTTTTTTTAATATAAATTTATTTAGTTTTAGTTTTCAACATTCCCTTCCACAAGTTTTTGAGTTCCAAATTTTCACCCCATCTCCCCCCTCCCCCCACCCCAAGATGTGACGCACAGAATGAATTGTTTTCAAAGCTTCAACAGAAATTCCCAACTCCACTCTGCCCAATTCCTTCCTTGTGCCTCTGAATCTATTCTAAATCCTGCTCCCGGAATTATCTTCTTTATACATAAGTTTGATCATGCAGATTCTTCTAAAAAATATTCAGTAGCTCCCTATCACCTACTAAATAAAGTGGCATTCAAAGTCTTCCACAGTCTGACACCATCTTACATTTTAAACTTTCTCTCTATGCACTCTATGTTCCATTAAAACTGGACTATTCTATGTTCCCAGAACCAGGCCAGGCCTTTGCTGAAAACTTCTACTGTACTTCTTTTTTTCTTAGCCTTTGAATTCCTTTCTATCCTTTAAAGTCCAACTCACTGTTAGTTCTTCCATTAAGCCCGCCCCCCTCAATAAGGACTTTTCCTTTCCTCAGAATTCACTAACACCTGGTTTTGCAACTAACATATGCTAATGTGAATTACAGCTGTCGGTGCATGTGTCTTCACCTGGACTATTTCAATAGTTTCCTAATTGATCACCTTGACTTCAGTCCTTATCCAATTAGTCCTTGACAAACCTAACAAAATGATATTTCTAAAGCACAGAGATGACTGTGTCAATTGTTTGCTCAAAAAACTTCAATGGTTCTGTATTGTTTCTAGGATTAAAAAACAAACTCCTTGGTTTGACATTAAATAACTCTACAATCTGGCTCCAGATTACCCTTCCAGCCTTATCACACTTTACTCTCTTTTGCATTTTCTGACAGTCAAACTGGCCCATTTGGTGTTCCTCACACACAATATTCATCCTCCCCTTTTCTGTACCAGAGGCTGTTCCTCCATGCCTAGAATGCAATCCCTCACAATTCCTACCTCTTAGAACCCCTAACTCCCTTTAAAGCTCATTCCAACTGCTTATTCCCACATAAAACCAATCATGACCTTTTGTTGTGGTTCAGTTGTTTCATTCATGTCCAACTCTTCATGACCCCATGTGGAGTTTTCTTGGCAGAGATACTGGAGTGATTTGCCATTTCCTTCTCTAGTTCATTTTACAGAAGAGGAAACTGAGGCCAACAGGGGTAAGTGACTTGCCCAGGGTCACACAGCTAGTTAGTGTCTGAGTCCAGATTTGAACTCAGAAAGAAGAGTCTTTTTGACTCCAGGCCCTGCACGCTATATATTTTGCCACCTAGCTGCTCTATCAGTGATCTATTTGAATGCGTGACATGTTCTTCTCTGCTTGCCCCACCCCCCACCTCAATACTTCAGGGTAGAAGCTAGGCTCATAGACCTATAGCTAGAAGTGACCTCTGAAACAATTTAATCTCTCTCATTTTATAGACTAGGAAATTAGCCCAAGGAAATTAAGTGACTGGCCCAAGGTCACATCACAAATAAGCATCAGAAGTGAAATTTGAACCCAGGTCCTCTGACTTCAGAGCCAGTATTCTTCCCATTATTGTTTTTTTATACCCAGCAAGTGTATGCCATACAGCAGATACAATAAATGCTTGATGATTTCATATATATGTATATGTGTATATATATATAGGTGTATGTATGTGTATATGTGTATATGTATGTATATAGACATACATATACACATATACACACATACATATGTATATATTTATATATACATGTGTATGTATGTGTTTGTATATGTGTGTGTGTGTGTATATATATATATATATATATATATATATATATATATATATATATATATAAGATTTCCTTCCTAACTGCGCACAATGTCTGCTGTCCTCAGTAAGAGGTAGTTTCCATGAGACAACAAACATCATAACCTCATTTCTCTCAAACAAAAATACAGCCCAGCCATCATGATTTCAAAGTCCAAAGCCAAAATTATAATCAGAAAAATTCAAGTGACTTTGGGTCAATGGAGGGCATAGGTGTCTTTAAGTCCTGGAGTCCTTCGTCCCTAAATTAAGGTGTCTTGGGTCTCTGGGACCCAGGATATTTGGAGCAAACTATTTCATCTTCCACAACTATCTGTCAACAAAGAAAGTAGAAATCATCTAGGCTTCTTACACATTTTGAGGATACCCAGACAACTTAATTGAAGTTTTTTTCTGAGGCTGCAATCACTTACTGTCTTCCATTCCCCTGAATAAAAAGATGGCTTTATTATGTTCCTAAGGGAAAAAAAAACACTACTGTTTTGAAGCTATAAAAAAAGAAAACAAATATAAGGGAGTTGGAGGGAAAAACTTTTCTCATTTATTGAAAAACATGAAATGAGGCACAAATATATGGATATATATGAATTTTTATATGTGGGCAGCCCAATGGTACAACAGATAGAGCATGGGGCTTAGAATGAGGAAGATTCATCTTCATGAGTTCAAATCCAGCCTGACACTTACTACCTGTATGACCCTGGGTAAGACACTTAACCCTGCTTGCCTCAGTTTCCTCATCTATAAAATGAGCTGTAGAAGGAAATGGCAAACCGTTCTTTGCCAAGAAAATCTCAAAATCGAGTCATGAAGAGTCATACGTGACTGAACAACAAGCAAATACACACACACCTATATATGGACTAAGGACAGGGATTGGACCTCAGCTTTCACTACTACAAGGAACTCCCAGATGAATCAACTCTCTCCATGAGTGTAAAGAGGTACATTCTCTACAACTTACAGTCTTAGAGAGTTGCTTAGACCAGAGTTGTCAAACATTCAGCCTGTAGCCCACAACACTTCTGACTGTGACCCGAACCAGATTAAAATGTAATTGGGAAATATTTAACAAAACAAATGAAAATACAATAAAACAAAGATAACATTACATCTTTAAACTAAGTCAATATGTAGCCCACATGGACCCTTATGTACAGATTCATGGTTCCTGTTTCTATTTGAGTTTGGCATCACCAGCCTAGCCCACTGAAGGTTTAAGTGACTTGTCCAGTCACATGACCAATATGTATCAGAGATAGCATTTGAACTCAGGTCTTCCTGGCTCCATAGGCCAACTCTCTATCCATTCATTATACCATACTGCATTTTCATGTTATGGAGCAGAAAATTTCTTGATAAAGTATTTTATTTTTACCATTATGTTGTTGGGTTCTTTCATGAGTGCTTATGTGTGTGATAAGTACATAAGAAGGTCTTTTGCATTTTACTCTCCTCCATACACTCTACAATCCAGTTATATTTGTCTACTTTCTGTTCTCCCTCTCTCAAAACCACGCATTTTCAATGTCGCTCCCTCAGGTCTGAAATGTTCTCCATCTGTGCCTCTACTTCCTACATTCTCTGGCCTTTTTTTAAGACATGTCTTAAACCCCACTTTCTGCACAGGGCCCTTACCGGTCACCTCTTCACTAGTAGTAGAGAGTCTTCTTCCGATACCACCTTCCATCTAAATTGTATTTAGCTTGTATGTTCAGTTAACTGCATGTTGTTTCTCCATTAGAATGTGAACTCTTAGGGGCCAAGGGCCATGTTACTACCTTTCTTTGTATCCTCAGCACTTGGTACAGTACCTGGCACGTAACAATGCCTGTTGATGAACTTTTAACTAACAATCTTTTGGAGATTTAGTTTCCTCATCTAAAAAATTGGGAGGGTTTGACTAGATCAGAGGTGTCCCATGTGTTACAGCCAGCAACACTTCCAGAAGGTGACAAGAATCAAATTAAAATATAATTGGGAAATAAGTAATAAAATAAATACAAATGCAATACAACATTAATGATGTTAATGCATAGTTTTCTAAGGAGACATGCCACCCCAAGGGTCTCTGTGTATGGTTTAGTGGTCCCCATTCCTATTTGAGTTTGACACCATTACACTCGATGTCTTCTGGGGTTGTTTCTAGTTCAAATATTCTATAATTCTACCTGAAAGTGCTTTGTAAATGGTAAAGTAGCATAGAACTGTAGTAATGTGCTATTTTTCCACTAAAGTCTTACTCCAGTGCTTCATAGTAACATAGAGAAGACCTTGGATTCTCAAAGGCTACTGCAGTAGATCTACTGTGAGCTCCAGTAGGTCCCACACCAAAGTGAAGACAGGCTCTATACCTGTCACTTGAAAATGAGCCCAAGTTTGGGAAGACTCATCATAAGACCATAGAGGTAGAGCTAGAAGGTGCCTCAGAGACCATCTCGTCCAAATCCCTCATTTAACAGACAAGGAAACTGAGGCTGAAGGAAGTTGAATGACTTGTTCAAGGTCATAGAGGCATCAAATGTCAAAGGCTGGACTTCAATCCAAATGTTCTGACTCCAGAGCCAATACTCTTTCCACTGTACTATATTACCTCCAGGTTAGCCAAGGCACAATGAATTCTCTGACAGAAGCTACCCTTAGACTCTACTAAATCAAAGAAGGGTAGCAGACCGTGTCAAAACAGGTGATGAAATCACAGATCCTTGCAGATTTTAAGTACAAGGTGCTCTTAATCCCTTAAAAATATAAACCTTATATAAACTTTTTTTTTTAACCATGATAATGACTTTGGTAGCTTGGTATAAAAGAAAGAGTAGCAGAGTGAAAGTAAGGAAAGCCAGGTTCTACACCCAGTTCTGCTACAGGTTAGCTGGGTGACCCTAAGCAAATCATAACCTTGCTGGCTCTCAGAATCCTCAAATGGGATTCTGTTACATGATTCCTAATAACCCTTCCAGTTCTCAAACTTGAGGAATCTATGTAATTGTTGTTGTTGGTCATTTATTTCAATCACATCTGATTCTTCATGACTCCATTTGGGGTTTTCTTGGCAGAAATACTGGAAGGGTTTGCCATTTGCTTTTCCAGCTCATTTTATAGATGAGGAAACTGAGGCATAAACAGAGTTAAATCACTTGACTAAGTCACACAGCCAGTAGGTGTCTAGGGTCAAATTTGAACTCAGGTGTTCTTGACTCTAGGCCTAGTGCTTTATCTACTGCACCACCTACCAGCCCTACTAGGAATCTATGCTTTCTTTAAAAACAAAACAAAAAACAAAAAACCAGTTAAGCTGTAGATACAGTATACATTCCAAATTCAATCCCCAGAAATTAACCACCATGCCACTACAACAAAAGTGATCATTTTGTTGAAATGCTGAAGTGGTCATCTAAGTATATTTTCTTGTTAACGTCAATGCACCTGGATTAGGAAGTCCAGTCAGAAGATTCAGAAATGAAGAGTACAGACACAATGAGTCATCCTTACAGATGGGCTTTCAACATGATCAAAGACCCCAAGAAATCCTCATATTTATTTACAAAAAATGAGCATCTTAAGAAAAGAACCTACAGTACTGTTGACTGCAATAATAAAAAATCAACCTTGGTTTCTTAACAGGTAAACACATGCTGCAAAAGGTAATCAATAAACAAAAATTGACTGGAGTGCTATTATGTATATGCATGTATATATACATATAATGTAAATTTATACCTATGTATACACATGAGTGTGTGTATACTAATATCTAGACCTTGAAACTTATTTTGGTCCCAGGAGGTTTCACCTGATGCACTTAGGATGGGTTATTAAAAACAATAAATGAATGAATAAATTTTGGCTGTTGGTTCCATAAAAATAATGTGTAATACTGATCTTGGGAAAATCTACATTTCTTTTTTTTTCTTATCTGAGGCAAATATTGTGACTGGCAGCAAGATATTGAAAATCCAAATCAAGGTCTAGCTAGATAGTCTATGGGAGATTCGAAGGAGTGGAGGAAGAAAAGGAAGGATGACAAAGGTGAGCAATACTACAGAAGAAACAAATCAGGAATTCAATTTGATAAAACTTATTAAGTTCCTATTATATGTAAAACACTGTGCTAAGCATTGGGGATGCAAAGGGTAAAACAAAACAACACCAAAGTTTTCTGCCCTCAAAGAGTTCACATTCTTACATTATCAACCCCTTCATTTAATGAATTAAGAAACCAAGACCAAAGTAAAGTTTTTGCCTAAGGCCATATGGCTAGATTGTAGCAGAGCCAAGTTTAGAAACAAAACGTCTTAACTCCCAGCCTAGAGAATTTAATTTCCCACTATAAATTAGCTCAGTAGTTAATATCAACTAGAATATAGGAATCAGAATCCAGCAGCCCCTGTCTTTTGCCTGTCTTTGTA
The DNA here is from genome assembly GCF_003287225.1 of Phascolarctos cinereus. Classification (NCBI taxonomy): domain Eukaryota; kingdom Metazoa; phylum Chordata; class Mammalia; order Diprotodontia; family Phascolarctidae; genus Phascolarctos; species Phascolarctos cinereus. The sequence goes on from NW_027555736.1 coordinate 231,106,840, forward strand.
TTCCCCATGGAGAGCTAAGAGCAATGCCTCCACCTGTTCTTTTGTCCTCTGCTCTCTGAAGTACAAGAACAATCGTGAAATATCTTCCAATTCCAGCAAAAGTCCCCTGGAGGTGCTTCCTTTTGCTACTAGCCAAGCCAACACACATACCACCCTCCTGGGTTTTACTATGCTTCATTATGCAAACAGCAGAATCAGCCAATACTAGGAATACAAGATACAATACTCAAAATAGTGGGGCTGTTTAAAGATACAGAATACACTCCAAATTTCCAAAAGAATTCCCACTATAAACTGGCTCAACAGTTAATACCAACTACAATATCATAGAGATCATATTCCACTAGCCCCTACAAAAATTATAATGATTCTACAATAATAATAATAATAATAGTTAATTGAGCATTTCAAGGACTGCAAAATGCTTTATGCAATCCCATTTGAATTTCGCAACAACTTTGTGATATGGGTAGTACAGAAATTATCTCAATTTTATAGATGAGGAAAGTGAGGCTCAGAGAAATTAAATAACTTGTCCATGGCCACACAATTCCTATCAGTGGTGAAATTCAGGCTCAGTTCTTCCTGATTTCAAATGCAGCATTCCAGACACTATATCATAAAATTATACCCTCCCTATTCTTTTACTCTTTAATTTCTGTTCCTCTAATTGATCTCCTCACACTATGATTCTCTCATTCTCTCTCTCTTGAAATAGGATAGTTTGCATTTTTTGACTCCATTTCCTCACCATAAGCATGTGTCAACCCCTGCCTCTGGCTTTGGGCCCCACCATTCAGTACCTTGGACAGCAAATCAAGCTGACTAGTGCTACTTGGGGGTAAAACTTACCATTTACCATTCAGATTTCTAAAATATGTAAAAAAAATGCTGAAAATTTTTGAAAAATTGAATGTTGAACAATTTATTTACTCAGATGTATATTTAAGATGGTGATCCTGGCATTTGAAGGCCTCCAAAAACTTATTCTAAGCTACTAGATTCAACCTCATCTAAATGTACTTTTGTTTAGTGATATCTACATTCCAGAACATCCCGTTCCCTTTCTACCCTCTCCTATCTCCATACTATTACTCATATCATTAGCCTCTATTTTGCCCAAAGCATCTAATGAAGTCCTTCTCTTCTTTCATCTCCTCCATAAAAATCTTCTTTGACTCTTCCCTCTTCCCCCATTCCCAGGTGAAAATTATTTCTTCCTCCTTCAATCTCTCCTAGCACTTTTATGTGAACTCTGTTTTGCCTTTGTTACATCCTACCTTGTAATAAGGTTAGTTGTAAACAGACCATGTCTCACAGAATCAGAATCAAATTATCAAAGAAATTGAGACATAGAAGGTACTTCTGTGACAATATAGCACAGCCCATACCTGAAAGGAATTCCCACTATAACACAACAATAAATTTAAGAGATCATATTCTAACAAAAATAGAGAAGAATGGAAAGGAAAACCATTGACAACTACACACAAAGGAAGAGATCTTGAATAAAAAAATATTGAGACAATTTTAAAAGATAAAAATAGATTATTTTGATTTGATAAAATTTTAAAAATTAGATAAATTTAAAAAATTTAGCCACTAGCAAAATCAGTGTATTTAGAATTAAAAGTGAAATGTTTAACTTGAAAAAAGATTTAAGATCTTTGCAGCAAGTTTCTTTGACAGTGCTCAGATATTCAAGATATATAGCAGACTATATTTGCAAATACAATATATGAAAAGAAGAACAACTCCTTATTAATGGTCAAAGAATATCATGGACAATTTTGAAAAGAACAAATGTGAGCCATCAAAAATTATGTTAAAAATGCTCCAAATTTTTAATAAGAAAAATTCATATTAAAACAATTCTGAGTTCTATTTACTTCATGTCCATGAAATTGTAAAATATGACAAAAAGAAAGGAACTGCATTTGTTGGAAGAGTTAGGGGAGAAGGCACAACAAAGCACTGTATGTGGAGCTACAAATTGGTCTGGCCATTCTGGAGAGCAATTTGGAAATTATGTCCATAAAGTTGCTAAACTATGCATATTTGACCAAGCAAAAACACTACTAAGTACATAACCCAAAGAGGTCAAAGATACATAGGTAAAAGACCCATCCAAAAAGACTTATAGAAGCCCTTTATTATTACAGCAAAAAACTGGAAACTAAAGGAATGCCCATCAATTAAGGAGTGACAAAAAAAAAGACACATGAATGTAATGGAATATTATTGTACCATTAAAATGATGAATAGGGTAGGTTCCAAGCAATATGGTCAGATTTGTATGAATTTATTCAAAGTAAAATGAGTAAGACCAGGAGAACAATTCATATAATTACTACAATACTGCAATGGAGAATAGCATCAAAAGTCTTAAGAACTTCTAATCAATACAATGACTAGCCATGATTTCAGAAGATAAATGATGAAGCTTGCTTCCCACCTCTTAGCAGAGAGGTGATGGATGAGAGATGGAGAATGAGATGGACATTTTGAAACATGACCAATTTGTTGATTTGTATTGCTTTACTCTACTTATGTGTTTCAAGGAAAGACTTCTATTCTGGAGAGTGCAGTAGGGAGTTGGTAAGAAGAGATAATGATAGAGGGAGAAGAAAAGGAAAAAGAAAATGCCAATGAAACATCTAAAAATATTTTGAAGATAAGACAAGAAGTTCAGAACAGGACACAGACAAGGAGGGCAGTTTTGCTACTATTATGTTAAATTTAACATATACTGAACCCCCACACCCAATTCACATAACAGAATTTCTCAATTTGGTAGTAAATCCACTTTTCTTCATATACTGAAATGTTTGAACTTGTTAAGTTCCTATTATTTTTTCAAAGATTTTTTTTAAAGTGGTCATCTATCCTGATTTGAAGAATAGAAGGAAATTCCACCTCTCAAAGGGGATAGCTAGGTGGCACAGTGGATAAAGTGTCAGGCCTGGAGTCAGGAAGACTCATCTTCTTGAGTTCAAATTCAGCCTCTGACACTTACTAGCTGTGTGACCCTAACCCTATTTGCCTCAGTTTCTTCATCTATAAAATGATCTGGAGAAGTAAATGACAAAACACCACAGTGTCTCGCCAAGAAAACTCCAAATGGGCTCACAAAGAGTCAGATACGAATGAACAACAGTCACCTCTCCAAGCAGTCCATTCCATTTTTTGAAGTGTCAGAACATTTCTTCTGACATCAAGCCTAAACTGGCCTTTTTTTGCAACTTCCACACACTGCTCTTTGCTTGACCTCTGTGGTCCCTCCTCTACATGACAGCTCTTCAAATACTTGAAGACTGAAATAATATGCCCTCCAAATTTTCTCTTCTCCAGGCTAGAAATCCCCAGTTTTTTCAACTAATCCTCTTGTAGAACATGCACTCAAGGCCCTTTAGGCACCCTTGTTGCCCTCTTCTGGACACTCTTCATTTTATCAATGTCCTTAAATTGTTATGTCTAGAATTAGGCACAAGACTCCAGATGAGATCTCACAAGGGCAAAGTACAGAGGGACTATAGCCATCCAATTCTTGGAATCGATACCTCTCAATACAGCCCAGGATCACTTTTATTATTTTAGGCCATGTCATACTGCTGGTTCAAATTGAGTCTGCAGTCTTACTAAGACACCTAGATCTTTTTCAAACAAACTGCTGTTGAAACATGTCTCCTCCATCCTATACTGCCGAAGCTGATTTTTTTTTATTCAAGTGTAAGACACTGCATTTATCACTACTGAAATTATCTTCTTAGATGTAGCACAATGCCCTAGTTTGTTCAAATTTCTTGAGGTTCCACCCATCATCCAATGTGTTAGCCAGTCCTCCCAATCTTTTGTCATCTGAAAATCTAGTAAGTATACCACCTATGCTTTTGTCCAAGTAACAGGTAAAAATGTTAAAAATCACAAGGGCAAGCACAGATTTCCTGGGATAATCATTGGAAACCTCCTGGATATGATGTCATTGAATCAACAGACAACTGCTCTGAGTCCAGCCATCCAACTGGTCTTAATGTATCAAACTGTATTTGTATCCAGTCTACATCTGTTCATTTTTTCCAAAACAATAACATGAGACATATATATATATATATATATATATATATATATATATGCACATATATATGATATTCTCCTCATCTATCAGTTTAATAATTTTGTGTAAAAGAAAAGAAAATGAGGTTACTCTGGCATGACTGGTTTTGAACAAAGCCATGTAATCACTGCTTCACTTTTTCCTCTCCCATGCTTTTGAATTTAAAGCCCTTTCTATTAGATTTCCTTTCCTTCCCCACCTCTACTTTAAGCTATAAGCTTCTTAAGAGGAAAGACATTAAAAAAGTTTTTCTTTATATCCATGGCACAGTGTTTTGCATGGAAACCAATACGTCAAGGACCTGTGGTTCACAGATGTGAGAACTCCCAGTTTAGAAACTCTCTCTAGGCATGCAGATCACAGTCTACCTGAAACTTAACAGTCTTAAAGAGTTTCCTTAGGTTGAAAGACCCCATGGTTATATAGCTATTAAGTGTCAGAAATAGCATCTGGACTCAGATCTTTCTTTCTCCAAGTCTGGCACTCTGCTCCACGCTGTCTCACCTTCGGTAAGTATTTTATTTGCTGCATTGAATTATATATGTTTAACTAAAATGACTAAGTATACAATTAAAATATTCTTCTCTTTGAATACAGATCATAAGCTAGTGCCATCCTCATTATTTTAAGGACATATGTGCAGGCATATGCTATTAAATGTTCAGCCACCAGCTCATAGGGAAAAAAAGTTATGCACAACATACTTTTAAGTTTAATCTGAATTATTTACATTTCCCCCATTACTTTAAATCTAGACAATCAACAAAACAATAAATCAAACTCTGATTTGTAGCGTTTGGCAATTTCCAAAATGTAAATGCTCATATTGAAATCAGCTCTCTAGAGCTGGTAAGCACTAACTTTATTATACTCTATTGTGTGCACAATGAATCGGTTTCCCCCATGAGAGAGGAAATGATTTGTATTTATCCATCTGCAGTTTCACCTACTCTCTCATTCTTCTTATGAAAAAAACTTGAATTTTCAACCTAGCTAGAAATTAGGGTTTCAATCTGATGTCACAGAATAGAAGGAAGCTATTTGGCCCACAGTGAAGGTGAACCCATGAACTTGGCCTCATTAGCAACATGCTCTAACCAACTGAGCCAAACTGTCATGAAATTCATTTACTCAAACATTTAATGAGTAGATATATAGATATAGATATAGATATAGATATAGATATATGCAAAAGTTTGGTGTTGACAGAGATGCACAGTTAAACTAAAGCAACGCCTCTGCCCCTATGGAGTTGACATAAACTGTCCAAGATTTGTCAATCTGAAGCAAACAAATGCCATAACTAGAAATTGGGCAACCCATTTCCTTTAAAATAACTGTATTACATGTGTGTGGTGGTAAACAGTGGGGAGTTGGGGGACCAAATGGTTCAGGACTTGGAACCAGGATATACCTGAGTGGAATCAGACACCTTCTATCTGTGTGACTCTGGACAAGGTACTTTGTGCTAGCCTCAGTGTCTCCATATGTAAAATGGGGATAATAATAGCACCTATCTTATTAGGTAGTTTTGGTGAGAGGTAATATATATAAAATGCTTTGCAAATCTAAAGTGCTATAGAAATTATTATTTTCTATTATTATTTTGGTTGACACTTAAGAATTAGTATCCAAAAGGCTGAGTTTAAATTATTCTCCATTGCAAACTTTTCTGAAGCAATAATCAACTTACATAATTTAACACTAATAGCCATCCAAAGAGAACAAATCAGGTGCAAGATTTTTTTAAGAGTCCAAGTTACTGGAATACCCAATGGAATCAAACACAGCCTATTAATAGCAAAATATCATGCCACCAGTCTGTCAATCAGCAACACGTATTTATTAAGCACTTACTATATGCCAGGCACTGTGCTAAGAGTGCGTACTCATCAAGGAATACTTCATAATCATTCTCTGTATGGGGTATCATGATAGATACTATATAAAACTAATCTATAAACAAATTATTTTTAAAAGAGTGGGGATAAAATTAAAATAAGAACTAAATGAATTACAACCCCTGAGATAGACTGGCCTAAAACAGGTGGTATAAAACTAAATTTTCTTTTTTCTGAAGTGTTAGAATAAGAAAAATCAGGGCTTACTTGGTGAGTTCCCTCAGACCCAAAATAGAGACTCCAAAGCCCCACAGAGCTTTCATGACAATTATATCAGATCTCTGAGGATCTAGCAACAATACAAATTGAACCTGCAAATCTGAATGTCATCAACTTCTGCATGAGGTAGGTCTTGGAGGCATCAGCCCTAGCCCAAATTAGTTCTTCTATGACTCCTGGACTCTTTGCTAGGCAGATAGATCTACGGAAACTCCAGGAAGCCTGCCAGCCCTGTTATAGCTAGAACTGCTAACAAGCAGATATGCTGGCTCTAGCCAGAGGGCAAGGGGCTGTGATAGGGACTGGCAAGAGCTGTCCTATTCTAAGTCAGAACTTGACACGGAATACTCTTGTTCTGAGCAATTAGACGACCCATAAAACAGAATCAAAGATAGGTCTGCTGGGCAGTATCGTTCAATAGTTTCAACTTCATTATCACTTATATTCCTAGACATCTGTAATACATACTTCCTTCCCACGCAGTTTCTCTCTCTCTCTCTCTCTCTCTCTCTCTCTCTCTCTCTCTCTCTCTGTCTGTCTGTGTGTGTGTGTGTGTTATATTATATTGTTATATATATATATATATATATATTATATATATATATATATTGTTCCACACATTTCTTTTCTCTCTCTCTCTTCTCTCTCTTCTCTCTCTCTCTCTCTCTCTCTCTCTCCTCTCTCTCTCTCTCTCTCTCCTCTCTCTCTCTGTATGTGTGTGTGTATATATATATATATATATATTGTTATCCTTTCCACATTGTGGGGGTTAGGGGTGCAGTGCCCCCATGATCTAGAAAATCCATATAAAATTATTTGGCCCTCCTTTGGTACCCGAGAAGAAGTCTGAATTTTTTTCTTTTTCTTTTATGGAATGTTTACAGTACCTTATTTTAAAATGTGGTTCAAGTATTTGGTCATAGGCTCTGTGTCATCTGCTGGCCTTTGCATATCATCTGTGGTTTCCACAAAACTATCAAAAAAACTTCCCATTTAATTTATTATGCCAATCCATGAAATATCAAAACTGCAGTGCAGAAAGTCGCAATGTAGAAGGGACAACTGTATATTATTTGTACATAGATGTTTACATGTTGTCTCAATGAGAACAGGAACCGTTGGGTTGGTTTTTGGTTTTGGTTTTGGTTATTTTGGTGGGAAGGGGGGGGTGGAGATTGCCTTTCTTTGTATCTGTAGCATTTAGCATAGGTACCCAGCACATAGCAGGCATTTATTTATTAAATGTCTGTTGACTTGATTTAACCACAGGTCAAGTCAAATAAACTCAAGTCATTACTCCCAGTGGATTAATCACCTCAAGTCCTTCTATAAACAGCTTTGTAGATACAAAATCCAAGTCAGTGCTACAGTGTTATAGCTAATTTAACAAAAGGAGGCACAGTATATTTACAGTTAGGGTCCAGTTTGCCTTACCCAAACGGGCACAACTCTTGCATGTAAGGGAACACCAGTATACAATAGATTTCTGCACTTCAGTTTATGTCTGTCTGCCTTTTTCCAGTTTAGGCTGAATGGCCAATGCACCATTGCTGCCATGCTAATTCAAGTATCAAGCCATGGAGGCCCTCTTTCACACCTCAAAAATGGATCACCCGTGGGTTTTGTTGGCTATAACTGTGACGTTGCATTGAGTGGTATGCCCAGTCATATAAAATGTGTTTGGATCAAGGAAACTCCCCCCTCCCCGGTGAACCAGTCAGCAGACTTGCTACAGCAATCAAAGACAGATCTGCCCCCTTCCATCCTTGGATGGGAGCAAGGTAAGTTTTTGTAACATGTTATTGTCCCCATCCCAAGATATGATGGCACTCAAAAACAGCTAATATGCTTCATTTTTATATAAGATGCTTACTAAGAACTCCTAGATTTCCCCAAAAGAATTAATAACATGATATTGACAAAAACGTATATAGTGCTTTAAGATTTGCAAAGCACTTTATACACCTGATCTCATTTAATCCTCACATCAATCCTGTGATTTAACTACTACAGCTAATTCAGTTTGACAGATGAGGAAACTGAGGCAGAGAGAGGTTAGGTGACTTGCCTAGAGTCACACATCTATTAAATATATGAGTCAATATTTGAACCCAAGTCATTCTTGCACCCAATCTAGCTAGTACTCTATACCTTATACCTCACTAAAACTCTGCTAATAAGATAATAAGACGTATTGCTGTCAGTATAATATTGACCAGAGCATTAGACCAGAGAATTATCGCCTATCAATATTTAACTTTATTTATACTGTTGGAGTCACTTAATCAATCAATAAGCATTTATTAATCACCTACCATGCGTCAGACATCCTGCTAGGTGCTGGGGATACAAATACAAATAATGAAACAATCCCTACTTGAAAGGAGTTTATAGTCTAATAGAGAAGTCATAGTGTATATTGTTCTCAAGGCTCTGCTTTCTTCACTCCACATTGCTTCATACAAGTCTTCCCATGTTTCTATACATTCTTCATTCCTCAAGGATAATATTCCATTTAAAGCAACATATCCTAATTTGTTCATCCATTTGTCAATCATTGGGTACATGTTTCCAGGACTGGTGTTTGTTTGTTTTTCCTGGGCATGTGATCTCACTGGTTGGTGAACTCTCTGGGGAAAAAAAAAACTCCCTTTACAAATGCAAGATCAAAAAACATTCTGTAATTTATAGTGATTTATATTGAGTTTTCTGGAGAGCTGAGAAATTAAATTACTCGCATACAGATATTTTGTATCAAAGGTAGAATTTGAAGCTACATCTTCCTCACTCCAAGGCTAGCTCTTTATCTGCCTCATAACCAAAAACAACTATGTTATGGCATTTTTGTACATAAAAGCTTTTTTTTCTTTATCTTAATAACTTTCTGAGACGTAGTCTCTAGAGTAGAACTCGAAGTCACAGGACTTGAATAATTAAGCAAGTTTTCTTGCATACTAGTAGGGTGTCATCTTGATGGTAGTAGACAGCATGGCCCAGATGGCTCACTTCTTCCTCCCCTACAGTGGACATTCCATCACAGCCTAGGCTGCCCACCTATTGCAGAAGGAATTTTTCTAACTCCTTAGACTTTCCTCTCACACTGTCTGAGACTGTATTTCCCACTTTCTCTCTGGACCATTTTATTAATCATCCTTTAGATAAAGAATTTGCCTTTCTTTGGTATATCAGGAACCAAGCCCAGTCACAATATTACTGCTGCTGCATCTTGTGCCATCACCATGAGCGGGCTTTCCTACCGCCCACTGAAGAATCTGTCAACTTGTTCAACTCAGCCACTCAGAATAAAGCCTTCTAAATAACCAGGGTTTTCTTGTGTAGGTTTTTTTCCTTAGTCCTTGTACCTGGAGAAGGTAGAAACCACCCAGGTTGACTGGTAGCATACCCTTCAACTAGCCAAAGTGATATCCAAACAGGAAGCAACTGGCAGCGACCCCTGACTACAGGGGATAAGGTCTATCCATCCCACTGGCTTCCTAGAAACAAAAAAAATATAGCAATTTAAGTCCATTTTCTCATCATTCAACTAATCAGTGTGTTCTTCTACCAAATAGGGTTACCCTAGTTACTCTATAGCCATTTCATCTACATTCTTCCAGTCTTTACCACTGATGGGTTTACTTCAATACCAAACTATACTCTCCAAGGTCTTACCCATTACTACTATCCATGACTGAACAAGACAGAAGGAAATACATGACCTAAGGTTTTCTTGACTCATGGAAGTGGTAAGGTAAACTCCAGGATCTAATAGCCACACACATAGGAGTCAATGTACCATATGTCCACCCCACAAGTAGTAAAGGTATCCCAACAAACAAACTCTCAAGGACTGTGGATGTGTTCTTAGGGGAGAAATGCTGATCACTTTTGAACTTTTATTTTCAATTCTACTTTATTTAAGCTATTGTTTGAATCCCTCTGCTGGTTCTCTGAGGCTACATAAACTATCATGTCATCTGAAAGCTGGGATAATTTTGTTTCCCCTTCACTGATTTTTTATGCCTTTAATTTCTCTCTCCTGTTTCACTGCTATCACAAGTATTTTTAGAATTGTCAACTAACAATGGGAAAAGAGGCCACCCTTTCTTTACTCTCATATTTACTAGGAAAACTTCTAGTATTTCCCTATTGCATTGGGGCTTTAGGTATATATGTTTTATCACATTAAAAATTGCTCTTCTACACCTATGCACTGTAAGGTTCTTAGCATAAATAAGTATAGTATGTTGCCAAAGGCTTTTTCTGCATTTACTGATATAATCATTTAGTTTTGAGGCATTTTGTGTTTAAAACAGTTATGATTTTTTTTCCCTAATTTTGAACTGTTTTTGAATTCCTGATATAAATACAATGTAGTAGGTTAAATACAACTTGAGTAATTTTGGGACTATGTTGCTGTATCATTTTTGCTAAGATTGTGTTTAAAATTTTAATATTAATGTTCATTAATGGCATTGATCTATATTTCTTTTTCTTTGCTTTATCTTTCCTTGGTTTAGGTATTATGAATATACTTGTTTCATAAAATTAATTTGGTAGATTATTTTCTTTTCAACTTTCTGAGAATCTTTAAATTCTCAAACAACTCAATTACACAACAATTCTTAAGCTAGAATCCATGAAGTTTAAAAAATTTTTTTTGATAAATGTATTTTGGTATAACTTACTTTCTTTGTGATCTTATGTATTTTATGTTATGTTTTTAAAACATTATTCTGATAAGGAATCCATAGATTTTACCAGACTACTGAAAGGGTCTATGACATAAAAAAGTTTAAAACTACGAATTGTAAAGCAAGTACTAATCTGCATCAGTAAAGAGAGCTCCTTACCAAGAACTCTCTACACCTGTTAAAACACGGCTCTGGTTTAATTTTTAAAAATGGTTCATAGCATTCAACCCTAAATGCCCTAGCAGGGGTTGGGGTTCCATTAGTCCTTGACGGTTTTATTCTGAGATTGGGTGGTTTAATATCTCAATTTCACGTACTGTTAAATTGGGCTTTTAAAATATTTTTGTTGGCAATCTTCCATTTTCTTTACATTCTTGATATTGCTAGCATATAATTATACAAATAATGGCTAATCTCCAATGGGCGAGGAAAGCATTGTTTCTGGCACACCTGTCCTGAATTCACATACCCTCGCCCACCCTCCAAAACTACACAATGATGTTGGAACAATAAATGTAGGCACAGCTGGACAAGCTGAATTGAACAGGGTGATTGAATATGTGGTGAACCACGTGTACTTCCCAAAGTAGTTCAAGAAAAGCATCTGAAAAAAGATCAGTGGAGAAGAACTTCTAGGGTTTTCATTTGGATGGTGAATGTTGTTGTTATTGTTGTTGTGGTTGTGGTAGTTGCTGCTGTTTGTCCTTCATTTCTCCAAGAAGACCATGACATCAAGAAGGTGATGCGTGACTTGCAAGGGAATTGGGTCTAAGTGAGGAGGACTGTGCAAAGTCACCAGCCTCAATTTCTCCTCCAGAGCATCTATGTCCAGTGGCCAGATATAGATCAGGAAAACTGGGGAAGGTGAATGAAATTTTAACAGTGAGAAGAGGAAGCAAGACTCGTTTTCTTCACTCCTTGTTTTCATATTGCCACAGGATGGTGGCAATTGACTAATTTCCATCTCTAAACTCAGGGTCAAAGAAAAAAAACCATAGCACCTTTTAGGGAAAGGATAAGAAAAGTTTCATTGTCACACTGGGAAAAAATTTCAAATACTTTATCTCAGTGAATTTTTTCTGGGAATTGGACTACTTCCAACAGCAATGGCATCTGTTCAATTATTCTAATAGTGCTAATTTGCAGCTTAAGGTTCACTTATAGGCTACACCTCCTCTCTTTGTTAGAGTTAATAGCAATCTCTCCAGTCTACATTCAAGTTGTCAGTCACAGAGACATCTCTCTACAAACATCCTGATTTAATTTCCACAGACACTCTGAAACAAACACTTTGATTTGGTTTCTAAACTCAAAGAGTATATCAAGAATTTTGAATATCACATCACAGTATGCACTGTGGCATAAAAAATAAAGCCCACTTGGCACTGAGGGAGTTTCTCTAATTTTAGATCCCTGTTGTGATATTCCCCACAATTCCATGCCACAGAACATATTTGTCTCTAACTACCTGTATAACCATGGGCAAGTTATTCATCCATCTAATCTCAGTTTCTTTATGCATGAAATAATAATAATAGCTAACATTTACATAGTGCCTACTCCAGGCATTGTGCTAAGAACCTCACAAATATTATCAATCATTTGACTCTAACAACAACCTTGGAAGGCAGGTGGTATTATTATCCCCATTTTACAGATGGGGAAACTAAGGCAAACACAGGTTAAGCCATTTGCCCAAGGTCACACTACTACTAAGTGTCTGAAGCTATATTTGAACTCAGGTCTTCCTGAATTGGAATTGATGACATTGTTGGATTAGATGACTTCTACAAATCTTTTCAATTCTAACTTTTTTTTTCCTCTATGATTACAGGAGTAAATTTTCCTGTAACACTGTTCGATGACCACTGGCTAAAACATACTGAGGTAGATTTTGTTTTAACATAAGGATTAAATCTTTAGGGCATCATTTTACAACAGAAGAAACTAAGGTCCAGAGAAAAGAAATAACGACCCAAAGTCACACAGAGAGTAACTGGGATTCAAACCCAGGTCCTCTGACTCTAAATTCTCCACTCTTTCTACTACATTACTCTGTGCACAACTGATATGAAATTGACATTCTGATAACACATTAAAGTTTGCAAAGCACTTCATATACATAGTGTCCCCACCTCAGACTCACAATGATGGCTTTTCTGAGGTAGGTCCTATAGGTATTGTTATCTCCACTTTAGAGGTAAAGAAACAGACTCTGGGAGGGGGCAGAGCCAAGATGGCAGAGTGAAGAAGTGACTTGCTTGAGCTCTCCCCCAAACCCCTCCAAATACTCATAAAAAATGGCTCTAAACAAATTCTGAAGCAGCAGAACCCACAAAAAGACAGAGCGAAACGAATTTCCAGCCCAAGACAACCTGGATGATTGATCAGAAAGGTGTATCGCACTGGGCTGGGAGCGCAGCGAGGCGTGGGCGCAAAGGCCTCAGCGAACGTGGAGCAGGCCTCAGAGGACTGAATCACAGGCATCTGTGGTGGTTTCCAGACTTCTCAATCCATGAATGCCAAAGACAACTTAGAAGGTCAGTGGGAAAAGTCTGTTTCTATCGGTGCTGAGAGAGGAACGCAGGGTCTTAGCTCCATTCCCCAAGAGCGTAGTCCTGCGGGAAGGGGAGGGGGGCAGCTGCTTCCCAAGCTTCTGGCCCACAGACTGAGAGGGAATCCAGTGGCTGATCAGAGAAGGATCGCAGGGATCTCTTTGCCAGTGCTGAGGCAGGAATCTCTTGCTTAGCCCCTGTCTGGATCTGGGTCACAGTTCTAGGTGGCAGTGCTGGGGTGAGGAGGACCGCTGGCGTGGTGGAACTTGGAGTGGCTGTGGAGAGGAACCCCTCCTCACAGTTACAGGACAGGAAGGACTACCTGTGGTCACAGGCCAGGAAAGCAGTAAACACCTCACATCCCTTGTCATACCACCTTGGAAGAACTGAAAATATACAGGGCCCTACAAGTATCTCTGAAAACAGCTGTACAAATCCCTGAAGCTTGGGACAATAAATTCTCCACATTGGAAGCAGACTCTTATCTTAACAAAGAGTTTAAAACTCAAGTAATTGGCCAGGATCATGAGCAAGCAGTGCAAAAAGAGTCAGACTAGATTATCTTACTTTGGTGAAAAAGAAGATCAAAATATACAACCAGAAGAAGACAACAAAGTCAAAGCTCCTACATCCAAAGCCTCCAAGAAAAATATGAATCAGTCCCAGGCCTTGGAAGAGCTCAAAAGGGATTTTGAGAAGCAAGTAAGGGAAGTAGAGGAAAAACTGAGAGTGATGCAAGAAAATCATGAAAAACAAGTCAACAGCTTGCTAAAGGAGACCCAAAAAAATACTGAAGAAAATAACACCTTAAAAAATAGCCTAACCCAAATGGCAAAAGAGGTCCAAAAAGCCAATGAGGAGAAAATGCCCTAAAAAGAAAAATTGGCCAAATGGAAAAGGAAGTCCAAAAGATTACTGAAGAAAATACTTCCTTAAAAATTAGAATAGAGCAATTGGAAGCTAGTGACTTTATGAGAAATCAAGACACTGTAAAACAAATCCAAAAGAATGAAAAATTAGAAAACAATGTGAAATATCTCATTGGAAAAACAACTGACCTGGAAAATAGATCCAGGAGAGAGAATTTAAAAATTATTGGACTATCTGAAAGCCATGATCAAAAAAAGAGCCTAGACATCATCTTTCAAGAAATTATCAAGGAAAACTGCCCTGATATAGTAGAACCAGAGGGCAAAATAGAAATTGAAAGAATCCACAGATCTCCTCCTGAAAGAGATCCCCAAAGGAAAACTCCTAGGAATATTATAGCCAAATTCCAGAGTTCCCAGGTCAAGGAGAAAATATTACAAGCTGCCAGAAGGAAACAATTCAAGTACTGTGGAAACACAATCAGGATAACACAAGATTTAGCAGCTTCTACATTAAAGGACCACAGGGCATGGAATATAATATTCCAGAGGGCAAAGGAGATAGGATTACAACCAAGAATCACCTACCCAGCAAAACTGAGTATAATCCTTCAGGGGAAAAAATGGTCATTCAGTGAAATAGAGGACTTTCAAGCATTCCTGATGAAAAGACCAGAGCTAAATAGAAAATTTGACTTTCAAATACAGGACTCAAGTGGAACATGAAGAGGTAAACAGGAAAGAGAAATCATAAGAGACTTATTAAGATTGAACTGTTTACATTCCTGCATGGAAAGATGATATTTATAACTCATGAGACCTTTGTCAGTATTAGGGTAGTTGAAGGAAAAAAAATATATGTATGTATATGTAGATAGATAGAGGGCACAGGGTGAGTTGAAGATTAAGGGGTCATATCTGGAGAATAAAATTAAGGGATGAGAGAGGATTATACTCAGAGAAGAAGAAAGGGAGAGGTAGAATGGGGTAAATTATCTCACAAAAAAAAACAGAAAAGAAAAGTCTCTTACAGTGGAGGGGAAACGGGGAAGGTGAGAGGGAATGAGTGAATCTTATTCTCATAGGATTTGGCTTAAGGAGGAATAACATACACATTCAATTGGGTATGGAAATCTGTCTTACCCTACAGGAAAATAGGGGAGAAGGGGACAAGAGAGCAGGGGATGATAGAGAGGGGGCAGATTGGGAAAGGGGTAATCAGAAGTAAATACTTCTGAAGGAGGACAGGGTCAAAAGAAAGAATAGAATAAATGGGAGGGCAGGATAGGATTAAGGGAAATAGAGTTAGTTTTTCACAACATGTCTACTATGGACGTGTTTTACATAACTGCACATGTACAACCTATATTGAGTTGCTTGCCTTTTCAATGAGGGTGGGTGGGGAGGGAGAAGAGAGAAAATTTGAAACCTAAAGTTTTAAAAAATATGTTTAAAAATGTTTTCACATGCTACTGGGAAATAGAAATACAGGAAATGGGGTACAGAAGTCTATCCTGCCCTACAGGAAAATAGAAGGGGAAGGGGATAAGAGAAGGGGAGAGATAGAAGAGAGGACAGACTAGGGGAAGGGATATTCAGAATGCATGCTCTTGGGGTGGGGGGAGGTGGGAGATGGGGTGAAAATTTGGAATTCAAAAATTTGTGGGAGTGAACGTTGAAAACTAAAAATTAATAAATTTATATTAAAAAAAAAGAAAGACTCTGAGTTCTTGTAACTTGCTATTAGCACAGTCAGAGGGACAACACAGTGAAACCGTGTTGATAACAAGGTTACAGCTGGGGCCAAGTATTGGAGAAGTTTGCCAGTATTTTCAACCCAGGATAAGTGAGATAAGGTTTTTAAGAGAATGGCACAAGGTGAAGGTCTATTGTGAGATTACTTGACAATTCTATGGTTTTAAGGAAACCATGTGTGTAAGGAGTGAGGAAGAGGGGGTGACTCTGCATCATGGCTGAGCAGGGCAACTATAGTTCTTGAGTTTCTTGGATACTTTCCTTATGTTTGTGTTCTCTGATCACCTTCTACCTTCTGAGACGATGGACATGAGAATGTCCATGATGGTGTGTGAGATCTGTGTTATGGAAACACTATTTTTCTATTTGTTAGATTCAGCAGTTGGTTCATTGGGATCCATGGTTCAGGTCTGGCAAATAACTATGTCTGACTGTGTTATATATGATGACCATTCCTCCATCCCCAGGAAACTGCCCCATGGGGATTTATGGATGCAAGTTCATAGTGTCCAAAATCCCAGTGACTTGAAATTTTTGAGATTAAGTTTATCCATGAAGCATTTGTTGCTTTATAAGACTTTTTTAAAGACAGATCTCTTAGGTGTGCATATGAGTGCCAAATACATAAAGAAAATTCAAAGTAGCTCATTAAATACTATAATTGAAAAAATAAAAATAAATAAATAAATACTATATCTGCTGAACCCCACATTATCCTACAAAGTCAACCAGCATTTACTAAGCAATTACTATGTGTTAAGCACCATCCTAAGTTCTGGGAATGCAAATACAAGCAAAAAGAGAGTCCCTGCTCTCAGGGAGCTTACATTCTAATGGGGGAAGAGAACACATAAAAAGGGAACTGAAAAGGGTGAGGTACACATGTGATGGTATGGCAGAAAAAAAAGTTCAGAGACTCAGGCATGGAACCCAGGAAGAAATGAAATCCTTTCCCAAAGTGATGCATGCCAGTCATGGAAAGCAGTCTAAATTTTCCAATATGTATTTCATTCCTAGACTAAAACATTACATAGCTAAATAAGTATCACTAGATGGTGATGAGGGGTGGGAGGTAGTAGTCTACCTAGAATTAAGACTGTATCTGTAAACTATAGAATAGAAACTCAGGAATCCAGCATTATGTTATGGCAAACATTAATCCTTTGTCTAAGAATTTCTATAAGAGATGGGAGAAGGATTCAAATATAAATGATCTCCAACAAAACTTGGCTTAAGCAGCCTCAATGAAGGGCATTAAATCCCATCATAAGTCATCAAATGTTCTACAGAACATGGATGTCAAAGATGTGTAATTGATATACCACCTTACAGCAAACTCTTGTTTTTAAAGGTGATACTGTTGACTTTGATGATGATCTGGGTAGGAGGACATGCCTAGTTGCTACATTGGATGATTTCTAAGGTGTCTTCCAACTCTGCTGTAACTGTGACTCTGTGAAATGACTTTGTATTCCATCTTGGGCCTCCTTAAAGTTTGTTTTGGGGTTTACAGAAGCAGTCACTATTATCACAATCAAGCCTCTTACCTTTGCTCTTCAGGATGACTCATAAGCACCACAGCAGGCTAATGAATCCAAGCAGATAACTAAAACATGTGCAAGATGCTTGATTTCCAAAGAAAACTTTAAAATTACTTGGTAATGGCAGAAAGAGACGATACACTTTTACTCATTATCTTTAAAAGGCACCCATTAAATGAATACTTGAAAGGGCTGCCCAAAAAAGAGAAGTTTTACTTTTTTTTTTAAAGAGCCCATAACCTAAATTAGGAAACACTGAATTTGGAGTCAAAAATACTTGACGAACAGCTCAACTATTTTCTACCTGCCTGACCACAGACAGGTCACTTAACCTCTACAGACCTCAGTTTATTTATTCATGTGTAAAATGATGGAGTTGGATTAGATCAGTGCTGTCAAACTCAATTAGAAACAAGACTCCTAAAGTGTACACAGTGACTTAGAAAAACACATATTAACATTTTCTGTATTCAATTGCATTTTCATTTATTGTTAAATATTTCCCAGCACTAGAGCACTGTGTCTGACCTCTGGTCTAGAAGACCTCTAAGCCCCCTTCCACTCCTAACATTCTATGAAGGTAGATGCTATAGGCAATATAATAACCTCATATTTACAAAGCACTTTTTACAGGTTTCAAAGTACTCTCTCATGTCCTCATTTGGTCTTAGCGATTACCATGATGGGTGGACAGGGCAGGCATAATAATCCCTCCTGTTCTGCAAATACTTCTTTACATGTTGTGTCTCCATTAAACTGTGAGCTCTTAGAGAGCAGGGAGAGTATTTTGCCTTTCTTTGTATCCCCAGCATTTAATGCAGCATCTAGCACATAGTAGGTCCTTAATGAATGCTTATGACTGACCCGTTGAACATAAAAAGAAATAGAGGTTTGGAGAAGGTAATGGACTTGCCTAAAGTTACATAGATAGACTCCCAAATGCGGTCTTCTGACTCTTACTTCTGTGCTCCCTCAGTTTAATTTCCTATTTAGCAGGTCAAGAAGAATATCTACTCATGTAAGGAGATGAGTAAGAAGGATCATGGCGTAGTGGATAGAGAGCTGAGTTTTCACCCCTGCCTGGGACACACATTTGACCCCTGACAAGTTATTTAACATCTCAGTGCCCCAGGTAACTCAAGTTTAAGTGGGAAAAAAAATGCTGTTTTTCATTAGTTGTCTGAAGAAATAACAGGTATGGATTTTAACAGAAGGGGTAGAGTGGGCTACGGAGGAGAATATATAACTTTCTCCCACCCTTCCCTCTACATACTCTGTGAACCAGTGACACTGTCTTCTTACACAACATTCTCTCCTGACTGAGCATTTTCCCTGGCTGTCCGCCATGCTAGAATTCTTTTTTTTAAATTCATTTATTTTTAGTTTTCAACATTTACTTCTACAAGATTTTGAGTTCCAAATTTTCACCTCATCTTGCCCCTCCCCCCACCCCAAGATGGCATGCATTCTGAATATCCCTTCCTCTAGTCTGCCGTCCCTTCTATATCTCCACCCCCTTCTGTTATCCCCTTCCCCTTCTACTTTCCTGTAAGGCAGGATGGATTTCTGCACCCCATTTCCTGTATTTCTTATTTCCCAGTTGTATGTGAAAATATTTTTTTAAACATGTGTTTTTAAAACTTTGGGTTCCAATTTTTCTCCTTTCCTCTCTCCCCACTCACCCTCACTGAAAAGACAAGCAACTCAATATAGGTTAAGCATGTGCAGTTATGCAAAACACTTCCATAGTAGTCATGTTCTGAAAAACTAACTCTATTTCCCTTAATCCTATTCTGTCCCCCATTTATTCTATTCTTTCTTTTGATCCTGTCCCTCCTCAGAAGTGTTTACTTCTGATTACCCCCTTTCCCAGTGTGCCTTTTTCTCTATCATTGCCCTGCTCTCTTGTCCCCTTCTCCCCCTATTTTCCTGTAGGGTAAGACAGATTTCCATACCCAATTGAGTGTGTATATTATTCCCTCCTTAAGCCAAATTCTATGAGAATAAGATTCACTCATTTCCTCTCACCTTCCACTGTTTACCCTCCACTGTAAGAGCCTTTTCTTTTCTTTTTTTTTTGTGAGATAATTTAACCCATTCTACCTCTCCCTTTCTTCTTCTCCCAGTAGAATCCTCTCGCATCCGTTAATTTTACTCTCCAGATAACACCCCTTCATCTTCAACTCACCCTGTGCCCTCTATCTATCTATATCGATATCCATACATATACATATAGATATATACATATCTATATGTATATGTCTATATATATATATATATATATATATATATATGTATATATATACACACACACACACCTACATACATACATACATACATATAATTTTTTCCCTCCAATTACCCTAATAATGACACAGGTCTCATGAGTTATAAATATCATCTTTCCATGCAGGAATGTAAACAGTTCGACCTTAATAAGTCTCTTAGGATTTCTCTTTCCTGTTTACCTCTTCATGTTTCACTTGAGTCCTATATTTGAAAGTCAAATTTTCTATTTAGCTCTGGTCTTTTCATCAGGAATGCTTGAAAGTCCTCTATTTCACTGAATGACCATTTTCCCCCCTGAAGGATTATACTCAGTTTTGCTGGGTAGGTGATTCTTGGTTGTAATCATAGCTCCTTTGCCCTCCAGAATATATTCCATGCCCTGTGGTCCCTTAATGTGGAAGCTGCTAAATCTTGTGTTATCCTGATTGTGTTTCCACAGTACTTGAATTGTTTCCTTCTGGCAGCTTGTAATATTTTCTCCTTGACCTAGGAATTGTACAATTTGGCTATAATATTCCTAGGAGTTTTCCTTTGGGGATCTCTTTCAGGAGGAGATCGGTGGATTCTTTTAATTTCTATCTTGCCTTCTGATTCTAAAATATCAGGGCAATTTACCTTGATAACTTCCTTTTTTAAAATTTTATTAATTTATTTTGATTTATCAACATCCATATACTTTTGAGTTTAAAATTTTTCTCCCCCTTCCTCCCCACCCCCCCCAAAACAGCACACAATCTCATATAGGCCAAACATTTACATTATTATTAAACATATTTTCACATTAGTGAAGTTGTAAGTAAAAATTCAAACCAATAGGAGGAACCATCAGAAAGATGAAACAAAACTCAACAAAAGAGAAAAAAAAATGGTAGCAATTCAACTTCCATAGTTCTTTTTTTGGATATGGATAGCATTTTCCATCACGAGGCCCCTGAAGATGTCTTAGATCCTTGTATTGCTGGGAAGGGTTAAGTTTATCAATATTAGTCATTGCACA
Source organism: Phascolarctos cinereus (assembly GCF_003287225.1). Classification (NCBI taxonomy): domain Eukaryota; kingdom Metazoa; phylum Chordata; class Mammalia; order Diprotodontia; family Phascolarctidae; genus Phascolarctos; species Phascolarctos cinereus. The sequence continues at coordinate 231,127,774 of NW_027555736.1, forward strand.
ATGTGGCTGTTATTGTGTACTAAGTTCTCTTGGTTCTACTCACTTCACTCAGCATCAGACCATACAAGTCTTTCCAGGTTTTTCTGAAGTCAGCATGTTTATCATTTCTTACAGCACAAGAGTATTCCATTACATTCATATACCACAACTTCCTCAGCCATTCCCCAATTGATGGGCATCCTCTCAATTTCCAATTATTTGCCACCACAAAAAAGCTGCTATGAATATTTTTGTACATGTGGGTCTTTTTCCCATTTGTTTGATCTCTTTGGGATAGCCCTAGAAGTGCTATTGCTAGATCAAAGGGTATGCACATTTTTGTAGCCCTTTGGGCATAGTTCCAAATTGTTCTCCAAAATGGTTGGATCATTTCACAACTCCACCAACAATATATTAGCGTTCCAATTTTCCCACATCTTCTCCAACTTTTATCATTTTCCTGTTTTGTCATATTGGCCAATCTGATAGGTGTAATGTGGTACCTCAGAGTTGTTTTGATTTGCATTTCTCTAATCAATAACAATTTAGAGCATTTTTTCATATGACTATAGATGGCTTTAATTTCTTCATCAGAGAACTGTCTGTTCATATCCTTTGACCATTTATCAATTGGGGAATGGCTTGTAGTCTTATAAATTTGTCTTAATTCTCTAGATATTTTGGAAATGAGGCCCTTATCAGAAAGACTGGCTGTAAAAATTCTTTCCCAATTTTCTATCTTCCTTCTAATCTTAGTTGCATTGGCTTTGTCTGTGCAAAAACTTTTCAATTTAATGTAATCAAAATTATCTATTTTGCTTTTCGTAATGTTTTCTATCTCTTGTTTACTCATGAATTCTTCTGTTCTCCATAGATCTGATAGGTAAACTATTCCTTGTTCTACTAGTTTGCTTATAGTATCAGCCTTTTTATCTAAATCATGAACCCATTTTTGACTTTATTTTGGCATATGTTGTGAGATTTGGGTCTATGCCTAGTTTCTGCCATACTCTTTTCCAGTTTTCCCAGCAGCTTTTTTTCAAAGAGTGGGTTCTTGTCCCAGAAGCTGGGGTCTTTGGGTTTATCAAATAACAGATTACTATAGTCACTGACTACTGTGTCTTGCATACTTAATCTATTCCACTGATCCACCAATCTATTTCTTAGCCAGTACCAAGCAGTTTTGATGATTGCTGCTTTATACTACAATTTAAGATCTGGAATTGCTAGGCCACCTTCCCCTGCATTTCTTTTCATTAGTTCCTTTGATATTCTGGACCTTGTGTTCTTCCAAATGAATCTTGTTATTATTTTTCCTAACTCTATAAAATAATTTTTTGGTAGTTTGATTGGTATGGCACTGAATAAGTAAATTAGCTTAGGTAGGATTGTCATTTTCATTATATTAGCTCGGCCTACCCATAAGCAACTGATATTTTTCCAGTTATTTAGATCTGATTTTATTTGTGTGAAAGTCTTTTGTAATTGTGTTCATAGAGTTCCTGGGTTTGTTTCAAGAGTTAGACTCCTAAATATTTTATAATGTATACAGTAAGTTTAAATGGAATTTTTCTTTCTATCTCTTGCTGTTGGGTTTTGTTGGTAATATATAAAAATGCTGATGATTTATGTGGGTTTATTTTATAGCCTGCAACTTTGCTAAAGTTGCTTATTATTTCAAGTAGTTTTTTACTTGATTCTCTAGGAGTCTCTAAGTATAGCATTATGTCATCTGCAAAGAGTGATAGCTTTGTTTCTTCTTTACCTATTGTAATACCTTCAATTTCTTTTTCTTCTCGTATTGCTAAATATAACTTTTCCAGTACAATATTGAATAACAGTGGTGATAACGGACATCCTTGTTTCACCCCTGATCTTGCTGGAAATGCTTCTAGCTTGTCCCCATTACATATAATGCTTGCTGAAGGTTTTAGATATATGCTATTTATTATTTTAAGGAAGACTCCATTTATACCTATGCTTTCTAGTGTTTTTAATAGGAATGGGTGTTGTATTTTGTCAAAAGTTTTTTCTGCATCTATCGAGATGATTGTGTGGTTTCTGTTGGTTTTGGTGTTGATATGCTCAATGATGCTGATAGTTTTCCTAATATTGAACCAGCCCTGCATTCCTGGTATAAATCCTACCTGGTCATAGTGTATTATTCTTGTGATAAGTTGCTGTAATCTATTTGCTAGTATTTTGATTAAAATTTTTGCATCTATATTCATTAGAGAAATTGGTCTATAATTTTCTTTCTCTATTTTGACTCTTCCTGGTTTAGGTATCGACACCATATGTGTATCATAAAAAGCATTTGGTAAGACTCCTTCTTCACCTATTTTCCCAAATAGTCTACTATGTAGTACTGGAATTAATTGTTCTTTAAATGTTTGATAGAATTCGCATGTAAATCCATCTGGCCCTGGATATTTTTTCCTAGGGAGTTCATCAATGGCTTGTTCAATTTCTTTTTCTGAGATGGCGTTATTTAAGTATTTTACTTCCTCTTCTGTTAATCTGGGCAATTTATATTTTTGTAAATATGTATCCATTTCACTAAGATTGTCAAATTTGTTGGCATATAGTTGGGCAAAATAATTCCTAATTATTGTTTTAATTTCCTCTTCCTTGGTGGTAGCTTCACCCTTTTCATTCTTGATACTAGTAATTTGGTTTTCTTTCTTTTTTTTAAATTCAATTAACCAAAAGTTTATCTATTTTATTGGTTTTTTCATAAAACCAGCTCTTAGTTTTATTTATTGGTTCAATACTTTCCTTATTTTCAATGTTATTAATTTTTCCTTTGGTTTTCAATATTTCTAATCTGGTGTTTAATTAAGGATTTTTAATTTGTTCTTTTTCTAGTTTTTTTATTTGTATGCCCAATTCATTGATCTCCTCTTTTTCTATTTTATTTATGTAAGCATTCAGAGATATAAAACTTCCCCTAAGAACTGCTTTCGCTGCATCCCATAAGTTTTGATATGTTGTCTCATTATTGTCATTCTCTTGAATGAAATTATTGATAGTTTCTATGATTTGTTGTTTGACCCAAACATTTTTTAGGATTAGATTATTTAGTTTCCAATTATTTTTTAGTCTATCTCTCCATGGCCCTTTATTACATATAAGTTTATTGCATCATGATCTGAAATGGATGCATTTAATATTTCTGCCTTTCTGCATTGGATTGTGAGGTTTTTATACCCTAGTACATGGTCAATTTTTGTGTATCTGCCACGTACTGCCGAGAAAAAATATATTCCTTTCTATCCCCATTCAGTTTTCTCCTGAGGTCTATCATACTTAACTTTTCTAATGTTCTATTCTCCTCCTTAACTTCCTTCTTGTTTATTTTGTGGCTAGATTTACCTAACGCAGAGAGGGGGAGGTTCAGGTCCCCTACTAGTATAGTTTTGCTGTCTATTTCTTCCTGTAGCTCCCTGAATTTCTCCTCTAAGAATTTGGATGCTATACCATTTGGTGCATATATGTTTAGTAATGATATTGCTTCATTGTCTATGGTGCCTTTTAGTAGGATGCAGTTTCCTTCTTTATCTCTTTTGATTAGATCTATTTTTGCTTTTGCTTTGTCTGAGATCAGGATTGCTACCCCTGTTGTTTTTACTTCAGCTGAAGCATAATATGTACTGCTCCAGCCTTTTACCTTTACCCACCCTGTATGTGTCACTCTTTTTCAAATGTGTTTCCTGTAAACAACATATTGTAGGATTATGGTTTTTAATCCATTCTGCAATCTGTTTCTGTTTTATGGGAGAGTCCATCCCATTCACATTCACAGTTATGATTACTATCTGTGTCTTTTTCTCCATCCTTTCCCCCCCATTTATGCTTTTCTTTCTCCTTTTTCCTTTCCCCCACCTTCACTAGTGTTTTGCTTTTGACCACTGCCTCCTTCAGTCCCTCCTCTCTTTTATTATCCCTTTCCCTTTTCTTCCCCTTTACTCTTACTGCTTCTTTCCTCCCTTCTTTCCCCGCCTCCCTTTTTTTTCCCCTTTTCCCTCCTACTGCCTATAGGGCAAATTAGATTTCTGTACCTAACTAAGTTATGCCCTTCTTGAGCCAAATATGATGAGAGTAAGGTTCAAACAATGCTCACCCCCCTCCCTTCTTTCCCTCTGCTGTAATAGGATTTTGTGTCTTTTCCAGTAATATAATTTACCCTTCTCTGCCTCCTCCTTTCTCAGTACATTTTCTAAAATCAGGTTAATCCACTTATTTGGATCCATTTAACCCACTTGATTAGATTTTTTTTCATCATTACATCAATGTCAACTAATAGCCACCCCCTTTATGTATACTCCTTTAACATGGTGTAATAACAATACAGTTCTCAAGAGTTGCAAGTGTCATATTCCCTTGTAGGGGTTTAAACAGCCCATCCTTATTAACAACATATTGTATCTTTCTGTCCCATTTACCTTTTGAAGTTCTTCTTGAGTCCTGTACTTGAAGATCAAATTTTTTGTTGAGCTCTGGTCTTTTTATCAGGAAGGTTTGGAAGTCCCCTATTTCACTGAATATCCATCTCCTCCCCTTGAAAAATGATGCTCATTTTTGCTGGGTAGTTGATCCTTGGCTGCAATCCAAGCTCCTTTGCCTTACAGAATATGATGTTCCATGCCCTGCGGTCTTTTAATGTAGAAGCTGCAAGGTCCTGTGTTATCCTGACTGTTGTTCCATGATATTTAAATTGTTTCTTTCTGGCTGCTTGCAGCACCTTCTCTTTCATCTGGTAATTTTGGAATTTTGCTATTATATTCCTTGGCGTTGTCAATTTGGGATCTCTTTCAGGAGGTGTATTCTTTCTATGGTTATTTTACATTCTGTTTCTAGGACTTCAGGGCAGTTTTCCTTTATGATTTCCTGAAAGATACTGTCCACGTTCTTTTTTTCATCATGATTTTCAGGTAGTCCAATAATTTTTAAATTGTCTCTCCTGAATCAATTTTCCAGGTCAGTTGTTTTACCGATGAGGTATTTTACGTTTTCATCTATTTTTTCATTTTTTTGTTTCTGTTTGACTGATTCTTGTTCTCTCATGGAGACATTAGTTGCCATTTGTCCAATTCTAGTTTTTAACAGATTGTTTTCTTCTGTTAGTTTTTGTACTTCCTTCTTCAATTGGCCAACTGTATCTTTAAGGGATTTTTCTTCAGTGTATGTTTTTTCCAGTTTGCCAATTGTGTTTTTTAGAGACTCGTTTTCTTCACTGTACTTTTTTTCCAATTGGCCAATTGTATTTTTTAAGGACTCTTTTACTTCTCTCATTAGACTTTTAAAATCCTTCTTGAGCTCTTCTAAGAAGGCTTTTTGGGCTTCAGACCAGTTCATATTCCCTTTTGATGTTGCAGATGTGGGTTTCTTGACAATGCTGTCCTCTTCAGAATTTCTGTCTTGATCTTCACTCTTCTCATAATATGAATCTATGGTACGTTTCTTTTTTACTCGTGGTGTTTCTTTATTCCCTGGCCTTTAAAGAGATTGAGCTCTCCTGCTGGGGAACAGAGGGCACTGATCCAAGCTTCCTGTGTTGGGAGCCTAGGTCTTGGTCATTGGCTTTGTGTGCTGGGGCCTCTTATGTTGGCAATTGGAGGCTGTAGGGTTCTGGCAGCTTACCTCTTGTTGGGCAGGAATCGGTAAAGCTGGAACTTTCAGACAATTCTAGGTTGCCTGTTTTTCCTTTCCTTTAGCTTTCTTCAGCTCCTTTTAGAAGGGTGCTGCAGGGTGTTTATCTGCCTGGGGCCCCCTGCAGTATTGTCTCCTTTATTTCTGCTAATGTACTGGGAGATTCCTTTGCAGTAGAGTGTGGAGGCACCTGGTGCTTTTCTGAGCTGGTTTCCACCGGTTCCCCCTGCCCTCACTGAGACACTCAGAGGTCCAGGTGTTGGTGTTTGCCTGCTCTACCACCTGGACATCAGGGTCTCTTCCTGGTTGACAGTTGGAAGTTCTGAGAGCTTACCTGGTGTTGGGCTGGAATCAGCAAGGCTCGGTCTTTAGGTTGTTTTCTTCAGCTCTTTTCAGATGAATGCTGCAGGGTACTTATTCACCTGGGGCCTTTTTAAATGCTGCTTCCCTTATTTTTGCTGAGGCACTGGGAGACCAGTTTGCTGCGGCTGCTGCACTGCTGCTCCCTGTCTTTCTTCTAGTTCAGCTGTTCCAGGGGTTTTTTTTCTGGGGTGATATTTTCTGGGTTTTCAGAGGTTGATAGGGGAGAGTAAGAATGACTACCTTTTCACTCTGCCACCTTGGCTCCCAGAAGCAGAAGTCCATGCTGGAATTCTTAAGACTCCTCATCTCCATCTCCTGGCTTCCTCAAAGTCCTCAAATCAAGTCCCACCTTCTATAAGAAGCTTTCCCTGGTCCTCCTTAATCTTAATCCCCTCACTCTGAAACTAGCCTCAATTTATCCTTTGCTCATTTTATTTGTGCACAATTGTTTACATATTGTCCCTGCCATTAGATTGTGAACTCCTTCAGAGATGGGACTATTTTTTACTTTTCTTTTTATTCCTAGCACCTAACACAGTGCCTGGCATATCACAGGTGCTTAAAAAATGCTAGATGACTTACTGACTGTCCTGTGACCAAGAGGCCTTTTTTCAGTATCTTCATAATCTTCTGACTTGAATACATAGATGTCTGAGCTAGAAAAGAAAATAATTATCTAGAGGTCCACAGAGAAGACTCAAGGCTGATTCCCAGAGACTAATTTGAAATGAAGATTCTAAGTAAGAGCAGAAATGGGAATTTGTAAGTGTTCTTTATTTTTGTTAGTTCAACCTAAAATTATACTGACCCCATTGCTCTTCATTAGTAGAAAGCTTCTGTGAAGTCCTGAATGTATGACAATTACCTTAAAGATAGCATTCTTTGTAAGAAGATAAGCATGTGATATATGCAGACTAAAATCTGCTAAGGAAAAAAAACTAGAAAATACGAATTGGAGCATATGGATTTTTTAACAAAAATTCATTCTTTTAAGACATAATTTTATACTTTTAAAAGAGATATAAGAACCTCAGTAAAGGCTAGAAGTGCAGACAACTGGGGTTGAACTCATTATAATTGAAGCTATATGTAATATGGGTCATACAAAGCATGTAGTGAGATGTTCCCTGCCTCCATCTGGCCAGCCACATATATGACTCAGAGGTTTTGCCATTTGGAGATGCTGAATTCTTTGGAAGCTTGTTTCTGGCCATAGTGGGACCTACTGGTGAAAAGACATTTTGGTAAGATGTGGCCAACAGCAAAGGGCCCATTTGGGCAGGTAGATAAGGTGCTAAAGAAAGAGACAGTAGCCAAGCTTGTGCCTGTGAACCTGTCTGCCTTCTCTTCTCTGTCTTTCCTTTCCTGGGTAGGTGATCAAATATTGTTCTTGATGTGGTCATGTTCAGACTTGCAGGTGACCATGTCAATCCAAGTGGTCCAGAAATCTTATATTCAAGGAGCAGAGCTGACTGGCAGACAAGGAAGCATGTGTACTAGAGTTGGCAACAAAAAGAAGAGCCCAAGGCCCATGGACTTTGAAAGAGACGCTACAGTACCAAGGGCAGATACAAAATGCCTCATCAGTACACCTGCACACTGTTTTGTGTTTAGCAGGTTTCATCCATCTAAATGGCTAAAATGCATCCAATCACGGGTACTGCCATACCCAACAAAAAGGCACAGTCATTTGTTCAGGGTGGGGAACCTGCAGCCTCGAGGCCATATGTGGACTTCTAGGTCCTTGGGTGTGGTCTTTGGACAGAGTCCAAGTTTCATAGAACAAATCCTTTTATAAGGGGATTTGTTCTGTGAAGTTTGGATTCTGTCAAAAGTGTAGACCTGAGGGCCTAGAGGGCCACATGTGGCCTCAAGGCTTCAGGAGCCCCACACCTGGTTTAGTTTATCTGACTGTCAATTTGTGCTTGTGGCTCTTTGTGTTTAGTGTTGCTTTTGTGTGTAGGAATAAATACCTGTTCCATACTAGATTCATACTGTACCTTTCTTTACCCCCATTTTGGGGAACCCCTTGGCACAATCTTAACCCTAAACTTAAAATAATTTGTCCCTAGGTATCTGGGATTGGAGTTTAACCAACCTACGATTGTTAAAAATAAAAATGAAAGCTTAGAGGGAGGGATGCTAGCTTCACACTCATTAAAGGCCTGACTCCCCCAGGATTAAACCCAGTTGGAGATGGGTTCTTCAATCCAGAGCACAGGGTCCCCTTAATGGCCAGTGACCCAGCCTCTCAGACTCAGCAGTGTTTCCTTAATGTTAGATATAAATAGATATCAATGGCTTCAGAAAAATCTTTGGCCCTTACAGGGTTTTTCCAAAATTCATCCTCCACTTACCTTTGATTCTCAAAACATGAAACCTAGAGAAATAGCAAAGGCAAGGTTCTCCAGTGACCTGTCCCTTCCCTACTGTCAAGCTACATGCCTGACTTCAGAGATTAAAGTATTTGGCAAGCAGGTATAAAGCAGGCACATCAGGTCTTGAAACATTTATCATTCTGAAATCCCAACCCATTTTAACAGGACTTTTAAAAGCTTATTCACACAGAAAAAGGAATGTTCGAAAAATGTTTTCAAAAGATTCTTTGCTTTCAGGTTGTGAAGCAAATATATCGCTGAAAATACAAAATGTGTTCCCAAAGAGATTTTCTTTTGAGTGATTAATAGCAATGATAATGTCATTATCAGTCCTATTATTAATGACAATAATAATAAAGAGGAACAGCCTACTTTAAATCTGTATATTTCAGGCTAATGGTTTAGATTTACAACCCTTCTTACAGGAGAGGCTATTAAGAGAGCTGTCAGCTCTTTCATATGTTTGAAGACAGACATGATGATAGAGCTGACTCTTTGGAATACAGTCTACGATCTTTAAAGGGGTGGGGGAAGGAGAGAAGGAAAATGAATGCATAGAAAGAGGAACTTTTTTTTTAAAGGCAGAGAGATACAATACTGGAAAGTCAGTGAGTTAGTAAAGAAGCAAATTGCATTAGCTTATACCACCAGGCATAAAAATGCTGGTCAGACTAGATTTAAGAGCTAACTGATGGTGGATTCATGGACAGATGGATTAACACCATAAGTACAGTCCTGAGAACATTTCAGAAAACAACTGCTACAAGAAATGTTGGAATAGAACCACAAACCAGTGGAATTGGGTCTCTTGGGCCACTACTGCATGAAGCTAACCTTCATAGCTTTATCTGCCTTGTTAAAAACAAGTTCAGTACCAACACAGAAAAAAAGAAACATAGAAAAATGAAGGCTAGACAACAGAGTCAAAGGAATGGTGAAAACTCACAAAGAACAAAATAAAACTAGGAGTTTTTGGCCACTAGAATATATCCAAGTATATAAGCCAACTATTTTGTGAATCATTATCACACCTGTCAATTCAGCAGGCAACCCTCCTTAAAACATTGACGCCATCAGGATTCCATGGCAAAAATAAATTATTATAATATACTTGGCCAACAAAGCCTTTTCTGTTCTAGCACATCACAACAAGATTCAAATGAGCTACAAAAATATGGCATCTACTTTGTATTTGTTTAACACTTTTTACATTTTCTAAAGTAATTCTTTCCTTCATAATTTTCAGCATAATTCATCACAAGTCAAGAGTATGGTATGTGGCATTCTCAAAATATGGAAGTGTGGTTTGTGGCAAGAGCTACATTGCAGGAGTTATGAAGTTTAGGTCCAAAACCTAATGTTTACTTGCTAGTTCTGTGATCATGGTCAGATCATTTAAATATTCTGAACCTCAGTTTCCCTATCTGTAAAATGGGATAATGACCCTCATACTTTACCTTTACAGAATTGTGAGAAAGACATTTCACTTTCTATTACAATAAAGGTATATCTTTTTGTTATTATTAACTTAGTGGATGACAGTTATACAATGATCTCTCTTTGATCCCATACACAAGTTTCCAGACCACAAATTTCCATCACTATCTTAACCAAGACTATCTCTTTTGAGTATATATCCTTCTGTGAGGCATAGGGTAGAACTGCAATGAAAAGCAAACATTTCTATCCAGCTGAATGTATTAATGGCTGCAACAGAATGGAAATTAATGGAGTCTAAAGTTTGCTAAGTAGTCAAATTAGCTTTCTCAGTCCTCTCTTCTCATAGGTGAAATGAAACTAAATTTAAACAGTAAAGAGTGTTTATCACATTGTGGGAAAGGTCAACAAGGCTTCATCAGTTTTCAGTAAGGCATATTTACTAAAGTGGTATAGAAAGTACAATTGGTATAAAACATTCCCCCAAAGTCATCAAAAACTCTCCCACAACTATACTCTTGAGTCAAGAAGTCGCCTTAGGATTAGAGAACATACGTGGCAAAAGAATAACTACCCATCCTTTGAAGTCCTTTTGCTGGAGTCTTCGAGATGTTTCCATCTACATTTGGTAGTTTTTTTGTTTTGTTTTTGGAGGGGTGGTTTTGTTTGTGTATTTTGCCGAGCTCTTTGTAGAGTCTTGAATCTGCTTTCCTCATTTTGTTCAGTCTGTCCCTAACTTCCAGTGCAGACGCTGCTATCAACCACTTTGGGGACACCGCTACCATGGGGATGGGAAGAAAGGAAGTCCAAAATCCTCTGATCTCTGAAGTTCCTCAACTACTCCTCCAGTCCAGGAGAGGAAGAAGGAAATAGTCTGAAACAGAAGTACTCTCTCTTCCTGCTTCAGTGAGTGACTTCGTCTTGGGATTTTGCTGGAATGCTGTCTTCTACTTAGTTTATTTGCCTACCCTGGGTTCTGGACTAGTTCCTGGTTTTGTCTTTTTTCCGCTCTCTTCAATCAAGTTCCCCTCCCTCTTGTAACAGACTTCCTATGAACATCACTGCAGTTAATCCAATGGCATTCAAATACTCACTGCGCTTAAAGTCTTTGATTGAGATATGTTCTCACTCGGTTGAGGTATCAGGGTATAGCATCTTATCAATTCCTTCAAGTAGGATGGGGTAATTATGTAGTATACACAGAGAGAAAGAAGCATTTCTTTCTCTTAGATACTTTATTATTACTTTAAAAGCCTCTTCAAAAAACTAAACATAAATAAGAGACCAAAAACATAAAGTTTTTACCTGATGATTTTAAAAAGTGAGATGAAGGGTATAAAAATTAATATATAATCTAAACTCATCTCTGTGGTTTTTGGATCAAGAGGAAACTCAGTGAGTTTGAAACTTTTCTTTTTAAAGGTAAAACTGAAGTATGGCACCAGCATTTAATTTCAATTTTCTTACTAATTGGGATCAGTTGCAGGTGGTAGGTAAAGCATTCACTTAACAAGTAAAATGAAATTCAAGGTGATAAAGGATGTAAAAATTGGTTACAACAAAAGAAAGTCTCCATCTTTGTAAAGGTTTTCATTGTATTTCCTGTCTAGCTCAAAAGACCAAGAAACTAAACAAAACAAAACAAAACAAAGACAGCTCAAAACTAATCTATTCAACTCGACTTCATATTAATGATCACATGCTTCTAACCCATTAATAATAGAAAGCTTTCCTGAACCTTCATATAAGTTTTTGTACAGTTTATTTTATTTTAAAGCATCAGGAAGGGAAAGTATTGGATAGAATTCAGCTGCTTCTCAGAAAGCAACAAGCTCAAAGCTCTGCCACATATTAAAAATCTGGCTTTCTCCTCATCTATAATCACATGGACAGAAGCTAAGGAATGCTTTGCACTCTGATTGACCTGTCACCATTTTTTTTAAACTAACAACACTTGTGTCATAATTGTTGATACTAGGTGCTTACTGTTGTCTTTTTTTTTTCTTTTTAATTAGTTAGCAACATCATGAAGAGACTGCCAGAGACAGTAACATTTATGGAGCAAGATCTGGACTTTCAGGTGAAGATCTTGGATCTACAATAGGCTTCCTCCTTTCCTGTCTATACAGTGCCATGGCAATGAGACACAAAATCCCATTTTGCCAATGGTTTTTGGATTTGAATTAAGTCTTAGAAACAACCAATAAACCAAGTTTGACAAATTTTCTTTTTGAAGCTAAGCTTGAAGGATGGCACCAGGCATTTAATTTCAATGGTATTTTCTTACTAATCAGCATTAGTTGCAGATGGTATGTGAAATACTCATTTAGCAAGGAAAGTAAAATTGAAGCCGGAAAGAATACAGTGCAAAATTGACAACAGGATTAAGCCAAGAAAGTCTCCATCATTGTATTTTTCCTACATTTCTTTTTTTCTTTGTTTTGTTATTATTTTGGTGAGGCAATCAAGGTTAAGTGACTTGCCCAGGGTGACACAACTAGGAATTATCAAGCATTTGAGGCTGGATTTGAACTCAGGTCCTTCTGACTCCAAGGCCAGAGCTCTATCCACTGAACAACCTTGCTGCTTCCATTTGGGGTTTGCTTGACAAAGATGTTGCACTGGTTTGCCATTTCCTTCTCCAGCTCACTTTACAGATGAGGAAACTGAGGCTAACAAGTTTAAGTGATTTGTCCAGTGTCACACAGCTAGTAAGCATCTGAAGCTGGATTTAAACTCATCCTCCTGACTCCAAGGTCGGCACTCTATCTACTGTGCCACCTAGCTGTCTCCATTCCATTTCTTCTTGACTCGCTCAAAAAACCAAAATGGCACCAGTGTATAGAGTACAACAGCAATGACACTGCTATCTTAAATTAATACACCATTTTAGAGCTTACAAAATGCTTTCACATACTATAGGTTCATTGATTATCACAAAGGCAGGATAATCTTTATTTCCTCAGGTTTTATAGTTGAGAAAACAAGTTTAGAGATTCAGTAACTCGCCCAAGGTGGTTACACAGCTAAGAAATGACAAAGTCTTAATTTTAAGCCAGGTCTTCTAACTCACAATCTAGATTTATTCCCACTCTACAAAGTTGTCTCTAGAATATGTGAGAATGTAATACCCAAAGAGTCCCTTTATTGTTACATTAAATGTGACTATGGTAAGAGGGTTGAGAGGAAGAATTGCTGTAAGAACACAAAAGTATAGCTTCAAATGAAGTGATATGGGCACAGGCTACTGGGAAAAAACCTACTCCCTTTATTCTCATCAAGGTGATCATATAAATCAGGATTCACTGGATCAAGCAACCCCTAAGGCACCCATCACCTCTCAATTAGAATAGGCAGCATGACATAGTGGAGAGGGGACTGAAAGGGGAGCCATGGAAAAGTGGGTTCAAATCCCATATCAGACCCTTAGCAGCAAGGCGAGGATGGGCAAGTTTCTTACCTCCCTAACCTTAGATTCCTCATTTCTAAAATGAGAATGATAAAAGCCCCTACCTCACGGGGTTGTTATGAGGATCAAAGAAGATATACATGTAAAGTGTTTTGCAAACCTTAGGTGCAATATAAATATTAGCTATTGTTATTATTAGCCTCCTAATTGGTCTCCTTGATCCTAATTTCTCCCTTCTCCAAGCCATCCTCCAGATAGCTGCCAAAATAATCTAAAATAAAGATTGATCATGTCACTCCTATTCTCAAAACCCTTCCCGGCTGTAGGAGCCAACGAGAAGCTCCTTGTCCTGTCATTTAAGGATTCTCACCCATATCAACCTCTCTTTCCCTCCGTATTTGTAATATTTCCCTTTTCAAAGTTTATATTTGCGCCAAACTGATACACTCACCATTCCCTGAGCCTAGAGTTAGCCTTCCATCTCTGGCCTCCTTGCCCTTGAACAAGCCATTTCCCCCATGGCTGAAATGGGCCTTTCAGAATTCTTATTTTCCTTCAAGGCTCTGCCCAGTTTCTACCTCCTCCATGAAGCTTTCCTTGATTCTCACTGCTGTTGAAGAGCTCTCCTTCCTCAATCTTCCTTTTACTATATTTTTGTATACATGAGGGCTTGAAGGAGGGACTGTTATGTTTTTGTCATTGAATTTCCAGCACTTAGTACAGCACAATGTATATCACAGGCATGTGTGTGTGGATAGATGGATAGATAGATGTAGATATATAGATATATATAATGCATGTATGTATATGTATATATGTATGTGTGTTTAATCAGATTGCATATAGTAGTAATCACTTTTCATCACTGATGACCATAGAACCATTACATTTAGATTCTGAAACCTCTGTCCCCATTATGAAAGCATACTCTATACCCAGTATATATGAGAAAATGTCTATAGTAATGATACTTTCCATGAACTTGGGAAGAAACCTCTGGGTCTGATCAAATACATACATACATATATACATATACATACATATATATATATATATACACACATATACATACATACACACACACACACAAACACACACACAGGAGAAATTTTATGTGGAAGACAATTTTACAGATACTATTTTTGAAACCTCTCAATGGAGAGGTTTCAAAACACACACACACACACACACACACACACACACCACACACACACACACACACCCCTCCCCACATTGAAAATGTTAAATTCCCAGAGGGAAGGACTATACCTCTTGTGTGTTTGCATTCTCCAAAAAATCTAGCCCAGAACTTAAAAATAATAGTACACAGATTTTTATAAAGCTTTAGATTTTATTAAGCAATTTCCTCACAACAAACCTTCACATTTTCCTTTTTGTTTCTTTGAAATAAAACCTGAGACTTCCTCAGTGGAGGGAGCTCCTGACGAAGGGCTGTCCCAAGCAATGCAAATGTGCACCTGCTTTGTAACTTATCAGGGGTTCTTGACCTGAGGTTTGGAGAGAGAGGAAAAGAGCAGAGAGGGAAGGAGGGAGAGAGAGAGGGAGAGAGAGAGAGACGGAGAGAGGGAGAGAGACAGAGAGAGGGAGAGGCAGACAGACAGACAGAGACAAAGAGAGGTAGGCAGATAGATATAGAGATCGATTGATATAGATATAAATAGAGATAGATATCTAGATATAGGTAGATATTGACACAGCTAGGTAGAGATAGATTATAGAGATAGATAACTATATTCCAATATAATTGGTTTTCTTTGTAATTCTTTGCATTTTATGTTATCTTTTACAAACATTATTCCAAGAAGGGGGCCATAGGCTTTGCCAGATAACCTTGAAGAACTGCTGACTGGGAGAGTCGCCCACAGGTACAGAGATGTTAATGTGCTTTCACAGAGACATATAACCAGTATTTGCCAGGATCAGGATTTGAACTCAGGTCTTCTTGACTCTCAGGCTAGTTTGCTATCCACTGGCATGATGCCTTTCTAACCCTGTGTAATAGGTAGTGCAACAAAATTATGCCCATTTTTCAGATGAGAAAACTGAAATTCAGGGAGAAAAAGTGATTTATTCAAAGTCCTACAGTCTCAAGTGGCAGACTAGATTTTGAAGCTAACTGTTTGAACTACCAGTCCAATGCTACCCCCCGTAAGAGCAGAAACTCAATGCTTATTGGATACAGAAAGAACTGACAGTTCTTTGTAGGCAAGGTGCTGCAATGGACAGAACTCTGGAAGACCTGAGTTCAAATGTAACCTCAGACATGCACCAGTTGTGTGACCCGTGCAAGTCACTTAACCCCTCTTTGCCTCAGTTTCCTCAACTGTAAAAAGGGTATAATGGGAGCACCTAGGTGGTACAGTGGATAGAGCACCAGCCCTAGAGTCAGGAGTACCTGAGTTCAAATCTGACCTCAAACACTTACTAGCTGTGTTACCCTGGGCAAGTCACTTAACCCTGATTGCCTCAAAAAAAAAAAATAAGGTTGAAGTGGGAGGGGAGGAGACAATAGCAACTGCAAAAAAAGTTTTTAAAACTTTTAGCACAGTGCCTGGCAAACAGTAAGTGTTATATAAATATTTACTACTTTCCCCTATATATTTTTTGTCATTTCAGTGGGAGGAGGTAAGGAAGGGATAGACGGAAGGTGGCCAGACCTGTGATTTCATCAGTACAGGGTAATTTCCAGTATGGAACCTTCCTCCACTGGCCCAGCAGCTATGCCAGAGAGTTATGTACGTAGGGCATTGAGAGGTTAAGTCACTCACCCAGAATCACATAGCTAGTTAAGTATGAAAGGCAGAATTTCAACTCAGGCTTTCCTGACTCTAAGGCCAGCCCTCTATTCATTAAAGCATACTGCATCTTTTAAATAGTGTTGAAGAAATACTAAAATCCAGGACAACGGAATCTTCATTTTAAAGCTAGAAGGGACCTCAAAGTGACGACAATATGGGTAACAACAATATCTTCCATAATGGAGACATACAGACCAACTATTTCTTAGTTCTTTAAAGATAAAATGGAGCTTAAATCCAACTGGTACAATAATTGGTTTGAAAACCAGGACACTTGAATTCTAGTCTTAGAGTTTGATCATTATCTATATATAACTAGGAGCAAGAAAGTTTGCCTATCTGGGTCTCAAGCTTCTCGTCTATGAGGCCAGAGAGTTAGACTAGATATCTCAAAGGCACCTTTCAGTTTGCTCACTCTATGGCTTAACTGATAACATTTTACTTTTAGGTGGTAATACTCTGATTCATGACCAGGGATGAGCTGGAGTCCCAGTAAGCCATATGATGATGTAAAGTGAGACTAGGTGAAAATGTGAAGGAACAAATTAATCCCTTACCATCACAAGGAAACCAACCCCAAGTACCTGTTCTAATGGTGAATCAATAGCATCACGGTGTTAGTAGCAGAAGCTGACATTCATATAATGCTTCAAGCTTTGTAAAATGATATCTTATTCGATCCTCATAACAATCCTGGGTTTTGTTGCTGATGTTCAGTCATTTTAATCATATCTTACTCTTTGTGACCCCATTTGGGGTTTTCTTGTCAAAGATACTGGAGTAGTTTGCCATTTCCTTGACCAGCTCATTTTACAAATAAGAAAAATGAGGAAAACAGGGTTAAGTGAGTTGCCCAAGATCACACAGTTAGTGTCAGAGGCTGTATTTGAACTCCAGGCCCAGAGCTCTATCCACTTCACCACTTAGATATACCTAACAGCTCTGGGAGTTAGGCACTATTATTATCATAATTTTATAGATAAGGAAACTGAGAGGGCAGAAATTAAGTGACTTGCCCAGGATTACAGACCTAATAAGTGTCTGACGAAGAATTTTTGATGATATTTTTGATGATTTATAACCAGTTGGAAAAAAATTTCTCAGCAACCCAAGTGTTATCTAGCATCATTTTTTAATTCTTTGTCATATCCTCATACACTTCCATGTGAAACAGATACGGGATAAGTTCACAGTTTCATATGTCCTCTTTAAATATAGAAATGTTGGTTTATTGGTAATTAAGTTCATAATAAAAATAAACTTTTGAATTTTTTTTTTAAAAACCATGACTCTAAATAGCCAAATGACAAGCTTGATGATTCAGGCCAACAGGCAGGAAGTGCAGATATGAACTGAAGGCCATTTTTTACATCCATAGTGTGGGAAGGAATGGTAATTGCTACAAGTCACGTTAGCTCTGAATGCGAAGTACGACGAGACAGATTTTTAACAAAACGCCAAATACAGGAAAGCAATTTAATAAAGGTAACTAGCAGACAATGATGATGCTTGCATGACAAAAGATGGACAGGAACATGATGATTTCTGGACAAACCATCTGCTCACCAATCAGCAGAATTAAAACTCTTTTAAAATCTACAGCAGTTCTTATATACATATATATATATATATATATATATATATATATATATATATATATATATATACATATGTGTGTGTGTGTGTATGTGTACGTGTGTGTATATATACATGTGTGTATGTGTGTATATACATATGTGTATGTATGTATATATGTATGTGTGTATATATGTGTGCGTGTATATGTGTGTATATATGTGTATGTATATGTGTGTGTAGGTATGTGTGTATATATGTGTGTATATGTGTGTGTGTGCATGTGTGTGTGTGTGTGTGTGTGTGTGTATACACACACACAAAGTTATATTATAGTTGGATGTAAATAGAGTCCACTGAAGATGTTATTAGAAAATACACAGGCAATGGTCACAGAGAGTTCTATGGTAAAGACCCATTTCTTAGAAAGAACTATACAATGAGCACCATATTTATCCCACTCCCTATTCCCTCCTATCACACCCACACATCACCTTGCCAGGTTGGGCTTGGGGCGGGGGGGGGGGGATGACAAGACTATACATTTGGAAACCCTTTCAACTAAACGGTCCCATGAAGCCAAAATAACAACAGTGTTCAACTTCTTGTGTCTGAACTCAGGTCTTCCTGGTTCCAGGCCAGGTACTCTATCCTACTTAGCTGCCTCTTTAATAATGGATGGAAAAAGGTGCTGACGTAAGTCCCCTCAGTCCTTAAGTAACTAAA